>NC_071577.1:26082435-26744377 GCF_024509145.1 Vidua macroura
TTACCTGGAAATACAGTATCTCCCCTTCCTTCTCCTTCCCTTGTCCCTTCACTACTGTGAGGAGACACTTGCAAATCAAGCACTTATTGTACTCACTGTCCTTTGCTAGATGAATTAGAACCACTTTATTTTAAGACATCACAGAGCCTGGAGTGTTTCAGACTTTTGTGCCTTTCCTTCCCAAAACACTGTTCTGAGATTACCTGCATCACAGAGAGTGACCCAAGGGAGACCTAAGGAGTTCCCTTCAGAAGGTGTTTGCTTTACACCTATGGAAACAGGTAGGAGAAGACCACTAAATAACCTGTGTGCAGACATTAGCCTTACTTGGGTGGCTGGGGAAAGGTGTGATTAGGGCAGTGGTAAATAAACATCCGATCTTCCCTAGGCACAGCTTGGGGAATATGTGTGTGTGTTCTGGCAGGAGGGCAAGTCTCACAGCTGCAGGTAGCAACCAAGGTATCTCCCATCTTGCTCTTCCCCAGATCTATCACTGTAAATAGCGTGGCTTGCCTTCACCCCCTTTTTTCTTCTGCTTTCTAGATTCTGCAACTCACACAAGAACATGCAGCCCTAACTGGCACTGTCACTTCCAGCTGACAGATCTCCCATAAAACACACCCAGCAATAAAAAATGTAATCCCCTTTCCCTCCCCCACACAAAATTCAATTAAAGTAAGACAAGAAAGACTCCAGTGGATGACTGTAGGCAGACTGCAATTTGCTGGATTTATGAAAAAATGTTGTAATCTTGCCAATACTTTGATGAGGACCACTTTGTGCTAACAAAATGAGATGGTATTTACTCACTGGAAGACATTAAATCCCACTGAGCTAATGGGTGGATTTCGAGGCTGCCCTAGGTGCTTCTCCATGAAGCCCATTACAATTTCCCAGCAAATAAGCAACTCCTACTCAGTCTCCCAAGCCTTGTGTTTTTGACAAGCACTCCTGATGGTTTGCTTTATTTTCCATTTCCACCACTGGCAACTGGCACCACATTAGGGACTTCTCATGCATTTTTTTCCCCCTGTGCAACTTCATGAAGGTTTGCTGATGTCTTCGTGGCAAAGCCTGCTCAGATCCAGACTGAGGAGAATCAGGGGATGCAAAAGGAGCTTTCCCTTCCAGCCAGACCCCTCTATCCCTTGGTGTGGTGGACATCTTCAAGGGGTGATTCAGTTTGGAGCTCTGTCCCATGTCCTCAGCTCTTCCAATGAAAGCCTTAGATGGGAGACAAGAGGAAAAAACAAGTTTTCTCATTACCTCCTGATCCCACAATATTTCATCCCTCCTCTGTCCCTCTCTGGCCAGGAGACTGTGGTGTGTGAAGGTGGCAGAGGAAAGGAGCACCAGTGGCCAGGGGTGGGCAGGGAGGCAGGGAGTAGGCACAGGCAGAGAGGCAGCTGGCTGAAGTAAGTGGGCTGGTAACACAGCCACTATCTGGAGCCTTCCCAAGGGAAACCACAACTACATGTGCATCTGTTGTTGCAGCAGGACTTGGAGGAGAGAACTCAGGGGGATCCTTTGATTCCCCTGACACAAGTGGAGTGAGTGGGCTAGGTTTGCTCAGCAGGTGGAAAGGGACGAGGAAAGAGTAAGACTTATCCTGAAGGTGGGTGGAAGCAAATTTCTCCCTTGACCTCTGACAGGGGCCTGAGATGCAAAGTCATGACCAAGCTGTGAAGGGAAAGATAGGCAAGGCATGGGAGGTGTCCCAAATATTTGGATTTTAATTTTGTCACCAGCATCTCTTGCAAGAGTGATGAGGAATTGGGTGGGGGCAGAAGTGGTCTGTGGGGAGGCAGGGCTGGTCAATTGGGCTCTTTAATACCCAAAGCCAAGTCTTCAGAAGCAATACAGTAATGATTTTGACAGCATCAAGCGTGAGACACTCTTCCTTGCTTCTTGGGTGGCTGTTTCCCTGTAGCAAGGAGGGAGTGAAAAGCACTGTGTGATAAGGAGATGAAGGGCAGGTTTGGTGAGGAGCAGAAGGAGAAGAGGGGGGAGGACAGTGGGGAGTGAATTGGGACCCCAATCCTCACTGCCACCTCATCATTGTGCTGCTCCCCGAGGACCACCTTTCTTGCCCTACCCCAACAAGACACATCCGTGCTCCACTCCCATTGCCAGCCAGAACCCCGCAGATTTCAGACATTGCAGCCATCCCATCAAGTGGGACATGGGTCCCAGCCACATGTTCAAGCACAAGGGTTTGTGTGCCTGCAGGTGCTCTTTTGTGCACAGACAGTTGCGAGGGAGAGAAAAGTCAGTGTCAGCCTTTCCCAGGCTTTGCACTGTGTCTCCTTTCTCTGGCAACTCTGCCAGAGAGGAGGCGAGGTAGGCAGCAGGAACGCAGGCTATGAGCGGAGGAGGTGGCTGCTCAGGACAGAGATGCTGGCTTGTGCTGTGGGTCTTGGTGGTGATAGATCAGTGTGGGATGCCAGAGCCAGAGTGCCTGTGGGGGAAGCTTGTACTGTCTGGCGCTGCTTGGATGTTCTCTCATCTTTGATAGAAACAACTGAACTTGCAAACTTGTTTCCCACAAGAAAGGCCCTCAGTGTTCACAAGGGAACAGATTAGGGATTGTCCTAAAACCTCACGGTGGCCAGGGAAGTGGGGAAAGCCAAGTGCCAGATTATTTCCTTGGAATGCAACAAACCTCACAGTGTGATAAGAGCAACAATAGCTTTCCCTCCAGCCCTCGCTCTGATCTCATACCCAGGACCTCTCAGGATCTTCAGCTCTGGGCAAGTGCTTAACAGCAAGGCCAAAGCAGAAGTGAATCCTAATGAACTCTGGGCTTAATAAGTCTGGAGTGATTTATTAAGAGGTGAAGAGCAACAGGCTGAGCAGGGGAGGTGAGGTGCCTCTATGCCATATTCTCCACTTGCACATCACTCCTCTCTAGGCATGGTGAGACAGTGTTGGTCAGCTCTAGGCATTGGGGAAATCTCCAAGCAAAATATTGAGATCTCTCTGCTTTAACCATTCAGGAAAAAAAGACTAGACTCCCTGCTCAGCCCCAGCACATGAATTTGGATGTCACATTCCTCTTAGGCATCTGTTGAGGTAACACTGATCACAGATACAAGAAAGGCTTGGTGAATCTTCCTTTCTTCTTCCTTTGTCTGCTGCATGATTTTTTTATTTCCATCGACTCTGCCCTTGAAAATGGTCAGTGGTGTCTCCAGGGTGTGTAGACCTGCTGCCACACTAACATTCAAAGGTGAGTGCAAAGTGTAGCCCTGTGACTAACAGCTGCAGGCTGCCTGCACACTGAAGAGAAATATCCCACCACAACATTACACTCAGTTCCCAGTTTAGAAGATAGGTCTTGGCCCATAAGACCTAGAAGCGTAACTTTAAAAAATGGGGTTTTTGTATGTTTTACATGGGATTGCTATAGCCCATGCAAGATTAAAACCTTTTTTCCATGCACAGAAGTAGCACTCATTACCAGAAGGGCTTCGCAAGCAATGGTGATGCCAAGTGAGTGGAAGAAACACTTCTTTCCTAATTATTACTCTGCAAATGAGTCAGAAAGACCTGAGGGGTAGTTTTTGTTAGAGGAACAGCCTGAACTCCTGACTGCTAAGGAAAGGAAAGATTTCCCTGGGGTTACCACAAGACATTCAAAAAGCCATTCTCCTTGTGGCCTTTAGCCCTTACAACTCCAACAGTCTCATATTTACATCATCAACCATGATGAGGATTATTAATCCTCATCACAGCATAAAACAACAGGCTGGTCTCTGTCATGAGAAACTTGACAGTGTAAGGCAAAAGGCTTCCAAAAGCCATGGGCAGATGCAGCAGCACAAAGTAGCCATGACCAATGCAATGGTCACCTTTGAACGCTGCTGGTGCCCTGCAGAGCTTGTGATCCACCCCAGAAGCAGCTGCATTTCAGCTGAAAGACAAGAGTTGCCTATGGAATCACTACACACAGGCCTGGGGGTGAAACTCCCACTGACCATACCACAGCTATTCCAGCCCATGATTCCTGATAGTGGCGATGGTGGGTTTTAGATTAATTTGCTGTCATTTCATCATTTACACTAAATGCTGTGGTTCTTTGATAAACATTTCAGGCCTTTTTCCAAACAATTTTTCCATTCGGAGCTGATGAAAACAGGCTGTCAGCACTCCCAGTAGAAACACCCTGCTCATGGCAGCAGTGGCTGTCTGGCCTAGTGGTCTCCCTGGAGAAAGTCCAAGTAGGAAGGCAGTGTCAAGGCTCCATTCCTGGAGCTAATTGGGTCTGGGAGGAAGGCGACCACTGTGTCAAGAAAGTTATGATACTCTTTCCCTCTGAGGGACTTAGGGGATAACAAAGAGCGGATTTTGTCAATCCAGAAGCAGGACCAGCAAGCTTCAACCCGAAATTGAAGAGGAGAGTATGAGCCCCCAGTACTGAAGAAAGGAACCATTTCTTCAGGACAACACATGGGTTGTCTTCCAGATGTTGGCACTAACTGCCCTTCATCTCCCTCCCTCCCTTACAGATCCGCTGAGAGATGACTGGGGGCTTTCTCCTGGGGAATGTCCTCCAAATAGTCTTACTTCTGCATCCATCACACAGAGGTAAAAGCCTGAGAGAACTCTGAACCTGGAGCCAAGCATGGCACAACTAGAGTCCACCTCTCTCTGTGGGAGGTCATCAGTCCTACAATTATGGTCATATGCTGCTTTTTCACACTGTACCAGGCTAAGGTAGGGCCCGCGGGACCTGCTGGGTTCGTGATCTTGGAGAATTGGAAAAATACCTCTGGGGGCCAGGTGCAGGCCTTGTAAGGCATCCCAGGCTGAAGACAAGCACACTCCTTCTGTTGATTTCTGCATGGGTCCTGCCCGTAAACAGTCCTTCAGGATCTCCTATCAGTCCCACGGTAGTGACTCCAAAGTTCGTCCTTATAGCTGAGTTCATTGTGGCAATGCTAAAAGGCAAATCTTTACTAGATCACAGAGCAGGATGGAAAGGATGTCAGTCTGTATGTTGAGTTATGAGAGTCTGGCAGTTTCTTTTTAGAGTATTTATTAGGATATTGTCCAAAGAGTCCTTCACTGTTTATGACATACCATAAATACTGTCTCCCCTCACCTCCCGAAACAGTGAGCTGTTCTTTGCCACAATGCTGTTTGCAGGTCATCTTGATAACCTGCCCCGCAGGAGAAAGTGACAAAAATAGATCTCCCTGCTTAAAAAATCTCTTTATTTCCACTAAGCACCAATATTTTACCTCTATTGATGTAATCAAACACCATGTTGACAGCGTGTGAAAAGTCTGAAATAAAGACTCTCTTAATCTGGAAAGCAGCACCTGGAAGTGTGCAATCAAGGATAGCTGAAGCAGGGAGAGAGCAGAGCTTGTATCTAGTATACTGAGGCATTGTTCAAGACATCCAGCTTTGTAGAGGGCCCATGACATGGGCAGAAGATAAGTGCTATACAAGATAGCTGCTATACAGTTGCTATAATAGGGTTTTTGCCTAGCTACATTCCCTTTTCTCATCTGGACTTCCACTATAGGTGGATTTTGAGATCTTTTGTTGGATCCCCATTGCTCCACACATGCTGATGTAGCTCCATAAATGTCAGAAGCATCTGCAGTGTATGCTTAGATTAATCAGACAGTGTGTAAGAAGTTCAGGGTAAATTCCGTGAGGGTGACAATAACAGAAGTCCAGCAGTTTCTGGGGAGATATTATGCATGAGCATTATACTCAAAATAACTGGAATCTGGTAGTTTTTTTTGGTTTTTTTTAAATCTGCTATTGTCAGCAGAGTGTGCTTGTTCAGACACAGTTCACAAGCATAACTTTGATTCTAAACTTTTAATTATATAGACAGGAAAAAGTAGCCAGAGAATTCATAGATAACAACAGCTTGTTTGCAGAGGTTGAAGAAACATACAGCCAGGCCCAAAAGAAGGGGCAAATGTTCAGGCAAAAGTATGACTTATCCTTGAAGCAACCAAATTTTAGTTGATGGTACAACCTCCAGCACAGGGGGTATTTTGCTGAATATGAGGTGTTGAATTCAGGGAAATTCTCAGCTCTCAGTGTTTCAGAACCAAACGATTAGAGTTGTCCCTTCCAACTGTATAACTGGCGAACCAAAGACTCTCAGAGAACAATACCTACCTGGGATCATATGGAAGTTCAGCAGTAGACAGCTAAAGTATCCAGTTAAAGGAGATCAGGTCTTTAATGTTAACTAATCCCAGTGGACAGCTGACAAATGAGGCTATTTAAAGAACTATTTACTGTCATTATTCCAAATTGAAGAACAAATTGTTTTGAAAAGTTCAGATTTACTTCACAGCTGATCAGAGCTGAGGAAAATGACAGAAAAGGTCAGATGACATATTGTGAACTAGCTTCCCTTCTTTGCAACTGTCTAATCGACTTAGTTTAATTAAAGAACACAGCCCCCTCCAAGATGAGACTGACACAGAAAAATCTGTAGGCAATTTGGATACAACAAAAACATAACATCGCACAGAAATCCCTGATGTCCCCATATTGTTTGCATGGGGACTAAGTTGTTCCATACACACAAGTCCTTGTTTAGATTGTTTGCTGCCATCCTCAAGAGAAGATATTGCAGTGGAAGGGGAGTATAAGCTAACACACTCTAAACCATTCCTTAGTCTCTTAGCTTTATGTCACGGTAAGTAATGAGTTTGGTACTACATCATGGCAATGTTATGACAGAAAGCAAAGCCCTTCTGACCTCGAATCAATCCTGTCTTCTCTGAGAGCTTTGTTTCAGGCTTCACTGGGGACATGTGTGTGTAACTTTAGATGATATCTGAAGGCATTTCAGATGTTAGCCAAAAATGTGCTTTATATTATATTGGATGTTGCTGCTCCTTTCCATGCAAAATAATTTTGGTGAAGGTGGTAAATCTCAGGTGGGAAATCCCTTGACATCCCCTGATTCTTAGCATAACAAACTATGAACCATTGTCAAAAACGTCACAACTGCATGATCTGTGTCTGCTGAAATGCAGAGAACTCTGTTTAGGATTATTGTAGCCATTTAAACTAGAGACAGAATCAGACAATCAGATATTGCAGGGAAGGGCTGGATATATCAGATCAAACAGAGAAGAACAACCCAGTTTACACCTCTGGATCACAGAAATTAGAAATTAAAGAAGTCTGTGGGGTATTTAGGCAAAGCACATGTTGCATTAACATCTACAGAAAAGTTTCCATGCTGATTCATAGAAGAAAAATGTTCTCTTCCCTGTTGATCTATAATATTTCTTTAGACCATTATGTCAGACAGTTTGTGTCTATCAGCCTTCTCTTCCACCTCTATTGGTTCTGTACCTCTCAGGATGCCTGAGTTCTTTGTCCATTATTTGGCCAGTAAGTAGTTGGTGCTTGGTTTCTTTTAATTTTTGTTCAATCTAGTTTCAACTTTGAATCAAGACAGAGGAAACAGAGTGCTCAGGGAAGAATTTCTTTGCATTCTACAGGACAACTTGTGTTCAGTATTAAAGTAGGACTAGAAACTCCCCCAATATTCATATATGCACCATGTACAAACCAGCTGGCAGTGAAGGGAGTTGGGAAACAAGGAGTTAATCCTGAGCAGCAGTGAAACCACTGGTGTATTCTGGGGTCTCCAGGTGCAGAGCTGTAGCAGCTGAAGTGAGTAGGTAATTACCCCAGGATCCCATAAAAGAGGTGGGCCAGACTGTTATTGTGCTTTTTTATTTGATGGGGGGTGAAGTCTTGGTCTTTGAACCCTGAAAAAAACTCCAAAGAAATCAACCAAAAAAACCCTCCCATTTGACTGGGACCAAGCCTAGGCTGAAGGAAACCTTTGAACCTTGAGTGTCATACAGGAACCCTTAAGTATCTTTTCTGGTTGGCAGTTCTGGTGAAGTTCTGCTCAAGTGCTTCCTCAGTGATAGTGAGGGAGCAATGGATGGCAATACAAGGAGCCATAAGAAACTGGAAAGTCATATTACTACTCTTGCAGTACAGATGAACACAAGAGAGAGGTTTGAGTCCCATGGTAGTGAGTTCAGTGCTAACAAAATCCACTGAAGCTTCATGAATTGCAATTGTCTCTGGGGAACCTCTGCTTTCCATGTTCTTGGCTGTCTTCAGGTTCCTTACGTAAGTGTAAGAAGAGAAGCATAAATTTCAACAAGGGGCAATCGCCGTTTTCCCCTGCTTTGAGTCAGTTTCATGTGTCCTCATCTCTGCTGCTTTCTTGGAGCAGTTGCATTCTCGTGAGCTGTTCAAATGTTGCTCTGTTGGATGGCTTGGCCTGAAGTGTCCTGTCCTGTCCGTGCAATGGTACAGCTCTATCTCACCTCAGGCAGACCAGCTGGCATCCTGCTGGCTTTCAGCTCCCTCTGCAGTCAACAAAAAGAGAAACCCTTGGAGGGTTACCCAGGTCACCAAGGCACTGCCAGAAGGTCCTGGTCTCTCCCCATTGACTGAACAGGGAGCTCATCTTGTGTGTGCTCCTAGCCTAGGCAGCTCAGTTAGCAGCAGTAATTTAGGGAAATCATGATGAAAGGGGTGTAAATGAGCAGGGAGCAGCTGAGAGAAGAAATACTTCTGTCAAAGGAATGAGGTATGCTGAGTAGAGACTAGACTTATGTCTCTGTTAGGGCTTAAGAGGGAGGACATTTTCTAATACCTTGGTTCCCTTGCTGCAAGATAGAAGGCAGAAAGAGCAGCCACCAGAGAACATGAGGTAATGGGGATAAGAGCAGGGGATGGTACTCAGCTTCAGCATAATCTGTGGGGCTCTAACTTGCCCCAGGAACAGGAACATGAAGGGAAAGCAATGACTGGTGTTCGTATGTTTTTCATAAACTGTTGGGGTCTGCTGGTGCAGCAAAGTTGCCCGCTCCACAGAGGGGTTGTGTACTGAGCAAACAAGGCCGCCTCTGCCTCTAACGTTGCCTTCTTGCACCTCTGCCCTTGCTCCCACATCCCAACCATTGAACAAATGCTTTAGTGCCATGCAGACAAGGGGCTTCTGGAGTGCTCAAAGGTAATATTTTATGAGGGGAAATACAAAAGCACTGTCTCAGAACTTGCAGCCATTTGCCTACATTTTTGTCAAAAAAACTAGTCTGTGTGTTTCCTGGCTCCCGCTTGTGTGCTGCCTTCCTTACTCCCCAAGCAAATCCTACAGATTATTTTCCACCCAGAACCAGTTTCGACTATTGCTGTTTTCCATCAGGTGGCTATTTCAGTAGCAGCAGTTCCCTAGAGTACACAAGGAGACTGACAGAAATATTAAACATTTGTGACTGCTGATGACTTGAAAAAGAATAATGTTCTCAGCACAAAGCAAAGCATCTTTTCCTCTGATACTTGGGCATTTCTCTTGCTTCCTTCACAAGGCTAGTTAAGCAGATCATACAATGGAATGCAATTTGGCTTTGTTTTCAGGGGGTTTTCCACATGTCTGTGTTTGGGGTGCAATTTTTACTGTTTAGCGTTCACAAGGTCAGTTACACGAATTCCTTTCCACGGTCCTGTTTCCATCCCTTCCTGAGGTTATCTCCCATGGTCCAAAAAAAAGCATGACATGAACCAAGCAGCACTGAGAGAGCTAACCAAAGGAGGGTGAGAAATTATTAGGAGACCTGAAGGTGGCAAATAGGCAAGTTTATGGTGAAACTGAAGAAAAAAACGTCTTTCTGAGCCAGTAGAGGGCATTTCTTCTGGCTAGGGGACAAGGAATTTAGCTGTGTCCCAGGGAGGAGAGTTTTGTTCTCTGGCCGCTGGTCTGGTTTTTTTGTTTTTTTTTTTTTTTACCTTGTGGTTACAATGGAGGATTTGAATTTGTGGCACTTGTCATCCTTACATCTTCCTTCAGGAATTAAACACTGTAAAAAGTATTAGTTTAATTTCACTGGCACGGCACTGATCCAAGAGCTTTCTGGCAGTCCACCTTGCTGTCTCTGATGTTTCTGTGGTTAAAAGCAACAACTCACAGCACTCATTGGCAAGCAGATCTCAGTATCCTGGGAGCAGGATTTCATTTAGGAGTGCCATGGCTCACTGCATGGATGTCTCTCACCTCTTTTTTTATTTGAAGCAGAACAGTCAAGAGAAACAGCCAGCAAGCTAATCACCACCACAGCCTATTGGGAAGATAGGAATAATTATTTAAACCAGTCTTGAATTACTCATTGGCATGCATCTAATTAACAAATTCCGATTATTCCTGTGACTATTGTGCAACAATTAGTGGGTGTTAAATTGAGCTCTTCTGCCTGCAATTTCAATGGTGTAATTTTGCCAAGATGTCTTTGTTTTGCCTTCAGTGCCTGGTGCCACTGAGAATAGACTGAAGGTGGTCAGAGATTTTTGACTAAATTTACTTTTGCTAAAAAGTGCTATTCCTCCAAAGCCTGGGACATTTTTGCAGGGAAGACAAAGCAATTTCAAGCAAGATTTTTCTCTGGCCAGATTTCTGATCTCTGAGACCTACTGGTCACTTCAGACAAGAGAGGAGGAGACATATGAATGAAAGCATAGAGCTGAAAACAGATGTTCTGACACAAGTATGCCTCACATGCATATTGGGGTTTTTTTGTTTGTTTTGTTTGGTTGGGTTTTTTTGGGTTTTTTTGGGGTTTTGTTTTGTTTTGTTTTGTTTTGTTGTTTAATGCTTATCCAGCTTCAGGCATTTTTATTTAAAAAAAATTCAAAACCTTCAAAGATTTCACAAAGCTGAATTGTCTTCCTCTGGCAATATAAACACCTGCCCTGGGGTGCAGAAATGTTCCTCAGGCGAGGAGAAGGAGCAAACCCCACTGAGACTGCAGGGCTCTGCCTCACGCTACTGCACAGGGAGCCAAAGACATTCCAAGGCTTTGAAGCCATGGCAATGAATAGAGGGGGAAACAGGTCTCTTCTACAAACAAATCCTGAGGAACTGGATTGCTGTAAGACGCTGCTCACTCCCTGCTATATTCAGTTTTCAGGAATCACCTTCCTCCTGCAGGCTGGAGGCATAGCCTGGGCAGCTCTTTCTCTTGACTGTGATACCTAGATGTGCTTCTGAAGCTGGAAGTAACAGCATGTGTCTGGAACAGCCTCCCCTACCAAAAAGGAGGCTGATGTGAGACATTTTTCTGTATGCCAAGTGTTTATTGTTCTATGTAAGATTCAGTATCTTAGCTCCTGTTTCCTACAGGGAATCCCAGAGCCAGGCCAGACTATAAGCCAGAACCCAAGGACTGAGCTGTGGTGGGAGATACTTCACTCCACATGACAGCATTAGGGCTACTAAAGACTATCCATGCTACAGTTCAAGACATGGCTCTTCCCCCAAGAGTGAGCTCTCTAGCATTGGGAGATCAATTAAATAAACAAACAAAACAAAAAAAGCAAAGTCCTAGAACCAGTTGGACCAGTTGCACAGACCCCATCAAGATCCTGATCAGTGTCTGCCAACATGAGGCTGCCACCTTGTCACCCACACATACCCCTGATTTTGCCAATGGTCAGCTTAGCCCCTTCTGGGAAGGACAAGTACCACCTCCCTCATAATTTCTCTGAGGTGATCCCCTTTAGTCATAAGTTTCCATCTTGGCTAGGTCTGAGCCTAACCTGCTTTACATGAAATCATGCTGTTCCTATATAAATTATTACTAAGAGATCTTGGCTGCTCCCAAGGCCTTATTTTTTTCCAGCATGTCCTATGACATTTGTCAGACATTTAGGACACTTGCTACCTTTCCCTTTGACCATCCTCACTCTCTTCCACTTGCTTTTTATGTCTCTGCTATAAATAAAATCTCCCTGAGATATCCAAAGCATTGCTTAAAAAAGAGGTGGGGGGAGCTTTCTGGGGAGAACGGGCCATTATAGAAAAGGCCAGGTGCTTGGCATGTCCCCAGCTTGTGAAGGTGGGAGCTGTCACGAGTCTGAAAAATATCAGTGTGGGAGTTATAAATAAGCTTTAAAGCCAGGGGTTTAGAAAGTCATCTTTAAATGCTGCATAATTTATAGCTTGCTGCAAAGAGAAGAGTGTGTGAGCTCTGGAAGCCAAGCTAACCCATTCTTTGTTCCCTCTGTAGTTGGACTGTTCTTATACATGTGGTGAGGTGTATGGTGACCATCCAAAATTCAGGATTTTCATCGTCATGCGTCTTTCCAAAGGCTTAGCTGGATCACTGTGGATGGTTTTCTTTCAACTCCTGGTGTCTTAGTGTGAACCAGAAATAAATACCATCAGTCTCATATTGCAAAAAAAAAGGAGTTGTGAGTAGGGATGCTGCACTCAGGTAGGGTAGGGTTGAGAGATAGCAAGAAACTCAGCAATAATGCTCTGTGATTTTCATAAGTGATTTACTTTCTCATTGACTCAACTCCTCCTCTTTAAAACAGGGATTATGTTAAAAGGTTGAGAAACCCTTTTCAATAGCAGCTACAAAATGTTTTGCTCTTCTCTCAGAGAACAAAGCCACACCAGAAGCAGGGGGTAAAGGCCTACCCCAAGGAGGGCCAGTATAGCTGCCAAGCTGGCATTTACAGCGATCCTTTCATCCAGCCCTGGAAGTGCAGCTACCTCTAGGATGTAACATAACAGCTGTCCTTTCACCATCCAACAATAATAAACAACGGGAAGCAGAATGGTCTTTCAAGATGGCTGAGTCTCCTGAGAGGATCAAGCCCACCACTCCTCCTTTTCCCCAGCTGGAAACAAGTCTGGAAATCATGAGACCAAAAAAAAAAAAAAAATTAAATAAATTAATGGTGGCAGAGCTTAGTCTTAATAGCAAATATCTGTGGTGCTGGTGCCCTCTCTGGAAGGTGTTCCAGTGTATGTCCCACTACCCATTTCACTACCTTGGGCTTCCTTCTGTGCTGTTGTAGGAGGACCAGTGCCACCTCTCTGGTCTGTTTCACCTTGTTTCTCCACAGACATCTACATCCAAGCCTTGACTTGTTCAGAGTCTGCTGAGCTGGTGAGATTTAACAGGATCTTGCCGCCCAAAGTGCCGTGGCTTGAGGCTATAGATTTAAGCATAAGCATTAAGCATCCTGCTCTTTAACTCATTTCTAATCCATTTATTTAAACTTCAGAGTGGTTTTAAAGCACAAGAATCAAAGGCGAGAGCAATTTAGAGTTTTCCAGAGCAGCTCTGTGATCTGACCTCTGCACATATCCTGGCTGCCTTTAAAAGTGCACCAGCATAAAAGCACAGTTTGTGACAAAGCATCTGGAAGGATTAAAAACTTTCTGGGATGGAATATGCTTCTGTCAGGGACCTCTTTCCTATCTCAATTCAGTTGCCAAAAAAGATCTTTCCTCAGGGGGCTTCTAACCCGCCTGAGGGATTTAGAGAAGAATTGCTGAGAAGAGCATATAGCGATTTGATTAAGGGATAAATGTGAAAGAGAGTGGGAGGGGGCCTAGGGGATAGAAGGGAGAAACAGGATTAAAAAGAAAATAAAAGAAGTGAGAAGTAACTGCGCTGTGCAAGGCAAGGTTTGTGGAAGTCAAGACTTTGGGGCTGTTTAGTACATGTGACACCCTTCAGCAGTACAAAAAACTAAAACCAAGTGGGGGTTTTGGGGAAGGTGGGAATTAGAAGGATGGAGCTGCATCTTTTTTTTTTTTTTTTTTTTTTTTTTTTTTTTTCTCTTTCTCTGCTTTTCTCTGCATGGAACAGCAGAGAAAAGCAGAAGGGCAAGGGGATTTTGAAGAATGGTTTCAAGCCCTAGTGTGAGGTGTTCACACTGCCTGCCTGCTTATGCCTCCTCCTTGGACAATGCTTGGGAAATCACTACCTGATCCCTCCCACCTTGTTTTACAAAGGCAATCTGGGTCAATTAATCTCTGCTTCATTTCTTCTCATTCTGTCTGGATAGTCACTATGAAGTATGTGGTAACCAATCTCTGTGCCCATGGAGTCAGTCTGTCTTCTTATTTCCTTACTAATTAAAGCAGACACCTTAGAAAAACTGGAAAATATTACCAAAGCCCAGGAGACTCGATTTTCAGAATAAGGAACCAGTATTTCAGCCTCAGAGGCGACGTGAGTCTGGGACACAAGACAGAGATGAGTATGAAAACAGGCCCTTCAGCTGAGGAGCAAGCACTCCCTGGACATGCTGCCGTTTTCTTGGTTTGTCTGCGGTTTCTGTTGTTGGGGTTGTGGGATTTTCATTTGTTTCTTTTTTCTCTTCACTTTCTGCTCCCTCACCCCTGCACCCTGAGTTGGCCTGACATTAAAAACTGATGTAAAATGAAGAAGCTGCCTGCTAAGATGGTTTCTTCCCTCTTCATGATCCCTTCTGCATGCCAACTCTCCCGCTGTGTTATTACAAGTGTATTTCTGTATGCCGACATGCTAGGTGCCGTACAGATTCAAACCAAAAAAGAAAAAAGAAAGGAAGAAACACTGGACAAACAAACTATTTGTTCATGTAGTACTACTGATGCCTGGATTCCCACTGATTTGTGCCTGTTGATTAATGAAGACCTCTGTTTGAAACTTTTCCTGTTCTCAGGACTCTAATTTAAACATATGAACTTGTGCTACCACGTATCTCTCTGTATCTCTCTCTGGGTGCTTATTTTTGTTTATATCTCAGAAAAATCTCTTAGAACTCTATCACTTGGCCAACAAATTTGACAGTTGTTTGGAGGGGAGCACATTGGCACATACAAATACCAACAATACAATTGCTCAAGCCTAGCTTCCTTTAGGAAATTGTGGAAGAAGATCCTTCCCAGGAAGAATGAGTCCTCCCAAAGAAATTGTTACCTCACAGCCAAATAAGTTGCTAGATTTTGGTGTTATTGTGATCTGAGCTGAGACCTGAATCAATGCAGATGGACAGGCAGAGAAGCTCAGCTGAACAGTCAGACTACACTGAGCTTAGTTCAACCATCGCCAAGAGGCACTTAAACTGCTTTTTCTCCTATGGTTATACTGCTTGCCAATTATTGAGGCTTGGAAAGCATCTACCCTACGTCTCTGCCAGGGTCAGAAGGTTTTAGGTCAGCTTGTTTAGGCATGAACTGAATAGGGAGGACATTTCACTCCATTGGATGGATGCCCCAGTTCAGCTTCCTTGTGCTGGTTTGCATTTTGGAGAGGACACTCTCATTGCAGTCTAGTGGTGGTTGTGTCTTTGGAATTCACACCTCAAGAAGTTTTATTCCTGAGGGAAATGTCAGCAGGATGTAAGGAGTTTCTGCTGGGAGCTCAGGCTCTAAGAGTGGATCAGAAAGTTTGACGGATATTCTACAATGCAGGATCCTGATGAGCTTGGTTCAGTTTCAAATCTGTTCAGCTTAAGCCACAGTCCTGCCTTGAGCTGCAAGGCAGTTATATCCTTGGAGAGGGAGGATTTTGGTGCCTTTCAGTGACAACTGTGCTGGATAAGGTGCCCCCTCTGAGTTCAGTGGCTGAACCAAAGAAGAGAAAAATGTTGAACAGTTGTAAGGACATAGATACAGTAGAGCGAGAAGTCAATGACCAAGAAAATTCACTTTGTGGTGACAATGGCTCCATGAAGGAGTGTCCCAAAAACATAGGGAAACAGGCTTTTTTTTCTTTTTTTTGGTATTATTATCACAATGGAGATGAGATTTGGAGTGCAGATCACAAGGCACAGGTTTTTGCATTCCTCCAAGAAGAGACTGGAGAGGGATGTCTAATTGGTCTTGACCATCTCATGTTTTTTCTACAGTCATGGCTGGTTAGCATTTTCTAAAGCACTGTCATTGTCACATAGGGCAGTTTGCTTCAAACAACAACCTTTTTTTTTTGTATCACAAGAGGACATGAACAGACAACCCATGTCAGACTGGATCCTTCTATTCCATAGCATCACTGCTGAGAGTGGCTAATAGTAGATGCCAAGGGAAAAAATTATGAACAGGGTAAATAGGGACTGTTTTGCTCTCCCACCAGTCTCAAAGCTTCAGGACTTACACAGATGGACATAACTGTTTTCTATTTAAATAGCTGTCAGTACTTTTGATCTGGCTGCCCCTTTAAGTTCCTGACTTAGCACATTTTAGTTTGAAAATTCTGCAGCGATGAACTGTCTTGTGAATTACCTCATATTTAAAAAAGAAATCAAGATTTCAAGGCATCTGGTTGAATCTCACAAGGAAAAAACTGACGACACAAATCCCTCCCTTTCACTTATATCTAGTATGTCCATCACTGATTAATTTTCTCATCACCAGCCAGGAAACAATAAAATACCAAAAACGTAGAGGACACTAAAGGCATAATTGTATATTTATGCTTCCTTATGATTTGGCTGCATTCCCACCCTTTTCCCTAATTTACGCTATCAAGGTCATGCTTTGCTTTCTTCTGACATGATGGGTAGAAAGCCTTTCAGAATGCCTAACATTTTCCTTCCACCTTCTCTTTTGTCAGTCATGAGACTAAGTCCCTTGAGAACAACCTTTCAGGAAACACTTAGAACATTTATTTTAGGGGGAAGAGTTAAAGAATAGCTTATCACTTGTATCACTCTTGGAATAATTCCAAAGTCTCAGAATCAGGCCTGAGCACATCACTACTTTAGACAAAGTTTTGTTTCAGGTGATGGGTTATTGTAGGGACCCTTTCATCTTGACACTATAACTCAACACAATCTGACCTACTTTGATTTATTTTCTCAATATAAAAACACAGAAAGAGAGAAAGAAGTATTTTTCTTCAGCATCACAAACAATGACCCAAAGGAAGGTCCCTACTCACCAGTGATGAGGAAAAATGTACCCCAATACAGACCCAGCCCAAAGAGACTGAAATTATACAGTGCACGTGTAATTGCAAAGGGCTACAGAATACATAATCTCTTGTAAAGATTTCCCAGGACACCGCCTTCATTTGTCAGTTCCCAAGCTTACCTGGAAACCAAGTAAAAAAATTCAAGGAAGAATCACTTACTAATAAAGGCTTTCTCAACATTTCCCCTCCCTCCTTCCCATGGCCAGCTCATTTTCATTTAATGTTTTCTGACTTAGCCAATTTGTCTCTATTGTCTGTCTGTTGTTTGGCTAATTCACCTATGGAAAATTGAAGGTATCAGATGCTGTTTAACAGAAACCTGAAACTGAGCATAAGTGAAAGATGAGTATTGTATCTCCTTGCAATTTACAGACACAAATCCCTCTCCCTTCCTTTCTCTCTTGATCACTGTTGTCTTGTTGAGGACTTGCAGTGTTAACTGTTGATGCTCAAGACCTGCTCAGCTCTTGAAATAGGTAATTTACCAAGGTCTTTCTGGGGCAAGAGAAGGGAGAAAGTCAGAGACAACAGGAACTAAGAGAATCAAACTCATTATGAGTTGTTCTAATATGAAGACAGTCACTATCTCATTCTTCTTGCTGGCTTTTGCCAGAACCACCATACACTAGGCCTTAAACACAAATATATCGACTTGTCCACTGCTAATTTTTGGCTGCTCCTACCTTATGTGTTTAACATTGCTTGGCAATTGCTAATCCAGTCCAAGCCTGAACCACACATGATGGGCTTCCCTGACCTCTTCTGTGGTCCTAGTCAAATGGTCTGATTGGTCCCAAACAATGTGTGGTTCCCACTCTTCATTTTTTAGGATTCCTGAAAAAATTCTCCTAATTGAAACACAGTCCTTGGTATTTCTTAAACATTGACTGGATAAATCTGGGCTGAAAATTGTTCATTTTAATTGTTATTAATATTATTGTGTTTTTATTTTCTTTTCCCATGGAAAATATTGAGATTTCACCAAACAATGAACATCTTTGGCCAGGAGCCCTCCATTTCAGTTCAGAAATGCTCCCCCGTGGGAGTTGTAGCTGGTATGCTTTGTGTCCCTGTTGTTCCCTGTGAGCTGACATTCCTGGCTGGCCCACATCTCTCGTGGTGCGGCATGGTCCCCTCTCTTGCAGAGACAATGCCATGCACCATGGAAGTCGTGTCACCATGGTGCTTTGTGAGAAATGCACTTCACACAGCAAGCCCAACACTGGAGCAGAATGGGGTCACCAAGCTCAGCAGTGACAGCCTCTAGGAGACACTGTCCAAAGATTTCTCAGCTGAATCTCCAGGCCTCCTGCCACACTCTGAAGCCTTGTTGAGAGATTGGTCATAATTTAACATAAAACAACTTTGCTTTATTTTGAAAGGCATTTTTCCACTGAAAAATATTCTAATGGAAAATTTCAAGCAGCCCCAGAGGATGTTTTTTCCAAAACCTTTTGCATTGTAATTTACAAACTTAATCTCACTTTTGTTGGATTTCTTTTCTGTTGTCTCTGCTTAATCTCTGATAACAGAGGGAGAGCTCCCTTTCACACAAGTGGGAGATCAGGGGAAGCTGAAGACATACATTACTAATGACATATGGAAGAGTTTGTACCTTTCTGAACAGACAGATTTACAAGGTGAGCTCTCATAAGTCCCCAAAGAGAGGAAGATATTTCCCTGTCTTTCCTATGTATTAAAAACGAAACAAAAATCCTTTTAGATCTAAATCCAGCAAATAAAGAACCTCTCTTTTTTTAATCTTTCTTTCCAAAGAGTTTTGAACCTCAGCATCCCATTCAACTTGTTTGTCTGTTTCTCTCTTTTTAACTCATTTCAGGCCGGTGAAAGGTGCCAAACTGTCTGAGCTACAGATCTCCCTAGATATATTTTTGGGGTTTTTTTTTGTTAAGTTTTTGTGTGTGTGCGTGTTGTTTTGTTTTGTTTTGTTTTTTTTTAAGGCAGAAACAAAAGAAAAGTCCCATGCTGTAGCTAAAGACTCCCAACTGACTGGACTTCTCACATGCTTTCAAAAAGTCTACTTTTGTGTCTACCTTACTATCTCAGTGAGGCAGTTTGCCTGTTCACCTCACCTAGGTTAATAAGACATTCCTCCTTCCTAGACTACAAAGCAGCAGCTTCCACTCACTCCAACGTTTCTAAGCAAAGTGGGGCTGAAAGGAGTGACCCAGAGGTTAAAAGCAGGGCTTTTAGCAGGGCACTGAGCTACGTGGCATCCCACAGTTTTTTTTTTCTTTCTGTTCTTTTTTCTCTTGTTCTTCCCCAAGTCCCCAACTTGCGAATATTCTTTTGTCTGAAGTGACACTGCAGCAACTGCTAATTGCCCAGTTGCGGGTTTTTTTTGTTGTTTTTTTTTTGTTGTTGTTGGTTTTTTTTTGTTTTGTTTTTTGGGTTTTTTTGGGTTTTTTTTGTGGATATGCTCTAGATCAGCCGCATTTCAGCCTAGAAAGGGGGGTAGGGGGCATGTTTATATACTTGCGGGTGGGAAAATGCAGTAGACAGCATATTCTGTTCCAGGATAGCTGTATAGTTAGTTCATCTCCAGATCCCAGGTTCCCCCATTAAAATCTACCCCCTGCCCCAGGGAACAGCCTGGCAAGCTCTTCTGACCCGACAGCACTGGCAGCTGTTTGGCAGCTTCTGAAGTGGATCCAATCTGGTATGAGTTTGCTACACTTTCATTTTGTCTACATCTTCCAAACAAATAACCGAGTCCAGAATCCCAAGCTGCGTTTTGCAATGGAAATGCTTCAACGTCTGGGAATTGCTTCTGCTGCAGGGAAGATATAGAGTGCTGTTAACTGTTTAAAGGTTCAGTGAAGAAGTGAAGGCAGTCTCACATTTATGGGCCAAACACTTGCTTTTGGGGCTTCCTAATGAATGCCATGTGGTAAGGGGACCTGGTGAACACAAGGGAGCCTGCAGTTAACTGTTTCCCTGAGTCAGTGCCCTCAAAATTCTTGGGCCAGCATTTTTCTGTTAATCTACCATCTTTTCCATAAATCTTCTTTTACTATCAGACCTCTTAATTGGAAACACTATGCCTTTACTGTTCAGTACAGTGCCATTGAATAACTGTGAGTCCAATTCTCCAGCCTCATGGATGATCAACACAAGTTGAGAATTATCTTGGCTTTCAGACAGACGTAATTTCTCGCATTTAACACCACTGGACTTGATGTGAGGAGCAGCAGAAAGGAGGACTCAGCAGTGTTCAAGACCACATTGCCCAGTGATGTACACAGATGTCTTTCTGTTCTTGAAATTCCTGTTTAATCCAGGGAAAGAGAGTGAATTAAAAAACAGCTGATATCAACCTTCACTTGAAGCTGGAAAACAGTCGGAGAAATTTAGTTGTCGGAAGGCCAGGTTTTCATTTTTGTTTGTGCAGTGCTTGAAAGAAGAAAAGTTAGAAGAGAGGAAATTTTTATCCTTCATTCAGAGATCTCTAGAGCTTTTGATTCCCTTTGCAATAACCTGAGAGCATCCATATGATTTGACTTCATGGATTAGTTGGATTATAGTGCAATGTATATGTGAATGGACAGTCTCAAAACTTTTCCACGCAAAAATGGTTGCCTTATTTTACAGCTGGAGCATGGGAAGGAGAAGAGACTGGGCATCTTGCCCCAATCCATGTAAGAAATCAGCAATAACACCAGGCATGGAATCCCTGCACTTGATTTATTCCCACTACTACTTCTGCAGATCCATCCCTTCTCAACAGAACACTTCTTTATAAAACTCAGTCAAAAGAAAGAAGATTGAATTATTTTTTGCAACTTCTCTTCCTAATTTCTTCCACCTCCCCATGAGAAATCCTATCTGCATCATTAAAAAGCAAGTCCATCAAGATTTCTGATTTATTGAATTGCATATATCTTGATAACAGAGCCAATCACAGTTCATTTCATCTCACATTCCTTCCTTATATTACTTCAGAGTAGCAAGAGAGCTGCTTATATTACAACAGAGCAGCAGAGGGGATCATCCAAAGTCATATAAATCCCTGAGGAAGGCATGGCAGCTATTTCTATCTTTGAATAAAAATTTGCCCAAATACAGAAGGCTGATAGCTCAGCTCAATCCAGCATCTTTACTTTTCCTTTCAGACTAAGTTTTATTCAACTTTCCAGCTGCTCTGACTCAGGTCAATGATTTGTCAAAGGTCAAAAGCTGAGTCAGGATCTTGGAAAATCCACAATACTGCTGGCTCCCAGCTCAGCTTAGACCATACAAGCCCTCTAGGTCAAACCCCTCCTCAATCTCTCCTGTCCCAGAAAAAAACGTGCTTTCTTCTTGGAAGAGGCAATAACTCTTCCAAGCCCCTAACTGAACAGGATAGACACAGCTGCACTGGAACACACCTGTACATTTTCTAGCCAAGGTACTTGCCAAGTACCTTGCAAGTATCTTGAGAGTGGCTGATGTCAGGTAAATTCAGAAGAAAAAATTATCTTAACCAGCTCATTTGCAAGGCACCTAATCCCTAAGGCATTAGCAGCTTGATTCCCCTTTCATTCACAGCTCACTCCAGAGCACTGCCCTACACCAAGCTACATGCAATCCCCAGAAATTCCTTCTGATTTAGAATTGCAGCTCTTCTCTGACAACAGCCCTGGCAGGCAGAGACCTGAGTCACATTTACCTCCTTTTTTGGGCACCCCTCTCCCTCCATCCTTGCTGCAGTTCTGCCCTGGTTGCAGTGCAGAGCATCCTGCAGCTCCATCACAGTTCTGGCCCAAATTCATCCCAGCTGGTGGTAGGATGGCACTGGCTCACAGCCCAAGGACTGACAGAATTTGGATGCAACACATCTGACATGGTACAGACAGCCCCATTTCAATTAATCATGTTAAGTGTTCTCTGCAGCCCATTGTAGAGGTTGTACATTACACTGCAGATGTAGTCAGTGGAGTCAGCAGAGACCTGGGGATGAATCACCACATCCAAAAGTAACTGTCTACATTCACACAGATGAATTGTATCAGAAAGTGTGCATTTCTCCTCCCTAAATAGGGAATTCTCCACATCACGAACAACCAGCATAAAGTAACACAAGTCCTTTATTGCATCCACCAAACTAAGGAATTGACAAATTATTTTTCCCATGCAAAATCGTCTTTTTACCCTACTTTCATTGCATTCATGTCTTCATGCACCAGAGCAAGGTTTTCTCTATCTCATGCTGTCTGGGAGACCTCAGTCAAGACTCACCCATGTCTAACTCTCACCTCACAGTTACTGCCCTATTTGTTCACCGAACAATGACCATGTTATCTTAAGTTTCTTCACCTAGAAGACAATTCCAGAACCTGTGTAATCCATCTCAAATGCAGAGGGGGGACCATCCCTCCCAGCAGCAGACCTCCCATCACACTGCACTTTCCTAGACACAAACCCTACCTACGTAACCCAGAGCTCACTCAGTTTCTTTGAAACCCTTGGTAGGAGAAGAAGAAGAATTTAAAGAATCCCCAGCCAAGCTAAAGGGATATGTTATGCTCATGCTTCAGCAAGAGACACCAGGACATCAGGAGTCCCTGCTATCATTTGAGTTTGAAACATTTTGATAGTAAACCATGACATAAAACAGAGGGAAAAGGGGGGAAAGCGAGTAACTCCATATCATTTGTTGGGTTTCTGTTGTGTCAAGTAATTTGAGCATGATTTGGCTTGGACTTAACTGGGGAGATTTTGCATTTTTTACACAAATACATGCAGCCATCACTCCTTAGTGGACACACTTGTACCCCTCACTGACTGTCTGGGAGCTTTGTGTAGTCTTTGGGATGATCATAACAGAGCGTGCTCCCCTTCACACACGGAATTTCATAAAGAAGACCAGAACGCTAGTTAGCTGTTTTAGTATGTTCAAAATTATATCTTTCCTACTTTTACATGTGCTTTCTCTACAGAGCTCTCAGAATGTGTGACAAAGTTATCAGGATCTTACTGTCAGGGGAGAATCTTGGTGGGGAAACTGAGGCATGGGCTTAGCAGGGCACGCTCTACTTCACAGGTTGGTGTCAGAGCTGGGAAGACTCCAGCTCCTCACACCCTTGTGGGTAGCAATAGTCAATATTTCCTGAGAGTTTTCTCCATGGCATGCCTCCAAATGGAATCCTCAGCAAAGTTGGACTCATACCCCAAAATAAGTGCCGATACCCTCAACGGAGTCTGTAATTATTCTCTTTGCTGCCTGGCTGCCCTCTCTCCTGCCTTCCCTCCGGGCCTGGACACCTGTGTTGAACTGTGATTGCCTCCTCATTTATGGCAAACAAGTCTGGATTATCCCACTGTATATTTTTAAGGCATTTTGAAAAAGTCTGTTTTCTTTTTTCTCTCATTTCTGCCTTGCCGTGTGTTTTTAATTGGATCCACTGCCCTTCCTCCCCTGCTTGTTAATGCTTTTCTTTAGGGAAGCACAAGTTTTTAACAGCCCTGCAAATACTCACTCCTCCTGGCCAAGCCAAGTCCATTTCTTGGGGATAACCTGTCTCTGACCTACTTTTAAGTTATACAACAAATGTTCTGCTTTCAGCTCAGCCTACTACTGTTCAAATCCATACCATTCAGCCACCATTTGTACACTTGCAGGAGAGGTGAGGAAAGTCACAGCTGGCAGCTGGTCTCTTCAGGAAGGCAGGGTGCTTCCCTGGAGGGAGATCACCCACTCATCCACCTGCACTCAGAGATGGCTCTCGCTGGGGCTCAGCTCTCCTTTCATGCCTCCGTACAAAGCCTTTTCTGCAGCGCCTACAGCCTGGAGCCAGGCATTGGTGTCAAGGGTTTCATCCTTTTCAGTTTCTCTCTTTGCTTCGAGGAACATTCCTGTGGTTCCTGCCAGGCTCCTTTCCAGGGGGAAAAGATTCAGGTGGCTTTGTTCCCTTTGTCTTTGCCAAACGCTTACGTTCCTGCTGACACCAGGGTGTCACAGCAGGGAGCACTGGCAGGAGGCCATGGCACTGGCCTCCTGTGCCACATAGTTACATGGCACTGGGCATAGAGCAGCCAAGGAAGGACGAATTCACATGGCTTTCTCTGGGAGACCCAGCAAGCACATTTTCTACTGATGACCGCATGGTAATTAGCAACACGGATCAGCCCAAAGGTAGAGGATGCTTTGACTCATTAACAATGGTAGTGATTAACTAAATTTCCCATCTATCTTCTGGCTGGAGCTTCAGGATCTTTCCTTCACCTCAAACTCCAGTGGTGTAGCATATACTTAGCGGCTCTGTCCATGCTGCTCCAAGACAGGGTTGCTGCAGAAACGCATGCAACACCTTCCACCTCACATCCCTCCTCAGGAAAAAGGACAGACATGCTCAGCAAGTCCCCCTTAGGGGACTTAGGCAGCTTAATGTTCTTACAATGGGAACAGGAAGGCAAATTTCTTCCCCATATCCCCTGCTACCACGATGGTCTTGGTTTGTGGACCTATGATGTCTTTGCCTTTTGCAGCTGGGCAACAGAGGTCCAAGCTGGACATCTTTGAAGTTTCAAGAACAGGTTTGATGGCCTCATTCAAACTTCTGAACTAACCCACTGCCACAAGTACAGTGATTTAAGGCACAGTGGGAGATAGCAAACAAGGGAAGGAAAAAAACCACCACAGGTTATACATGTGATCAGTAGCCTCAGGAGCTTTCTATCCATTGCAACCAGATCTGCAAGGAGGATTTCCAGGCCTCCATAACATTGCCTTGCCTGTCAGATCAAGAAAAAGTGGTTGCTATGACAGCACAAACCATATTTCTCAGGCTGAGATGTGCCAGAATTTCAAACAGATGTGGCAGTGCAAACAAGAAGCCCCCTTGGGAGCCTGCCAGGAGGCTCAGACAATGCAACAGCATCCGCACATGGTTAGAAGCCACGCCGAGCCAGCCCAGCAATAATGGCCTGTGCATGTACTTTCTGGCCTGCCTTGCAGCTGAGCCCAGAGCAACTCAGCAAACAGTGGGACTGGAAAGCTTTGAAAGAAAACTGCTGAGCAGGGAACTCTGCTGAAACAGCACCTGCCTTTTTTTTTTTCTTCTTTTTTTTTTTTTTTTTTTAATCTGCCTTCTTTTCTTTGTTTTCTTTCTCTCTTTCTCTCTATTTTTTTTTTCCTTTCTCTTTTTTTTTTTTTTTTTTTTCTTTTAGGGCCACGTTTATAGCTTTTTTTTGCTGCTTGGAAAGTCTAACCCCAGGCCTGTTTGGCATTTGCTCTTGGCCTGAGCCTTCACATGAAGATCCTCTGTAAATAGGCTAATGTTGGTTTCATTTCAATTCTGAAAGCAAGAAGGGATCCTTCTGTTTCACTAATGCTTTCTTCTCTGGCTGTAACAGAGAGGGCTGGAGTGGGGCAGGAGGGGGGATTTGGCTGGAAATGCCACTGGCCAGACTGGAGAGGTTCTGCGGGAACAGGTTGACTTTGTCAAACGGTTTGCCTGAAAGCAAGGTTTCCCAGGGAAATGTGCCAGCTCATCTTTCATGTCAAAAGGTCAGAAATCCACTTCCAGCGAATGTGGACATTTTGAGGTTTCACTCAGAAGTAGAATGAATTATTTTTATTAGAAGTGGGTTTTTCAAAGAGAGGGAATATCTCTCCTCAGACTAACTTGGAGACTAAGAAAAACAAATCCACTTTGGGGCTCAGCAGCCTCTCTTGGGGTCTGAAATGAGAGTGCACCGTTTTCAGCTGCACACAGGTGGGAAACACTTGTTCTCCACTTACTGTCTCCATGTCAGCTGTTTAGGCAATTTGAGGAAAGAGCAATCAGCCTCTGGGGACAAGGGGAAGAGAGAATAGTGAAGAGAGAGGGGCCAAGGAAATAGTGTGAGACAAAGAGAGGTACTGGTAGGTGAAGATGTGTGTCTCTGTCAAATCCACAGTTTTTCTCTTCAGCTTTAGTATACTTTTTTTTTTTTTTTTTTTTTTTTTTTTTTGTATTTTTGTATTTTTAATTATTCTTTTGATCTGCTACAGTTCTAGAGCATTACTGGGTGTGGAAATCCTGGTCTGCAGCTCCTTATCTACACTGGGATTAGAAAACAACAAGTCTGCTGCTCTGGGAGAAGGCAGGAAAATGCTGGCATAAGAACAGACAGTAGATAATATTTTTTCTTCTTTTTCTAAAGGCTGATATGGACCCCACAAGAGGTGTTAAAGCAACTAGAACGACCCTCAGTTTTATCCCAGCTGCAGTTTGCTATTGGTCATTGTGTTAAACTGAATTAGGTGGTACATGGAAATACCTTAACCCTAAATCTTCTCCCTTCCCAGCCCCTGTATTACCTTCTGTGGGAGTTTGGTGTCAGGGCAAAGATGTATTTAGCTCTGTTGTAACATCACTTCAACAATTTATGTGATAAAGTGAAAAAGAATTGTTCACTTGGATGGTTTAGTTCTGCTGCTGATGGTGCACAGAGGAAAAGGGCATTTGTATTTGAACAGAGTGGGAGCTGGATACCTGGCAAGAGCAGGAAAAGAAAAACCCTCTTTTCTGTCATGTGTTTGGGTCCCCAGGCAACTCTGGACACTGAGCTCACTCCTGAATTCCAAGGAGTAGATGGGCTAATGTAGTCAGCAGATCTCTTGATTATTTTATTGAGAGAACTTATGAGAACAATCCATGGATTACAGACCTGTTCTTGGCATTTTTGCAGGTGTGTGGGCAGCTGAGGACAGGACAAAGGAGACAGGAATAGTGCATGGTTGTGGAAGACCAGATCTCAAATAGGAGGGTCAGTCTGGGGAAGCTCAAAGGAGCTGCTTGAAATTTTTTACATTATATACAATTCCCAAGAGAATATCTTTTGACAGTGAATGCTGGGGATGCCAGAAGCAGGGAAGAGGATGATTCACTGAGGCTGGTGCCTATTAAACACCAAGGTCTATAGGGCAGCCTTCTCAGCTAGTACTTTAAGGAACCCATTAATAGGAACTGGAAGGTCCCAACTACAGGATGGATAGCACCGTAACTTTCTTATATTATTTCCCCAGGCAATTTGCCAGTGACCATGGAAGAAGAGCCTGCTCAGCTGGGTGGACATTTGACAAAATGTTTGGGAATTCACTGGCTTGCCACTGACACAGGCAAATGGGGAAGCAAAATGACTGTCAGGGGGTTATACTCAGCCAAGGGGACATTTTCTGCAGTGTTCTTTCAGAAACAAAATCATCAAAATGAGAATTAAAACACTGGGGAAATTCAAGCTGGACTCCTCCACTGCTGTCTGACCCTGATGAGCTCACAGTAGAGAGATTTCACTACCGAGAACAGGAGACAGTGAGTGACAGGTCTCACAAAGAGCAGTTTGAAATTCTCTCCTAGGGAGTAAATATCATGTTTACCAGAGCTGTCAGCACCCACTGCCCAGCTTTGCACACCTGCAGATGACTTCCTCCTGAATTTGATTCCCATCCCTCTCTCTTTCTTTAGATGAGCAAGGTTGGAAGGGTGTAATTTATTGTATCTATTTATGTATTTATCTATTTATTTGGCATACTGCACATAAATCAATTCCTCCTTTATCGTCCTGGCAGGGTTTCAGGGAGGGAGCAGGAGGATGCGTGGGAGCGGAGGCTCCTGAATGGTTGCACACAACTCCCTGACTCTTTCCTGGCATGGAAAAACAGTTTCCCAGCACTGGGTTTCCATATTGCTCTGCTGGAAGAAACAGAGCCGGGCATGCTCTCTCTGGGCCTGATCTTATCTAAAATCGCTCCCATCGCTGCCTGCGTAGATATAGGATGGCTGCGGAGAGCCCGACTTTGGCAGCCTTCAGCAAGACGTATGGGAGCTCTGATTTTCACATACCCTGCAGCACCTTTTGTCTCCTTCACATCTTTTTTCCTCCCTTTGATCCAAGAGAGACAGAGCTTCTTCCTTTATTCCCTTGCTAGGTTTCAGGCCCTGAAGGATTTATGATCATTGAGTCATGATAATACAGAATTTGATTCAAAGTCAGAGACCTCTTCTTCTGTCTGCCCTCTTCAAGAAATAAGTTTCCAACCTGAACCTGACCCAGGAGAGGAAAAATGATACAACCAGTATCAGGGCAGAATCTGAAATTGCCTGGCAGGGAAAAAGATAATTTGTGTGAGAATAATATATTGGCATCTAAGCCCAACAGGTAATTACCCACCGGTGGTACTCATGGTGGACCAGAGCCAGAGTGTGGACTCGGAGCTGGATCAGAACTCACCTCTTCCTTCACTAAAGTGAAACCACTGATTATTCTATATCTGGGCCTCCACTAGCAGCAGGGCTGTGTCAGTTTTGCAGTAGTGTTCAACCTGGGAAACCTTTATCTAGAGCCATGTACTTATTTTTTTGAGATCAAGCAATTAGAATGTGTCAGTTAAGAATGGATTTAGCCCACTCTCTTTTGTCTCTGCATGTCAAGAGGCAGATGCCAGCAGCACTACTCAAGAAAGCCACTATTCTGGGAGACACAGAAGAGTGGAAAAAAGCTGCCTGGGATACATGTTCTTCATCTGTGTGCTCCTTTTGTGGTTCCCTTAATCCAGACTTTTTCTGTTCCTTCAGCAGTTCTCCTGCTGCCTCTGCCTGCCATCTTCACACTCAAGCTTCGTCACCGAGCCACTGGCTTGGCAGCCCAGAGAAGAGTCCACAGGGCACACATCAGCAGGGCTTTCTGATCAGCTGGAGGGAGCATGGCAGGATTTTCCCCACATCCTTTTATACAGTGCTTTAGAGCAGCCGAGCAGCAGAGCAGAGCTGTAGCATCCAGCAAGGCAGTGCTGGCTCAGCCAGGCAAACTCTGGTCAATTCTGAATAAAGGTCTTGTGGCTTAGCTGAGGCAATGACAGGTTTCAGCCACGATCCTGCCCCTTCCTAGCAAACTTACCTTCTGAATAGCAAATTGGCAGATCTGCCAGGTTGGCTGGACCCCAGGCCTTCCTGGATCCCTTCCCTGACTTCTCATCATGCGTGTTTTAAATTACTGCTTAAATCAAAGATGTCAGTGATTCAGGCCAAAGGGCTTTGCTGAGAGGTAATCTCATACTTTTTTTCTGGCATCCTTCCTTGTGCACTGAAGGCTTGGGGATCATGAAGGGGCTGGAGGGGCTGCCTTTCCATGCTTCACGGAGCACACAGCCCACTTCTTTGGAGGACCAAAATGTTTTTCTAACATTTCTTTCTACAGGAAGGACATGAGACAAACATTACATGCCAGCTATTTCCTGGATTTTGACACGTTGCAAGTTGTAGCTTTTAGGCTTGTTTGCTTTTTTGTTTGTTTGTTTGTTTGTTCTTTTCCGAACGAGTTCCAGGGACTTGGGTTCAGGGTGGGTGTATGCAAATGTGTGGATGCTGCATGGACCATGAGAGCAAATTTAGTTTTGCAGTATTTGGCTTCAGTGACCCAGCTGCTCTGTTGTTCCTCTCCCTGGGAATGAGGTCACCTCTTGGTGCCGTGGCTGCACCCATACCCCACCAGCAGTCTCAGTGTGAGCTGGAACAACACTTTCAAACTCACTGCAGACTAGAAGGAGCCTTTTAGAGCACTGCCCAGCTCCTCTAAACTTGGACTGTAGGACCTCAAAATGAGGGAGAAGGAATCTAATATCTGCTGCCAAACTCCGCAGGAGAGGGAAACTCTCTTCTAAGCATAGTGGATACTAATGTTTATTCCCTCCCCTGTGACAGCATATCCCTCTTAGGGACACTACCTATACCAGTGGTTATATCTGAATGCAGAGGAATGTCCTCTCCTGTTATAGCCTCTCCTGTTTTGAAAGGTATTTCAGTAATTATCTGCAGTACTGAATTCCCTGTGTTGGACAGAAAGGGAAACATTTCCTTCTCTGTCACCTTAATTGCATTGCACCTCCCCTTCATTTCTTATCCACAGCAATGCTAACAGGATGCCTCTGGTGGGATGCTTGGCATAGTGGATTGGTATTGCATTCTGCTCCAGGTTCAAGCAGGGGCTAGCTGAGTATGATTTGGGGGAGGGGAGCATAGAGTGTTAATCAAGCTGTACATTTGCCTTTAGTTTATGGATTAATTTAAAGTGTATAAATCAATACTTGCTCTGGCACAGCTCCGCCTCGTCTCCAGCTTTGCCCAAGAAGTTTTCTATCAAGGCTTATTTCTGCTTTACCCTCCTCTCGAGTTCCTCCTCTTGTCTCTGCCTTATTGCATGTCTCTTCATCTCAGCCTCTTCAGTTCTACTGGAATTTTGTTAGACCTAAGAGTCTTTTTTACAAAAGCCCAATAAAATACGATCATGGCTTTATAAAGTGCATGAACGTGAAAAAAGTCAAAGCTGTAAATGCCATATCCATCTGAAAAAACTCAGTACACCGACCAATACTCTCAGGCATGAGTGAAGCTCCTGAAGTTAGTCTGAGGGGCACAAACAACTTTTATTTCCACTCCTGGCAAAATCTTCAATCTCAGCATCTCAGTAGCAATCTCTGTATCCCTTCTGCAGGGAATGTTTCTCCCAGCCCCCAGCTTGGCTATAACACAGCACTCTTACTTTCCAGATTTCTATCCTCACCAGTCCCTGCCAGGGATTTGTGTCCAGATCAATCTTTTCTTGCACTTTTTTTTTCTGTCCTAAGGCTTGAACAGCTGCATCTCATTCTGAGAAGCAGAAAAGTCTCCAGTGGGTGGGAAGGATGTCTCTTCATTGTGATCTAACCTACTGTTGTCTTTTGACACCTGATTGCTTCTCTTCCATTTTCTAAATGCTGAATCCCAATGGATCTAGCCCTGTACTGCCAGTTATGTCCTGTTCTTGCACTGCTTCACAGACTGTACAACACTGACTTAAAATTTACAATCCAGCATTAAAAAAAAATAAAGAAAAAGAAAATAAATATAGACATGTCAGTATAGGTCTCAGTTGGTTCCTTAATAATTTTTCTATTAAAAAAAAATAATATAAATGTTGTCAAGCACTTGTCTCATATCTGTTTTCAGTGGTCTATGCTTTCTGTGGCCTCCCAGGAACTTCCATGGTAATATTCTGGTTAATATCAACACCTCACTGGTTCTATAAGATTTCTGTGGATAGATACTGTCCAAGGTTTCTTGCAAGTCTGATTTTTAATGACATCTACTCAGACATGCATCTGGGACATCAACAATATTAAAAAACAATCTAGGATTCTCTATTTCAGCTAGAAGTGCAATGGGAGGGGATGTTTATGTCACAGGGATATCTGTCTTTCCTGAACTTCTAAATTAGTTACTCCCATCAAAAATTAAATCACAGCCACCCCCACTCTCCAACAAAGATTTAGTAACAAAGAACTGTTAGACAGATGTAGTAATAGGACAAATCCTATTACTAAGGATTTATCTGTGTACCAAAACAGGCATTACCCATTATTCTCTGGAATCTATTAAAATTAAACACTAGATCCAACTTGACATAACTTTTGCAGATTTCAAGTTCGGAGCCAGAGAGCTAAGAAAAACTAGAGCACAAAGCCCAAACACCTTCCAGTTTGAGAGAAGGCCAAAAAGAGGTAGGAACCCACAGTCACACATGATTTTTAATCATTTTTCCTAGGTAAGAATATTTTCTCCTTTGTGAAGTAGACTCTGAGTGACTTGGGAGACCAATTCAAGCTTATCCACTATTTTTCTTATTTATCTACAAGGTTTCTGAGATTAGGTTGTTGGGACTTTCTTCTTTCAAGACCTAGGGTGTCCATGCACAGACCTAGCTCTTACATGTAGAAGGGAAGAGCCTGGTTTCAGTTTTATGCTCAGAAGAAAGGCAGAGTACCAAACAAATTCAAAGATGGTGAGAAAATACTGCTTTTTACATCTGACATCTGACTGAAGCACAGCAGGGGGATTTTGTTCCTTTACCAGATCTTTTGTCCTATCAGTGTTTCTCAGTTTCTTGGAATGGGCAATTCCAATATTTGAGAGCAGTACACACTCCCCATTTAGTTCTTGTCATCTCTACTGGGCTGGCCATTCAGCACCAAAGGGCAAAGGGATATGCTCCATTTCTGTTCCCCTGGGATATCCATTCTCCAAGAGAAGAGACCTGGCCAAGAGAAAACTGTGGACATTCTGAGCAGGCTAGAGCTTTATTTCTGGGGTTCACAGGAATTCTGTCAGCTGCACTGTGAACTCTGTCTGGGAGGAGATCCCTGGAGAAATGTCTTTATAAATGGAGGGTATCAATGTCTACAGTTTCTGCCTGACACCCTTTTTCCTGGATGACCAGGCACCTCCAGCTCCTCGTGCCATCAGTCTTTGGACCTTTTCATATCTCTTTCCTTAACGAAAGAAGTACACTAATGATACTATAACTAAAGAAACCAGAGGTGATAATTAATGAAAGAGCAGAAATTAACTCTGTGTGAGGCAGGGGCAACTTCATGTAATGCTGGTCTAAGGGATGATCAGCTCCACAGTCCAGAGGTGACCTCAGAGACTTGAGTTTGTGGAGGAGAAGTTCAGGTTTTATTTTGTCCCACCTCTATTTGAAGGGTTCAGCCATGGGTTAACCTCCATGCCCTGTAACATTTCAGAGCAATCAGGGAAGACAGACAGATGGAAACACCGGGGGATGGAGGGAAGCTGATTTATATGCAGCTGAAACACAGCCGTGGGGCTGCTGCCAAGCCATATAGATGTGGTGGCAACACAAACAGAGACACGCAGAACAGCCTGTGCAAATATAAACACTGCCACACGTGATGAGGGTTCACCAAGTTCATGCAAACACCAGGGAAGGAAAAGAAAAAAGATACTTAACTGGGGAGGCAAGTGTAAAGATTATGTCAGGCACAGGAGCTCTGTTAAACAAGAAAACAAAAAGAAACTGCCTCTTTTCTTGTTCTAAAGAAAATCACACTTAGATAATAGGAATTTGCAATAGATTTAAAGGACACAGGCTGTCTTCTTGTGTCATCAGGAGATATTCTTAACACTCCTGTCAATAACAGTTGTTATCAGTGATCAGTTGTCCCCTCCTGTCTAGATCTGGTGGCCTGATAGTTCTTTAAATCATGTCTCAGATCGATCATTATGTTTGTTACTCTATCACTTCCAGATTGTTTCCAAATGTCAGATGCTTATTACCATAAGCTGGCCTGGCACTTTCAGTACCACTCCAGTGAACTGGCATTTCTTCTCCAGCTTTCCCACGTGAATCTATACCCAGCTCAGCAGAGAGTAGAAATCGTCATCCTGCTACAAGGGGCCTGCATGGAAGAAATTTGTGGAGCTGAGCATAGTGCCTTGAGGTTATGAATTGCAGGGTAGAAACCACTAAAGTAATTATTGCTGACTGCTGTCCTGAGACAGAAGGGACATAGAAACTAAATACTCAGCCATAGCTGAGGACGTCTCCTCCACCACGAAGTCCTCCTGGCCACACATGTAATAACAAACCGTATTCTTGCTTTGGGGTATCGTGTTGCAGAGATGCCAGTGCAGCATTTTTTAGCAGCACCAAACTGCAGAAAATATTATATTCCAGATAATTTGTTTTCCAAGATAGCATGCCTTTCTTTCCAGAAAAAGCAAATCCAGCACTTCTTCCTTCTGCATATGCCCCCTCTTTTCATATCCCAATGTCCCTCTAACGCCTGCCTCTTTGCTGCCATCCTTTGGCAGCCTCCAGGTAGAAAAAGGGCAGAGAATCACAGACTGCCATCTGTGAAACCTTCAAATATCCCCATCAAAAGCTAAGCACTCAACAAACAAAGCTGTGGTGTCTTACCAAGGGCCCAAAGGGACACCGCAATTTCCTCTGGGCTGAGAGATTAGATGGTTAGAGTGCAGGACTGCAAGCCAGAAGGCTTCCATCCAAGCCCAGCCACTGACTCAAAGTCCATAACCACCTACAGGCTTTTGCCAAATACAGCTGTAAGCAGAAAGTTATATCCATGAGACTGATGAGACACAGTGTCCTCTTGTTTATTGCTGTCCATAATATTGACCTGAACAGACCACACTGGTTAATTGAAGCTGGTTGAGATATCCTTGAACAAGGGGCCCTCCTATCATACCCACAGCTACAGAGACACTCTTGGCTGTTGGCACCCTCTGTTCACCCACAGAAGTCAGCTCCAAGGATACTGAGAATATTCCAGCCTTATAGTGTGTGAGCCTTGCCCTTTCCATGGAGTGAATCTCTCCTGGAAAAAAAAAAAAAAAAAAGGTGATGAGCTTATGATAGTGAAATTCCACCTATTTTGTATTCTATTGTTTCTTGTTTCAATGGAATGTTTATATCCATATGGGGTTAGTTGGATACTCACCATTTGTATTCTCTTTTCCAGATGGATGAGGCTGTGCTGGAAGCTCTCATGTGCTAATCAACCCACCTGCAATAATATATAAACACACACTATTTCAAGATCTCAATCTATCATGGTGCTTTCCTTCAGACTCTTACTTTCTTGATAATTCTTTCCCTTTCTTCAGTGTCTTAATCTCTCCCAGTCTTTCCCAACAGTTGTTAGACACCATAGTTAACTCATCCACAAGATGACTGTGCCTTTTCCTCTCAAGACAGATTGAGAAATGGAAATGAAGTGACTATTGCTTTTTGCATCATATTTTTGATAAGGAGATGGAGTGAACTCTAAAATATAGCAGCATGAAAGTAATTTGTCTTTTCAAAAATGCATCAAAATGTCTCCACATCTGTTTACATTCTGCAGTTCTACATCTCATCTCCATAGGGACTGAACAACTCTGTTTGGTCTCACATTGAAGTCTGGATATTTGTTCTGACTCCTTGTGAAGACTGTATAACCCAAAGCACAGTCCTTTTGGATGCCTCCCCATTCCAGCAAGATCACATTTCACTTTTTTTTTTTTTTTTTAATTTTTTTTTTTTTTTTTTTTTTTTGCATTTATTAAGTGCTCTCCATAGTGTGAAGAAGGTTCAGTTGACAGCCCTGGAAATGGAGGTTCTCTGCTTAGATATAGTAGATGCAATATATGTATCACCACTCCACCCACTGGAAATGAGACTTCATCTTGAAACCTCAGCAAAAAGAAGTAAATTAAGTTCACTCTCCATGACCAAAAGTCAGCTCTTCTGCTGTTGCAATACATAAAAGTGGCAGTTTTGAAGAAAAGGCAGATCTGGGCAAGTCTTGCTTACCCTCTTTGGATTAGAACGCAGAATCATAGAACTATTTCAGTTAAAAAAGATGTTTAGAACGCTGCTAACTTCTGTGCAAAGATCCTTCTACCCCTCTGAGACAGGTGTACCTTGGGTGTTGCCAGCAGCCTGATGTCATGTAAACTGACTCATTATCAAAAAACCCCAAATTCTGCTGTTGATACCAGGCTCAGAGCCAGGTATTGATCTGCTGGGCTCTTCCAGTTTCTTACCTCATCATTCCCTCCAACTGGAAGGATAAAGAACACAAGTTGCACTCCTGATTGTTTAACCTGTCATCCCAACATCCTGAAGTATCTCTTAATATCCTCTATTCTACCTCTTCCATTAACAATCAGCCAAAACCTCACATTTCACCAACTTTCCTTGGTTCCAGACAGAAACCCTGCCAGCAATGAACCAGATTTGCTTCCAAACTAAACACCTGCATCAACCTCAGCCCATGCAGTACTTTGAAGATCTGGAAGGCCAATATGAATGCACATTTCCCCTGGTTGCCTTATGCATACTGTTCAGTTCTTGTGATTCTCCAGCTCAGATGGAATTCACAGCCAAGCCAAGACTGACAGGATGCACTGGGCACATGGGAGGGCCAAAAGTGAGCCTGGCAGCAATCATGGCCTCAAATAATTTTTTTTTTTTTAATAAAATAGATTATGAAAATAAAATTATACTGCTATACTGCTATATAATGCTTTTTCACATTTTCAGCCATCTCCTTTCATATTTTGCTCCCACATACATTTAAGGAGTCCACTGTGAATATACAAATTTGTGATGTTATCCTCCTTGAAATCTATCTTTGAAGCTTCCCTTCTTTATAACATGGAAGGCAGTCTCAGCACTTGTTAGAGCTCTGAAATCCTGAGACATCTGACAGTTATATTTCACAGTTCTCACTGCTCAGTATCTCTATTCATTTTTTCTGTCCTTTCTCTTTACAAGGGTTATTGTTTTGCTTATGAAGTTTGTTGAATAATCTAATGTTGACTTATAAAAGAACTTAATGAACACCAATTAGTATAAATAAACCCATCCATTTTAAACGTGATGCACTTATTCTCTGTCTCACTTTCAAAGACAGAAGATCCATTCTGTGGAAAAGCTAAGGCTGGGAAATGTCTTTTAAGGAATAAGATGGCCATATCAGGCTGGGAAACAGCTACAAGTGATTCCCTCTTTCCTGGAAATGGCCTCTAAAAGGCACTAGTGTTAGCACTGATGCTAAGTTCAATAAAAGGAGGTCTTTGCCCACATCAATTCTCTTTTTTTTTTAGAATTGTGTCTCACACATAAATCATAGAAGAAAATAAAAGCTGAAGGAGGACTCTGAGCTGTCCTCCTCCTGCTGTATAACTTCTGAAATCCATTGGATCTACTTCTCTCTCCCTCCCAGAATCATTGTTTCAGTAATCAGAAAAGAGTGAGGATGGCTGTATGGTATTTACAGCTGTCAGTGATTTCACGAGCTGTTGTAAACATCCCTGCCACTTAAAGCATGTTGAGAATATATACATTTTTATATATTTATATATATTTAGATAAATATATATATTATACATGTATAAAGTGTGTTGAGAATATATTGACCATATACTGTCACGGTCAGTGCCATTTTAGCAGAAATGAAATTGTATTTAAGACCCCATGGCTGACTGTGAGAGATTGGTTTCCATCATAAAAACTGAAATGCTTTATTGATAACATGTTTTATGAGCCTAGCTGTTAGCCTTGGGGGTGTCATCACACTGTAACCTTCCAGCTCTTTCCCCCTGGAATGAATTGAAGGCGGCTGGAGCACTAATTTATTACAAAGACAGGTGCTGGAGCAACAGGAAAAAAGACAAGACAGCAAGAAAGCAAGGAAAAAAGGAAGAAAAAAAGCACAAGCAAGATGGAGAGACTGACAAACTTAACTACAAGACAGCATTTGCCTGGGCTGTAATTTGTTTGCATGCCAGATGTCCATACGGTTCAGGCCGACAGCATTGCAGAGGGTGGGAAGTCCAACACTGCCCAAAGCCAAAAAGAAGAAAATATTAAAACATAAAAACAAAAATTACTTTGCTGTTTATTTCCTTCACCAGTGAAAACTTCGTCCCTCCAGATCATAGTTGACCATCCCATGCACTAACACTTTCCCCTGCAAACATGTGATTGGAGTCCTCTTTAGCCAGACCAGCTGAAAAAATGCATTTTAATGTATTAGGGTGAGGGAATTGTAAAATACACCTCTCTAATTAGTTTATGAGTTTGAGAGTAAAGGACTTGGGTGAAGAAATGTCATGATGTCACTTCTGTGATATTTGAACAGGCTTATTTATATTCCTCACCTTAGATCTTTTCCTCTTGCACCCATCATCCTTTCTTCACCTCTCACTCCCCCCCCCCCCCGCCCCCCACCACCACTGTTTGTTTCTTGCTTCTTGCCAAGTCCATCACATACCCAGGGTCAAACAGACAGTTCTGCAGATGGGTTGATGATACTGCAAAACACTCAGGATGAGATGTTTCTGTCTGGCCTACAGATGGGAGACTCATAAACACTTGATACACCCAGTCCCCCATTACTGGTTTAACAGCTTTTCTACTGGAAAGCCAAGAGCTTCCCCAGGCAATGCAGGGAGTTGCCATATGTTCAGAATACTAATAATTCCTCTAAAAGCTCATGTGTTTTCAGGCTAACAGAAGAACTGAAATTCTTTTCTTCTTAGTATGTTTGCAGTCGTTGCAAAAGGATCCATCTGGATGGGCTCTTGTGTGGGTATTGGCAGGCCCTGTCAATTGGGTGTGTGTGAGTGTTAATGATGCTTTTTGTCTTAAGTCATAGAGATTGATTGCATTTAAAATATTCTTCATCAGGATCTTCTGTCCCTGATGATACCATGCCACAGCTCACCAGAGACACCACTGCTTCATCTGCCTGATTCTGAACACAGTGCTTCTGAGAGGTGCACATATCCCTGCAAACACCAAGTGGGAAAAAGAGGCTGTTCCATACCTCCAGAGTGCTACTCGATCCTGCACAGAGCAATGGACCTCTTTGAAACCAGAATGTCCTGGAGTAGGACATAATTAGGAGCCTCCTTTTTTACTGTGAAATTCCAAGTTTGATCTTAAGACATCCACATCTGTTGGAAAGTCACAGGAGATTCTTCCCATGTGAGGCCTAAAAGTATTTGAGTATCCTACTGGAAGAATCAGTCTTCTTGAATTCCTTTGGCTAACCTGAAATGGAGATGGTCAATCAATGATCAGGTGTCATGAGGAGCAGTGAACATGACAAAATACTCTTTTGTCTACCCTACTTTTTCATGAAGTGCTAGGAAGAGTACACCCTGCCTCTGTCTGATGGCACCCCAAGGACTAAGGGCTTAAGTGAAGACCACATCAGTCTGAGACAGTGAAGGATTCCAGTCTGCATCTAGTAGGAAAAAGCTCATTAGCCTTGGTTGTCTGGCTGAGTTACTGAAAAGAGAAATTGCATTCTTCTTCCTGAATCCCTTTTGTGGTTTGAGATTGACAGAGCATCCTTCTTTCCACACCAGAAATAATTAAGTAGTGTTGTTCTGTACCACCTTCTGTCCTAGCTATAGTCATATTTTTTTTGTATATTATATATGTAAATCCCTAAGGAAACTGTAAAAAGTTCAGCAGACCTCAGTGAAAGCAAACTGGCTTCTCAATAAGACAGAAATGAGGTGTGCTGAGAAAAGAACACCTCTGAAGGGAAATTCAGAGAGTTGTTCCCTGAGTCTTGTGCCAAATTCCTTTGTAGCCTCAAGGTCTTGGAGTCCAACAGAGACTACATCACTCTTAGCAAGAGGCTAGAAAACATAACTGAAAGTGCTAAAATGCCATTGTATACACAGGCTCTCTCCCTGACCTCAAACATAGTTTGAATCACCAGCTCTCAAAAGATGTATAACACAAACAAGAAAGATCTAGAGCAGAAACATGGAAAGATTTCCTCATAGAAAAGACTTAAAAAGAAAGCCTCTGATTTAGATCACTGACAAATAAAATACAAGAAAGGAATATAAAACTATGACTGAAATGTACCTAATGCCCTCATCACACTCCTAGAATGAGGGATTTTCACCTCTTTCTGAAAGACATGTCTAGCTTGAAATATGCAAGCTGTTCTTGTCACATTTTCATGTGAACACCTTGGATTACTCATAAGGTTTAAATTTTGGCACCCTGCCTCAATGTGTTCCTGAGTCAATTCAGGAGTATGAAGAACTGCAAGAGGACAGGACTGCCCTGTTCAAGGCAGTGAGGCTCTGTGGAGAGCAAAGCAGCTGTTGTGATACCCAATCCCATCAACTCACTCAATCCTACCTTCATTCTTAGAGCCATAGCTAGTTCAAACCAGAGAGTGTAATTCCTTCAGATTAATTCAATCCCTCTGACACTGGATCTAGCCCACGTATGCTGGGGATGCCTCTCTGTCCTTTCCTCAAGAGCATTTTAGACAAAGAATCAAGTTCTCTCTAGCTCTGCTACATTAAGCAAACTAACAGCCCTCAGTTGCTCCAGACCCCATAGTGGTCCCCATCACTAACAGGAACATTTCCAGAGAAAATGAGGGTTTTATTCAGAAGAAGCTGATATTTGCTGTAGAACTTATACAAAAGCCATTTGTGGTGAGATATTTGTATATTGAAGCTGCCTTTAAAAATCTTAGTTTCATAAAAGGCTTTGTCATCTCCAAAAAAAAATACTGACATATTTACATTAAAACCAGAATTCTTGGAAAACTGTTTCGTCTTCTGTTAGCTGCAATTGGAAGAAGAAAAAGTCCACATTGGTAATTCTTTTGTCAACAATACAGCACAAAGGCCTTGGTGTCTTCTGAAGTCTTGTCAAGTACTTACTGTTACTCACATGGTAGAAAACAACTTTTGTATCTTATTTAATGGAATACAGAAGAATATTTATGTAATGAATCAGATGGAGAAGGCTGGAAGGGCTCATTCTTATCTACATTGATGTTTATCCCACCAACTTTAGCCATTTGTAAATTAGATGCTTAAATTAAATAGCTGTCTAGATTATTCTGGTTCATGAAGAAAGGTAGACATTTTCAAGCAGGAATAGCCTCCCTCTTTGGGACAGCCTGGGATAAATATTTCTTAGAGACATACATCTTTCCCCACTGCCTAAACTGGGATCTATACAGCATGCTATAGCAAATACCTAGACAGTTTAAATCTAGAGGAGATAAAACACATCTTGAGACTGCCCTCCAATATAACATTAACCAGACCACTCACTGGATTACCTCCTTCATTTTATCCTGTTTCTTTAACCTTCTGGGTCGTTCTCTCTCTGGTAAAGCTGTACCAGACACTTATGGGACAGCACAGGGATTTTGCCAGCCTATCACTGCATTGATAGATCTTGTTGTTTCATGTCACTACAACAGCAGTCTTCTTCCCTTTCTACATCTGTCCCTTTTGCACTCTGGTTGAGTTCTGGGGACTTTCCCATCCTGTGTCACTTCATCTGGTCACAAAGCCACAACCCTGCCACAGCCTTGTTTGCCAAATATGTTGCATAAGGTTCAACTTTGTGGGTTTCCTCCGGAACAAGAATACAAAGATCTTCTGTGGCAGCAGAAAGAATTTTCTCTCTCAGGGTGCACTAGACATGGGCTTTGGCCTCTTTATTTCCAAGTGAAAACAGAGTTTAAACTTGAGCAGGATCCTGGAACAGGAGAAAGGTGCTCAGAAATGCTTGAAAGTACTAAAAGGAGATTAAGTTCTGAGCTAAGAGCAAGTGTATGCCTGGAGATACTGCCAACGGTCTCTTCTAGCTGCCACTCCGATAATATCCCAGATGAGGGGCTCCTGACCCTTGCTTGGTGCAGGTCACGTTTCCCATCACCCAACACCTAAAATCTCTGCTGTGTCCCCCAACTGTTCTCCCTTTACCTTTGGCCATCCCAGTGGTGCCTCTGCATGGCAGTGACAGGTCCAATAAATGAGCCAGGGTAAGCTTATTAATTTATGTCTTGCTCCACACCTACTGTGAAGTAGGAGGCTCTGGATTAGACACAGCTGTCTGGACAATGGACACATCTAGTCTGGTGGGAGCAAACTACCAAAAAGGTACTGAGGCTGTACAGACACAGAGTGCCATGCAGTCTGTAGCAGGAAGCAGCCTTTACTGTACAAACTTTGCACATGAGGAACCAGGGGAGAGCATTTAGCTCTCATGGTTAGTTGTGTTCCCCCAAGTGTGTTTAAGAAACAATGTTTTGTGGACAACATCTTGGCTTATCACTGAGCAACATTTCTCCCCCTCATTCTGTTAATGGCAACCAAGAGGGAAATATTTGGTATTCTCCATGAACAGTCATGGCAGTTCCAAGAAGGGCGTACTTAAGGTCTGTAGCCTATCCCAGGCATTGTTCAGCTTAAGGCAGCTGCCAACGAGCTAGAAGATTGTATGAGAACATTTGGCAGCTGGGCTGGGTCTGAACACATGTACATCTGGCCCTGCAACCTGGGGAAAGTAAGAACAGGATAAGTAAATATGCTGTTTCCCCCATGTTATCTAAACGTGTTACCCTCTGCAAATTTATCAATCCCTAGGGAATTTCTTCTTCATTAACTCATCCAGAGTTCCCTGGAAGCTCACCTTCATCCATGTCCATCTGACAGATCAACTACATGCCACCGGAGGAACTGCCTACTTTGTCTGATTCTGACATGGCCCTCCCAGCTCCATTTGGTATGCACCTCACAAGTGTCTTCCTCTCATCCTGCATCCTCACGGATGGCTCTGCATCCCCCTGTACCAGTAGCTGTGACCAGTGAGCAGGGACCTGTGCAGTGAAAGAGTTAAAGTTCAGGTCTTTGTCCATCCTGCTCCAGTGCTCCAGGCCCTCTTTTGCAGAGTTAATACTCCACACATGGTCTGTACCAGACAGGTATTTGAGGCAAGATAGCGATCAGCTGACGCATTTTGAAGTCGCAAACTGGCTGAGAGTGCTGTTCCCTGAGCTCCCCTCGAGTGCACCAGGAGAAAAGGCACTGAGCATGAAGGAAGGAGACGGCTCAGCATGTCAGAGCATGACATCTGGTCCTGCTTCTGCTCAGCACCAGTAAGGAGGAAGTAAGAAAGCTTTCTCCAGGCTTTCCTAAATCAAACGTGTGTGAATAGCTGAGGCTGGGGAAGAACTTGTCCCCTGCCAACAAATACTTACACACACAATTGTTTCTTCTATATCTCCTCAAGGCAACTGAGTTTCTGGTTGAGCCCAGTGCTGAGTCACTGAGGTATAAATTCAATGATTATAAAAACCTTCCTCTGTGACAGCAATCCAAGAAAGCACAAATAAGCAGAAGAAATGGAAAGAAATAAGAAAGCTAAGAATGTATCAGGGCTGAGAGCCCCAGAGAAAGTCCTACAGAAGGTATCTCAGCACCCTCTCTCTACAACAGCTTGCCCCAGCAGCTCAGAGCCATCCCTTTCCTGAAACCCCCACAACAACAAATCCAAAAGATTAATGCTTGTTCCAGAGTGGTGCCAAGGAGTCCTCCTTCTTATGTCAGGAGACTGCAGAGAGCTTTGCACCTGGCAGGATGAGGTCTTTCGGGTCTTGGAGGGGAGATCCCACTTTATGGCTCAGCCATCTGAGCCCTTGTCCCATGCTGTGAAGGGTGGCAGGGCTGCTGTCTGAGCTGCTCTGGCCAATTTTTACAATGGTACCATTATCCATCAGCCATCTGGCAGGTGTAGCCTTTATCTTTTCTGCATCCAGCCTTGTGTTGGCAGATGTTAGGTGGAAAGGAAGGTTGGCAGGGGGAGATTTGACATCTTGTCCCTTCTCCCCTTTGCTAACATTCCTTTGGCTTGTAAGTCTGATAAACCAGCGATGGGAGAAGACTGTTATCAGGTAAGTTCTTTGCAAAGACACAGTTTTTCATTTATTTTAAGACTTCAACAGCAACATACAAGCACATTTCCCAGGAACCAGCAAGGTAAAGCCTGACTGGAAAAGCAGCTAGGGAAAACCCTGGGTTTAGGGTTTTTGTTCATTAATAGGTAGGAATGTCACATCCTCCAAAATATCCTTGAGGGTCACTGATGTTCTTGGTTATTAAAAAACCTCTCACAAGTGTCAAGGGCAATGCAGGAGGTGTAGTGCAAAGGGAGGATGAAGGTCTTCAACAAATTACTGTCACACAGGTTTCACAACCAGTGTGCTGACAGGGGCTAACCTGCTCCACAGAGTCATTTCCTGGAAGAAAAGAGTGCACCCTCCCCAAATATGGCTTGACTGCCTCAGCTGAAGATGCTGTTATTCATTACTTCAGGACCCAAAGCAGGGACTGAAGTCCCATTGTTCTCGGCACTGTATTAACAGAACGAGGACGAGACGGGCGCTGGTAACCAAACCCAGCAGGAGAGGGGCTCCATCACACCCAGCCCTACCACTGGGTGGTCTCAGCAGAGCTTGTGCTCTTCTGGGGAGATTGGACTTGAGTGGCCAACATTTCTCTGAGTGGCTCAGGACTAAAAGTGAAGACAGAAGTAAAAATCAGCAGGCAGAGGAGCTGCCCAAGGCACTTGCCTGCACCACAGAGCAGTGCTCCTCTCCAAACGGGCTCAGTGGCTTCTGCCAAGGGCAGACTCATCGAGAAGCTTGTCCAAAGACTCCGTGTCTCACTCTCTGAGTTTAACGTGATGCCTTTTGGTCTCTGCAATTCCCCTAGCACCTCTCAAAGGCGAATGGATTTGATTTTGGCAGCTGTTCAGTGGGCCACATGTTCAGCTGATCTGGATGATGTGATTGTTTTTGGGAGGACTTTCCAGGAACATTAAAATTGCCTGGAGGATGTGTGTAGCTGGCTGGAGCAGGCTGGTCTGAAAGCAGGAACCCATCCAACTGTGACGAGTTATGGTCCCAGGTGCGGTCGGTTGGTCCTATCATGTCTTCAGCAGGGTGTGCCTCCACCTCCAGCCAGGACAGACACCCTGGACACACACAGCCCCCCGGAATGGCAGCTGAAAGGAGACACTGTGGCCCTGCATGAGCTGTGTGAGTTCTGACTTTGCTCCATATTAACCAGTGAAATAGAAGGAGCAGGGCTCTGCTCTCAGATTTGGGAAAGAAAGGCAGGCTGTGTCCCTGCTGGAGCAATTTCAGAGAGGTGGCACAGAGCTGCACACCCAGCACTCAAAAGAGCCCAGAGGAACAAAATATGAGGATTTTTTTTGAGTTAGCTGACGGTGAGGAAAATAAAGTGTTGCTCTTTGGAGTGCGATGCAGGGCACTTTTCCAGCAGAAGGATTTTGAGCCTGAATCTCAGCCCATGGATCTGTCATGAGTAATGGCTGGGTGTCACACTGGCTACTGGCAACCAGAGGTACTGAGACCCCTGGTCTGGCAGGAGCACATTCAGATCAAACTCTGCTCCTTGCAGCAGAGACTAAAGTAGATAATGCAACATAGAGATTTCCACTGTCATATTTATCTGATAAATACACCAAAAATAGGTCTCCCTGTCAGGATACCTTTTTGTCCACAGAAAAAACAAAAAGCAGACACTACTACACCAGCTTCTCTAGACATTATGGAAAAACAAATTTTAAAACCTTCAAATTTGACATGTGAGATTTAAAACAATCAGCAAGTGGAGAATTTCTAAGTGAGGACATCTGAGTAAAATGAACAGTCCCAACTGCCTGATCCTTCATCTCATAGTCAAGTCCTTCCTTCAGGAGTCTTTTTCTCAGAAAGTTCCCTCCTGTCCATCTCTCAGCACCCACCTACAGAACTGTTCAACTGGCCACCTCACAGGAGAGGCACAGACAGACTTTTCAGTGGAGGGATACTGAGCTCACATTAGGACACCTTTTATGGGAGTCTTTAGTAATGCAAACCTTCTCACACAAACACTCAACACTTCCTTGGAGCCTCATCACATTTCTTCCTCATTTGTAATGGGCTTCAGCAAAACTCCTTGTCCATCAAATCCATGTGTCCAAGATCATGTAGTAGGAATCCTGGAGTATGTGTGTGTGAAAGCAATTGCATTTTGCTGCTGGATGTCTTAGCTAAAATGCAAATTAGCTGTCACTCTTCAGTAAATTATGTGGTACTAGGCTTTACTCTGCTTCCCTCTTTTCCCTTGTGTTACAAATAAACACAAGGGAAGGATGGCCTCTCCTACACATCTAGAGATGCTGATAGCTCCATCAGGCAGCAAGATTTGGCTGGGCCTTTCTGTTTATAATAGCTTACAAATCTTGCAGCTTAAAAACTACAAACCACATGAACATGCAGCTTAATCACTCAGCTCCACATGATTGAGGGAACCCACCAAACCTAAGCACAGCAGAGGAACCCAACAGGAAATGGATGTCAGGTGGGATACGAAAAGAGGACTGACAGTCTGGGGGGACTTGACTCCTCTACAGCTAGAAATCTATTCAAAACTGCCTCAGGTAGGAGCCATAGCCCATTTCCTTAAAAGTCTTTGCTAGAGAGATGTCAACTCTCATCTTTCTTTGTTATCATGTGCTGGTTTTAGCACCCTCAAATCCAGGGGCAATTGAATCTCAAATACTTATGTTCTTCTCTGATGAGTTGCCACAACAGCTACAAAGAATGCTTGCATCTTGCCCTGTGACCTTCTGATGAGTGGAAATAATGTTTTACTACCAGCAATTACATCAGGAGAAAACGAATTACTCGTCACAAGTTTGAGCTACAATAAAGCAGTTGATGCTGGGTCTCTCAAGACAATTAATACAGCTCAGCTTGGAGAACAACATGACTGTGAGAGCTCAAAGCCAGCTGGAAGACTGCAAACAGACTAGCAAAATGGCAAAGTCAGCAGTTACTACCTTTTCCTGGCTAGTTGTGTATCTCATGCCAAAGAGAGGTGACAACCTGCGGTCACTTTATGGGCTTTAATCGCAAACAGTGCTCTCAGCAAGAGAACCCAACATCCCACAGCTTCCCTGCTGCAGTCCCATAAAGCACCAACCCAACACAGACAGCCTGCCAGCACCCTGGCTGCACTAAGTGGGTGTATCAAAAATCAGCTCAACACTGTTTCTGTGCACAACAGGACATTTGTTCTGAGGTTCAGTCACCTCTATAGCTTGATCCAGCCTTTGAAAAACATGTGAATGTGGTATTATCACTTGGGCTTGAGCATGACCTCAGGCATGAGGGAATCTGACTGCTGGAAGGAAGACCTGGAGCCAGCACCAAAATCAGTGAGTGCAAATGGCTGCAATAGGCCAAAACTCCAGAGAGACACTGGAAACAAAATGTATCAAAATCTCAGGCTGCCTCATGCAATCAGCCAGCACCAGGTGGGCAAAGCACCATTTTTCCAAGGCTGCTGCTCTCTCTCTCTGTCCCTCCAAGTGTGTCTAAGTGCTTGCTGAGGAGCTCTGCTCCACTGGAGTTAAAACCTGAGAGACAACGCAAGGCAGAAACATAACACACTGCACAAATGTCTACCAGGCACATCTGGATGCAGTGTAAACCTCACCTCTTTGTCATTTATTGATCCCTCTGGGAAGTTCAGATCTGTGCAACAACAACAAAAACCAAAACAAAATTGTGATTAGTGATGTGGAAATGTTGCTGCAGGTTGACACCCTGCAAAATGTGGACTGGTTTAGATAATGCAGGTGAAATGCCCAACTCTCTCCAAAACAGAAGACCCCTTCAAGCATGTTTTCCTTCCTCCTGGGGAAGGAAAAGAGAAGCAATGAACTGTGAGACTGCTCTCAACAGAGATTACCCCACCTGTTCCCTCCTGGATAAAACCCTTTAAGTTACTGTCTTCTATAGTTTCAATGGACTTCCCATTCTCCTCTCTCCCATCCTTGTCACCTGTGATATAACAACTGTGACAGCTTCTCCAGGTCTCAGCTTAACAAATATTCCATATCCCTACCAATACATCTTCTAAATTTCTCCACTGAGTTCTTTCCCAGCTGTTCTGCTGGACATGATGTCACCCACATAACACTGTCCACTTTCATCCTGCCATAAGCATCCCAAAAGTTTATCCTGCTGTCCTGCCATCACAGCAGGTTTCACAAGAAGCTGACACCAGGCTCTCCTCTCCTCACATGGCCCATATCTCGCAGATTATGTATAAGCACAGATGGCTCTGCACCGGCTGCTAATTAGGGATTGTTCTTTTTCATCTGGTCACTGGGGCTTGTCATGGGCAGGGGCTGCCTGACTCCTTCCTCTTTGATTTCAGGGGTTTTTTAAAGAAGTTACCAGGCAGAACTGATGGTGGATGAGGTTTTCACAAATGCCTCAATTTACATGGCCTGCAGAATGATCTGTAGCTGTGCAAACACACCCATGGCTCTTCAAGGACCTTGTCCTGTTTCCACCAGGCAGCAGGGCTAAGCAGGATGTACAGAAATGTGACCCAAGTCTCCAATCCCCAGGACAAGGAAAAAAGTGGATTCAGAGTAGGGATAGCTATGTTTCTGCTACCAGTTCACCCACTGCCTCTGTCAAGTCCCTGAGTACAGCAGGTGAATAAGCTCAGCATGTGACACCAGCCAGTGCATAATGAGCCATTTTCATAACCCCCTTCTCAGTGGTCCCTAACATCCAGGCACCACTCTGCCCTGCTGGGGATGATGCATAGAAGTTCAGCACAGAGCAGCTTATGCCTCCATATAGGCACTTCCTCCACCACTGCCTGCCTCTGGCTGTAGAGCGTGGGCCAGAATGGTGCACACAGATCCCTCCTGGGTGCCTTTGAACAGCCTTTCCAAGCCACTACAACTTCTGTCTCACTGCTCTGCTTCCCTCCCTCCCCCACTTAGCCTCTGTGGTTGAGGTAGCCTAGGCCACAGAGATGGGGCAAACAGTGGGCAGCAGGAAAACCTATAGGACACCATCTAGATGGACAGAATGCCAAGAGTGGACACTGATCTAGAAAAGCTTTATTGGAAGTGTGAGGAGAGCAAAGAGAGTGCCCCAAAAGCCATCAGTGTCTCAGTGATGGAGCAGCTCCTCCCACAGCAATGGAGATGGGAGGAGGAGATGATTTCAAAGCAACATCAAGCTCCAGCTTCACAGGAGGATCAGCTACAGGATGAGCAGTCTCTCCATGCACATTAACCCCATAGCAAAGAACAGGCTTCACAAACTCCTCAGCACATCTGGTCACGCTCTGTAATCTAGCATGGCTCATCCCACTGCCTCCATTCCCCTTGGGAACATGGTCTGCCGGCAGTTCATGGGAGGGCTGAGCTGATGGTGTGATTCTTTCCTACATTAGCCTTCAAGAGGGAAAATAACCCTCAACTAGGACATCCAACACCTAATAAAAATTCCCTTAAAGAGGCTTCTGACAATATTCCTTAGACCTTACATTTTAGTTACATGTTTAGTTATTTCTGGTGGCAGGGGCAATTCCTGTGCAAGTGAGGCATTTTCCAATGTGGAAACATCTCTGTGGGCAGAGGAATGAACTGTCTGGTTGCAATATCTCACGCACATATTCCTTAGATGGCCATGACCAAACCCCTGCTGACTTGGAATAAATGAGACAAGCAAACAGACCTTCGACTCTGCTGTGAAGTAGCATCTCAGCAGGCAAGTGTTCCTTCGCCCTTCCCGTGAGCATCCTGGCATCATCAGCATCCCTGGCGTGCAGAAATTCTTCCTCGTCAAGAACATGACCTCACTGTTTCAGCGGCTGCACAAATGCAGCAAGGAGATGGCCTCTGCCCCCAGAGAGTCTATAATCATGTGTAAAATGCTGGACAGGGAACACAGTTTGATTGAAAGAGAGTGTGAAGAAATAATAAGATAATACTGTAATATGTCCTTGGCCTGACTCCCTTTCCTCAATGTGTTACTCTCTCAACCCTGATGATGTGGTGTCTCATTTACAATTCTGGAAATGCAGGCCACATATATGCTTGTAACTAAAAGATCAAGGACCATAGTCTGGAGTCTGCCTGGTACAAGTCAGTCCAGCTTGGCTTATAACTAAATTCCCTTCCCTCCTCCATCCTGTGGTAGTCACCTCCACAGTCCTTACAGGGAATGAGACATACTATTCCCCAGGCCAAGCTTCAGAAACAGAGGTATGAGCTGGCCAACTAAAAGGACATGTTTATCATGCCTAGTGTCTAAGACTAAGAAGTTGCAGCTAACACTTGCCTACAACTGTGGGGAAAGTCAGTATCAGAGACTAGGCTTTCCTGTCCAGGGACCATGCCAGGAGATAAAAAGAAGTGTTTTTTCAGGTTAGGATTAGTCCTCATTGTATACCTGTTACGTTTTTTAGCACATCATTCAGAATTAGTTGCCACCTAAGGCTCAGCTTTGTGAGAGTGTGCAGGCACATACATAATAATGTCCTGTGCTGTGTGCACTTGTAAGTCTTGATGAGGTGTGAGGCGTGTTGGCTGCACATGCAAACAGCCACCGTCACGCACAGGGGAAGCCTTTCCAACAAACATAAATGTTCTTTTTCAACCAGTGCATGGCTGGTGCTGCATACAGTGCCCTGGCAAAAATGACCAGTAGAAAATCACTGCAGTGTTCAGCAGAGGGCTTCTGGCACTGTGTGCTTGAGGAGGACCAAGCTGGCTCCCGCTGAGCTGCAGACATTCAGCCACAGTTTCTGATCCTGCACTCACTACCAAGCTGGAGAGAAGTTGATATCAAATCTTCACTAGTGCTGTCTTTGACCACTTTTAAGTAATGGCTTGAAGTTAATCCACTGGAGGTCTTTATTTTCAGTGCTGTGGCTTGTAGTCTGAGGAACTTGGATCTAGAAGGCCCAGATAGCTCAGGGATCCTGTGAGTCACTACTCCTTTTAATTAGGAGGTAGCAATTATAATTAGCAACTTCCAGTTACATGATCACATTGCCCAGACATGTCTTTACTGTGTGTGGCTGCAATGGCAGAAATGTCACGTTATTTGCTTGCACTTCTGTCCTTCCCCTCTGCTGCCGTGGGGTATCTGCAGTGAGAGCAGAGAAGGGGGTTTATTTTTTTTTTTTTGGGTGATATAAAGTGAGTGGGGAACAATGAGACCAGAACTGCAGATTTGACCTTGAGTGCTGGGAGAAAACATAACACACAGTCTGTATAAAGTTTCCTCTTGAAGAAAAATAATAATAATAATAAAAATCTTTTTGTTCCTCCACCAGAGAAGACTGTAAAAATTTGCTCCTGCAAAGCAGAAGTGGATTTCACAGCCAGAGCAAGGTCATTCAGAAACTGTTGCCAGGTCAAGTTTTCACTTTGAACATTTTCACAGTTAAAGGAGGATCCAGAACATGTAAGAAAACACAGCCCCAGATTTTCCACTTTAAACTTCTTGTTGCTTTAACTATAAGGTGCGAAGAGAGGAGGATTGGGGACACTGGAGTGGCCGGGCTTGGGTGATTTGTTTATCTAGAAAAATTGTGCATCTGCTCTTTTGAGTGAAGTTTCCATTGGCTTTTTTTTTTTTTTTAACTCAATTTTCCAGCTGTGTAGCACAAAGCATGAGCAGGTCAACAGCTTTGCTGAAGATCACAGAGTGAGTCAGTGGCTCTGGAGAGATCAGAGCCAGGACCCCACTGTGTGCCAGCTCTTTGTGCTTCCCTTTGCTTTTAAAATTCATTTCAACCCCAGGTGCTAAAACAAGGTGAAACAGGACAAATTCCAGCCTCTGACTTTGCCAGAAACTTATGAAGGACACAGTGAAAATGCCACCACAATGCTGTGACACCAAACACCACAGACTGAATGGTGCACAGTCATATTTATGCTTAAGGGTATGGGCATTTCCATATCCCCATGACTTTACAGTAGCTTTTCAACCTACTGGCCCATTTCAACTCAATCTGACAGCACTGCAGGGTGCTCCAAGATGCAACATTTCTACAGTTTTCCTGAAAACTGGCAACCAGATAAGAGAGCTGGAGATTAACTACCCACTATAGGAAAAAGTGACTCATTCACAGCATTGGCCACCAGCAAACTATCCCAGAAAGAGCAGGGAGGGTGCAGGGGGCACAAACCAGATGTTTGTGACTGCACTTGTACAAGGAAGCTAAAGAGGGCAGGGGCTCAAGCACCAGGATGTGACTGTGCTATGGAACTGTGAGCACACTCCTCAGCACAGCTGTCACAGCATCTCCTAAGCCTTTGGATAGGGACCTCAGGCAAAAGACAGGCCCAGGCACAAGGTAAGTTACATCCTCCTCTTCTGGGGTGGGGACACACACACTCTGCAGTTCCATAGATGTGATCTGTGACTTGGATCCTCCAGACTGATATAGAGTGTTCCTTCTTTTTCCTGACTGGACAATTAACCTATTAAAAGTGATCTCTGCCTTTTCCTCCAAATTAATATTTCTTTGTGCTCAGGTTAAACCTTTTAATTTCTGAAATTGATAGGGGAAAATTATTTAGAGAGCTGTTTTGAGGTATTTGGAAAAAAAAAAAAAAAGCCAAGCCTGACTATTTTGCCAGCAGTGGATCTCGATTTGTTATTGTAGGGTCACTCGAAAGTAATGGCTGGCAAGGGTGAAAGTAATTTGCAAGCCCAGAGCTACGCTGATTAATTGTGGCCAAGCTGCACAGCAATAGTAGGGTCTTTTATTGGGAGGTCACCAAAGGGTACAGGGCTGAACAGAACGGATCATTACTGGAGGGCTGCTGGTTAATAGGAACTATAGAGCTGTTTATGAACAGGGGGCTCGGCTGGTCTGAACAGGATATTCATGAAGACTGTGCTACAGAATGGTTCGTTGTTGTGGTCATGCGCTCTGGGCTGCTCATATTCGTGGGTGCACTTGTGTGGGCATGTTCGGTTTATTTAGAAAATAAGGGCATTGAAGCAGAAAAAAAAAAGTACAGAGTAAGAATTACTCCAACTGTGCAAATATTGAAGAGAAAGAAAGGAGAATGTCTCATTGTCCTTTTTACAAGTCTTTAAATGACAAAGCAAAGATGTGAAACACTGGGCAGAGCTGCACTTGCTATCGCCTGGGGTCCCCAGCACAGCAGAAGGCTGCTAAACCAATAATCTTGCTTTCCTGACCTTGCAGCCTTCTAACAAATCTTTTCTACTTTAGCAGAATTGTTTCAGAGAACTAGGCTGTGTCATGTGTTACTCTGGTAATGTCCTCATTTAACAGATGCAAGGCCAAATCCTGTTCATGCCTTCACTGGCACAGTCCCATCACTTTTGGTTAGACTGCTCTGGCTGAGAGCAGACCATGACACTTTTCCTATTAATTTCATTCCCCCTTCCTACTATGTTTGATTTTATGGTGCCCTGGAAACTGGGAAACCTGTATGTCCTCAGCCATTTGATATACAGGAAATGTAGTCTCTTAACTAATCTTTTCCCCCAACAGAGAGGTTTTTTTGGTTTGCTTTTTTTGGGTGGTTTGTTTTGTTGAGTTTTTTGTAGATCATGTCTTTCAGTGCTTATGGAAACTACTTATGGCAGAGAGGAAAAAGACTAGCAATTGTAACTCAGCAGCAACGCATCATGCTTGGTTAAAACTGTAGCCAGGCAGCTCCAGGAACAGAATTCCCAAGTCCAAACTTTATCTAAGGCCACTCTCCAGCAACCTCTTCAGCCAGAAGTGGACCTTCTGGCTCATCCTCCAGCTGGAACAGATGTATGCATGACTGAGCCTAAGACATCCCATGCAGGCTGCAGCTGTACCAGGGTGACTGCAACCACCTGCTCCTGCCTAGGCCCTGGAAGCTGAGCAGCCATCAGCCAAAGGGCTCACAAGCCTGCTGGAAAAGCTGTAGACTCCAAGGCACAAAAGCCAGGCTGTTTTACAGGAACAATGTGAACACTGAAGCAGTCACCACTTGGTCAACTGATCCTGGAAAGGATTTCTCAAAATCCACCAAAATTCTCTCAGATCTGGGAACATCTCAGATCTTCCACATCTAACTTTAACCATGAAATAGCTCCACAACTACTTTCAACCAAACAACCAACTTTTAAACATATAAGGAGAGATGGGATGTAGTCTGCAAGGATAGACTATTACATTCATTTGGAAGAGTTGTTTTCATTTCTTCATGACGAGGGTGGTAAGGCATTGGAACAGGTTGCCCAGAAAAGTGGTGGCTACCTCATCTCTGGAAGTGTTCAAGGCCAAGACGGGGCTTTGAGCAACCTGGTCTAGTGGAAGGTATCCCTGCCCATGGCAGGGGGTTGGAATGAGATAACCTTTAATGCCTCTTTCGACCCAAACAATTTTACTGTGCTATTACTCTGTGAGTGTCAGTAAAGTTGAGGATGAGGTGAAGGTCTTATATGACTCTAACTGTGATCTCCTCCAAAATCTTGCACCATTACACTTAAAATATGTTTGGATTTTGGAAGTTTTCAGCAGACAGCATGACATACAAGATCTGAAAACTCTGGCCATGCTTTGGAAAGATGAGATTTTAAGAGGCACACAAGAAGGACATCGAGGAAGAGATGGGAAATCAGGCAATGTGCTATTCACAGATTTGGAGACCTCAGAAAAGCATCAAGGATCTGGCAACAAGTAATGACTTAAGGCAGAGCTAGAGCACAGAGAATAGCTACAGGAGCCAGTCACCTGGGAAAGCTGCTACAGTAAAGTTTATGTTGGATCAGACTGTCCTCAGGGATTTCTGCAGGAAGATGAAGAGGCTGCTGAAAACTCCAGAAAAAGAGTGCAAATGGACCATAAAAATGAAGGCACGTGGGAGGAATGATTTTTTTCTCTTTGGCCGAAACTTACGCAGAGACTTTTGTTCACAGATAAAGGTCTTGTCCTGAGGAAGAATCCATCACTCTGGTATATGAATGCTGGCAGAGATAGCATCATTGCCAGAATGATTGGTAATTGTGGTCCTTCCAAATGTGACCAAGAAAGGGTTCTCCAGCTTCCACATGCTACAGGAGAGGGAGATCCCTGCTCCTCTTCCTAACTATTGTAAATTGCCTGCTCTTCATGGCACTGTCTGCTGAGTCTACCCTGTCAAGCTGATCTACATTTCACTTGAGCCCTCAACCACCTGTTGCCCATTTTGCACTCACTGGTTCCATCTCAGGTTCCCATCTCAAATGTGAAAATTAACTGCCCTAGAGGAAGCCAAATATTTTAAGGCATCATTTATACTGGACTTGTTTCAGACAGAGGGATGGTGACCAAAGGTTCATGGATCCCTGTGAGATGTGCAGCCCACAGCTATGGAGCAGCTCTCCTGGAATTTTCTTTTGTAGGAGGGCTGTGCTTTCTTGCCCTGTTGCCATTACTGTCCTCTCGTCAAACAGCACAGAGTTGGCTGGCATTTTCCTGGGACCATTGCGAGAAGTGCCCTCAAAGACGCGTCATCATGTGTGCCAGAGCATGCCTTCGGTCTGAGCGGGTTCCTGTCAGCCTGATATGCAGGGGCAATTCTGGATTAATTCCTGATGCCGACACATGCATCCCAACACAAAGATGTCACCCACTGGCACGAGTGTGTTGAGTCACTACATTTCCCCAGGCTGCAAAAGCACAAGACTCATATACTCATATGCTATTTCCCAGCAAAGATCCATGAGGGTGCTGGCTCCTGCTGTGAGACCCACGTGCTTCACTCTACCTCCCAGTGACTCTTCTGAGGAGCTGGGACCAGTTCAAGGCATAAGTGGCTCTGACTTTCCCTCTCCCTCTCTCTTAGCCTACCACAGCACAGGTATGAAAGGAAAATAGGAAGACTGCAGAGAAAGCCACATGCCCCAGGTTGTGAAACTTGGTTCACAGGAAGCTGTGGAGATTCCCTCCTCAAGAAAAGAAAAAGGGAGGAGTGCAGGGGAAAAAGAATAGAAATGATGGTTTGGACCAAATTCAGTTCTTTGATGTGTGCTCTGAGTCTGGGAGCCCAAGAGACACTTGTATGTTGAAGGCCTCACTATTTCTGTACTGGGCACAGACTCTGCTTTCCCTCAACTCCTTCCTGGATTGTTGCATCTGCTCTAATTTCAATTGCCTTTTTTAGGCGTGTGCTTTAATACTACTTTTTCTGCATCTAGTTTAACACCACTTATTATTTCCTTTAACATTGAGTGGAACAATCCTTAGGGCCAGTCTCAACCCTATGGACCAGTGTGTCCCATGGCTGTTCATCAGATGGTGGCAAGGACTCTTGCTGGGGTAACCATGAGCAATTTCAGGCAGCAAGCAGGGCAGAACAGGGAGTCAGGATGCTTCCTAGGGAAAACAAGGGGAAAGGATGCATTGTTGAAAGGGTGAAAATGCCTCCCCTTACCAAGGAGGTAAGGGAGTTAACGTGGCAGTCTGGCAGTGAGGCCCTTCAGCTCTTACTCTGTGTACTTTTGCAATTATTGCACAAGTGTGAGAACAAGGGGACCATGGCTGCAAGCCATCTGTCAGGAGTGCCAGGGAGATATGTCCCTGGCTCACAAACACCACCTGTGTCTCTTTGCTGTGATGGCCATGCCTGTCTATCTTAAGGGAGCCAGCAACTGGAAAGCAGAGGAGGAAGATGGCAAAGGGGAGGTAAAAAAGCTGTTGGTCCTGGATGGACAGACGGACAGAAAATTATTGCCTTTAGAATCCTGGGGGACAGGTAAATTGCGGGGAAAGCTATAATATGCCATAAAATTAATATCTCTAGTTGAGGCTGTGATTTGACACAGGCAGGAGAGTTATGAATTTTAGTTCAAGAGTCAGTATTATTTTAGTTTACCCTTGAGGATCAGGATTCACAGGCAGGAGGCAAAGTGGATGTTGTATAAAAATGTTTCCCTGCTAGTAAGAGGGTGTTTCTGTTCTTCACTGAAGGGCCTGTGTAATACGCAGTTTTAGGAAGGGCATTTGGTAGAAGACATAAAATGTATCACATTACAGGTGAGAATGTGTGGGATCCAAAGTTGTGATGTGTCTGAAGTAAGAAGCTTTGAAAATGGAGATAACTGGGTCAATGACAAAATGTGTTTAATGCCTTTGAGGTTTTGCTTCTGAGGAGTATTTGGGTCCTCACCCCTCTGACTTAGGAAAGGAGAGGGGGTGCCAAGCAGGAAATGTCAAGCGAATAAGAGAATAACCTCGGCTGCAGTGCAAGGGAGACACTTGTCAGGGATTTCAGTGCTGCAGGAGACTGGTAGGACAGTGGCCTCAGAAAGAAGCACCAGAAGAAGGAGCTGTTTGGAGAAAAGCCAAGTGCCTTTTGACATCTCTCTTCTCTTCCCTAATTGCTATACCCCTTTAAATAAATAAATATCCTCTGACACATGAGGAACAGTCTGACTTCTAAGAGCTACTCCAAATTTCTCTGTTCATCCACTAGATCCACCCGTGCAAGAGCATGCTCCCAGGAGATCAGAAGGAGGCACAGCTCAGTCCAGAGCCATGAGAGAGCACCCCTTAACACTTCTTTGCCTTGAGCAACAGCTTTAGACAATCACTCCCAGTCCTGTGTCCTGCACCCCACCTCTGCTGTGCTCCGGACCATCAGGATAAACAAAACAAGGCACTGAAATTCAGCCTCAGAGCGGTGGCAAATTGGCAAGCCAAGCTGGGACCTGTTTGTGGGAGCAAGCTCTGTCATTGATGGAGTGAAGCCATCCACTCTCCCTGCAAATGCACATTGTCCTCTCCATCACACTGGGGACAGAGGTGTCCCAGCAGCAGCTGCAAGTCACAAAAGATTTGTTGTAGAGGAAAAGCAAAGGCCAAAATACACACACAGGTTGCCCTGCAAGAGCTGATCCTCCTACTTGTCAGCAGTGTAACTGTCTGGAAAAGTATAATTATTATAAATGTAATTAATAGTGACCTGGGAAGATTATAACTTTCTCTCCCTATTCTTCTTTCTCCCTCCCCCCTCCCCCTTCCAAACTTTCTGGTTGTGCTTATTTTGGCAACCCTAAAATAGTAATTCGATGCAAACTCTGGCCACAAATCCAATGGAGCTTGATAGGCTTTAAATGAGGGGAGGGGGGAATAGGCAGGGGTGATGGCTTTAATAACTGTTCTTGGAGAAAGGCCATTGATGTGTTTTCATTACTCGGAAGAAAAAGAAAGCCAGAAAGAAAACAAGTGGTAGGACAGGCATTAGAAAATAACTATGAATAATTATAGAGTGGGGGTAAGGAGAAGTCCAGGAATTACTTCAGGGATATAATCATGAGCCCACATCCAGGCCAGTTACTGGTGGCTGAGAAGAGGATGTATCCAAGCAGGGTTTGAGGGCCTCTCTGGTTTGGGTCCATCTCCATCCAGTGTTGCATGAGCCTGCAGCACCATCACAGAACCTGCTATCCTCAGAGTTTCAGCAGGACCCCAAAACGCTTCATGCATTTCTGATCCTACAGCACTCTGCAGAGTGAGTGCTGGGATCCATGAGGGATGAGGCTCCATGCATGTGTCTGGGATGGGACAGAGACAGGATATTTTCCTTTCCCATCTAAGCTGCAGCCTGGATTAATTTGGTGAGGACCTTAATTGTCCTTTGAACAATACAACTGCTCACTGTGGGTATTTAATGAAGGCAGCTGCACACAGGCATCCCACCAGCAGAAAGCTCTGCAAGAAATCAAGGTGCGATAGTCACAGGCAGGAGAGTTCTCCCTATTTAAAAGGGCTATAAATGGTAACAGCTAGCACTTGTTACCCACAGATCCCAGAGTAGTTTGGGATGTCCCTGGAAACTTCTGCAGCACCTTGGCAGAAGAGACAGGATGGCTTCTGAAAACTCTTCAGAATCAGGCTATAAGGTTATGTTTCCTCATCCCTAGAAAGCCTCCTAACCATCCATACCCACTCCTGTCAATGGTGCAGCCAGACACTGACCCATGAGGCTCCCCGTGACAATTACACCTCATTGCCCTTCAGACAGGGGTTTTGCTGTGTTCCTGGTGGTAACATTGATTCAGGCAAGAACATTTTCAGGCACATGGCATCACAAAAAGAGATGAAAAGCCTATATCCATCTTGGCTCATGCACAGAGCAGAAGGGAATCCAGAGTGGTTGAAAGATGAAAAAAGAAAAAATGAAATCAGCAGGGCTCCAAGAGGGTATTTTCATGCCAGCTCCTCAGGCACTACGCAAAGGTTCAGGAATGAACGTGCAGAGAGCAGGCTTTGAGGGAGGTCACAGTTAGGAGTCATCTCCTCAAGGTAAAGTACTCCTCACTGCTCTTCATGGGGCCTGCAGCAGGTACATGACCACAGAGGCAAAGGACATCCCACCTCTACCCTGTAAGGGACTTCAAGAATCTCAGTCAACTCCAAACATGTTTTCTACCTTGAATCATTATCCAACTACTCAGAACATGTAAAACCTTACACAGGCAGAAAGGAGTATCCTTAGGACAACTTCTTCTTCTAGAAGATACCCCTCTCCTGCCACAGCAACAATCTTTTGTATTTCTGTGTCACCCATCACCATGGCACCCACATGCACAGCAAGGTTTCTAGAGCACCTGAGTCTATACTAGAGAGACAAGGCAAGCCCCCGTATTTTATTTCACTACAAGGTAAATAATTAGCCAATACCTCCAGAAGACAGCAGGCTAGGGCATCTGTTCAAGTTTCCCAGAGACCATCTGAATTTATACTCTTTCTTTATTTACACTACTTTTTCTCCTGGTTATTGATGATGTTTCTCATTTGTTTTTATTAGATGCAGGTGTTTTCTGCACTTCAGCTGGGAGCACTTTCCCTTTTCAGCCAATTTCAGATCTATTTTGTGTCTCAGTCACCTTTTGACTGTGATACTGGAGAGGCAGAAAAAGAGAGAAGGAGATACTGAGTTTTGCTGCCTCAGCAGATGTGTGTTAAAGTGTTTTAGTGATTCAGCCAGTGTGTCTGCCTGAGGCCAAAGGAGAGGCATTGTCTGAATCTAAAACAATTAATAACAAAAAAACAATGTGGGCAGCATGAAGCGGGGGAAGGTGGAGGTGGAAAGCGAGTGAATCACATGGATATTTCCAGCTTGCAGAGCACCTTGACAAGATCTCTAGCCACTTACAAAGACAGCCCTTTAAGTCCACCCTGTCCGATCCAAGACACAAAAGCTTCAGCAGTCCTGTTGAACAGATAAGGGAAACTGAAGCTTCTTTTGCAACTCATCCCCAGTCATCGAGCACCTCTCCCCAGAGCCAGACTGCACTTCTCCAATGCCCCAGGGAAGCAGGAACATACGTGGTGCCATGGCCACAGCATGCATGGCCAGTGGGGCAGGAGACTCACAGCCCTACTTGTTGCTGGCCCATGCACGGTGCTGTGAGGGGCACTGAACTGCTCACCCCACACTCAGGTCCTTGAGAGCCACCAGCAACACAATGACTTCTGCTCTCTGCTCCGGCCAGGAAGGTGCAAAGGAGAACCTCTGTTATCTGCTCATGATGAAACATCTGTCTTTTCCCTGTTAGCAGAAGAAATTAATTTCATCTGTGCTCAGGCAAGAGGAATTTGTCCCTTGAGCTATTTCTGCCTCTATCATTTAAACTTCCAGTATAGCCTTTATGCTACAGTCCTTGTGGAAGTCTCTGAGGAAGGACCTCCTGATGCCCAGGATCTGATGTCCCTCGCCTACTGAATCCCCCTGCTTTGCACCCCAAGCTGACCTGTGTGGGCCACTGGGAGGTGGAGGCACCCCAGTCACCCGTCACCACTGGAAATCTTGGCAGCTGAGCCCTGATAATGTGAAACAGAGCCAGCACGGCCCCACAGAACACCCAGGCGCTGATCTGGTGGGGGGAAACTCCATTTGTACATGCGGTTTAAAATTGATACCCCCATGAGGCATGTTAGAAAGCAAAACATTGATGCTGTCTTCACTGGAAGCATCGGTTGCTTTGTTTTTTTAATGACACAGAAAGCTGCTTGCAAAGAGATAATTTCATTCAGCCTAACCCTTGCTGGATGTGGAAGGAAGTCCTTAGAGGTGACTCTCCAATGTATCCACTATGCCACCTAGCCCTCGTTAGCTCTACTACATCCACTGCTGCGGGATGGGCTGCGGGATCCTGCTGGAACGGGGCTCCCAGCATGAAGCTGCAAACACTTGTTGGGGTTGTCATCCCAAGCAAGAAGGCACTGTCCAAGGGAAGAACAAATATCTTGGGAAGAAATCACATTTTACTTTTGACACTCAACGCAGTCTCCATGCAAAGTGAAATACTGTGTTGATATCTGCACCTCCTGCTGGTGTTCATCTCTCCTTTCTGCACTTCTGTCTCAGACTTGTCCCATCAGTTCTACTTCTGTTGCTTGTCATTTTCCCCTCCAAGGATTGTAGAAGTACTGGCTTTTTCTTTTTTTCAGAACGATGCTTCAGGCACGTGATTTCACAACTATTCAGTGGTTTTTAACACTTGCTCATGAAAAAAAAATATACATTCTCCTGTATAAGCATTATTTTGCTAATGAGTTTCAGATCTACAAAAAATGGACAGTGGTTTTGGAGGGAGAAAAAAAAAGTATCTTACTTTTGTATCTGTCATTCAGCTCCTAATCTTTCTAGGCTGCCTGAACTTTTTTTTATGTTCTAAGTGCTTCCAAAACACACAGTTTAGCCCAAACGGATTAAAGTATGTATTCCATCCTCTTTATCATACCCAGGAAAGTCAGTGCTTTTGCATATTACTGAGATTATCACAATGAAGTGTAACATATCTGATATGTTAAGAACACTAACTGCTTTCCAAATAATTATTTCACTTTTTGCAGCAGAGCTATATGTAACACATAGAGCCTATAGCAATGAAATACACTAGAAGACACTAATAGAAACATTGGTTTCCTCTGAACGCTCTCTGTTCACTCCCTCGAAATAAGAGAGCATGTCTTATAAACATAAAACACGATTGTGATCTCCCCTGGAAGAGCACAAGCCAGGAGAAATGTGATCTTTGTTAGCTGCAGGCTCTCCTACAGCTCACGGCACCATACGCTGCACGCTGTCCTGTGGCTGTCTTATGTTGCCAGGGTAGTGGGCGTTTTTTGGTGTCAGCAGAAGATGCCATAAAGACAGACCTTGTGAAAAGCATGGAGAGAGCACAGACCAGGGGGTCATCTGCAACTCCATCCCAACTGCTGGCAGCCCTAAGATCCCCATAGCTGAGACTACTTTCATAAAATGCGGGGAAACCTGCCAAGAGGGTACCTCTCATGGCTAAAATATTGTCATTTTCTGGCTGAGGATACAACTCAGTTTCCAGGCAAGCTTTTGTGGATGAGTGTCCTTGCAGGACAGCACAGGAATGAAATGAGGGTGGCTGCAAGACAACTTCACATGACCTGGATTTTGGCCCAAGAGAAATTTCCCGGTCAGCCCTAATTTAGAGCAGCTTCCCCTGGGATCCCTCGCAGGATCTCTGCCCCGTGGCAATCCAGCCGTGCCCAAGCCTCCCATGCCAGGGCTTGCAGCTGGGCTTGATGGAGGCAGTTCTCTACATGCCTCACCATTTTGTGTCTCGCAGGTAGGAGTGGGAGTGAAACCTCCACCCCTCAGATACTCTCACTGTCTCTGTACCAGGTATTAATAGGGGGCACTCCGTTTCTTACAGGGTGGATGGGAGAACGAGGAAAGCCATTTTTCTCCTGCCCTAAGCCCTCTCACAAAGTGCTTCCAGATCTCCAGGTGAACAGTGCTCACTCTCTGCCTGGTGCTATTTTCTGCAAAGCACCCATTCAGACCAGTGGCAGATTCTCATAAAAAAAAACAGTGGCAGGATGCAATTAATATGCTGTAAAAGCCCTAAGTGTCAACTGGAGAAACCATTTTAAAGCACTTCAAGATAAAACCCCTGGAGAGTGCTTTTCTTACCTTAAAGGTGCCTTTTATTTTCTTTGATTTTTTTTTAAGTTAACTGTGATCTAAGCAGAGATTCGGGTAGTAATAAATAAAGCCTCTGGAAAAAAACTCTTGGTAGAAAGAAAAGAATAAAACCACCCAACCAAGCTTAGCAATGTTGTTTTCTTTTTTGAAGGGCAAGGGGTAAGAACAGGAGGAATTTGATCTTTACTGCTGAGTCCACACGGGGTAGAAAGGCAGTAAAACAAGGAACACCTGAGAGGTGCAAAGAAAGCCTTAAGCTGGAAATTTTGGAGAAGAAGGAGTTAATGCTTTTAAGCAACCATCCGTCCTGTTACCATAGATAAGGGTGCATTCTAGTGGCAAAATCCATGCAATGCAGCTGCACAGATGACTGATCTAAAAAGAAACCTGGGGAATATGAAGCTTTGGAGGAGTGTGTGCCTGTGTGGATGGGGGGTTGACTTGAATCGCACATAAACCTCACTCGGAATTAGCTGATCCCTTTGAATTTCTCACTGCCCTGGTAGATGCCCCCGTGCTTGAGCTTCTGAGCAGACTCCCACCCTTGGTTCTGCTCCAGGTGTAACCCCTGAGCACAGCTGCGGGGGCTGCACACCCCGGTTTTGGAGATTCCCTCCCCTACGCTTCCAGCTTCCTCGCTCCTAGAGATGAATGAGAAGTAAGGGAGGCAAGTGAGAAGGACCAGAGCCGGTAGAACTGTAACCCTGAGGAATGCAGCGGTGGAACAAAAGACAACAAACCCCAAGCTGCCCAGGACAGGGGATGAGCACTGCAAAACGCTTTTTTTTTTTTTTTCCCTTCCTTCTCCCTCCCCATTTTGTGCAGGGCAAGAGGCAGAAGAATGAGCTAAAACGTGCAAATTGGACTTCACATGGCAAAATTCCCCTTCTTTTCTGGCATGCCCTAAGCAACAGCGAACTTTTCCAAAGAGGAATCTAACACAGTGCTTACAAGCAGCCCAGCCCTCCCTCTGCTCACTGTCCGGCCGTGTTAACCCTTACTGTTTAGGGGTGTCAAGGGGCGCACCCCGGCACAAGGCAAAGCCTCACTGCGGTTTTAAACCTCGCCCAGGGGCTGAGTGAACAGGAGAGGAGGGCTGGGCACCCTACACACACAAAGGCTCCTTCCTGGGCCCGGGCGGGCGACAGTCGCTCCCTGGCAGGCACCCAGGCATCTCCTGCTGCGCTCACCTTTGGAGTGAGCGCACGGGTGCTGCGAGGGCTCCCGGCCCGCCCGCTCCCCAGGCACCACACGGGGGTCCACACCCCACCAGCACAGGGTACAGCACGGAAGATCAGGCCCTGCTAAGTCAATCTCCCACGTCCTCCCCAGACTCGGAGCCCTGACCTCTCCCATCCAGACTCCCTGCAGCCCAGGCTGCCCTGCAACCCAACGGCAACCACTTTCTTTGCTTTTTTTTTTTTTTTTTTTTTTTCTTAAACGGTGAAGATCTGAACTTTCCCCCCACCCCACCCCACCCCACCCCCCCACCCCCCTTCCAGTCCTCGGCTTCCCCTTCCCCCTCCTCCTCCCCTTGTCTCTCCTCATAATATTATCCTTGATCACTGCCCGGGGTTTGAAGCCCAGAAGTCAGGAGCTGCGCACCCCACCCCCACGGCCCGAGCGCGCACTGATAGGGCCCTCGCTGCTGGCACCTAGTCAAGCTGAGGTGTCATTGGGATCTCAAATTGCAGCGAGGGGCTGGCAGGCAGCCAGAGGCAGTCTATTTAAAAGACAGCCTGTTCTGCAGTATTCAGTCTCTTTAGAAACTTCTCCAGGGGAAAAGTGTTGGGAGATCTACAAAGTGGATTTTTTTTTTTCCTTTTTTTCCTTTCCCCCTGATTTTTTACCGCTCCTCTGCCGACTTTGCAACAAAACACTCCAACTTTGCAGAAAACTTTTTTTTTTTTTTTACTCTTTTGGTGTTTTTTTTTTTTTTTTTTCTTTGCAAATCTTGGAAGAGGAAAGCGGGAGAGTTGAACAGAGCCGATCGAAACACAACTTTGCTTCATACCAAGCTTCCCAGCAGCTCGCTGCGTCGGGAGAGACTTTTCCTCCTGCAGAAGAAGAGGGAGGGGAGGGGAGCTTTGCATCCCCTCTTACTTCTCCTGCGATTTTTTTTTTTTTTTCTTCTCCTCTTGATTGCTTTGATGTATTATTAGCAGGACACTGGTTTTCAAGGAACTTTGCTCCCTTCCCAACCTGCCTCCTCCCAGCCCTTTGGGAAGAGTGTATGTGTGTGTGCGCGTGAGTGAGCGAGTGTGTGAAATCGCCGTCCCACTTCCCCAAACACCCCTGCTCCCCCACGCCTCCCCCTGCAACCTGTAGGCTGTGCAACCCCTGCAGGCTTCGCTCCCTTTCCCCCCTCCTTCCCTCCCTCTTTTTTGCGCTCCCGCGGATCGCGGTGCGAATTCCCCCTTTCGAGGCGAGAAAAAGCTGAAAGGAGAGACGGGGAGGGGGGAGAAAAAGACAAAAAAAGGAAATCTAGACGTCCCCCCTCTCCCAACGCCAAAAGAAAAGCAGGAGGGTCTCGCACCCCGAGAATAACCCCCAGAGTGAGGCGCTTGCAAGCAGGGGCTGCGCTTTCCTTTTTGAATTTTAGTTTTTAAAATTCTTTTAATTTTTTTCTTTTAATTTTTTCTTTTCTTTTTTTTTTCTTTTTTTTTTTTTTTTTTTTTCTTTTTTGGCCCCCGAAGGGGCAAGCGGAAAGGCAGCGCCGCCCGCTCCCGGCAGCCCCCCGCGCCCCGTCCCGCAGCATCCCCGCCGCGATGCTGCTGCGGCTCCTGGTGCTGCTGGGCGCCTGCCCGGGGCTGTCGCGGTGCCTGGGCTCCTTCGTGCAGTGCGAGCCCTGCGATGCCAAGGCGCTGTCGCTCTGTCCGCCGCCGCCGCTGGGCTGCGAGCTGGTGAAGGAGCCGGGCTGCGGCTGCTGCCTCACCTGCGCCCTGCCCGCCGGGCAGCCCTGCGGCGTCTACACCGAGCGCTGCGCCCGCGGGCTGCGCTGCCTCCCGCGCCAGGGCGAGGAGAAGCCGCTGCACGCCCTGCTCCACGGCACCGCCGTCTGCCTCAGCGAGAAGAGCTACCGCGAGCAAGCCAAGGCCGGTGAGTGACCCCGATCCTCCATCCGCAGCTCTCCCGGATGCTTATCCGCCTTGCCGTCTCCTTTTCCATCTTTCCGTCTGCTTTTTCCACCCCACCGCCAGCTCCCGGCTGCGTTTTCCCTCGTTCCGGGTGCTCTTCCATGACCCTCCGCTTGCTTTTCCGTCTTTCCGGCTCCCTTTCCATCTTTCCGCTTGCTTTTCTGCTCCCTCCCACTGGCTGCTCTTCCCTGCCCCCGCCACTGCTTTCCCATCCCGCCGGCTGCTTTTCCATCTTCCCAGGTGCTGTTCCATGCCCCCACTTACTTTGCCGCCTTCCCGGCTACTTTGCCATCTTTCCGCCCGGTTTTCCATCCCCCCTCCCCCCTTCCCCCGCCGTGTGCTTTTTCGCCTTCCCGGCTCCTCCAGTCCCCTGCACCACCACCAGCTGCTTTTCCATCTTTGTGGCTACTTTTCTGCCTTTCTGCCTGACTTTTCTCTTTCTCTCACACAGTTATACACCTTGGCTTCTGTTCCATCTTTCTAGCTATTTCCCCATTCTCTCTCCTCCCCACCCCCTCCATGAGCAACTTTTCCAAGTCCCTGGTTGCTTTTCCATCTCTTCTGTCTGCTTCTCCACCACCACCACTTCTCCGGCTGCTCTTTCACCCTCCTATTGCTTTTCCACCTTTCCAGCTACTTTCACGTCTTTCTAGATGTTCTTCCACCCACACCCACAGTTGCTTTTCCATCTTTGTGGGTACTTTTCCATCCCCCTAACTGTTCTTCCATGCCCCCTGCCACTTTTCCCATCCTTCTTTCCATCTGTGCTCTGGTTAAACCACCTGTTGCATCATCTCACAGCCTCCCCCCACCCTGCCTTCCATCATCACCTCTAGATTGTCCCATTTCCAGTGGAAGGGTTTTCTTTCCCCACTTCCCAGATGCACCCTTTTAGTCACAACTGCACCCCAGTCCTTCCCCACTTGCATCCTTTACATCTTTCCTGCATCCCTGTCTTCAACCCTCTCCCTGACCACTTTCTATCACCATATCCTCTACATTGCTCTGGGGCCCAAGCTGATCTCTGCAGATTGAAGTACAGAGGAGAGCAGGGCATCTCCTTCCAACCAGCAGCCTGTTCCCAAAGTTCTCAGCCACTCCCAGGTTTGTTGCTCTGCCTCACACTTCCTCCTTGGAATCACTACAGCCTGCTCTTTCTGTCTGCCAGCTGCTGGACATCTTTGTTGGGCGATGGCCTTTAGCTCAGGGAGATGAAGAGAGCAGGTGCATTAAGGGCAGGATATGTGTTTGCAAAAAATAATGGTGGCGTGGCTAATAATGGGCAAGAACAGGTTAAAAGCAAGCATGTAGGTGAGCATGGCAGCACCAGTGCAAGGCCAAGCTTCTGAAGTGTTTGTACCTTGCACATGACAAAAGCATGAAAGAAAGCGCTCCTTCATTTTGACACTCATTTCACTCCCATTCCTTGATCCTGTCTTCATGTGAGGACAGATTCCCTATATTCCTCCAAATACTGGAGGTATTTCTGCCAAGGTGTGAAAGGGGGGTAGGGAGGGTGTCTGTATGTCCGGGGGACCACTTGGCAAAAAAAAAAAAAAAAACACAGCCAGAAACCCTCACTTTTTTTGGTCCATGAAACAGTCATTTCTACTTGTTAGCAAGCATCTGCTTATACCCATGCAACGGGGAATCCGTTTCTCCTTTCTAGCACCTAATAAATCGTGATGCTTTTATTATTTTTCCCCTTTGCTGCTTGCAGGCAGTGGTTGCGTTGCTACGCACTATCCTTCAGAGCAAAACCAAATTCTGTGTGTAATAACTTCCCTCCTCCCTCGAATGACATCAGATGCCCAAACTCCCTTTAATCAGCCAGAAACAGCAAAGGTTGGTTTTTTGAAGGGAAGCTGTAAGAGATGAGGGTTGGGAGCCAACCTGCACAGGGAGCAGAGGGTGAGGCCAGGAAGCTGGGCAGTAACCACTGTCAGCAGAGATAGGCCAAGTGTCCCGGAGTGTGTCATCCTGGTGTTTATTTACTCTGCACGTGTGTGTGCGTGGCCAGGGGCAGGCAGTGTGGTCGGGAAGGCAAAGCCATACAGCTGAAACCCATCAGGAGAGCAGGGCCCATCCCTGTGCCTGTGCTGAAGGTGCCCCATACAGACACCTGAAAAAGCTTTGGCGCTTGGCTCCCAGCATGAATATCCTTCCATTTCACCTGCCTCACTCTTCCCAAAGAAGCTGGTCCTTTAGCAGGTGCTTTGTGTGAGAACTTTAGCCAGGTCCCTTGCAATTCCGCTGCTTTTGATTTTCTTGGGATGGGGAACCCGTTGAATGAACAAGGAGAGGGACAGGCAAGCGGTGGCAGGTTTGTCATGCAAACCAACCCCTTGGCACTACCTGCACTTCCAGTTTGGACTCCCCAAGTGCCGCAGGGGTCTCTTTTTGACAGGTTTTGTTCACAGACAGCAGATGAGCCTGGATTGGAAAGGCTGCTGCAAGAAGCCACAGTAGACCAGCAGGCTCCTCTTGAGATTTATGCAATTGCAAACAGAAATAAAAAATAAATCAGGAATTCCTGAGGATGGGAGAGGGGGAAAAAAAGTCACTTGGCATTCGATTGGTAGTGTGTAAGAACAAAGTATATTTTCATAGGCATGTTTCTAAGCAACAGGGCAAGAAAAGAAATTAAGTTTGACTTGAACTTTCTGGCCTCTGCCAGTTTGGCCAGCAGCACAGGGACCGTGCACTGGGGAAGCTGGCCTGGCCCTCCCATCTATCAATGACCAAAATTGGCCCTGAGCTGCGAACCGCTGAGAAAAAATCAGCACTCTGCAAAATAAACTATGTGACGGTGGTGAGGACTAGATCAAACTGCATTTCTATCTATTTCTGCCCTCGTGCTGGCCAAGCTTAAAATTGCAGATGCTTTCCTCCTTATGGACAAGGTAGAGATGCATTTAGCAGCACTGCAAGAGCCAGAGCCTGGGAGGCCAGGCTTAGCTCTCCTGTAGAGCAGATGTCTTGCCATCTTGCCTGGGGACAAGATGCTTGCAGGTACCATGCCTCAGTTTCCTCATATGCTGAGCAGTGGTACTGAGGAATGCTAGAGGTAATGAGCAGAATGTCCTCCTGGTTTGTTCAGAGGTCTGAAATGAAAGCAAATGTGGGATTAAAGAGCCTTAGTAGGACTTGTTTTAAGTAGATGGATATGTAGGTACCGACAGGATGGTCCCTGTAGTCCTTTCTCCCACAACAGTCAGACACTGTCCTTTACTGAAAGCCAAACATCACGTCTGCAATTGACTGTTCCTGGTAAAAAAAAAAAAAACATGAATGAGGTTCATTTATGCCACAGGCTGCAGGATTCTGGGTTTTCTCTGTTTTGTTTAGGTTTCCTTTGAAATATACCATGTCTTTCCATTTTTCTCCCCTGTGCTCCTGCCAGACTTCCTCCTGCTGAGACAGCAAGAAGGTCAGGCTGAGCACCAGGGAGCGGAGGGCACAGATTGGAGTCTGCTGCCCTGAAAACACTCATGGAAAAACAAAGGTTGTCAAATATTTCCTTCTCTCTCATTCCTGCTCTCTTTCTAGAAAGCGAGCAAGACTTGGCAAGTTTCCTTATGAAACTGTGAGCCAACGATAACCAGGAGGGGAAAGGGGGGGTGTGCAGAATTAGCCCTAAGAAAATCATCTTTGCAGCGTCAGCTGAAAGGTGGAGGAGGAGGAGGAGGAGTGCTGCCGAGCCTAGATTTCCTGCAGCTTGTGTTTGATGCTGTCCTTTGTTGCTCCCCAACATATTTTCCCCCACCCCATTCCCCCTTCCCATAGTTGCCTGCTCTGCATTTGGGGATGCGGGGCTTCAGGGGTGAGCAAAGGGGATGTGGCGGGGCAGGTGGGCAGCTCCATGCCGAGGTCCGGGGTGAGGGTGAGGGCAGGGGTCATGGGAGCAGGGCGCTCGGGATGCGCTGGCTTGTGCTCTTGTCACTCTGGGAGGGACCCAGCTGGTGTGAGCGGCAGGTCCATTGTGCAAAGCAGCTCCGAGCTGTCAAGGTGAAAGCTAGTATCAACAGGCCTGCAAAACCTCAGACACAAAACAGGAAAATCTCCATTTTTCTTTTGATCTGGAGTTTCAATAACAATATTAAAAAAAAAAAAATGAAATCCATCAGGTGCCAGCAAGAGAGCTGGGTTTCTGCTGTGTGTGTGTGTACGGGGGAGGAAGGGATGGGGTGGTTCAAACAGGAAAGGAGGGGCCTTGGCTGGAAGGATTTTTCGGCAGCCTGGTTTCTAAGGAAGGAGAGAGAATATTAAGTAGTTGATCCAAATGAAATTCCTGCCGAGTGCCAGCAGAGTTCACCGGAGAAAAGACGTGGCTCTGTGCGTGTATGCGTGCGTGCATGAGAGATAGAGCTGGCCCCGAGCTTCCACACAGCCCTGGACCCACTCCAGGTCAGTGCATGGAGCCCCTCCAGAACTTGCACCACCACAGCGGAGAGGAGGGGCTGGTCTCAAACGGGAGCCTCTGCAAACTTGAGGGATGCTGGAGGAGGCCATTGTGCCTCCTTGTGTCATACTTAAGCAGCAGCAGCAGCAGCATCCTGAGCCCAGATGATCGTCGCGGCTTTGGCACGTCAGTGACTTGAGCACAGTCATGTGCGACTGGAAGCGCTTGTTTGGCTGCGGGGTGTCCCCTCAGGCTTGACAAAAGGGGATAGGAAAGACTGAATACCTTCTGTGCCAGCTTCAAGACATCCCCCAGTGTCTTCTGTCGCTTAGTTTGTCCCACGTGTCAGGGCAGAGGGGGAGGAAGAGGAGGAGAGGCGGCACCCGGCGCTGCCGCACACGGAGCGCGGTGCTCTGCTTCCTCCTAACGACGGCTGGAAGCTCTGCTCGCCCCGGGCCCAGAGCGCCGCAGATGCAGGAGCAGTTACGGGAGCTGCTACAGCAGCAGCGTTTCCCAAAACTCTTCATGCAAACTGAAAATCCTGGGAGCAGCCTGGGACGGTGGCGGGAACCTCAGCCCCTCCGGGGCTTGCTGTCCTCTCAGCTGGGTGAGCCGCTAAGAACAGTTGTAGCTCGTTTCCCTGTGCTAACTCACAGGGCAGATAAAAGAGCCCATGGCACTGCAAATCCCAAAACCTGGGCCCCCCCTTTTCTTTTTTTTTCCTTTTTTTTTCTTTTTTTTTTTTTTTTTTTTTTAACAACCCAAGCACTTACTAGTGCAAATTCAATGCCAAACATAAGTGGAGAATTTGGCTGGAACACACCTGTCCCTCGATGTGGGCTGCAGAGCAGCAGGATTAATATGCACAGGGAAGATATGCGTGTGAGCATATGCACACATGTACCCGTGTTCACACACCCACACACGCCTGCATAAACATTTAATGTGTGCAAGCACACACACAGAGCATTCTTGTCTCTGGAGGCAGAATGGTTTCCAGGCAGCACACACAAACCTCTCTTAGATGCAGGGGTTCTGGTTATGACTGGCACATTGTATTTTGCCATGAAGATCAGATGCTGGTGTACAGATCAGCCTACCCTGTCCTCCCACTGAGGGCTCAGAAATGAGATGCACCAGGTGAGCATATCAAACAATGGGAGGTGAGGAAGGAGATAGATGCAAGATCTATCCTCCTCTCAGGCAGCTGTGTGGATCCAAACTCACCCCCTCTGTTTGGAAGTGGCTTGTGTTTTCTGGCTAGACTAAGATAATACACTGAGAGATTTCTTGAGGGCAAATTTTCCCATGCCAAACAAGGAAATTCTTTACAGCGAATGTGTGAAGTTGTGACTTGCAAGGTACAGCCAATCCACCTGCCAGGGCAGTGGTCCCTGATGTCATAGGTGGAAGGAGATGGTGCCAGGGGCACTGAGGTCTCTGGGGTCCTGCAAATTTCTCCATGCTCAGGCAGCAACAGCTGGCCTTGAGGAAGGTGTGAAAAAGGAACTGAATTGGGAAAAGCTGGCACATGTGCTGAAATGTAGCAGCTGAGGGCTGGAGAAACAGCCTCCAGCACTGAGCAGAGGAAGCTACAGGACCCAAAGACATGATGCATGCAGAGGTCAGAGATGATCCGAAGATCATCTTTAGCCTATGTGAACTCACTGGCAGTCAGACTGATAACCACCTAGTTGTTTATAAGGAGGCTTTTTACTGGGAAAAAGTAGATACTATCTGTTTATCATCAGGATTGGACAGGAATAGCCAAAAGTATGAGGAGACTTTGCTGGTGAGAAGGAGAGGGATACCTGACCCCCCCATGCTGGAATCCCCTAAGACCTGGTCCACTGGTCCAGTGAGCATTAGCCTCCACACCAGGTCTCTCCAGGGTGATACATAGGACAAGGACATCGAGTAGGGGTACAGTTGTGCCAGCACTGCTGGATCCTGGGGCTGCCCATTTAAGATGGGCACAGTTGATGATTCATGCCTCAGGTCAACCTGGAAGGGTCCCATCATGTCTGGGTGACATCCCCCATCCCTTACCACTCAACCCCCACAAGATGCTGTGATCCTTCAGCTGTGTAGCCAAGGCAACTCTCAGCAAGTTGTTTTTGAGGTGGCTCTTTGATGCTAGTGATCTGAGAGGACCCCTTAGTGTTCATGTCAATCCACTGCTTGAAGTTAATCTCAGCAGGAGCTAGCATAATGTGTTTGCAGAAATTTGGGACTCTTGGTGATTTGCTGTGAGCAAATTTGCTCTCAAGGAATCCATTTCTCAGCATGTTTTGGTAAGTTTTCTGTCTATGACGGTTCCAGGACGAGTGTGAGAGAGAGACTCTGGTCAACAGATTAAACTTTGAGGAAGGCATGTTAAATTTATCCTTGTGAAGTCAGTGAGCTTTTCTTGTGTGCACGTGCACAAAGCCTTGCTCTCACTATTACCCGTATTCTCCAGACCCCTCTGATATTCCCAGAATTTTTCATTGTAACTCCACCCCAGTGGTACTGTCTCTCCCATGCAGAATGTAGGAATGGGGGGTCAGTATCTCCCACAGCAAACTGACACACTGTTCCCTGTTAGCCTGGCAGATCTTGAAACCTGCAGGCTGCTGAGCACCTTTCCTCTAGGGCCAAAGAATCAAAGGCTTTTGGGCACCTCTCCCCTCAGTGGGAACCAGCTGCCTCAGTCCTCGAAGGACTGTGGGGCCAAAGCTCTGGTAGAGTTGGAGAGCTCTTTGCAGCTTTGAGCCTGGAGGGCTGTTGTTGCAGTTTGGTTTGTTTGCTTGTTGGATGGACACAGCTGGCTTGATGATGGAAATAATTGTTATGTTGATGGAGATGACTTGTCTGGTTGCTATTTAAGGGCAAGAAAGTAGTCCTGACAGATACTTATGGCAATGATTGCCTAGCTAAACAGAAGAAGGAATGTTTTTTAAAGGTAACTCTGGGGGCAAAGTTGGCTAATATTCATGATTCTTTTTTGTAGAAAAACAGTAGAAATATTTTATTTTTCCAAATACAGATGGGATTCATCAGAGGACAATTAAATCAACAGAGCCATTTATTATTCGTGCTTAAGAAATCAGATGTTAGATTAATGATTAAAATCTGTAATTAAATAAGCCAGTGAAAACTATGGAACCTGGCTTTCACTTCCTAATTTAAAGGACTTGCTGGAAAAGAAGAAAAGTTTTACTAGGGAAGAATTGCAGAAGAATTGTCTTATACCTATCTTATACCTGTCCAGCAGTCAATTATGCTGCTGCCACAGCTACATATGTCTTAAGATATTATTACATGTCTTAAGATATTTTATCTAAATACAGAATGACATACAGTCATTGCTCTTACTTGTGCATCCTTCTTTCCTGATGAAAGAGTAGATGTGGGTGAAATTTTACTGCATCATTTCATAACCATTTCAGTGGCCAGTTATTTGGTTTTGTAAAAGTAGCAGTGGTCTGAGGTTGCAGGATAAACAACAAAGTGCAACAAGGATTTTATCATTCCAGAAAGGCTCTAGATCTGTGGTAAGGGGTGATCAGTTGTCTTTCATGGAATTTCAGACCCCAAAATGGAGGTCTATACCCTTTTGTCCATCAAGAGATCCATAGGGATTTTTTAACATTCAGAAGCATCTTTGCATTGTGTTGGACCAAAAGAAATTGCTAATGTATGCAGAGGTACAGGGTGGAAAATGGCTAAGAGAGGCAAGAGTCATCTATTAGGATAAAAGCATGGGGAAATTTCTCTTTATCAATATTGTCTGAGTGTGAATGTCAAGCTTCTGGTACTTTTTTATGGTCCTACTTGGGTAGATTGAGATAATACAGATTAAATAGATAGGTAGATTAAGTAACATCCAGGCCTACTGCAGGCAAAGGCTTTCTGAGAGAAGGAGCCATTAAGAAAGGAGTCCTGAGGGCAGAGGTTGGAAATGTCATCCCTCAGAGGTGGTAATAGGATGGACAGTACATGTGATGATGTGTCATCTGGTGCTGACACAGAGATGAGCAATGGATGATCTCACACAACTTTTCCATCTGGTTTAAGGCAAAACTGTGAAAGTGAGGCTGAAGGCCTAGAAGTTAATCCGGGCTAGGCTGGAACTTGCAATCATAGCTGCAAACCTGAAATACTTTTGGTGTTGTAACAGTTCTTGTCCAACCCCTCACACAGGTGCATCTCTACGTTCCACCTTGATGGGCCTTTCCCTGTCTCTCTGTGGTGAGCAAGAGGCAAGCATCCTGGCAGCACCTGCTTTTAAGCCCACATTTCTTGATGTCTCATGTATATTGATACCACTTGTCACCTGAGTTTTAAAGATAAGCCCCACAGAGTCCAGGAGGGCAAATTACTTATTCCTTCTCCCTAGTTACACTTCCTCCACTGCTGATGTTGAGCTACCTGCATCCAAAAAGTCCCCCTGCCTGCTTCTTTTTCATGCAATAATGACAGTTGATGGACACGTCACACCTCCTTCATTTCTGTGGGCACAGGAAGATTTTTTCCAAATCATCTTGTGTGGTCAGATGATCAAACAACCTTTTGTTTTCATTCAGAAAACATTACAGCATTTGTGTTCTCATCTTTTTGTCACAAATAAGCCCCATGGAGAAACTGCTGGTGAACAATTCAATGATGCCTTGCAGGAGCTAAACCAGATTTTCCTCACCCTTTGTTAGGCAGAGACTGTCATGCAGTCTCCTCTGAGTTTTTCTTTTTTAATCTTTTCTGCTCTTAGTTTCTTGGCAGCTTGGTATGGGTTTTGCCTCCTTTATTGCAACCAATGAAATCTGCTGCTCAGGTGGATTTATTAGAAAAGATGAGAGACTAAGAAAGGCTGAATTACTTCATCCTTTCCAGGAAGGAAGAATATGTCTTGGTCACTCTGATATTGAAAGATGATTTATTTAGATTTCTGTGGGTCATAATTCAGCTCTCAGCTTCTTCTGCAGTTTGAACATACGGAATGGTGAACATCTGCAGTCTCCAGATGAGGTGAAGGAAATACGTCTTATCTTCCTATCATCAGTGCATCAGCAACAAGAGCTTCTTGATATAAATCTAGTCCTGCAATACTTCCTTCCCCTCTACTTGCCAGTTTAGTTCGCTGGAAGACAACTTTGTTCAGGAAATGTCAGGCTGATATAAGCAGCTATCTAGCAACAGAGTAGAGTGTCTGCAGTTTTGCAAGATGGTGCACATCAGCATGATTTAATTGAAATAGATGGACGTGTGCTCATCATCTTACTGGAGGGTTAAACTCTGGAAAGTTTCCCAGTTCTTTTATTGGTTAGACATTTTGGGTTCTCTCTTGGACAGAAATAATTGTCATGAGAACCCAGAGTCTCTGGCTGTGGTGCCTGTTGGCTCAGACCGTCACCTGGTCTTGCTGTGTCCTGTATGTGCATTGCAAACTCCCACACCTGCATGGAGAACTGATTGTAAACAGATTTAGGAAGTCCTTGGAAAGAGACAAAGACAACACCTGTTCAGCCACAGTCTTTATTGTTACATCTCAAGGCAGCATCAGTCCAGCCCACTAGCTGGTGCCCAGCCTTGGCTCTTCCAGCACAGCACGGGTGCTTGGAGACTGCTGAACTAACAGCTAGCAATGGGTAGGGAAGGAGCTTCCATCATGAAGCTCCCCATATCCAAACCTGCTTTTCTCCTTGCCCTACAGAGTTACTCTCAGAGAGTTTTATTTTGTGACTGCAGTAAGGAAGGGCAACTCAGGAAAGTACCGTGTGGCGCATAGCAACACAGATCCTTCCTTAAGCTTCCAGTTCCCATAGCTGTAGCTCTCCCACCTCCATGGCATTTGCTGGCACTGCAAAATCATGCTGACCCAGAGATCCATTCCTACAGATAGGTCCTGCACTTCCAGAGCAGACCAAAACATGAGCTTGTTCCCTTGAGAGCTCCTTTCCCACATGCTGAGCTGCATTTCTCCCCCATCCAGCTCTATATGAGGATACAGAGGTCATCAGGATGATGATCTCCCTTTCCCATGAATCCTGTGTGAACCTGGGGGCAGCCCAAGCACCTGATATTCACGCTCTGCAGGTGAGCCCTGGCTGATACAGCAGAATCTGCATCCACAGGTTTCTGCTGAGGAGACATTAATCACCTGAGAAAGAGCTGGTCTTCCAGGCTAGTTCAGCAAAGCCCAAACAATACTACTAAAAAAAAAAAAAAAAAAAAAGAGGGCCACAGAATAGCACATCCCTCTGCCATCAGTACCTGTTCTCTGAGGCTCTTCAGGTATTCTTGAGCTATTCCCAAGCATCTTCCTGGCTCTTCCTGGCTCTTGGCTTAATGAATGGAGATAAGTCCTAGCCTTCCAAGCCAACTCTCTGAATGCTTTTCCATCTCTTCTCTGAGCTTGGCCTTACGGATCCATATCCTTCCCTTAAAAGGTGTGTCAGTGAAACAAGGGAGTGAGGTCTCATCAACTTCCACCATGTTGTCACAGGGGTATAAGATACTGGAATACCCTGGAGCCCCTCTTCCAAAAGCTTGTGTGTCTTTTAAGCCATGGACTGATTGCATTCTGATCAGCTGTCTTTGAAAGGTGCTGCCTGGGTGTGGTGGGGCAGAGTGGGTGTTTTTGGGAGCACTTCACAGTGCTTTGACTGCTAAAGACTTCCTTCCACACTCTGCAAATCACAAAAGTGTTTTGCTGCCTTTGGCAGCCATTGAAATTCCAAATTCCCAGGGAAGGAAAGAGGGTATGTGTTTTCTTACTACTGCTTCTGTGTCTGTAAAACAGCTTGGCCTGTGGGAACTACATCACAGGCTTCAAGGCGACCAAGACTGAAGAGGTGGTGAGAGTTACCTTTCTTAACTTCAGACCTTTGGAGGCCTAAGTGTGATCACTGGAGTCACAGGAGAGGAGACTGGACTTTTGTTCCACCCTAAAATCATAACCTAAGCCAAATGATGGGGCTGGTCACAATTTGGAGGGAGCAGCATCTCTGCAATGACTTACACATGGAGTTTGGCCATCCAGAACACCTCAGTGTTAGCATTTGGGTGTTTTGTGACATAGATTTAAGTGTCTGTTGCACGTTGCTGAGACTTGTGGGAGGTGGGGTGGCAGCCCCAGTAGGGTTGCTGTTATTCTGTCCTTCTTGGTGTGTGGTGTCTCCTCCGAGCCTCTCATCACCTGCAAGCATTACTAGCATGCTCCCTCGCCAGTCCCTGCCAGACAGACTGTACCGGCGTGATGCCAAGACCCACCAAAGCACAAAAGTTCGTTCAAAGTCCAAGGCACATTGCAGCTGGCTCTCCAGCAGACAACACCCTGGCCAGTGGAGGAACTGGCTGGAGCCTCCATCCTCAGCCCTGGCTGCTCCGCCTCCAGTGGGTGCCAGATGGCCTCGGGCTGGGCGGCTGCCTGAGCTCACTGCCTGACCTCACCAGGGCGGTGGTCTCAGCAGTGACCCCAGCCCAGGCACAGCGCCTGGGCCACTGACCACCCCAGCAGGGCTGGGGGCCGGTCACCACCACGCTGGGGGCTGTGTCTGGGACAGGAATGTAAGTGAGCTATTCTTCGTTAGGCGGGTGAAAGCTCCTGGGCTTCTGCCTGGGCTGAGTCTGGTGGCCTCTGGGGAGCTCAGGAATGCTTTTGCTCAGTTGTACTCTACAGCTGCCAAAGGGTGCAAGATGAGATGACTCTCCTCTCTTTGCATCCCTTCCCTGCCTGCATCTTGAGAATGCAAACACAGTGGCTGTCTCTGTGTGCTGACCAGGAAGGAGGAATTTTTATTTTCCCATCATGGCCACAGGTGCAAGTCCAGGTGAGGGACAAATTTGCCTGCCAGTAACAGGAAGTTTTGGTGTAGGTCAAGCGTGTCCCCTCCTCCGGAGTGGCCACAAATGGGAAGGGCAGCTGGGGAAAATACTCAGGATTTTTCCCAGCCAGGTACCTAAGAATGGAATTCCTGTATAAGCCCCATATGCAATGAACACCTCTGAACAGAGATGGCTGAGTTTGGGACAGAGGAAGGACTGGACAAATTCTCAAGTTCACTCTCTCCACGAGCGATATTTGTGTTGTTCCTGTGCTAGAGGTTTAACTGAGATCCCCATTAAGTCTTTCTCCAACACCTTCCTGCTTAAGTGGTGTATTATGTTAGTGCCTATGCTGTAAATAATAATGATCATGATAATAATCAAGAGGGCTGTTTAGCAGGATTGCTCTGTGGTTGTGCATGTACTTACTCAGTGTGTGTGGCTTTTGGGGGTGGTGTTGAACAGGACAGCGAGTCCTCTAGCATGGGCTATGGCTGTAATGAGCATGGTTCATTAGGAGCAGCAGTCAATAGATCCTTTCTGCCAAAACCAATGAAAATGTGTTACAAAAATTTGAGCCTCCCAGCCATTTGGAAAAAGTTCTGTATTCCACTCTGTAATGTCAGCAGGCAGGGATGCAGTGTTCCCACACACTCCACTCCCCCATGTGAGTACACCCACCATCTTATTGGGACCTCACATAGGTCCAAAGCATCTGAAGCCAGGAGCACCAAGCTGGGTTTTGATGCAGGGCAGAATGATGTGTAGTCTGCTCTGGGTGGTATCTCTTAAGGACAGCAGGCAGCCAAACAGGAGCAATTTGTGGCTTCCCAGAAACAGTACCTGGTATTTTGCTACTCCCCTTCCCTTCAGCAGGGAACAGTTGGAAATGGTTCCTGTTAGGCAGTTTCCTCTGGCTAGCCTGGAGTGGGGAGAAGAAACTATGCCTCAGCCCAGGGCTGAGGACAGTCCATGCTCTGCTGTGGGTATTTTCTGCATCCCAGGGCACATCAACAGCACAGTCCTTTTGGCCTGGCCTGGGTCAAGAGCCTTTCCAGATTCTTGCCCCCCTTTCCCTGGGCAACAGTGGATCAGACTAGACATGAAGCCATGGAGCGGTTCTGAGTTGAGTTGAGTCTCCTGCCTTGGCTGCAGGGTCAACATCCCTTTGAGGTGACTACAGCCCATGTGTCACCTCCAAGCTAGCCAGGCATCCTCAGCTTGGCTAGCAATGTCATTCTTCTGTGTCATTTCTCTGTGCCAGTAAGCTTGGGACCTCTAGTGGGAGGTGATCCCCTCCTGAGTTGTGGGGAGAAGGAATGGAGCTGTGTAAGCCACCCACTTCCTGCTTCCCACTGTCCCTCATCTGGGGACACCAGGAACAGGGCCTTCCTGCCCATGCCCTAAGCCCACAGGGATGCAGCATGCTTTGCCCATGCCTTGTGTCCCCAGACACACAGCTCTGCCTCTGCAGGTGGCCACCAGGCTGGCAGGCAGATGGGAGTAGGCGAGAAGGGGCCATGTGGCAGGCCAGAACCTGACAGTGAGGGAGAGGAACTCCAGCCTGAACTCCTTCTTGAGTCTTTGACACAAGTAGGGCTCATTTGGGGAAACTGGGCGTTGCTCCTGCCAGCATCTCCTCAGGCATGGAGGCGCAGTGGTGCCAAATGCTGCCTGCCATGAGCCAGCCTGGGGGCAGACAGAAGGTAATGCAGATGGGCAGGTGGGTGCAGATGGGCAGGTGGGTGCAGGAGCTCTGGAGATGCTGATGTGAGTGTCTGGTCTGGCAGCAGTGGGCAGCTGCAGGTGGAGGTGGATGGGCCGGCCAGGAAGAGAAGGGAGGGGCTGCATGGGTGCTGTATGCCCCTGCTCTGCCTTTCCCTCTACTCTTGGCATGAGAAGGCCCCTTACAAGCTTCCCAGAGTGTAAGCTTGTCAGGAGCTTCTGTCAGAGACCTCTGCCCTTCAGTTTGCCAAAATCAGCTTGTTAGAAGAAGGGGTTGCATCAGTCTTGTTGTTGAAGGAAATTAGGGTATAAAAAACATAAGAGGATGGAGGAAAAGGATCCATTCAAGGCATCCATGGAGTTATCACTGGGATATAAAGACCAAAAACTGCTGAGTCAAAGATGAAGGAGTCCCATCACTTCTAACCCTTGTTGTATGACATCCCAAGCGTATGTTCCCACTTGAGGGGGAACGTGTGCATGCCAGGGAGAGTGAAGGGGTTCAGTTCCAGGTGCTTTCTCAGCCCTTCAGAAAGCACCATACTTGGGCTGGGGTCTGGGCAGCTTTTAGTGCACATCAGTTTTCGACAAGAGCACAGGGCTCCTGTGGCTCCCATCTATCCTTGCTGAAAGGGCTCCACATTAGTCCCCAGGTCACTCTGGCTTGCTGGCAGCTTGCAGGGAGAGGAGGGATAAGGTGCTTGCAAGAGGGTAAAGAGGCTGACCATGTGAGCAGTCTGAGCTGCTGCAGACACCCATTGCATGGTGAGTTCTGGGGACACCCTGTACCGTTTCTCTGACTGAATCCTCGCTGCCTTGTATCCTTTATTTGTTACTTGTTTTTATTTGTTAGGATTGCCCTAAGAAGCTGTGCCTCACTTATTTGTTATTGCTGAGGTAATGAGCTGTGCCCCTCCTGTGTTACTGGGGTGTTGCCAGCACCAAGGTAAAACTTCCCTTTATTGCTGTAGGGCAGCCCAGGGAGATACTCTGGCAGCACCTTCTCCAGCCCTGGACGTGGGTGCCATAGGGGATTCCTGGGACAGAACACAGTGTGTTTCACTGCCATAAGAAGGGCTTAGTCACTGCAGATGCCTCTGTTCCTCTTTCAGACCTTTAGTTGCCAGAATATCTTTTGAGGCAAAGGATGCACTTCACCTACACCTTGTATTGTTTCATTCTCTGGGGAGTAATTTCCAGTTTACTCGGTTTCTTCTCTATCCCCTGTCATCCTCTTAGAGTAGATCTGTGCAGGCAGTTGAGTCCTGCAGCAAGGAATAAAACCCCACATGAATCCTGGGCATGGTGCAGGGGATTGTTTATGTTGCTCTTGCAGTTAGGAGGGTGTAGAGCTGGGGATGCTCATCCACTGCTGTTCTTGTGGAAACAGAAAAAAACAAAGGGCCACTTTAATAAATAAGTGACCATGAGAAACGTTCCATTTTTTTGCTGGGAGAATGCAATGTCGCATTGGCAAGGAGGAATAGGAGACTTGTACCTGTGGTTGGCCTGGGCACCCAGTGACCCAGTGATGCTCGGTCACCTCCATACCCTCCAGCAGAGGTGTGTGTGACAGTCTGGCACTGCCAGCTGCCACTAAGCATCTCATCCATCCCCCCCACTGGGTATCCTGAGACATCCCTCGGCCACAGTGGCATCCTCTTCACCTTTCTCCCTCCTGCTGCTGCATCTGGGGCTCCAGGAACCAGTCAGTCAGCAGAAAGAATCCTGTTTGCCTTGTTGGGGGCGTATATCTGCTTTTATTTTAATCCTGAGCCTTTTCCCATCCTGTAGGAGGGGATGATCTGGGTTTACTGGCACAGAAATTGACAAGAGGTGGTGTTCGGGGACAGATTTCAGCTACTCTGATGCTTTCCTTCTGCTGCAGTGAGTTTCCTCATGGTCACTTGCTGGTCCCAGCATGGACTTGTCATCAACACCAGACGTCTGGGGACCCAGGGGTCAGGAGACCGGGAACCTCAGGACCTTTAAACTGTATTCAAATTTAGTCGAGAAATAACCCATTTCACTCTGGTGGTTATACTAAATGTCACAAGTCATCTAAGTTTAGACTGTCACCAGCTTGTTCCTATATATAACTGCTCAGGGCTCCTGACTGCATCCTGCCAGCAGAGGTTGTGCTAGGGGTTCTACAGGAAGATGGGTGCTGTGGACAGAACCTAAGCATGATCCCCTTTTGCTGTCAGTACTATCAGTGGCAGTCAGGCAGCATTACTTGGCTGTGTCACCCTTGGCTTTGCTGGCTGCTTGCTGTGTGCCAGCAGATGGGAGCTGATTTGATCCCATGAGTGGGGCTGCAAGCTGAGGACTCTGGAGATCCCAGCACTTGTCAGCCACATCTTTGGTATCACTGCTGAAATGTCTGCCCAGCCACATGGTGCCTGTGCTGTGTGATTGACCTTGGCTTTGGAATTGTATCATCTTCAAGCATTCCTGGCTTGTGCTCATGCCTTCTCAAGGCAGGGTGAAGTATGAACTCGTCACTTAATCCTCTCAGCATGGATAAACAGGGTCTTCTCTGCCTCATTTATGTGTCACCTGGCCCTTCCTGGAAGTAGGATGACCCTCATACTGGTCTTTTTCCACAAAAACAGTGATGGCCCTTGTATGTAGAAATGCATCCTAGACCTCTGACTCCTCCATGCTCTCTAGGCACCTTCCTGTCCTGAGCTCAGAGGTCATGCAAAAACCTTGTGAAGTCCCACACAGTGGGATAAAGCCAAGGCTGTAGGCAGCAGCTGGGAAAGGGATTCCTTCAGTCATTTGTTTTCATCCTGCCTGATGCAGAGATCTCCTCTGGGGTTGGGCAGGAGGGTCTCTGTGCAAAAGCAAGCCCCACTCATCTCACAGAGACATGACACTTTGGTACTCCATCCCTTGCAGAACGGGAGTCCCGGGAGCATGAGGAGCCAACCACGTCGGAGATGACAGAGGAGACCTACCCGCCCAAGGCCTACCGGCCCAAGCACGGGCGCCTCTCTGAGCTCAAGGCTGAGGCCCTGAAGAAGGACCGCCGGAAGAAGCTGACCCTGGCAAAGTTCGTGGGCATGGCTGAGAACACGGCTCACCCTCGTGTTGTCATCCCCGAGCTCCGGCAGGAGTTTGAGCTGGTGGGTGCCTTCACCTTCCCTCCATGAGGCTCCCATGGGAAGGTGACTGCGGAGGGCTTTTACCCCTGGGAAATGGGTACTAGTGGAGGGGGGGGACCTGAGGGCTTTTGCAGCTGGAAGGTTCTGTGAGGTGCTCCCCTTCTCACATTGGATCTTCCCACGTGCAGGGCCCGTGCCGCAGGCACATGGAGGCGTCCCTGCAGGAGCTGAAGAGTAGCCAGCGGATGGTCCCCCGCGCTGTCCACCTCCCCAACTGTGACCGCAAGGGCTTCTACAAGAGGAAGCAGGTAAAATGTTCCTCACCCAGGAAGGTTTTTCTCTGCCACTACCCTGGGTGGGAAGGATTGAGGCTTTTCCTTTGCTGGGTTAGTCTGGGTGTTGCTGCAAGCATCTCCAGACACATTTGGTGGTGGGTGGCCTTGCTGATGGCTCCAAGTGCCATCTGGCCTGAAGCAAGCAGCCTGAAGGAGCTGGTGAGGGAGAGGGAAAAGAGAACCCTGGGCTGGGGTAGCAGCAGGGACAGGGATGTGCTGAAAGCAGAGAGCAGGAGCCAAATCCTACCATGGGAATTGCATTGCTGGTGTGAAAGGGCCAAGGCCTGGTCCCCAGGGAGGGAACCACACACTGTCTGGTGGCTAGCTCTGATCTCTGCCCTTGGGTGTCTCCCCAGTGCAAGCCCTCCCGGGGCCGGAAGCGTGGGTTGTGTTGGTGTGTGGACAAGTATGGCATGAAGCTGCCAGGGACTGACTTCCTGAGCGGAGACCTGCAGTGCCACGCGTTCGACAGCAGCAATGTGGAGTGAAGCCACGTCCCCTCCCTCCACCCCATCACTATCTATCCAGACTCCCTTCCACCCTCCCCTCCGCACCTTCCCACGCCCCGGGACTCCGATTCCTTTCATCTCATGTAAGACGGAAAAAAGAAAGGAAAAGATAAAAGAGAAAGGACGAAAAATGAAAAAAACAGAAAGGGAAAGAAAGAAAGGAGAGAAGTAAGGAAAGGAAAAGTAAAAAGAGAGAAAAGAAAGAAAAAAGAGAAAAGCAAAAAGAAAATTTAAAAAGAGAAGAAAAGAGAAAAGAAGAGAAAAAGTAAGAAGATAAAAGGAAAAAAAGAGAAGAGAGAAAAATAAACCCTGAAGAAACTGAGGACTCGGAATCTACAACAGCCTTTTGACAACAAGGACTCAGCAAGGAAAGGATAGAGCCAGAGACAAACCAGCCATGGCCACTCTGCCATCCTGCACCTCTCCCCAATGCTGCCTGCACCCCTCTGCCACAAGCAGAGGTCACCCCGATGTAGGAAGCTCTCCAAGTTGCTGATTTTCCAGTACGGGTTTTGGGCAGGTTCATTTTTATTTTTATATTTCTTTCATGTTAGCTTTCAGTTGATTTCTGAAGGGTCTTGAGGAGAAAATCTTGTGGCCACCAGCACTCCCCTTGCAGTCCTCCAGAGTCTCCTCCCCATGTTGCTGGGACTCAAGTTGATTTCCATCTCAAATGACTGCCCCCAATCCAGGCAGATTTCAGCAAGGGAGGAGACGTGGGACTGTTCATTTTGTCTCTGGAGATAAGCTGGGGAGGGAAACACAGGTCCTGCAACAGCACAAATACCCCCAGAAAGTATCTGTGGACTTCAAAATAAATCATCACAAAGGAAATACAGTCTTCCCTGTCCAGTTCATCTTGATTGGAAGGTCAGAAATTTTCTTGGACAAGCAGGCCTCTGACCTTTGCCCATCCAGGTGTGAAAGTGTTCGTCACCTGCATGCACCTGTGTGTGCACTGATGTGGCTTTCCCTCCTTGCAACACTTCACCTTGAAATCTGGAGGTTTCAATGTAATATGCAATTGGGGGATATGCTGCCCCTCCCAAAAACAAATAACAACCTGCTGGATTAAGCACAGAAGCAGAGTTCTGGAGGAGCATCGGTGCCTGTGGAATCAGGGCCTCATCAATACTGAGGACTGCATCACTGTTCAGACTGAAGTATCCCTACATGGGGACAGGGGAATCACGGCCAAAACTCTTCACCACCCTTTGCCACCACAAAGACGACCAACTATGGAGATTTTTTTTTTTTTTTTTTTTTTACACAGCCGAAAATGTGGTTTGCTCCAGGGGGAAAAATGCCCCAAACCTCCACTTTGTTTCATCTTGTTTTTTTGTTAAGGCTGGTTTATAGCTTTCCCCATGGGTAGGAAAACGCCATCCTTTTGCATTGAGGATACTGTTCACATTGCCACGGCTGTTTCCTACCACCCTGCAGTAAGATCCTATGATGGGCCCTTGCCTTTAACCTGGGACCCAACTCCTTTTTGAGTGACAGCAGCCACTGCACCATGGAGACCAACTGCCTTGTGCATGCTGGGACAGCCCTCGGTTGCCTTCATTTGTTGTTTATAACATTTGCATTTGATTTTGGGACTCTCGCTTCTTGCTTATCCCTGACAAGGGTCTCCACGATGTTGGTGCTGGGAGGAGATCCTGCAGCAAATGGAAGGAAAGAAAGGAAAGGGAGCTGTGGGGTCTGGGTGCTGTGGTGGGGAAACACACCCGCTGGGAGCCACATTCTACTGCCACGGCTGGAGGTGGCAGCCAGCACTGGCCAAAGGACACAGCTGATCTCAGGTGGAAGGTTCCTGAACCCCATATCTCTCTGAGCTTCCTGAACCTGGGCAGAGAAAAATGGAGGTCCACAGCACCATTGGGGCCCCACCAGTGGGGATGGGACAAAGGGGTTCTGGAGAAGGCTTCTTGCCATCACAGGTTGAGAGCCCTCATAGCCTCTCATGAGATGACATTACTCCCCTAAGCATCCCCTGGGCTCCCCACCAGGACGTTACCCTGATGGAGGGCAGAACTGGACACCTGTGGTTATTTCTCTCCAAGTGACAGTGGGGGCAAGTTTTGCCCATGGACTTTGACAGAGACCCAGCAGAAGACATTTCGTCCTGGGGGCAAAGCACCTTCCCATGCTGAAAAGAAGGAAGTGTGCTATCAATGTAGATGTACCCCCAAAAAGGCCTGTTGGGAGTGGGGTAACTCCATGTTGTTGGAGGGGAGCATGGTGGGGGCTGAGAGAGGGACCCCTCCAGGCTCTGCAGGCCTGATGGAGCAGGGTTGGTTTAACCAGAGTGGTGGGTTAATGCTGGGATGCAAGTGGAGTGAAGAATGGGGTGAAGACAGCAGGAGGAGGAGCTTGTGCTAACCCCAAGGGCCACTGGACACCATTGTTGACACTGTCCGCTTGCTGATCCCTGTGCAAAACCTCCTGACTGTCATAGGCCAGTACCACCTTTCCCAGGACCCTTCCTTCCTCCTCTCTTCCTCTCTCTTGCTTTTTGTTTGTTTGTTTGTTTGTTTTGTTGTTTAATTTCCCAAAACTTGAAAGCCTTTGGCTGCAGAGAAAGGAGACGCCCCCGGGGTGGGATGGGAAGGGCATCAGACCCCCATGGACCTTGCCTTTTGGCAAGGATGTTTTTGCAGCGTGAGGGTTAGCTCACAGGGCCCCACGGTGATGTCACAATGTGTGGCCCTGGGAGCCCAGAGAACCAAAATCCATCCCACACAGCCTCCCTCACCCCTGCACACCCCATGCTGGGATGGCATTGCCTGTCCTGTCGCCATGAACCTGGGGGAAGGATGATGGACATTTGGGGTTTACCACCCTCACCCCCCAGATCACCTCGGCTCCCAGAATGGGGCACCAGTGACCCTCCCAGCTGCCCACTCCCTTAAGGATCCCCAGCAGGACGAGGCTGTTTACAGGCTGCACTAATATTTAGGACTGGGGTTGGAGCCTGGTTGGGCTGGGAATGAGAGTGACTTCAGGAGGGCTTGGTCACCCTCTGGGGTGGCAGTGATGATTCTCAGTGATTCTCAGCACCCAGCAGCACCCCTCTGCATTTAGGATGAGAGAACCAGAAGGGGCAGATTTGGAAGCTGGGAGGGTTGAGGCACACCAGGAGATGCTGGCAAATTTGTGCATCAGGGGGTCGTGAGGCTCAGGGTCTCTGGCTATGGTATTTGTGCTGAGCCCACGTTGGTATCCAGGATATGAGTTGGGAAGGAGAGGACAAGGATGGCTCAGGACAGCCCTTCCATCACATCTGCCCGGGGAGCGGCGCTCAGTGGCTGGGCTACCCCTTGTCTGTACTGCAGTGGACTTCGAAAACCACTAGTACAAGAGCATTTTGCACTATTTCTCCGCTCTCTCCCCCCTTCCCCTTTTCTTCGCCTTCCCCATGAAAATTCTTTACTGTTGGTTTAGTTTTCTTTTTTTTTTTTTGTTTTGTTTAGTTTTGTTGTCATTGTTGATTTTTTTTCCCCAAATGGAGCATTGTATATTTAAAGAACAGTCAGTTCGCCTCACTTCCAGACCGCTGTCCTGGCCTTGGCTAGGAGCCCTGCCTGCTGTGGCCCCCTCCCCAGCCCCACCAGCCGCCGCCACTGCCACCGGGACAGACGTCACCGCGCACGTTACCCACCGTTGTAACACAGTTGTTAAAACACACCAGATTCCGAGTTTCCTGCCTGGTTTTTATCTTTAAGCAATACTCACTACACATTTTACGGTAGCTTTTTATAGCTTTACATACATACGGTAGCTCTGTTGTTTCGTTTTGGTTTTGTTGTTTTGTTTTTTTTTCCAGTAAACAAGAAATACTCATAATCTTACTGGTGGGAAAAAAAAAAAGCAGTTTGTGAAAAACTGACAATGGAAGAAGAGCTTAATGCTCTGTTTAGCATTTTGTACTTAAAAAAAAAATCTCACATTTTATTAAAAAGTGAAGATTGCTGTATACTATTTATTCAACTTATAATTTATGTTACTCTTTGATCTTTGTCTTTTCTCATGACAAAGCATTTATTTAATAAAGTTATGCATTCAGTTAGCTTGTGCCTGACCCTCGTGGAGCATCTGTGTGCCAGGGCCTGCCAGTGAGCTGCTCCAGCCCCAAGCATCCCACGGCCGCCTGTGTTGGGTCCCTTGGGGGGCTCAGCCAGCTCCACAAGGGTGCTCAGGGAGATACAGGGCATGGGGTAAAATGGTGGCAATGCTTTAGGGGAGCTTTTGATACTAGAACAATCTGCTAGGTGATTGGTAAAAGTTGCAAGCTTAACTTTACAGCTTCCTGAAAGCAGAGCTACAAATTTATTTTTTTTTTTAATTTTCTTTGCATGGATATGGCAGTGGGGCACAGCACACACATTTGCAGCTTACCAGGGCAAAGTACCTAGCAACCAGTGATGTTAAGCCTCTAAATGCTATCTCAAACTGAGCTCCACAGCTTGGGAGCAGACATGCGATTTGAGTCTCAGACCTCTTGGAGCCGCTGGAAGATTTGCCCCAGTGTCCCAGCGGCAGGAACATCCCTGGAGCTGCTCAGCCCAGCCAGGCCATGGTCCTCAAACACTGTGGTAGCTCTTGGTGGCTCATCCCACTGCCCTCCCCGGTGCTGGATCTGACCCTGCCCCACCGCCCAGGCAGCCAGCACCCTTCATTCTCCCACTCACCCCCCATCTCCCTCCTCCTGTGCCCCTCTTCCCCTCCATTCACCTGCCAGCATCACCCCGTGTGCCCAGAGGGGGGCGGGAGGCAGTATCATCCCCTTTGCCCCTGCACTGAGGACCGTAGGTTGCCAGAGCTGCGCTAACAATGCATCCTGCAGCCACCTTGCAGCACATGGAGCTGGCACAGCCACCCTGTCCCCGATGGACACCTCGTCCCCGATGGACACCGTGTCCCCGATGGACACCTCGTCCCCCGACCCCCTCGGGCAGCACGGGGGGCAGGAGCCGCGCGGCGCCGCGGCCGCCACCAGGCGGCGCCACGCCCCGCCCGCGTTACCCTCAGGGCCCGGCCGGCCAGGCCCGGCCGCGGTGCTGCCGCTTCCCGCCGCAGAGGCCCTGAAATGCGGCTTTCCATACAAAAAGTTAGTGCTGCCTTCAGCTACGGGCTAATAAATCACATCCCGAATGACAGCTGGAGCTGTATACACGTGTATAAGTAGTTACAGCTGTACACAGATACGGTCATACATTTTTACACTAATGATGTTCTTTATATTAAATATTGTGGTTTATACTGTACTATTGTACAGGTTTTTATACTAAAAATACTAGGAAGAAATTCTTCGCTATAAGGATGATGAGGCATTGGAACAGGCTGGCCAGAGAAGCTGTGGATACCCCAGCCAGGGAGTGTTCAAGGCCAGGCTGGATGGGGCCTGGAGCAGCCTGGTCTAGTGGAGGGTGTCACAGCTCGTGTTTGTTCCCCACCAGCCCTTGAACAGGAGGGTGGCCCCAGGCACTGCTGGGCTCTAGGCCTGGGCACCTCTGTCACCTCCAGCCCTCTTTGGGCAGCACCTGGCTTGGAGCACCCTCGTGTCCCACCCTGCTACTCAGCATTCCCCACCCCTGGCATCACCTGAGCCACCTCCAGCTCACCCCAGAGGCACCGGAGAGGACAGTAATTTTGCTACTTTTCCCATGTTCTTCAGCCTACATCCCACCCCCCCCATCATGCCTGTCCTCTTTCCCCTCTCCTGCAGCCCCCCACATTCACTGCCTCCTGCCCCCCTACAGTTTCCTGGTGCTCCTCAGCACTGGCAAGCCCCTCAACATGTGTCTGTCTGAAACTCATAGCAGGGGGTAGAAAAAAGAGAAGGGGAAGAAGCGCAGTGGTTCTGCCTCCCTTTGGGGAGTCCAAAGGGAAAACACAGCCAGCTGGATGCAGCATGTTAGGGCCAGCAAAGAGCCTCACCTTCAATGCTGCAATTTTAATTGAATGTAGTGTGGGTGGGGTTTTTTTATTATTTTTATTATTATTTGCCTCTCTGTGATGCCCAAACAGCAAGCTCTGCTGTCACACTCCCTTTGGCAGCACTTTTCACCTTGGGAAAATGTGGAGGACCTCTCTCCACAGCCCTGTGAGTGGAGCAGCTCAGCCAAACTCCGGTCACACACAGAGCCTGTACCTCCCTGCACTTCCCAACAGATTCACAAGGACCCATGTGTATAGCAGGAGTATAGCCAGGCAAAGGAGGAGTAACACCAGTTCCTCCCTGCTCACAGAACTGGGGCCAGTAACAATGAAAAGCTCAGCTCCCATTACAGCCTGTCAGCCATGGACAAAGGATGCACAGGGACAAATCTGCACGTGATGCATCAGACAAAGAAATGTCCTGCAAGTACTGTGGAGGGGAAAGACAACAGTTTTCTGGCATCCTATTTCATTTATTCCAACTTTATGTAACTCGGCTTTCTTAAAAGGGAAGGCAAACAAATAAGAAAACTTCCCCATTCCTAAACAAAACAAAGTACAAACTGCAGATGAGAGCCAGCATGTGCAAGTTTTATATGAAAAAGCAGAACACCCTCAGATGTTAAAAGAAAACAACATCATTTTTACAATTACTTGGTTTTGCATGGAGGTGTGTTTTCTTCTTTCATTTGCTCCCATTCATACACATCCACGTATGCCCATCCCCGACTTTTCAAAGGGGGTTCTTCCCCTGTCTCCTCCACTGCCACGTCCAAAGCCCTGCAAAGGCACGAGGGCCCTAATTTAACAAAGCCCACCTGTGCCCTTCACACTTCGGATCTGAAATGTGGGTCCAAGAAGGTAGACAAGAAACAACAAACCATTTAAGAAAAGCCCAAGATGTTTACTCCAAGGAGAGAGTTTTTGCAATTGCTCTAATAAGGACATCCATATTAAAAAAAAAAAGGAAGAAAATAATAAAACCTCCTTGCTTAGGCAATGGGGAAGTTATTTATTCTCAGTATCGTGTGTTACACACATACTGTGTGTTCTGTACAGAAAGAAATCAACAGGTGAATTAACAGCAGAGACACATCTCTCCTCAGCATGTCCAGCACAAAACCTCTCAGAGCACCTGGAATCACTTGGATTTAATCTATAGAAATGTGTATGTGGGCAGAGGAGTGTGTGTGTGTATGTGCCTGTGTGTGAGTGAGGGCCTTTACAAAGCAAGATATATACTGTAATTTACTTACAAAAAGAAAAAGTTATGTGCTGAATAACAGATGCTCACTTCAGTCCCAAGCAAAAATGGAGGGACAAGGGCAACTGCTTGGGAACTCAGGTTTTAGATGTTTTGTTTTTTTCCTATCTAGAAATAAAGAAAAAATTAATAAGAGAAAGAGAGACATTCCCTGGCTTGTTATCCTAAACCTACACACGCATCCTTCCACCCAGCCTCGGCAAGTTCATTTTAGCTCCCTCGGCATAAGCTGATCCTAACAAAAATACTGTGCAAAAGCCCTTCAAATCCCTTGGAAAAACAAGCATTTAGCTTTGCTATCACCCAAAGGCCCCATGCCACACCAGTGACTGAAGCTGGGCCCCTGTGGAGTTGGCTGTGCCCCAGCACAAGCAAAGGAAGCACCCAAGAGTGTTGTTAGGGGGCAAGGTGGCAGCTGTCTCATCTTTAGCCCTTTCCCTCACTGCTGCTTCCTTGGGGAACACATCCCAGCTGTGGTGGTATATTCCAGCTGGGAATCTGGGGTCTTTCTTCCTTCCCTCCCTCCCACACCACATCCCATGCCAGGACTGATGGCTGGGCTGGGGCACAAGAGACTGACTGGCAGGACACAAGAGGCAGGTGACAATATTTACAGTCTTTGGTCTTGGGGAAGAGAGAAAAAGAGGGGAAAAGGCTGGGCTCTTTCAGTTTTTTTACCCTCTCCCACTCATAGCAAGGGGTTTTGTCCCCTGGGAGGGGTCAGGGAGCACATGGCACTCTGTGCTGGAGGGTGCAGAAAGATGCCGCAAAGCAGCAGGGAGGGCAGGGCTGCAGGGCGAGGAGCAAAAAAGACCAGTTCTCTGGTTTATGTTGGGTGAAAGACTTAAGAAAGCAGTCCCTTCTCCTTGCAAAACCCCCACCACCTTCCCCTCCCGTTATCCCTCCCCTCCCCAGGAACCAGGCAGCCGAGGAAGGAGGGCAGCACCCAGTCTCTTCCAGAGCCTAAAGAGACACGCTGAAACCCATGTAAAATCCAGCACTGGGGCCACAGTGAGCCACCTCCAGCCAGCAGGATCACATCTGTCTACTGGCTCCGCAGGGCATGTGCTCCCCGGTCCTCCTGCTCATGGGCTGTATAGAAGAGGTGGCACTCGGGGTCCCCGCGGATGGTGGGTGCACCCTGGATCACCTTCCCATGGATGGGGTCCACGCACCAGCACTCGCCACGCTGCCCATTCACCGACATCTTGCACTGCGTGGAGAGGAACAGGACAGGTGTCAGAGTCAAGAGGACAAAACAAACCACTTCTCAGGTCACCCAGCCCAAAGCCCCAGCACTGGCAGAGCTGGGGTTTCTCTCGTGATCTGGCACTAGTTTAGATTCAGGCAAAATCCATAGGATGCTGTACTCAAACCTCCCAGGGCCTATGCTGCACCAGCAGTGTTACTCCAGCAGTCCAGGGTGAGGGCAGCTGAACCTCTTTCCCCAGGGGCTGTGCCAGGGACCAAGAAGCCAATTTTAATGAACCAGAAGGACAAGTGTCCTTAAATGCATCACCCTTTGCCAACTGGGGATGAAAGCATCCAAAGAGACAAAGATCCCTTAGGAAAGAGGGATGAGACAGACTGACAGAGGAGCTGTGTAAGATTCTTCTCACCTGCAGATTAGGCTAAACAAACATCAGATCAAGGCCCCCACAGCCAGACCAAACAGAGATTCACTTTTCCCAGAACAGAGGCAGGGACCATGGTGCATCTGGACCTGGTCACTGTCCTCCCAGTCTTGTTAGAGAAAAGTTTCTTGGTCTAACAGTTATTGTCCTCCTCCTGCCCTGCAGTGCTGCAGGCACTTTGAACCTGATGTTCATCCCTCCAGCCCCAGCAGATACATTTCTGAACAGTTTGTAGTGGGAGATGCAGAGGTTACTCCAAGCAGGCCAGTGCAGGCTGACTTGTTCCTCAGGCACAAGGAGCAGCAGAGACTCTTTTTCTGTAGCACACAAAGCATCACTGCAATGTTCGGGCTCATTCCCCAGACATGGCTCATCTTACAGGCAAACCTGCCAGCTCTGCTCCATCCAGCCCTTCCAAGTGTGCTCGTGCTGGGGGATCCAGCCAGCTCATGGGGCTCTTCAGGAGTGGATGGGTGAGGGCCCAAGTGGGACAGAGACAGGAGAACGGACAGAGGGAAATTCTCTCAGAGCATCTTTTTTTTTTTTTTTTTTATTTAATGCTTCTGATGAAGGGGTAGAAGTAGCCCTGAGTAAAAGGCTTAGCCATGAAAACAGCATGAGTCCACTCCAAAGGCTCAGCTCTAAGGAATCCTCATATCCAGATACTATTCACAGATTACACCAGTCAACCCTGCACCAGCTGTTGTTCCTGCTGTTTTTCCCGGCAGTTTTTTCCCCATTCCTCAACCACTGACACCTGATGGTTTTGCATGAATGAAGCCAGGAAGTCAGAATTCAGACACACCAGATATCTGAGTTCTTCTGGGTCCCATGAATACCTTCAGAAGCATGCTGCACCCCAACCCCACTCTGCCTGGAAGGAATCCCTCCTGGAGCTGTGGGACCAGCCTTGACTTGTGGAGGAAAACCAGTGAAGTGCAGTAGAAACCTTCCTGACTCCCAGAATCTCCTTCTGCTTTGTCTGCAAGTATTCAGTATTCAGTCCCTCTTTGCTTTTCTTCTGCAGCAGGGCCCAGACAGGACAAGATCTGGCTCAAAGTTCAAGAAAATACACCTGGACAGATAAGCAGCTCTTGTGGGGAAGAACAACTAAACCAATTCTCCATCTCTGGACTGCCCACAGCCGCGTGTGGATGTGGATTTCATCTCCACTTGCAAACTAGTGGCTACAAATGCACATGGGTGTAACTAAACCTGTCCATGTCCGTCCAGCATTTGCTATCTAGCCCACACCTCACATCACATACACGTTATCAGCCCAGCCCTGAACTATGCATGTTCTGTGTCTGCACATGGTGGGGACAGACAGGGAGCCAAGGGCTGCTGCTGGAAGCACAGAAAGCCCCAGAGCCCCCACTCTCCCCACTTACCTGTTTGAGATTGTACAAGCCATGCTTGTCACAGTTGGGGATGTGAAGGGAGTAGAGGTGCTCCAGGGGCCCTCGCTCATCTGGCAGCCGCATGGTGGATATACGTTCCAGGACCTGATCCAGCTCCTGCTGACAAGGGGTCTGAAAACAGCCCAGAAAACAGAAAAATACTGTATTATCAGGACAATGGTTCCATTCAGCATTAACACTGTGGACAATGGGAACACCAGTAGAGACGAACACATGTGCATCCCTAAAGACACAGGTTTGCCATTGGGTCCTTGCTGCAGAGTTCACCTCCAGGCACCCAAAATCAGAGTCGTGCATAGACATGCATGTCTCCCATGTACCTGATGTGGCCAAGAGCCAACATAATACCAGGTCCCAAATTCTGGATACAGAGGAGAAACCTCAGAGAGGCTACCATGGCTCCCACTGGTGGTAAAAAGTGACATGAAGCAGGGCTAGTCCAGACAGATCAGGAGGGTTTCCATACACATAGCCCAGAGCACACACCTGTGATGCAGTTTTGGCCCAGAAGTACAACTCAAAAGCATGTGAGACTCCATGGGAGTGGAGAGGAACACCTGGGAATGGGAGTACCCCAAGCCAGCCTCTGGAGGCATCCTTCTTGCTCCACAGCAGCTCCCAGACAGAGCTTCCAGCCAAGGCAGTGTGGTTGAAATATGCCTGATGTGAGTCAAACTGAGTCCACGCCTCTCTGATTTTGCAGTGGGTGAGGGTTTTTTTTTTTTTTTTTTGCAAAGGAGCAGCAGCAGTGTGTGAGCTCTCAAAGTTGATGGTGCCTGCGTTTTATTTCAAACTTCTGTTTTGCCTATTCCTTGGAAGGCATGAGGACTCTCTTCAAGCTACTTTTTGTCCCTGTGCTCCCCAGATATTAATACTCTGTATGTTTACAGGGATGTATATTGTGGACCCCTTGGGGTGGGTTTCAATCCCCATCCCCATTCCCATCCCATCTAGTTGCCTTGATCAAGCTTCCCACTAGAGGGAAGCCACGGCCAAGAACTGGGTAAGAGACAGGGACAGGCAAGCAGACTGGGAGGTCTTAGAGCACTCTCCCTGCTACAGGACAGTCACACAGGTCATCCTCAGGGCTTGTGGCATCCTTTAACCTGGACTGGGCTGCTGCAGCAGGCAGACAGCCCTGCTTCTGGCCCCTCAAATCCCCTTGAGCCATGGCAGCATAGGGAAAAAGGGTGTGAGAAAGCCAGTCCATGGGCCAGGGCATGCCTGCACCGGTGCAGAGGTGGGTGCTGAGCCAGCAGAAGCCCCTCTTCCAGAAGTGAAGCTGCAATGAAAATAATGCATCCTGACCAGCATATAAAGTTCATCAGATGGAGCGTTCAGCCCCAGCATTAGGCCAAAAATGTTTGCTTCTCCCCAGGTTTTTCTTTCAATTTATTTTTTGTGTTTTTAAGACCGTTTATTGCAGATGCTGCTTAGGCTTTGCATTCAGCATTTCCCAGTGAGCCCACAGCTGCCCTCCTTAGCTCCCCACAGCTGCCCCCCCTCTCACCCTGCCCGTCGACAGCCGTGACTTTTTGGAGTCCTCGTGGTTGTGATGGGCCTTGCTGACTTTGCCCATCTGCCGTTGCTGCTCGTTCACCTTCTCCCTCATCACTGCCAGCTCCTTCATGCCTGTCTTCATGGGTTTCCTCCCTCCAGTTCCACTCAGGATCCCCACAGTGCCATCCACGTGGTTCTCAGCAAGAATGCTCTCAGACCGGTCATCACCATTATCTGCAGGAGACAGGGCAGACAAGGAAAGTGTCCAGCTCAGTCAGGCGCTGCCTCACATGTTCATCCTGCCCTGGATCATTTTCAGACGTGGCTGGTTACCAAGCCATAAAATCTTTGCATGCAAAAATTTTAAATTGCATTAGCCCTTTCATCTGGAAGGTGAGAATAGATTCTTTCATTCTGGAGTTATTACCACTCTAAAAGACAAGTTTAGAGAGCAGGGGAAATTGCTGCTGGAGAAGTCCTTTCTGGCTTTTCTGTGACCTTCTAAATTACTTCCAAAGAATGCAATTTTCCCATTAGAAGTCCAGTTGGATTACAGATGCCGAGTGTACTTCAGCTCCAACACTTAAAACCACAGTGATTAGTAACATTACCTTGAGTTCATCTGTCATCCCCCAGAATATCTCCAGGAATACTTACTCAGTATTCATGTGTTAAAATAAATTCTCAGGTCTGCTTTCAAAAATACCTCACCTCTGTACTGTGGCCATGTGGCCACCCTAACATCCTTTGGAGATCCTGCCATTTCAGTCATCATCATCCTTGCCATACCATCTTTCCCATTGCTTCTCATACACTGTCCTACTCATTTATTTTCTACCTACTTCTGCATTTGGCCACTTCTGCTGACAGTGGAACAGTCACAACTCTGCCACCGCCAAATGCCACAAGATCCCAGTTAGTTCAGCCATTTCAAAATCAGTTGGCAGAAATCTGGGGATTTCTGGTCTTTTTCCATCTCCTCTGCTGTGCTTTATGCATTTTCCCAATTCACCAGGAATTTGTGAGAGTAAACCTTGCCACAGCAAGACACAATGGTCACCATGCTGCAGCCACCAGTCTCTTTGGACTTTGCAGTGGAAATGAGGACAGTTCTCAATTCCTCCTGTTTGCTCCAAACATCTAGCAGGTGACAGCTGATCACCCCTTGTTGCCTGCTCTGATCTGGCTGGGCAAGCACATCTAATACTATAGTTGAATAGAATATTGAAGCTGACCCTGAATTAAACTGGGACTTGATGCAAGACCTCCAGAGGTCCCTTCCAGGACAAATCAGGATTGAACCCACACATGCACATCACCTCCCAGTGCAATAACCCAGGCCAGGCTTTGTACATCTCGGTATGTATCTCTCTACATAAGACCTCTTTAGCAGCTCCATAGGTACCATACCAGGGGACAGACCAGGCTGTTCTGGTGATGGTGACAAACAGGAAGTGTCTTTCAGTATTGCCAAGGAAAAACTGTAGCACCCAACTTCCCAGCATCAGAACTCTCTCTGGCACCTCCAATTTCAGCTTTCCAGTATTATGGAAGTCAGGCACTTATCTAGAGGTAAAGAAATCATATCAAACCATGCATGATGCAGGGCAAGCAATGCTTTAGCTCACATAACAGCGCTTAATTTATGGATCTCTCCTGCTTCTCAGAGGACCAAGCATATAGAGCATTTACAGATGTTAAAGTTCCTTTTTTAAGAATCTGCATGATGATGTTTATCCCTACAGTCAGCATAGCCCTACTGTCATGACAGAGTGAAAAATCATAATAGAAAGTGTTTTATTTCTGCCACAGCTTTCTAAGCTCTTTTCAGGTATTACAACCCCAAGCTCACAAAGGAGAAACTGTGAGAAGCATTTTGTCTGAACTTACTCAGCAAACATGCAGCTACCTGATGCCAAGATGGCCCAGGTGGGCTGTATCAAGGAGCCATCCAACCCGACCTGCCATTCATGAGAAACCATCAGCAGCTGCTTGGGAGCAGAAGAACCATTCCCAGTCTGTCCTGCACACCAGCAATAAGAGCACTTTCATGGCTGAAGGCTGCATCTGACCCACAGGATTCAAAAGCCACCAAAGACCCATCTCTCAGTGGATTTGTCCAGTATCTTTTTGAACTTCTTCACGGTTTCCAGAAATACTAAATGCATTTGGTCTGCAGGTTTTTAGCTGCTTAGGTAGCAACTATGAAAAGCAAACATAGGGCAAAACCAATCTGGCAAAGCCCATTACTTTCCTCAGTTCTGGTTCCAGATGAGAATTGAGACCAGGTTTGATAGCCAGATGGGCAAGCTCAAAGTCTAAGCTGCTGTCTGGTGATTGCCATCTGGCCATCATCCTAGAAGTCAGACAAGCAATATTTTGAGCAGGAATATTCTGTTTATACACCAGTCTCCCCATTAATTAGAAACACATAGTGAGAAGAGAGAAGAAGGCCGTGAGGCCGCCTTTAGAGAGAATCAACTAAAAAAGCACCATGAAGAGATGGGCAAGGCTGGAGAGGCAAGGCTGGCTTAGGAGAGTTTTAGGAGAGCCCTCTGACCTCTTTTGTGCTCCTCCCCTTAGTGCCCCACAAGTTGTCAACAACAGCAGAACAATGGCAGCAGCAGCAGGGCAGGTTCTAAGACACACTGCAGTCCCCTGCTTCATTCAGAAAAAGATGGTACAAACTGACAGAAAAGCAGCAAACTGGAAGTGATGTCTTCCTCCATCCATTCTCACTCCTTCCTGCCTCCAACTAAAATACATAGACATCTGCCCAAATAAGCACTGTGCTAGTAAATGAAGGCGAGCTGGTAAGCCTCTTGTCGGCTGATTCATTCACAAAACCTGCTTCTGATAATATTTTTGTTCATTTTTCTCACTTTCCAATACTAACAAGTATCAGCCCAAAGAAAACCACCGATGGGAGTGGAGTGTGCAAGCCAATGTGCATGAACACACCCAGGGACAGAAGAGATTGGTCTTGGCTCCCCAGGCACCATCACAGGAGCAAGGATCAGCGGCCAGGAAGGTCTAGCTGCTATTGACTGTAAGCTCTCCTCTCTAAGGCCAAGTCAGCCATGGTGAGCCACACCTCTGACCCTGCTGCCAAGGCTGATGGCAGAGCCCCATAGCAGCTTTTCCGTCTCCCAAATCTGGTGCTGCTCTTAAGAGAAGCTATCCTGACTTGGAGCTTCCAGGGGTGGCTTCATCACAGGGGAAGGGAGATGAGACAGAAGAGGTTGGCCCCATGTGCAGAGCACCAGCATTTCTTTCAGGACAAGCTGCATGCACAGGAGAAGGCTGAGAACCAGGTGTGGTGGACCACATTTGAAAGAGCAAAAGGGCCAGGGAGCAACAAGAAGAGTGGAGAGATAAAAAACTCGAGGTCAGGACAGCACAGAGCATGACACAAGCCAAATAACCCCTCTTACAGCCAGATAACATTTTCTAATGCTGTCCAAAAGCTGCAAGTCATGCTTGTTTATTACAATCCATGAACTAATGAAGCCACCTACCACCCCAACTAGCATGGGATGGGCAGGTATGTAATAACCTCAAGACACAGAGCCCTAATCTGTCTGTCATCCTGACCAACGCCTTTTTGCTGACCAATTTCAATTCACTAAATATATCTGTAAGGAAGTGGCGCCAAACTCCAAAACAATTGTTTTATAGTTCTTTCTTACAGCATGTGGAAAACATCTCCTGTGTTATTTCAGATCAAAAGGTAGAGAGCTTTGTGCAGGGTGGGACAAGTGTGGCAGGAATCTAAGCAGATAGCTGAAGTTCTCCTGAATGCTGATGTAGAGTCCATGAAACACCTCTCTACTTGCCAAGAAAACGATTTCTTTATGGCCTTTTTCAAGGAAAATTCCCATTTGCTTCAATGGGGCAAGGACTTGGCTGAAGAAAAAGCCTGTTCAAATGGCCATCAGTTAACGTCTGTAGGGAGCTGCACCGTCTCGCCAACATTTTCAAAAGCAACTACCAATTTCCAGTGCTAAAATTTTTGGGAATCTGGTTTGAGACCTCTAGGCACCTCTGCCGAGACAGCTGAGAAACAGAGGGGCTGAAAAACAACCTGTCACTTCCAGAGCTACAAGAAAAAATGTACCACACAAAAAAAAGGCAGCTGCCTCAGGTTAAAAATATATTTTTGTCCCTTTGAAGAGCCCTGAAGTGTATCAGGGCTGCAGAACGGGATGGAGCCAGTAGCACTCACTTAGCACAGGAAGGCCAGGCTCTATCACGGGGAGCACACTCCATGCCAAGGACTGCAGCTGCCCTTGCCAGTGCTGCTCCTGCTCACTCTGTACTTGCTTTCCTTCATCAACAGCTTGCCCAGAGGGTTTCACGTGCATTTGCTTATCTGTCCAGGGTGTTTGTAGTGTTTAAATGCTGATTAAGGTCCCAGACCCACAGAAAGTTTCATCCAAGTGGCCTTCAACACCCTGCCTGAAACCCCACTAACTGGGGTCCCGGCTGTGTCCTGGGTTGAATGGGGCTTACATCTCCCTTCCGCAGCAATCACAGCCTCCAATGGCCAACACTTTCCTTCTGAAGATGTCTAAGGGCTTTTCAGTTCATTAATTACCCTGGAGACAGAAAGGTGTTCATCCTGAATTGCACATGGTTAAAGAAAAACAAAAAAAAAGGCACATAAATATTTGAGAGTGCTGCCCAAAGCCATGCATGGAATATATGGGCAAATCCAGAAGCTCCAAGTCCTGGCCTGGCACTGCACCATGTACAGAAGTGAGCACCCTTGGGGTTGCAGGAATGCAGCATCCATGAAGAGACTCTTCACCCTGAGCAGTGTCATCTGTCTTATCTAGGTTTGGCGGGTTTTTTGCATCTTTTAGCTTTTTATGTCTGCAAGTTCTACCATTTCAGGATCATTTAAATGCCTTATTGCTTGCCACTTTTTATTTTAAGGAGCAGAGCTGCCTGTCCCAGGCTGCAAAGAAGCCAGTGCTTTTCCTGTGCAGCCTGAGAGCAGACAGAGCCTTTAAGCCTGACCTTTCATATGCACAACAGCCCCACTAAAGAATTACTTGTAAGAAGGTAGGGAAGGAGCAGACAAACTCCAACCACAGCCCCGGTAACCTCTGCCTCATCCATCTGCAAAGTACATCAAGAAGAGCCCTGGGCAAGGGTGCAACAGCTCTGGGGTGTGTGTGTGTTATGACTTGGAACTCAGAAACCCCAGAAAAACTTTGCCAACAAGTTTGGCATTGCAATTTCCTCACAGCAAGAGCTGCCAAGAACAAAGCCCACCCCTACACCGAGGACCTCTGGCCCCCACCCTACTCCCAGAAAGGACCCAGGGTTTGCTGTTAGCACTGCCAACCTGTAAAGCACTGAGCCGTGGCACAGCAGCCATCCACACTGGCAGCAGAGGGAAAATGTGGAAGCACCAGTACATGGTCTGGCCCCATCACTATCAAGCCAGTCTGGATGCAGCTGTCCAGAGGCAGATGAAACCAAAGCACCCACTCAAGTTTCGCTCTTCGCTTTGCACCAAAGTGCATCTGGAAATGCTATGGAGAGAGCATAAGCAATGGGCTGTGTAGGAGAGGGAGCAATGGGAGAAGGGCACACATCAGAGAAGAAGTGTCACCTGCCCTGGAACAGCATCTCTCACAGAGGGAAACCATGGATGCTCAGGGTGTGCGGCAGAAAAGAAGACAATTACAGAGCAATTCTTCCTCTGCTCTCCTCCTGGCCATCGGTAGTTCAGAAACCGAAGCAATTTCATCTAGACTAGGTTTAACAGCCATTGACAGACCTAAGAGGGAAAAGCTGTTATTGACCTCTTCTGGATTCAAGTACAGGGACACCCTCATATTGTTTCCTGTCCCCTCTCCTCAGCCAACAGCCTGTGCTGCTTAGCCTCACCCAGTTCTGCACAGGGAACATGTCATGTTTAAGCTGTTGATTTGGTTTCAAAGAACTTACAAGTTCAGAGGTGTCTGTGCCACCCAGCTTTTGCAAGGACTGCCATGAAGACCAGTCATCCCAATCTCTCAGAAACACAGGCTATCATCATGGGACACCAATCACTTCAGAGCATCTCTCCATCTGCTGAAGAGCTCCCCAGGACTCTCTGCCTGCTTGCATTCCCAGGGTTATTTCATCACACCAACTTGCTCAGTATCAGTGAGGAATTGCACACCACAGCCAGAAAATTCCTGCATTAGTCTCCAAGAGCTTGCTTTACCTCTGTGATAAGCTGTTCATAAAGCACTCTCAGATCTCCTGGGGCCAAAAGCCCTAAGGGCTCTGCAAACACTTTTTTTTTTTTTTTTTTTTTTTTGCCATGAGATCTTTTCAGCCCATCTCTACTAGCAGGGAAGGCAGGACTGGGGAGGGAACAGAGAACAGCATGTTCTGGCCAGGGGTTGCTTAGCAAGCTCCTCTCCCTACCCTGAGCAGCTGGCACTGAGGGGTGATCCAAGGGGCACCCAGTGCTTTCCTTTGACTCCGGCATCCTACAGGAAATGCTTTATGCTCCTCCAAAGTGCCAGGGACACTGACTCCGGGCAGCACAGCTTTCAGCAGCTTGCTTTGCTCTCTTTTCTTTGCCTCTTCCTGGTGGCTGGAGAGCTCAACTTTCCCTCCTCCATCCACCTAGGTCCAGAGCCAGAGGAAAACCTCTTACCACTGCACAGTGCCCCGTAGCACACCGGTGCACCTCTGCACACAAAGGCCTCCAGGACCAAGGGAGAAGCAATACTGACAAGAAGCCAATGTCAGATGAGGATAGAAGAGGGACTGAGATGTCCCTTCCCCCGGGCTTTACTTCAGTCTTTTTTTTTTCTTTTTTTTAAACTCGGTTTGTAGACTGGTTTCCCAAGGATACAGGACTTGTGCAATTACACAGCCTACCTCTGTGTTTCTGCATGTGTGTATGTTTGTATGACTGCCTGTCTCCCTATTAGTTCTCTTCCCCCTCCACCTCTCAATATATCTACAAATACGTCAGCAAATGCCAACTGCATCTCAAATAGGAACACAATTCACAAAAATAGTTTAGTTTCCACCATTTCATGGAAACCTGAAACCAGGCTGAAGAGAGACAAAATAGCAGAGTTTTGTTAGTTTTCTTTCCAAATGATTTGACTGAAGGGCCAAGTGGCACATTATCAGTCCACTCTGTGCAGACCCAGCAAAGCACAAACCATCGCTGGGAATGGTCTGCTCCAGCCCTCCTCCTGGCCAGCAGTGAGCCTGCATGTATGATTTGCAACATCCTGCTCTCTCCCGCACCAGGTGTTCACTGTGTGCCAAGAATGGTGAGAATGCTGTTCAGGACCCTCAAAAATGCAGGAGAATGCTTCAAGTCCCTTCATTTAGCAAGCTTCCACTTACAATCCTGCTTTTCTTTCACCACTTCCCCCGAGCATGGAGCTGCTGTGCATCCCAGTGCACACCTACAGCAGAGACACTCTGGACTTAGCTAAAAGCTGAGGCTGAGGAGTCAGAGGGTCTCATCTCATGGCTGATGACAGTGTTTTTGTGCATGTACTTAATCTCAACATGTGTGAAGGCAGCATGCTCAGGGGAAAGACCTTTAACGCGTTTGGAAGGTTTTGCTGAGTGAGGCTCTCCAAGCTCCCTGCCACCATAAAAGCATTCCCCCTTGTTAGTGAACCGTATCTCAGCCTTTTCAACACAGTTCTACAATTAGCCCTCTGCAAAGCCCCAACCTTCCCAGCAGAACCAAATGAATTAACTTGAAAACACTTCCCAGCTTAAATTAATTGCACTGCAGCTTCCCAATTTGACACTGACCCTGTCTGTAAAATCCCCAGAGTAGTTACTATTTAGTCATTAGGGGCTTCTGCCTGAATGAAAGAAGCCATTAATCCTACCAGACCAAGTCTTCGCTCTCCTTCCCTGCTCACTCACATGCATCTGTGTGGTCTTCAGGCACCCCAAAAATCCTGAACCAATTTCTAGTATAAGATCAGCACCTAAATCCTTGGTTCCTATTTATTTTCAGATTAAAAGTGAACCACAAAACCACCTTATTCATTTCCTATAGGTTTAGCTGCTGTGTTTGAATTACCTGTATTTCCACAATGGAAACATGGGCTCATCTCTAACCCTGAGCCCAAATCTATCAGGAGTTTTGCATCCCACAGTCCAGAGTATGCACGCACAGAAGAGTTTTCCTTTCCACAGCCTCCATGAGGGTGTCAGCATGTTCATTACTATCTAGATGATCTCTGTTTGGCATTGGGCTGCTGCACCTCTCTTTCCTGCAGGAGAGCCAGATGCTGCCAGAATTACAGGAGCTGTGAATCTCAGCAAGGCTGATTCCCAGGTATGACGCTCTGCAGCCTGCCAGGAAGGACTGATGAAGGATGATCTGATCTTACGATCTGATGGACACACAATCACAAACAAGAAACTCTTCAAAATCACACTAAATGTTTCTGCCTCCCTCACATATTTTGGAAAAAAATATAGTACACAGAACCTTTTCAGACTGTTCTCCTATTTTTAAATTATTACATTTATAGGTGCAGGCAGCAACAAGCAAACACCATGCTAGTTGGAGACAGACTGCCAAAGATCAGTTTGAACCTGCAGAGATGGACTACTAGAGGAAGTACTCACATCTGTCCATGTCTCTTCAATAGGGTGCTTTAGCCAAATACAAGACGTCTTGCTTCAAGAAGAGGTGGCTGAAGGAAATTTTGTGGGTTCTTTCATATAAGAAGCTAAGGGAGATAGTCTCTGAAAATGCCCTCTGCCTGTTCTGGCTCTTCAAGGATAGACAAAAGCTCACCTAAAAGATGTCCTCTGGCTCTGGAAGCCCAACTGCAATTCACTGATTTGTGAGTAACCACTTGGTGCCTGTTCACAACTCCCATCAGGATCAGTGGCTGGTGGGGAAGTGGCTCTGGACACAGCATGAGCAGAGGAGCCTGCAGCAGAGACCTGCACCATCTGGGAAGGCTGTGTGCAGCACAGCCAGAATTCTGACCTTGGACTCTCAAGAAAGGTGGGAAATTCCTCAAAACTAGGAATAAAAACCCCCAAACAAATAAAAAACAACCCACAAATAAAGCAAAAAAAACCCACTTAAAATGCAAGAAGGTGCTTCATCCTGCCTGTGAGAGCCATCTCTCACCTATCTCTGGTATTGCTCTGCTCCCTTTCAGCCACACTGGCTTCTCCAGTTATTATGCATACAAATGGAATTAACTTCAGTCATTTGTATTATTAGTTTTTAAATAACATCTCACTTTTCCAAAGTAAATTTTCCAGACAGCAGCTCAGGCCAGGGCTCCCCTCACCACCTACCCAAATCTCACTGCACATTTCCTAAAAGTCTGCCTTTTTCAAAACACACTATTATTACAGTAATTTCTTCCTAACTTCTCAGAAACTCTGCCAGAGCTCAATAGCCAATACCATCAGTGTCACCTTAAGGTCTGCCAGACCCACTGTCCCCATGCAGCCCCTAAGCTTTGCACCAGCCCTTGAAGCCAATCCTGTTTGCATTTGCCCCAGAAACATGCATTCCCCAGGCACAAAGCACAGGTGCCTCCAAATAAGACCAGAACACTGAACCGTAGGTAGAAGAGGGAGTATCTGCTGCAATTTAATTGAGCCTTTTTTGCCCATGAGCATCTCCCAGCTGCCTCCAGTACTCACAGTCATTATCTTCCCTCCTCATGAAGGCTATTACTTAGTTGCTATATCCCACATTTAAGCCACAAGTTGAGCTGTTCCCAGATTGTGTTTTTTTCTCATTTGACATCCAAGCTAAGCAACACCCCAATTGTTTCAGGTTATGTCAAAACACTTTGGCCATCTTTCTTGGGGCAGTATTTCACTCAGTTTTGCAGTCACTTTGCTCAATTTCTTTAACCCTTGTTTTATCCTTCTCCCAGCTAGAGGCAGAGCTGAATTTGAACCCTTGTGTTCAAGTACTCCATGAGAAGGGACTGAACCAGGTCTTGCCTGTGTATTTGTTACGCACATTTACTATTTATCTTAGTATGTGCATTTGCTGAAACAAGGCAACTGCAACTCTAAGGATAAAGTCTTCACTGATACAGCACTGCTACTGAAATAACCAGGAGCTCTGACAAAATTAAGGCTTTGCAGATTCATCCCACTGCTGACCGGCACATGCACACATGCAGGAACACAATGAAGCGTTCAAACTCATGGACGCTCTACCAGAAGGCAGCAGTTTGATCTGTAATAACTGTTTGTGCCATATAAGGGCCATGCACAATCAAGTAATGCAAGGCACCTTTACGGTCCCTCAGTGACGTCCAACCTCCAGAGCCTACAGCATGGCCACATCCATGCCACTCGGCCTTCAGAAGGGGAAGCTTCCGCCCCACAGGTGTGAGGGAAGCAGTGCCAGACAGCCTGCTCCTGCACTCTCATGATATTGCTTTAGTCTCTTGCCTTTTTTCTATAAAGCCTGGATCTCGTTTTGTTTGAAAAAGACTCTCTATTTTGGGCCACCCATGAAGCTGCCCAAATTCAAACCTCAGGAGTTTTTAGACTCCTGCTGAGCAAAAGGCAGGAAGAGAGAGTCATAAAACTGTGGTAGAGGAAGGAAGAAAAGACAGGGGAACATCAGTAGCTGCATTCCCAAGGAGGATGGAGGCATGGCAAAGCTTAAGAAACAGACCACCACAGAACACAGTGATGGAGACAAACGTGATAACCCAGCTGAACCACTGGAACGGAAGCTGGGATGCACATCAGTCAGCTTTCCATTTGTGTACAGCCTGCCAGCACACTCAGCCCCAAGCACCCTGGTGTGTTTGCTTTACACCTGATCTACACAGCACCCCTTTCTTGGCCAGACAATCTGGATACTCCTTAAAGCCTTGGAAGAGATCCAGGCATGTGGCAAAGAGCACTCGAAAAGTCGGATCTGATGATACACTGGGTGGGATGGCCCCCAAGTTAGAGAAAACCACCCCTGCCTTTGTAAACGATCCAAACAGTGAAACACTGAGCTTCTGCAAGGAAGTGCAGTGAATTCCCCCGGCTTCAAGAAGGACTGGAGTTCCCATGGAACTCACCCCAAAATGCCATACACCATAAGCTGGCTTGTGGCATATGGATGTTTACATCCCAACTCCAAACCAACCCTGAACATGATGTACACCTGACGTGGGTCAGCCTCCCCAGCCACAGTCCAGACAGCTGCTCTGCAGCAAGTACGGCTCACACTGTACTCTGCTCACGTTGTACAGCGTGCAACAGGTTTCACCTGGCCTTTATCTATGGTATTTTGGAACCCCCAAATTTTCAAAGCAAATGCAGCAGTCATTTGAGGGCATGTAAGTCCCCAAGCATAGGCTCTGCGGAAGGAGCTTGCCCAGGGGGGCACTAAACCATCTCAGGAGCCCTAAGGTGGGAGGCTGTCAGTAGACAGATTGCCCCAGAGCGCTGTAATTCGCACTGCTCTCAGACAGACCACCACCACTGGAAAGCACTGTAACCACAGCCATCCCAGAGGCAAGGCGGCAAGAGCCAAGGAGACAGTGGGGAACAGTCCCCAGCAGCTACATACCCCCTTTCATCAGTGCCCAGAACAAAAGCACTGCTGCACTATTCCCCATGAGGAAGCAATGGGCACCTGCACCAACCTCCACCACACTTGGTCCATAAAGCTCCGCTTCATTGGAGCCACTGTTGCCACATCTGTTAGTGTTTTAAAGCACATACATCTGGCTTAATTGAGCACTTGACTTTATTGCTGCTTTATCTCCATTTTCTGAACAGGCCTTGGGGAGAGGGCTTTGTGTGGCTGAAATTTGCTTCTTTTTTCATTCTTCCTTTTTAGTTTTCTTTTCCACTAAATTCCCACTTGAAGCAGGAACAAAAGCCACTCTGACAGATACTCACACTGGGGCTGTTTTTAGGAAAGTCTCCTCTCTAGACAATAAACCCCATGCTAAATATTCTGGTTTATGTGCTACAAAGCTGCAGACTTCAACTCCACCAATCCTCCCTTCCCACTCTGTTTCCTCAGAAAAAAAAAAAAAAACAGAATTAGTGGCAGAAGGTGGTGTAGTCATGTCAGGAAGAAAGAAAAAGGATCTTGCTGCCCCTGCTGTCTCTGAAACTTTGCCTCTGCCAAATTACAACAAACAGGAAAAGCAGAATCAAAACACAGCCCCCATGTCCCCCTCCAACCACCCAGTGCAGGCTGTGCTGGTGCCAGCTACCACTCACAAACAATCACACTGCAAGATTTCTCTGGCACATCCTTCCAGGTGGCCTGAACAACAGAAAAGCCCAGCTCAGGAAGCCTGCATTTGATGCATGCAGCGCTTGAATCCCTTCCAAAAAGTACAAGGATCATTCATACCCCTTCATGACTGAGGAGAGGTCACCTGAAATGCCCTTTGCCAGCTCCTATATGCCTGTTTCCCTGTGAAACCAGAAGCCAGGCACACAGTAGCTGGGTACATAGAGGAGCACTGGCTGTAAAGTTAGCTGTTTTCCCACTAAGCCACCCCAAGTATTTTGCAGTCACTGGGAGAACAGGATTGGTGCCTCCTGGGGCAAGGAGTTTGGGCACCTTCACTGGCCTGTGGCATCCTCACAGGGGCCCATGCCCAGCATCCTTCCACAGCTTTCAGGCCATGATGTGGGATGGGCACCATCCCAGACAGCATTTCTCTCACTGCAGACAGGCTGAGACTGCTCAGCTGGCGGCCTGACTGCCATGGAGCACCAGATGCACACAAATACATTATGCTGCTTAATACTAACACAGAATACAACCCACACAAGCAGCCCAGGAGCTCTATACCTGCTGAAAGCAGAATGACCTGCTGAAATCAGGACTATTGCAGCTTCAGGGTAAGTGACTGAAGTGATGCTTCATCACACCACCACACATCATGGCTGTGATGCAGCAATCCCCAAAATCTGTTTCAGGCACCCAGAAGGAAGCTCCTCAGTTACACCATCACTTGCTTTTTGTGCCCAGCAGATATGCTCCCCACCCCCACCAGCCATCTCCCAAGTGTCCTGCCCTGACCTCAGCTCCTTGTTCTCCTGCCTGCCACGTACAAGAGAATCCTCTTCAGCCAGTGTCACACCTTGTGAACTCTGTGGCTTTCAACCCTTCCAATGGAAGCAGGCATCAATGTCCTGCCTGACCCCCTCCTATGAGAGTAAGATATTCAAAGCACTGTCAGCTCTCCCAGTGTTGTGTTCCAGTTTGATTTCATGCTGCAGTGCTGAGTCCAGCCATCCTTTATCCCTGCTGCCTGGTATCTTTTCTCCGATGTCTAAACACAAAAGCCACCCTTGAAGCGAGCAAAAAGCAAGGCATACTAGCAGCAGCTGAATGAGCTCCCCTGGTCCTTCCTGTCCCAGTCCAACAAGACTTCAAACCCAGGAAAAGAAATATCTGAATAGCGAAGTGAAAGAGAGTCAAAATGTAATTAAACTCTGCACTTCCTATCCCAAACTGGCAATGGATGTTCCTGTGTGTTTGATAATTACTCAGGCACTCTTCTTTCACTAGAGAGGAAAACAGACCTGTCTTTAACAAGACAAACTTCTGGATTCCTCAGGAGGAAGGCAGGGGGCAAATTACAGTCTCCAAACCTCTCCCCACCCTCCTCTCTTCCTCCAGCACAGCTCATAGGCAGAAGCAGAGACATCTTTCCTATGAAAAAAATCCCTCTTTAGGCTTTACAGTTGAACCCAGCTGGACTGTACCTGTGGGAACACCAAGTTATCCTCAAAAGGACACCCCATCTTCTATAGTTAGGGAAGGCAGAGAATTTAGATAGTGCTATACAACCCACACTGACACCCCCTTCAACCACAACAGAGAGAGGGGACAGCAGATCAGCAGATGGCTTCTGCAGCATTGCTTCCCAGGGAAACAGAGCAGTCAGGGAATGAGCTGCTCCTCTGTGGCCAGCAGCTGACATCAGGAGGACTGTAATGACTGATCATCTCCTCTGCTTCTGGAAACCAGTGACATAGGGACTTTCCAAGCCAGAGGCTGTGCATGGCTCATCACATTTCCTAGCCAGCCATACATCTATCAATTTCTATACTTCCTTTTAGATGCCATTTATATATCAAAGCCATTTCCAACTTCTTACAGGAGTGACCTTCATAGTTCAGCTCTGTGCCCTGCTTGATATTTTCATGGAATGCCAAATGAAACTGAAAAATAGTGATCTTCTTGTTCCTGTTTCATAGCTTTCCCTCAGCCCACAGGAACAAGTTAGCAGAAAGACTTAAACACCACAGTACCAGCCTTTATACTCCCTTGAGACAGGCTTTGGAGACCCTTTAGCCAAGGGGTGACCTTCAGAATGATAAGTGCACCTGCTGTGTGCCATGCATGCCTCCAAAATCAACCACAGCCCTGGTGAGGTGCTGGGAGCCAGGACACCTCTTCTTTAAAAAGAAAGAAAAATGCCCAGCCTTTTTGCAACTACAGAAGGCCTTGGCATGAGCTAAGGGCACAGGAACAAAGCCAAAGCACATGGAAAACAGCAGCAGCAGTTCTTACTGCCGCCTAAGTGGAGAGCTGGAACACCACCCTAGAGCAAGGAACTCACTGCAAGCTCCTGATGAGCTGCACAGGGTGCTCTGACACAGAGACACCTCCAGTGCCACCTCCAGTGCTGCCCCGATGGCCCCAGCCCATGTCCAGCCCATCAGCACTCGCTCTTGTCACACAGTGAAACATGTTGGCTGAGGGCCAATGAAAGCACCTTCTAATGGGATTTTTTAGGTTTCAAGGATATCAGTGTCTGGCACAGGCTAAAGTAATTAAGACAACTTCCAAGAGACAATCTGGCATTGATTAACCAGCTATTTACCACTGAACATTACAAGTTCCCACTCTAAAACTCTGCACCAGAACACTTGCTATTTCCTAATTGTTTTCTCCCTTGCCCCATTCCTGTCTCTCACAAAGCCCAGCTGTGGCCTCTCACACCCCTCCCTCAGCCTCACCATGCTTTGCCTTGCTAAATAAACCATGATGGTGTCAGCCAGACTAAAGCTGAAAGGCTTCCTGAGGGTTAAAGCATGTTGCTCTTGGCAAACAGATAAATCCAGTTTTCACTGAACAGGTCTCAAGATGGACAGCCACAGCCACATGTGCTTGCAATCATCATATTTATATTTGAGTCTTCCTACTGAATACCAGTAGGAAGAATACCAGAGTAAGAAAAGACTTGGGTTGATCCCATTTCTACCAGCTTCATTTGGCTGATCCCTACACAGCCACAGAACTCTTCTTCATCAAGTTCCTCCAGACCAAAGACATCCCTAACGCCACAAGAGCTGAGTTAACTCATTTCACTACTCTCTCCTACATCACTTAGAAAGCGTGCCTGGAGGAGCAGCAAACAGGTAATGCTGGAGGGAAGGGTTTGTAGTGAGCAGGAAAGAGTTACTGGTGGCATTTAACATCTCACAGGAGGAGTAATGCAAATTTTGCATTCAAAGACAGGATTTGTTACAGGACCAGAGAAGGTAGAATGGGCATGTCCAGTTTCAGGGCACTTTCACATTCTTTCCATGTGTAATATCACCACCTGCTATGTCATCCCCCCTCTTTGAAAGGGAATTAGGAAAGTCTTCCATTCCCAGTGAGTTCCAGAGGAGCAAAATACACCCAGCCTCTGCAGTATGTGAGTCCTTTCCTGCAAAGCTGTATCATCTCTGCTTCTAGTGCCTGCACAGCAGCATGGAAGATGCATAGAAAGACAAGAAATCAGTGGGACAGGACTTTGCCTCTTTTGAGGTCTGCAGAATACTATGTAAACTGAGGGGGCAACATAAATATTTATTATTAAGGAGGTGTAAGAGAAGAGGAGAATGGAAACTGCTTATCAATAATGAAACGCAAAAGTGAGTAAAACCTGTGGAGATAATTCCACACAAGTGTCTTTCTTGTTCCTAAAATATTTAATGGAGCAGCACAGAAGAAAGTAGGACAGATTGGTCAGATAAGATACTAGAAAGGAAAAGGGCAACCCAGGAAAATTTGACTACACCTATAGTCAAGTCTAGGAAGACCAAAAGAACTCTTATAAATATGCAGCTTTTATGGAGATGAAAATTACTGGATTAGACAAACATGGACAATCCAAGTAATTAGTCACTGGTATAGTTTACAAAAGGGTTGTGATAGTGTATCATGTTATGAGTGATTTTAAAGTCAAGACCAAATGTTTTTTGTAGTGTTCTAATCAAAACAGTGGTTCACACAGCAAAAATCTGTGGTCTGAACTGTCTGAGGAAGCAGGCTTGAGAATGGGACACTGTCCTTCTGGCTGTAAAGCTGTGAAAAATTAACCTGGGAGCATCAGAGATGGATGCCCTAAGAGATGACCTGACACTGTGTGGAATGATCCCTAAACCAAGAACCTCCACCAAAGAAAAGGGCAGTGCTCAGATCACACCTACTGCAGTGGAGCTGGGATGGAGGTCTCCAGATGATGATTCTTTACAAAAGTGGCCTTGATCAGTTGCCACAATTCACAAGGTCAGCCTGAATCCTTAAATTGGACAGAAAATGGAGAAGCACCCATACAATGAAACAGCCCCAGAGACAGACAAAGGAACAAACTCTTAATAGAGCATCAGCTGGTGGAAAATGTGAGAAGTCATTTGAGAAGTCATCCAGACAAATTAACTTGGAAAATGGCAGAAGGCTGATGAATATTTTGCATCAAAACAGCCATCAGCCTCCCCACAATGTTCCCAGAATGGAACTGTACAATGAGCCATAAATAGTCTGGAGTGCACCTTGCTCCTTTGCCCCAAAGGCAGCATGCCCATGCTGGGGGAGCTTGGAAGGGGAGAGAAGCAAATGCTTAAAACCTAACCCTCACTGAGTCACAGGAATAAATCAGTCTAGAAAGGCCCACTGTAAACTGGGGAAGAGCCTTTTGGAGGCCTTAAAGGCATGTGACACTTCTCAGTTTCTCCCCTACCAGCTTTTGTTTCATTTGCAATTAAAGTATCAGAGCTGCCAGGTATCCTTTTCCCCGTTTCTGTCAGGGCTGTTGGGCTCAGACAACATACCTGATACCTCCTCTTGAGCAACCGATTCTCTATCTCTGTTCCAAACTTTACCACATTATCTAGTCATTGGCATTGAATAAGGGCTTGGTTTTAAAGCCTTCCTCCGCTCACCCAATGCAAATAGTCACTTTCTGATCACTTGCTCCATTTCTCAAATCCCCTTTCAATTAAAGTGTAAGGTCACAAAGTACAGATTTCCTCATTTCAGCTCCCCCCAAAGCTGGAGTAGTTTGGCTTGGCTGCAGAGTAAACTCTAGAGCCTAAAGAAAACAAACACATAGGACACTTCTGCTACTCTGAAATGATGAGCAATAACATCTCAGTAAATAAAAAAATAGATGGAAACCTGCGTTAGGTCAGAGAATGTCATGCCACTTGGTTTGCTACAATTTAAAATAAAATCAATTTAAAAAACAGGCAGACTGCTGACCCTCACCTAAAACACAGTATTAAAAACAGCAAAATGATCTCTCCATTCCCTTTGAAAATTCAGTACAATAAAACTTTTTGTGAAACAGGAATACTGCTTGAGCCTCAATTCAACTGTACTGTGAAAGAAACCCCAAACTCTTCTCAGCACAATTTTATTTTGAATTTGGTCTTGATCATCATTTGGTCACACTGATCTTTAACAATCACTATCCCATGACAAAACCTGCCTTCTGCCAAGCTGAAGGAGCGCTAGCATGGCAGTGTCAGCACTATGTCCTGTGTGTTGACAAAACCTGCTGGGCTCATGAAGAGAACTAAAACATTTTAGAAAATTCTTCTTTTAAGGAAAAAAATCCTCCCTAAGGTTAGTGCAAGGGCCTCCTGAACCACTGAACTCTCACGAGACTGCCATGAGCCACATCACAGTAACCTCCTTGGGAGCAGAAAAGTATCTGCCCTGCCCTTGAGGTATCACCTGGAGATGTCATCCTAAAAAGACAGTGCTCCAGCCAGCAGAAGATGCCATATTTTTTAGACAAGGTATTATTAGGGCTGAGTTATGGTATGACATCCTTGTGCCAACACTATTTTCTCGCTCACTGTGCTCTTTCCCCTCCCTGTCTTTGTTTTCCTCCTGTAACTCATCAGAGCAGCCAAGTCCTCCCCATGGCACAAGCTCCCACTTCCCTGGAGCTCTTCCCTGCACCTGTGCCTGCCTACATCCATTTTTCAGGCTCATGACTGCTGCTGAGGGCTTTCCAGCTGCTTTCCAGGGGGTTAACACTTCCCTCCCCACAGGACATTTCTCTGTGGATACAGGGTGGGCCTGGGTGGTTTCTTCAAAGCAGGATGGAAGTTCCCCCTCCCCCTGGGATCAATTAGCAGATGCAGGTCTTAGCTGTCCACTGGCAGGTTGCACTAGCAGAGCTCCCATTCATCACAGTCTTCAGTCTGGTCTTTCACTGCCCATCCCAGCACTCTGTTCTATTCAGCTTGTCCCACTCTTGGCTCTCTCAACCATCCACATCATTTATCCTGAAGACTTTTTCTGTCTTCATAGCAATGAGCTTAACAGTGCAACCACAAGTATCCAACATCTTCACACCTACAGTTTCCACCAAGGGTAGTGCTCCTACCCTCTGATTAATTTCAATCAATTTGATTCTTTGACTTTCAGTTCTTACCCTCAGATTCCAAGATTTCCTTGCCCTCATCCCCTCCAACTGTATTTAACAACAAAGCAAAATTTGGTTAATACTGCATCCATACCTACATCATCTTTGATCTTCCAGTTGGTCCTTGCTGCACAGCAGCTTCAAGTCTGATTTTATTTATGTAGCTGAGAAACCTGTTGCTATTTGTTTTAATTTCTTTTGCCAGACCTAACACAGCATGACTTCTGGCAATTCTCATTTTATCCCTACCCTTCCTGACCTCTAAGACATTGCTTTTTTGCCAATTAGTCTTTTTTTCCATTCCTTACAGACTCTGTTTAATCCCAACTATCCTTTTTAAGGTGGTGGCTATTCACCAGCTTTCAGCAAGGAGCCCTTTCTTGCCCTGTTTTCCTCCTCTGCCTAGGACCCCTAGTCCAGATAGTTTCTGTACCTCTGAATTAGAGGCTCTGTATCCTCTGCATTCACAATTCTCTGCCCAGATGACTTCACCCACCAGTTTTTTTTTCATTTTTCAAAGTTTGCCCTTTCAAAGACAAGTATCCTAGCTCCAGATCTACTTTTGTTTAGGTTTCTATTTAATTTAAAAGGAATCCATTTTATGAGCACTAGGTCCAAGATTCCTCAGCACAATCAGGCTCTCTTAACATCAACACTAGTTACCAAAACAAAACCTAAAATAGCACCTCCATTTGCTGGTGCTGTATTTAATGAAAAAAAAATCTGAGCTACCACATCCAGGCATTATCTATGTTTTACCTTATTAATAAAACGTGTTTGTTAATGTGTATTCCTAGTAAGATACATTCCTAAGTTCCCACAGAAATATTATTTTGGAAACTTTTATCTTTCCCATAACATAAGAGAGACATTTATTCACACAATCACTGCCACTCCATAGAATTGCCTTTATTTTTAAATGTTCATTTTTAATTTCACCTTCCCCACAAAGGTTGCCTTTCTCATCTTTACACTGCTATAGCTAGGACAGCATCACTACCAGACCATATAGGTGACATGCCAATGCTTCTGGTATCACCAATTCTGGGTCCTTGACTTCTGATCACAGCCACCCAGACCTTCCTCCTTTCTGAGGATACTATAAAAGAAAACAAAACACACCATCACGGAAAAACACCACCACAAAACACTGTCACTGCAGAACATTTAAGTCTGCTAATTGTGGCCTCATCTTTGGTCTGCTTGAGATGGGAGTCAGTAGTGTTGGCTCAACATGAGGGACTGTGAATGGACTTGTCATGGATGTCACAGGGCCTGGCACACCTCTTCATCAAAACTAAAGTTAGCCAAAAATGGGGAAATGCAAATGAAAGAAGATGAATTAGACTAAGACAAGAATGGATTCTGGTACACTAAGAAAGTCTCAGTGCCCATTCTGTTACTGACTGTGGGACCAAAGAGTTTTGTTTTCAGTACTTTCTATGTTCCTGATTCCACTCCAATTTTTGTGTGCACTGTTTCACAGTGAAGTCCTTGAAAGCAACTAATGTGGCCCTGGCCGTAATCTGCTTAAGGTAATTTATGGTGGTACAATAGAGCTGACTTCAGGGAAGTCAATCCTGACACCAGGAAGGTCCCATAAACAGTCTCAGAGCCAAGTTCATGAACTACAATTCAAGAGAATTGGATTTGAGCCCTCCTACCCTGCTTCTCGATCTTGAAGAGACCTTGAGGAAATAATTGTATCACTCTATTCAGCAGTACACATCTATAAAAAAGGGACAATAAAAATCCTGTCCTTGACAGAATGACTGTTAGTGTCAACCTAGCAAACAGAAAAAAATCCTTGTAACTATGGCAAGGACAGCCACATAGCTAAAATGAATAGATATTAGGTGCAAGTCCCTTACTCTGACACTGGCTGTGCTTTTAGTGCCATATAAATAATTCTCCTTTATTTTGTCATGCTATTATCACTGAGCATACAGGTTAAAGTAATAAGGGGAAGGGGATTGGGGGAAACTCTGATTCCTTTCTCTCTTTAGCCCTGCAAAGACTGGAGGCATTCAGCAAAATCCAAAAAAAGGATTGTGGTAATTGCCTCACCTGCCTTGCTCCAAAAATTGCCTCTTCACAAAAAACCTCATGCACTGCAGCTGCCCAAACTAAGACAACCCCAGACAATAATCCTGAGCTGTGCATTTGACTTGATTTTTTTCCTTGGGCTTTGCAGATTAAGCAAAACTGACCCTATGCAGAAACCCAGGAGATACAGACAACTGCCTCTGAATACTTACCCTGACACAGACCCCACTACAGGGTGGGTGGCGGAAACACAGATGTTTCCCCACAGCAGCAAACACAATTCACCTCACTGTTACCTTCTTACCTACTGAAAAATTCCTGTCCTTGCTTGGCATCAGGCACAGGTGATTACCAAGCCTGGCAGAGGTTGGACACTCCTCAAACTCGGAAGTTTCAGGAAAGATTTGGGTGCATCTTTTTTTTTTTTTTCCCTTTCTCCTTCATACAAAAAGAATCAGCAATTTTGCAGAAGTGATTTGCATTTTCTCAACCCAATCATTTTTCATATCAAAGAGGTGTACGTGCCAAAACACATGTGAGCCTAGGCATGTAAGAGGCAACAGCAGTCTGCAACTTGCCCTTGAGAAACGTCAGGCAGTAATAAGCTATTCATTCATAGTGCTGCTCCCAGTCAGTGAACAGCTTCAGAAGGGCCAAGATTTGGTACTGAAGGGATTATAAGACCCTGGGAGCAAAGGTCAGGCTCCTAGAAGTGATAAATCTAACCTTATAAAGTGATAAATCTTCACCTTAGCCACTTGATCAAATGCTATTGTTAAAATTTAAAATCAGTGTGTTGGGGGTCCCTCCAGGACAAGAGTCCCCATATACAATTTGCTCAACAGGCTAATTTAATCTTGTCTCCTAAAGACTTTTTCATCAAAGAATAACACTCAGGCCCCAAGGGAAAGGATGAGCATCCCTAATCTCACTGCTTCATGACTGCATTAGGTAATGCAGATCTTTAGGACCAGAAGCTGAAGCTGAGCTCCTTCAAATCACCTGCTCCTGCTGAGCATCCTGAGGCCTGGCTGATTCAAATGCTGCAATAAGCAGCCACATGATGAAGTCCTCCAGCCCTGAGCCTTTGCTCTCCATAAATTCATCACAGTTTATAAGTTCTCTGAAATCAACACTGCACTATCACAATGCTTAGCCCTTATTTGTTCCACAGTGAATAACATAAACTCCAGTGTTGGGCAACTTGACTTGCAAAAATCCAGACTGTCTGCTCCTCCCACCCTAAGGAATGCTCTTGCCTGCTCTCCATCGTATGGTCTGGATGGCCATGAGTTTGGAAGGAGGAAAAAGCAAAACAAAGGGACAATACAGCAGCCTGGCCTCTCACGTTGCCATATCACCTCAGCTGGTTATAATCTCCACAAAATGAAATAGCAAGCAAATGACTAATGACTGGAAGATGAGTGTGCCTTGCTGAGGCAACACAGCAGGGCAAAGGACCCTTGCCAAGAGCAGTGAGACTCTTATTTCAGTGCTTCAATTAATACAGCTGCCATTTACCTATCTCCCCAGATCCCAGCACGCCTTCAGAAGGCTGCTGCAATGAAAAGTCCTGTCCTCCTCTTCCACCAATTAATGCCCCCAGATCACCTTAGTTGCTCTGAACCCATTTCCCCTTAATGAGCTAGGCCTGCCTGATCCTCATCCCCCAGAGCTGTTCACAAGCACCTACTAGAGATCTCTCAAGCACCAAGAGAAAGCAGCATGAACAGGATCAGCCAGGAAATCCCCAGATGGCCCAAGGGGAGGGAAAAAAGGCTGCATGATGCAACCCTATACTGAAGTAAACCTGCCCTAACCAGTTCCCATCCAGAGTGGTTTCTTTCCAGGGCAAATGAGTTTCTTCCCAGGACAGCTGTTTGTTCATGTGCAGATGTCCAGAGGCCTCCTTGCCTTGTCTCCACCACTTATGCCACGTCATCAATTATATTTCATGTTATTTCACTCCTTGCTTTGAGCAACAGCAGCTCTTGTTGCAGGTAAGGACACACTTCACTCTCTTTGTTTCCCCATCTCAGACCAAGCCTTCACTGTATCTTCTGAGAGCAATATTAACTTCTGACTGACCCTGTTCTTCCTTACACTCCGATGGAAAAAAGCAGTAGTTCAAACCCATTCCACCATCAAAATTCCCACATGGAACCTCTGGGGACTGCACCTTTCTGTGGCAGCTTAGTCTGAACTTGAGGGTTATGTTGTGCTGCATTATCAAGAAACGCCTGGAGAAAGGGAGCTGGGCTCAGGGAGCTGGGGAAGGAATATGGAAAGTCTGATGGACATCAACCTGCCATCAGCAGCAGCTTTCAGGAGGCTGCAAACAATAGGAAAGAAAAGGCTTGACAAGCCAGAAAGGAACAATTGCATTAAAATGGCAAGATTTTGACCAAAATACTCTTGAATTGGGGGAGGATGAAGCCAGTTTTAACAGCTCTTCTGTCCAAAATGACAATGGACTGGAGGATTCTCCAGGGAGCAGAACAAGGAGGTTGTCTGTTCAGGGGACTGGCATGTATGAATTCTTTCCATTTGGCTTTGCAACATCAAATTTGTAGTATTTTAAGTACAGAAATTAAAAGCATCTCTTCCAATTTTCATTAAATTAGTAAAAAATAGTTTGAATGGCTCCGAAGATTATTATACCAGGCATGAGAAGACTGAAACATGGGAAATGTCACCACTTATGTTTAAAAAAACACGCTGAAAAGAATCACTCATAGAACCTGACTCCCACAGTCAGTCTAGAGAGACAGACAAATGACTACACATTTGCTCACCACCAAATCTTGTCCAGCCTAGTGTGGAAATAACCAGAGACACATTTGGGCTGGAAAACCTACTGGTGCCAGACAGCATCTGTGTGCCACTGCAGCTGGACAAGGCAGAGGAAGAAAAAGCACCTGGCACATCCTAATGATGGTACAGGACTAGCCAGTATGTCTTCAGTGATTGTCTCCCTTCTAAGAGACCTAAAGTCCACAGGAAACATCAAACACAAGGTTCCCCTTCCCATGTCCCCTGCTTTATCTCCTCACACTCACTGTAGAGTGTGTGACCTTCACGAGGGGAACACAGACAATGCTCATCCCAGAGTAAGATCCAGGGAGGAACAGAATACAGACATCTATGCAACAGAGCCTCAGCAACTCTCATCTCCCAGATCCTGAAACAGTGACTAATTAGAAACATCTTTAAATCCCCAGCTGGGGAGGTGACTGAAAAGAGACAAAACATAAGGATGATGATGATATGTGCAAGTGCTGTTACTTGTTATCGTCTCAAAATGTTGACAGCAGCTCTTAGCAAGCACGCACCAGTGAATAGCTTACATGCACTAATTCTCTCTTAAAAAGCATGTGTTTAACCCTCAGAGACAGCACTTCTCCATTCCACATGAAACCTCAGGAATTGCCAAAATTATTTAAAGCCCTAGCAAACAAGAGCTCTTGGAAGTGATAATCAACCCCCTCTTGCCCACATGTGACTCTCAAGGTCTGTTTCTCATGCTCTGCAATTTCCAGATGGGACCCATCAACAAGCTATCAATTGCCCCTTACATGCAGATGAACAGGTAATTAGTTAAATGACCTAATTAATATTAATACACTTGAGTGATATAACTAACAAAGCTTGATTTTTAAGGAGTTTTATGTATCTTTCCTGAGAGTGTGCTTGTGAGTACATTGCTGGTTACTGATGTCTAATACTGGCTGAGTTTCTGCTTCAACCCCTTAGGAGACATGAACAAGGTACAGTCCTACCACCCAGCAACTATTTCCATAAAAGCAATAGAAAACCAGTATCTTAGAGCTCAATCCCTCAACAGAATTTTCCGGTTCAAAAGTTTTCAGGGTAGCCATAGAGACAAAGATAATCCACACGTGCCCACACACAGGCTCGTTTGGAAGAAAGCCAGGCTCAAAATGGGACAGCCAGTGCATTGCTTTAAAACAAGAAAGAGAAGTCTTTACTGAGAGCAAGAGCCAAACAAGGACCATGTTTGCACTTTATTGCCCAGATGCCCTCTCAACAGAGTTAATATGGCATGGCACACTGTAGAGGCGTTAAAGGGGAAAGACCTGCACTTTGACTGCCATCAGATGCTCTGAAAGCATGAAGTATGCATTCATATGATGGGGATTTAAAAAAAAAAAAAAAAAAAAAAAAAAAAAAAAAAAAAAAAAAAAAAAAGAAGGTAAGATTTGGAAGTTTTAAGGGGTAGAGGAGAGACAAAGAATGGGCACAGTGAACTCAGCCTCGTAAAACACATGCATGCACTCGCCTGCACCAAGCAGGGACGTGGAGAGCTCTGGTGCCAGGTCCTGGAGCAGCACAGGGGATCCTGCCCTCCCCATCCCCGGGGCTCAGGCGGTGGCACGAACAAGCAGGGACAGACACGTTCCGGAGCAGCCCGCAGGGAAGCACAAAGCCAGTTGCTCACCTCGCAAAGCCTGCGGGCAAGGCTTGCTCATCGCCTGCCTCCAGCTGCCGCACAAGGGGAGCCAGGGGACGCGGCCCCTGTGCGCTCAGCGCAGCATCCCACAGCAGCCCCACACTCAGGAATGGGATGTTCTGCTCCAGACACCATCCAAGCCTGGAGGCGTTCCCGCATCTCCATGACTCCAGCACATCACACATGGAGGAAACCCAGGGAGGGGGCTGGATCAAGCAGGAGAAATGAAGTTTGAATTCACTTAAAAGTAATTTTAGGACCCATACGAAATAAAGCAGGCCCAGGGGACCCTTCTGGCTAGCTGAGCCGGCCTCACAACTGAGGAATTCAGGGGTACCTTCTGCAGCAAACAACTCCTTCCAACTCCAGTGTCTGCCAGTAGCAACATTTGCCCCTGTGCCCCATTACCCAGGAGACCACTGAATGAGTCAGTAATTCAAATATCCCACAAGTTTTCTGCTCTGTCCAGGCTGGGCCAGCTTTCAAGAACATTGTCAAGGCAGATATATCCCTAAAAAATCCCCACCACACACATCACACCCCCAGCCTGAACCCTTCAAAAAGTGAGAGAGAGAGAGGAAAGAAAAAAGCTGTGTCAGGATGGAGGACACGGCATGAAGGGTGCAAGCATATGCACATCAACAGCTCCTGGGAAAGAGGAGGGGGCTGAAACACAGCCCAGACCTGCTGCTAAGCAGCTGGGATTTAACACTTGTTGCAGCAAGAGAAATTAGTAATAGAAATCAGCACAGAGAAGGATGGAGGTGTCAGGTTCAACGCTGGGCTGCGCCAAGGGAGAGCAGCAAAAGTGGTCTTTAGGGAAGTGGGTTTGTTCTATTTTGTTTTATATTTTTTGTGACTAGATCTTTATACTCCTGATCACAGTCCCAGGAGTGTTTACCCTCCCTTAGATATTCTTATTCCATCTTGGTGTATCTCCAAGGCATGAACACCCTGGAAACATGAACAGCAAGTGAATTTTTATTATTTTCTCTGCTGGAGCTCTTAGGGATTTGAAAGAAAATGCTTTTGTTAATGGCAACAGCTAGCTTTATCAGCAGTAATTCCTACCACTGATCCAAACAGAATATTATGAATGGGAGAAGTAAAATAAAAATCCACATCCCATGAACATTTGCCTAAGTGTGCTGGTGCTGCCCACACTCACCATTTTTGCAGGACAAACCCATCCCCATACTTCTGTTGCAGATCATCTGCAAACACCAGGCTCTGCAAGGAGAGTGAGTGGACAGGAGGAGCCCCCCCTGCCATCCCACCTGGGTGCCCATGCATGAATTCCCTGACCTGAGAGCAGCAGTGGTGCAAGATTTCTCCCTACCCTTATCTCAAAGCACAAGCCTTTATTTCTATTTTCTCTCCCCTGTCAGGCTGAGGAGAGGAGCCATGAAGCAGCTTTAGTGGGCATCTGGCATCCAGCCAGGACCAACCCAGCACACGCAGGCTCCTCTTCAAAATTTAACTGGTGCCAGCAGCAGCACAGGTTGCTGTTACAGGTGGCAGAGCTCCCTACATCAGGATGAGCAGTGAACAACACCTCCATCCCACATATGAAATTGTTTGAGAAAAATGAAACATTAGCTCAGCTACCACCCATCTGAGCAGATATTCATCAAGTGAAGGCTCCTGAGATTTTCCACAATACCTGTGCACTTCAGTACAGTTCAGGTTGTGACTGCAGAGGATCACACAGTCCTCCACTTCCAAGATTTCTTCCTGCAAGGAATGTGAACCACTTGGCTTTCCCACACACATGAAGGGAGGAAAGCCAAGACACCAAGCAACCACAGGTTGTTTTCTCAGAAAAGAATTCATGATGAAAAATGATGGGTTTTCCTCTCAGAAGGTGTGACCTTAAACTGGGAAGAGTCTAGAACCTCACTGTACACTGCAACCCCTCACTCCATGAAGGGCTGCTGGACCAGGACTGCACCTACACATTAGAACTCTTGCTAAAGCATGTCAGTCAATGAAGAGACTCAGCAAGAGCCTAGTTAGGCTGGTGGACAAAAGGGAGGAGGCAGGGAAAAACTGTGACAAATTGAAAATTCATCGTGGATTGCGTAACTGCATGAATAATTCCTTTCAAGCCAAAAGAGATTGCTGCAGAAGAGGTAGCTTGCTGCAGAAGAGGTAGCATGCTGCAGTCCCTCAGCTCCATTTAATGAAATAACTCCCAGATAGATGGGTGGTTTGGGTATTTGGTTTATTTGGTGGGGTTTTTTAATTTGTTTTAACAAAAAAAAAAAAAAAAAACACAAAACACACCCAAAACCAAACTAAATTGTAAGATGCAGTTGATCTTCTGTCAGCAGAGAAGAGCTGAGGAACCAACCAAACAGGTGACACTGATAGGTTTCCTCAACCAATTTTTAATTTGTGAAAACAATAGAAGAGATGCTCATTGGGGGGGGGGAGGAAGGAAGATATGAAAAATATTTTCCCTAAGCCACTGATGATGCCTCAGGTTTTAACTTTTATGTTTTTCAGATTCTGTACTGCTTTAGTGTGCAGTTCTGAGCTTCAGGGGATGGTAAGCTCTCTTAACAGAGTAGGGACACAAAGCAATTCTTTCTCTTGCTGGGGACCAAGGACAACCTATCCAAAGCTCAGGCCCAAGTGCATAACAGCAGAATGAAGAGAGAAAAACAAGAAGGATGGGACTTCATAACCTAAAGCTATAATTGGACAATTAACTGCAATATGCAGATGGACCAGAACTTATAAAAGTGAGAAACCTAGTAACTGGTTGTCCATTCTGTGGCCATTCTGGGTTCATCTTGGGTGTAGCACTGGCTGGGCTCTTGTACTATCCAAAGTGTATCCACTGAGGCCTTTTAATAAATCCCTACTTTATTCCATAACTCCATCTAGCCTCTGTTCTAGGTCAGCCTTCACAAGGCATCATTCAGACTCATGAAAGCATCTGGAAAGAGGAATTGGTAAAAAAAGGAAAGAGACTGGGAAAAAAGTCCCGACAGTAAGATATACTTAAGTTACTGAGTGTCATGCCCAGAAGCAGGGAAACCCCACATCTAAAATTCCAGGATTCAAATCTGGAACCACCCAGCTCAGGAAGGGTCCCATCCCCTGCATCTCCCAACTGCCATGGAAGGGTTAGGCTTTTTCCATATGCCAAATAGAATTCTGCAATAAGCTCTTCTGGGTCTTCTTTTAACAAGTAATAGGATAAGAGGAAATACCCTTAAGCTGTAGCAGGGGAGATTTAGATTGGATATCAGGGAAATTTTCTTCATAAAAGGGGTTACCAAACATTGGACTGGACTACCCAGGGAAGTGGTGGCGTCGCCACTGAAGGTATTTAAAAAATATGGCACTTAGGGACACAGTTTAGTGGTGAACTTGGCAATTCTGGGTTTATAGTTTAACTCAACGGCTTTTTCCAACCTAAACAATTCCATGATTTTGATGCATAAAGTGCACCACTTTCCAAAGACAGCCAGGCACCTCAGGAGCAGTATTGCCAAAGAGTGCATCTTGGCCCTGAAGCATCCACACAAATGCCCTGATGTCTAATATTGCAGTTGAACCCATGCTGAAGCCTTCCCCTCACAGTGGACACTAACAGGGCTTTTCCTCCTCTATCTGGTCAGTGATTTTTACCAGACTTCGAAGATGAAAATCATTGGTCAGACCTCTGCACCACCCCACCAGCAGGGAGTTGGTCAATGGATCCAAAAACTAGTGGGAAAGAGAAAACCTTTACAGAAAGCTGACTAAAATCCATTCGGTCCTGTGGGATCTTTAGGAGCCAAGCCCACTGGCTTTGGGGCTCCCTCCTTGAATTCCACATATTTTACACTATTTGCCTAAAACCAGATCCCCAACTCTTTGCCAAGCCCTCCTAATCCATCAGCTTTGAGGCCAGGACTGCAGCCCACTCCACAAGGTCCTCCTTTCTTCTCACAGCCCCAGCTTCTCCTCCTCTTCCCTGAACACCACTCCCACAACTGCTTATTACCCATTTTTCTCCTTCACCTCAGTTCCCCTCTTCCTGCTTCCCACATGAACATCATGAGCTCTAACTCCCCACCAAGCCAATCTGAGGTCCCATTTTTTTCAGGAGAGCCTGTGTATCTACCATGGGCTCCAGGACCAGGCAGGAAGACCAGAGAAAAGGACAGGGTGGCAGGCTGGGTAGTTTGTAGGCTGCTGCTTATTGGGAGGGCGGGAGAGCACTGATCCTTTTTTTCCTGTTTGGGGATAGGGATGTGTGAAAGGGGTTCAGGACTGCCTCCTTCTCCAGCCCCTTCACTGGCATAAGCACTTTGGCAGCTCAGTGCTTCACACCCACTCAGGATGGCTCTGAGCACCCACATTCCTACCAGGAGATGTTGCTCCACATGCTTTCACACCAGCCCACTCCAGACAGTGCTCACACGGCAGAGCCAAGCCTCTGCATCCTCCTGTCCAGCTGGGCTGGGGTGTGAGCAGTGACTCCCAGGCTGGCCCCCAGCTGGGGAGCAGCTGTGCTGCACAAGTGCTGACTCAGGCGTGAGCAACACCAGCACAAGGACATCGCCTGCCCTTGGCATCCAGGGCCAGACAGCCGGCAGCCTCAGCCCAGAACACGCTCTGCCCTGGTGAATCACACACCAACCCCGGCAAGTCCCTTCAAGACCCATCAGTCACCAGAGGGGAAAAAAAATTACATGCACACAAAGTAATTAGAGGTGTAACCCTCTCCCCTCCCTCTGTGCAGGCTTAATGCTTCCTTTGTCCAGGCATGTTTGCCTTGCTAAGTCATGCTTCAGGGCAACCTTCTTGACAGAAAACAAAGGTTAATTAATATTAAAAAAAAAAAAAAAAAAGAAAGAAAGAAAAAACCACAGAGAAGCCCCTCATTAAAATGGTCACCCTCGCAGCACAGCTCCCTACTCACACTGGTCCTTCTTGGAAACAGAGCACTGACCCATGGCAATGACCCCTGCAAAAAAGCCAAACTGCACACAATCAACTCAGGGCTGTCTCCAGTGATGGAGGGGTGGGAAGCCAGCCAGCAGAGCAGATCAGAGACACAGCAATGCTCAAACCTGACGGCTGTAATCCACCTCACTCACAGAAATCCTGGCCCCACTGACCATTTGCCTCCAGCTAATTCAAAACCTTCTCCTGGCAGCTCAGTGACATCCTGTGACGTACTGTAGCTCTGCTATCACCTGCACCAGCAGCTCTGAGGAGTACATTACAGAGGAAGGGATACCAACCCCACAGATATAGAGACAGATACTCTGCTCCCATCCCTCCTCACCTAAGCAGCTGAAACCACAGTGAAGTCACTTGCAATTTACCACCTGCATTATCAAATGCTTCACCTCCATGGTGAAGTCCCTCATTACAGCACACACACGAGAAAAGCAGGTAGAAGTCTGCTTCAAACCTGCAGGCTCCAAGTGTAAAAATACCTCTTCCACATACTCCTCGTTCACCTCGGACACACATAAGCACTTCTGATCCAGCTGGCTCAAGAGAGGTGGTGAAAGCACACATGCACACCAGCCAGCTCATTAAATCTAATTAGACAGTCTTCCACAGGGAATTTTGAAATTCATATCCAGCAATTACTGTGTCCTGTTCTTTCCTCAACCCTCTGGATGTGTGAGCATGATTATTCACCACATGAAAAATAAAAATTAATATGAAACTTCAGAGAGTTGCTATATGTGCACATTATCAGAAGTGCACTGTAATTTAATCAGTGTTCCTGCTTAGAGACAAATATGGTGGCAGCAACACAGGGAAAGACCACTCAAGCCTCAGCTTTGGATCCAAATGTCTCCAAGAAACTGACAATATGGAACCAATAAGTCTTCCCCAGAAACTTTAGAAAAAATTTGTCCTGATGACATTCTGGTGTGTAAGGTGTGAAGGCACACATGCACAAGGCCACTGGCAATCATGAAGATAACTAAGCCAAAGTGCAAAGGGATTGATCCTTGATGGACTCAAAGAAAATCTAACAGTCATTTCCATGTGTGTCCAGAATAGGAAAATTGTGGTTTCATACCTGATATATAATGTATAGGATGTAAGAGGGCTAAGCACTCAAGTGGAGGGTCCTATGCATTCCCCAGTGTTCCTCATCCCCAGCTCTGCCAATGCTGCCAGCTCCAGGGACATTCCCTCTGCCCACAGCAGATTCCTTTACAGCTTCTGCTTTACTGTATCAATTCATGACACAAAAAAAGTTCCTCACCTGGCTTGTTTATACAAGGGAAGCTTAATCTGAATTCACTTTCACAGTAGAGTAGCTAAATACCTGGCATACCATAGTATACAGAGCATCCCTCCTTTAAGTTTGCCATCTCATTTGCAGGGAGAATGCTGCTCATTTTGAACAAGGAGCACTTCAACTCCCAGCAAATGTCTTGAATTGAAACTCCTATAGATAAAACTTATCCAGAGTATATACACATCATTAATTCCTGAGAGTCCTTCAGCTTCCAGACTCAGCAGCCTCTCATCATGCCTAATCCAGCAAATCCCAGATGAGTTCAGTAAACAGGTTATCTTGCTGATGTGAAAGCACACCAGCAGATTTCACCAGGAGATGCCAACAGCATTGCTCCACTGCAGCAGCTTATGGAGGGTATTCAGGAGACAAAATAAGCATCTATTCTGGAGCCCACCATTTCACTGTTATGTTTATTGTTGGGATGATTTGTCACCCAGAACAGCTCTTCTGAAAGCAAAGAAATGCTGCCCATTTGAACACACATAAAATATTAAAAATTATTTCTTTTACAATGAAGGGGTCATAGCCTGGTCTGGTCTCTCCACAGTCAGGTCTGAACAACCAAACCCAACCCACACACCACTCGGGACACTGCTGCTACATTCCTTTGATCCCAGCAGCAGTAGGAATTAATTTCACCTTCAGAACCTACTTCCTTGTAGATGAGCTTTACAAATAAGGATCAGAAGCAACTTTAGACACACATGAACAAACCACAGAAAGCTGAAGAGCATTTGACACTCCAAACCCCAGCACGCAGCATGGTGGAGTCTCACTTGACCATGCCATATTCCACTCCTGCTAAGGGCAATGCTGAGCTTCTCAAGACAAGGCCCTGACCAGAGGCCCTGGACCTCAACTGAGGTTTCTCACTGACAGAAGCTGGAACACCCATCTTCCATGTATCATGAGTGCTCTGCCTCCAGCTCTCTGGTGACTTTGGATGAGGACCATCCCCATACTCAGCACCCACAAATTGCATCACTGCATTTGGCTGCACAGTGAAGCACACTGGAGAAAAACCTCTTACAACAGTGTGTAGAGCAAAATAAAACTCCAGGCCTTCTCTCCAAAACCCTGTGCAGGGCCAACCTCACCAGCAGCAGCAGCTGCAGCTCAAGGAGCAGCTTTACTTGATGCCACAGAGCCATCAGCCTAGGGAGCCCAGGGAACCAGCACAGCCCTTCTGCCATGGTGCAATGGGATCATCCCATGCAGCCACATCCATGCACAGAGACATTTCAGTGCACACAGGGGGTACAAGTGGCTGTGTGTCTGTCTGGGCATGCAAACTGGTAATTTCATGTCAGCCACTAAAGACAGAACACAGATGTGACAGCACATAATCCACCTAAACTATGTTCAACAAAGAAGCTGCCATAATCCTTCTCAGATATACTTTGGGTCAAATCCAGCTGCAGACAAGGATTATGAAAAGGCTCCCACTGGCCTTCTGGGAGCTGCATATGATCTTCATGTAGATGCACTTGCACAGGGCCCAGCTAGTTCAGTGCAAGGTTGACACTGTTCAGTGAGTTTGCAAGCTCAGCTAGTGAAGCCAAAGGGTTTGCAATTTCCATAAAGCAAGTTTTTTCACCCTTGCTCTTTCAGGTCTTAAAGACACACACAGAAATGAAAAAAAAAAAAAAAAAAAAGCCAACAAACAAAAATCCAGCCACAACACTAACCAAAAAAATATGCAATAAAACCCTCCTACCTTAAAGCAGAAAAAATTATGGAATATAATGGACTAATCCAACCATCATTTATATGGATGAATGATGAATATTCATAGCATTTGCCTTAGTTTTCCTTGTTGATTAAGTATCTAACTTAGATTCCTACTGTTCAAAGAATTGCAAGTCCTAAAACCTACAGAATGACAAGTATCCACCTAGGGCTAGTGCACATAGCTACCCTGACCAAGCTGTCCAGATTTAATTATTATTCTAATAATAGAATTTGTCAGAGAAACTACGGTTTCAATTTTAAAAAACATAAGAAATTAACTGTGAACTGCAGCACACAAAGTTAGCGAATAGCTGTCAAAACAAGAAAAAAAATAAAAACCACAAAAAAAACCACACCCAGAACATTTTCACCAGTAAGATCCTTCAGAAGATCAAGATTCCAGCAAATTCATACAGCCAGTAAGTGACAGAAGGAAACTCTACTAAAAAAAACAAAAAAAAAACAGTTTTCCGTAAGTTTTGTGACTTTACATTAGATGACTTTTTGTTGCTCACAATCAGAAACAGCAGTGACATACTTCCAACTTTTTTCCATTTTGGTCTGAAAATTGGGAATTATAGTAAAGACTTTTAATAAAAGGAGAACCTGCAAAAATTGAGACAAAATGCAACTAAATGCTTAGCTGTATTACAAAACTGGCTTTGCTCCGTAAAAGTGCTGTTTCAGCAAGAAAAATAAAAGATAGTAAGACATTTATTCTGTCTACTGAAAAATACAGATGTTAGTTCTAGATCATATCCTGTTACAAACAAAAGCTAAGGGAGGGGAAAAACTTTTAAAAAGTATTGGAGTCACAACAGCTTTTTCACAGAGACAGAGAGAAGCAACTTGAATATAAATAAGTGTCCAAAATAGGTCAGCACTCTTTTCTTGGCCACTGAAGTCTGATACTTTTCACTTGAGGTTATCCTGGCCGGTGGTGGCACACACACTGCAGGGACAGAGGCTGAGGCCGGAGAGGGCCCCGAGCTCGGTGGCAGCGGCAGTGCCCAGCACAGCCCCGCAGTGAGCACTGCCCGAGCACTGCCAGGCCCCCCCAGTGCCCACGCTCTGTGCCAGTACCTGCATTCCCAGACTGGAGTTGTTTCCAACCTGCCCTCACTCCCCTCCAGGAGTGAGGAAATGCTCTGTGTGCAGTTTTGACCTCATCAAGCAAGAGGTGTGATAAGAGACAGGGTGTTTTCCACAGCCCCTGCAGAGACCCACCAGCTCCATGCATTCAGCCCCGAGCATCCCAGGCACTGCCTGGCAGGAGGCTGCTCTCTGGCCAGGAGAGGATTGGGCCCTGCACCACTCAGCTATGGTGTGTGGGCAAAGCCACTGGCTTCCCACCAAAGGTTACAGTCCCTTAAACCAATGCAGAAAGCAGTTTTAGACCCAAAAATCAGGCCATGAGGTGCAGAGCATGTACCTCAGCTGCTCTGCCACTGCTTCTATGGGGAAGCTGGTAGGAGCATCAAGCTGCAGAAGAGCCACAGGTTCCCTCTCCCTCTTTAAGGAAAAAAAAAATGAACGAACAAGTTATTTCTACAGCACTGAGAGGCAAGCCTGCCAGTTCAGCCTCGGCAGCACTCCTGTCTAGCTCAGCTTGTTTACCACCAATAAAAAGCCCATTAGTTGCACAATGCGCCTGTTTAAAATAACTCAAAAAAAAATCATCACTGGCAAATTAGTAAGACATTAGGACATGCAGACACCTCAGCATGGTGTTATGGAAACCACAGAGGAGTCAGACTTCCCTCAGGAGCTTTTCCCAAGGAAGACAATTCCTAAGATTTCTCTCCCTTTGAGTGGATCCATCTAACTTCGAAGGGATCAGCACCAAAACACAGCAGTCACCCAGTCAACTGACCCAGGGTTTCCAATCAAGTGACTTCAAGAGAAAGTAAATTTACCAGGCTGAAATGCTGCTGGTTTACACTAATGAGAGCACAAGGACCCCCCCTCACACAGGGGCAGCCAGCAGACAAGGCTGCAATGGCCTGAGACATCCCCATAATTTCAAGCCCCCGACCAGGGTCTAAACCAGCAGCAGCAAGAGCTGCTGACTCAGCACTCACCTCCCCAGCCATCAAGAAACCTGCTTTAAAAGCATTGCTCATGTAAAGGCAAAAGGAGGCATGGGGTGAATCATAAGCTGCCCTCCTTTGAGGACAGGTCACATAATTGCTAAGAAAAAAAAAAAAAAAAGCCAAAAAAACAAACAGCTCCCAGCTCAGTCCCCGACCATTCTGTGACACAGACACAAAATCTGTCCTTGCTACCTGCACACACACCACTGGTCTCCAGCTAAGTCCAGAGCAGCACAGCTCAGACCTTGCAGGCAGAGCTTACAGTGCCTCTTCTCAGCACTGCCTCCAAATTAGTGCAATTCAGGGGTCACTCCAACGCTAACCCCAGGGTAGAGGCAGTGCAAAGAGTGGAGGTCTGTCTAGCTTCTCACATGCCTTCTCAAGCACCCAAAACCTAGGACACAAGGGCTAAGGTAAAGCAAGTTCAGGAAGGTATTGCCCTGTGGATTTTAGGCAGAAGAGCTGAGGATTTTTACAGTACTGTCCGTCTCAGCAAACTCCTCTAGATACTGAGCAACCCCAGGAACTGCTTTAAAATCAAGATTAATACTGCTTTTCCTCTTGAGTCCATCCAATTTACAAGGAGGCTGCCCCAGGGGAATAGCCCAAATCCATAGCATCGCCACCAACCTCACCATTAACTATGGTGGGGAAAAGCTGAAGACTCCACTTTGCAAGGAGGTAACCTGATTTCCTGTCTCTCCACAAAACAGTGGGGTGTCTGTGACTCCTCTGCAATTTCTGCCTTTCCTCCATTTCAGCACCTGTGTGAGCCCAACCATCCTTCTCTTCAGCCCCTCAAGAAGAAGCTCCTTTGGGAGCATGCCAAGCAGAGATACATGTTGGACACTGCATTTGTGAAACAGGATAAGGATTCCCTTCTGCTGACAAGGGGATTTCAAGAACAGCTGCAAATATCCAAAGTGGTGATTTAACTTTTCACAATAGAAAACTTTCTCTTCCCATGCCCACAAAAAGAGAGAATGTATTTTTCAGATAATGCATTCAATCCTCCAGATTTGTATGAATGAAAATGGGGTTACACAAGCAGGTGAACAAGCACTGAGCTAAGCCTGGGTAAAAGTATAATCTCTGGATATAAGCAATAAAAACATCCATCACCACAGAGGTTCCCCACTATCTGCATTACCTATGTGACAAACAATTCTGCTACAGAGCCCTGAACACCAGAAATTCCCTGGGAAGACCCAAATGCCATATCAGAAACAATGCCCATCTCCAGACTACAGGACAACAGCCTACTGACTTACATCCAGGAGAAGAAGAGTTCTTCTCAGCTCAGGAAGGAGAAACTAACAACCAAATCCCCTCCCACCTAACATATTAATTCAACTGGGACTTGATGAAGATAACAAAGGGGTAAGAACTACAACTAAATTAGTACCCAGTGTTTTGGCTGGGATTATAAAGATGCTCAGTGATCAATTGTGATCACCTCCATCTGGAAATGGATGGAAACCACTCCCCTCCCAGGGTCTCTCTGAAACCTGCATTATGATTTTAAAGCTGCACTCAGGAACACAATGGCTAAACCAGTAACGCCAGCAAGGTTACAGTAAGAAAGAGCTTAACCTATTGAGGTTCCTACCAGATACGGTTTTTAACAAAGAACAAAGGAGGGTGTTTAAAATCCGACACCACAATGGCCAGTGACCCACTCTGCTCTTCCCTACTACGTGTAATGCATCCAGAACAGTTTTGGGGAGAGAGCAGGAGAGGTGACTCCACTCCAGCAGATCTCACACCAGATAAGAGTACCACAATTATCTGTGCCCTGGGCAGCACGCCAGCACAAACAGCATGCAGGTGCTCCGGCTGCTTTGACAGCATCACAACCACGTCCTTGGGGTGGATCCAGGCCATGCCCTGCCAGCTGAGCCACACTCTACCATCTCTGGTGCTCATGGCCATGGAAACTGAGCTTCAGTTTGGCCTTGTTAGGCTGGTTTGGGGTGCAGGGCCAGCACAGGGGAGGTGGGTGAAGGTGCAATCCCCAAGAGTCTGCAATAAAGGAGATCTGTGTGGCTGTCAAGTGTGAGATCTCCTGGGAACAGCCCTTTTACTGGGCTCCAGATGCTGTGGAGTGATTGCTTATATGAAGGCGGGGGAGGCCTCTTTACTGTTTCTCATTTCCTTTTTTTTGCTTCCCCCCCCCCCCCCCCATTTCCTGGTTTTGTTCAGAAGCACAAGAGAGTCATTCATCATTTTTCTTCCAGCACAAGGAGCGCTCTCACCTCCCCCTCACCCCTAAATCCCTCCCCACCAGGAAAGGGCACACGTTTTCCAGCCAAAAAGGCTCGCAGCAGGGAAGGCAAAGCTCCCCAGCTCCTGCAAGCAGCTCCAGCACAAAGAGCCACATTCTCAGCTGGGTTCAGTGGGTGCCAGCACCCAAAGGGGGAAGGCCAAAACTCAGCAGCAGCAGAAATGCTAAGTCAGAGAACGGGTATCAGCGGAGGAGCAGAGAGATTTGCACCAGCTGGAATTATGATGCAAAGCAGAGAGGAATTACATGCTGAGACAAGAGACAGCACCTCAGGTAATTGGAGAAAAAGAGCCAAGACATAAAGGTCCACATATGTCTCAGCCCACATGCCATAATGGTCACTTGACTCACTGAAACCTGGGAAAAACTTCCTTGTGCACTTGGCTCCCCCACTCTCTGGAAAGTGGATGGGCACTGGTCCAAGTGCAGTCCAGGCACTGGATTGGCACTACTTTACAAGCCACCAGCCTCAGGTTTGGGATGGGCTTCCAGCAAAGCCCTGTTCAATTTGCAGGAGGGGAGAAAGGAGATGGTTATAGATGCAGACATCTAACCCATCCAGAGGGTCGACACCACGCCCAGGAAAATTCCATTGGAAGGCTCTGCTCCTAAGTCCACTTTGGTTCTCAGTCACACTGCTCTTTCCACAGCTTCCTGATGGCTTCTCCATGCCCTGCCTTGGAGAGAGACAGTGCCAGGATAAAAACATCTCAGTACAGCTATAACAAAAAGGATCTCTCTTTGAACAAAAGAAAGAGAGCGAGTAGGAAAACCCCAAATTCTTGCACACATTTTTATAAATGAACCATGCGTTTTCATGAAAAGGAGGACAGTGCAAACACCTGGGGTCTGTTTGGGGCTGTTTGGTTTGGCTGATGACCTGGAAAAAAAAGGGAAGTAAAACTGGACATACAGAAAACATTCCAGGTTTTGGTTTTGTTTGGGTTTAATCGCAGCAGTAACAGCAATCAAGTCAAAAAGGCTGGCTTATAGTCAAACCCAAGGCTTCTTTTTGGTCCTTTTAGAAGGAAAAGAAACTGAAGACTGTGGTCAGTTCTGGGGCCAGTTGGGTGGAGGGAGCCTGTGTGCCAGCAGCTCCACCAAGGAGGTACGTTTATGGCCCAATTTCAGTAAGAACTGAAGAGCAGTGACAACACAAGCCACCAAGAGCTTGGCCATTTGGGACTAAAGTCTTCCACCCCACTGAACTAGAGATTCTGCTGGCTCCTGCAGTTGCTGCTCAGGAGGTTCATCAGGCCCAGAGGGATCACTGTGCTCCTCCAGGCTCTCTCCTAAACACTACCTTCTGCTTTTGCCAACTGAAATGTCAGAGTTTTGCAAAACCCATGTGTTACAGTGTGGAAGCCCAAACAGCCTGGGTTCACCTCTCAGGCATAGGAAGAGTTTGGGATGAATTTTCACACATCCTTGGATCATTGGTGGCGTGTTCTTCGGCATTGCTTTTGAGAGTGTGGATGTTCATTCCCTTTTCTTTCTTTAAAGATGCTCAAGTGGTGAACTGCTTTAGCTGCTGGTCTTGTTTTGAGGCTCTGTTGTGCTCCCAAGGAGAAATGTCAATATATCAAAGTTACCAGAATAAAACCTTAGTTTTACCTTTTGTTTTCTTTCAAATGGTTTGGCAGCCAAATCAAAAGGATCAGTCCCAAGCAGGAACCAACACGTGGCTTCCATCATACTCCAAACCCAGAGAGTGTCACCTCCAGAGCTCCCAGACATGCTTGTGCAGAGCTCTGCCCAACCCTCCCAAACCTGGCAGGAGTGCTCCTTGGCGGCTCTTCTCACTGGATCAATGAATGGCAGGTTTCAGCAGGTCTTCACTGAGCCAGACAGGTCACAATAATCCTGCTAGCACCCTGCTGAAAATATGTGAAGTAAATATGAGACCAAGCATGGGGAGAGAAGATGAGGCTGGCAGAAACACAGCAAGAACACAAGAAAGAGGAAGAAAGAAAGCACAGCACCTCATAGCAGGAAAATAATAAACTTGTTGACAAAAAAAAATGCAATGGGGAAAAAATTATAGGGTTCTAGAGAAAAAAAAAAAAAAAAGCAGCAAAGGAAGAAGGCAAGAGAGACTAGGATGAGCATGCTGGCCTGAATGCACATGGTCAGCATGGGTGTAATGATGCACATTTTCTTCTTGGCACTAAGGGAGTCCCAGAGGGCCCACAAAAGCCTTTTGCAAGTCAAAGGACCAAGCTCTTGACTACTCCCAGGTGGAGCAGCTGCTGAGTCATTCCTTATCCATCAGGCTCTCATCCCACAAAAGTCCAGACTCCTGCTATTGTAAAGAGTATTAAAAGAAATGTTATAAAATCCCAGGGAATTTTGCATCGGAGCCTTTTCCATGTTCTTCCCTCCCTGGCATCTTCAAACTAGGCAACACGTGGCACCATCATCCAGTGCTCATCACTGGAACAACTATCAAGCTATTCAGTCTAAGGAAATTACTATCCCAAGGTACAGTCCCATTACTGAATCTTCCAGGATCAAAGGATAAGCACGCCCAAGAACAACACACCCAGCTGTACCTGCCTCAGTTGCCTTGACTCCCAGGTGGAGCTCTTACTGTGCAGCAGAGGCTAAACAACCAGTCCGTGCCTAGGGGCTGCAGAACCACTGTCGGGGAGGAATGAGATTAATTACATGAATAACAAAAAGCCGGATACCAGCCACCAGCCCCCACCCCACACAGCTCAGCGGGACGCAAAAGGGAAGCAAGGAGCTCAAAACCCAGAAGAGCTCCCAAATGAAGCCAGTCTAATCCTATTCCAGCTACAGACCTGCATCTTGGCCTTCACAAGGGCCAAGAAAAGCCCTGCACATTTTCTTTAGAAAGGAGCACAACAGTGAAAAGCCCCCAGTAGGAGAGTTTTCCTTTCAGTCTGACCTGGACCGTCCTGTGCATCCGCCACGAGGGCACAGCCACCGGGAGCCAGCTCGCCCGCTCAGAGAGGAGAAAAGGGAAGTTAATTTCTGCAGCCAAAAGAAAATAGGGAATTCTTTTCAGATGGCAGGAATGTAACCGTGACATTTAGTCACTTGCTATTCCTGCTTCCCGGCCATGTCTCTCCACAGGAAAGGCCCTGGACAGAAGCACCCTCCAGGCAGCATTGCAACATATGTGTCCTCAAACTCTGGTGTCTAATCCCACTCCTGTGGCCCCCGCTTCAGGTCCTTGGGAAACAGGGGTGGTTTTGGGGAGATTCAGTCTCGCTCACCCTGTGCCTTGGCTGGCTTAAACGGATGTATGTGTCTGTCTGGGAAAAGGGCAAACCTGCAATTCTGGCCCAGGGTCTGACCCCAGCTGAGAACAGCATAGCTCCACTCTCTCCAGGACATGTCAGCCAGGGCAGGATGGCAGCACTGCCCTGCATCAGCCACTGCACTGGGCTCAGATCAGAGGGGAACCAACACCACCTCTCAGCTTTGAAATGCAGCTGTTGACTCTGTCACAATGGTGAAATCACATTTGCTCTGGGTTGAGCTGTGATGATGGGTGACCCTATTTGATGGCTTTGCAGCACCCCCAGCCTAATTCCACCACAGGAGCAGTCTGATCTGCATTGTCCTAGTCCCTGGCCAGCTGTGGCTACATGTCCTCCAGGCATAGTGCATGCTTCCACAGCTGGAGAAAGGAGAGCATCCCAGCTGCGGTTACTCCGGTACAGGGCAGGATGCACACCTTGCACAAGCCCCAGGTACTGGTATCAGGCAGTCAGCCCAGCTCAGGTCACTATTTCAGGGATTTCCAAAGCTCAGCCCAGCGTGCTGGCTGCTCACAGAGATACCTCTGTCACTGTCTGACAGCACTAACTGTAGCCTTGCATTGCAGGCTCCTTCTGCCACACAACCTGAAGTCCCATTCATCCACAGCTATTTCCTGGGCAAAACTTTGTAACTTCCCTCATCTGATGAGAGTCCACTGTTCAGCAGCAGAGTTGCAAAATCTTAATGCAGGGTGCACATAGGTTGTCAGGATGTGGTTTGCATGGCAGTGGGCGGCCCATAGTGGGGTGTAAACATTCCCACAGGAGCATTCACACACTCAACACTGAGCTTGATATCCATCTTAAACACGATGATGATGGAAGACAAGCAAGATGCATAATATAACTGCCAAAAATGCCATTTCATCACAGGATGCCATGGAGGGGATGTGCATTCAGTTGACTATCCACACACAGGCAGGGAAAAGCAAAAGAGAAGAACTGGAAAAAAAAATGCACAGCAAAACATAGACTCGGTTAAATATTTATGGGGGCCACTGCATTTTAATTACAAGCAGTTTTTTAGGTCAGCTGAGACATTTTAGCTCTGCTAGGGCAGATCAGCTCCAGGGGACAGGATAGTGCTGACAACGACAAGCCAGAGGCTCAATCCTCAAGCACACCCAGTAGCTAAGGATAAAAACAGATCTGGGCAGGGCTGTGCTTCCCCTGGGCACAGCCCTTCTCACCACAGCTGAAGCCTTACGACACAGGACTGATGTACACACACATCACTGTGGGTTTGTCTGCCTCCCCCAGCACTTGAAGCCCCACTGCTGGAAGTCAGGGCAGTTCACCAAATAAAGAAGATATCCCTGTGAGCAGCCAGCAGACCCGGCTTTGGAAATCCCTGAAATCGTGGGCTGATCAGCAGCATGATGGGTTTCCATAGCACTGTTCCCACCTCTCAATGCTCACTCCATACTCTTTTCATAAGTTCCCAATTTCTGCATCACTGGCTGTCACCTAAGGCCAGATTATGAATGTGACAGACATCTGGCCAGGTTCACCTACTGCCCCATCATATCTGTACTGCCCAAGCACCTTCAGTGCAGTCTGAATTGGCAAATGTCAGTTTCAGCATGTGCAGGACCAGCCTAATGGCAAGGAGTAAGGTAACAAATCCTTGAAACCAGCGTGATAAAAATAAACAGAAAAATGCAGGAAAGCAGTGACTGAAATCCACAACAAACTTTACTAGAACAACTGAAGCTTTCCAATCATCTGAGATTAGAAGAAACTATGTCTGCATTTGCATCTTTTACTCTTTGTACAGGGCACATTTTGTTAATGCTGGAATTTGTGTGTTTCAGTCCTTGTTAGCTCATTTGGCCATAGTCCAGGATGAGGGTCACAATTCTCAAGAGGGCTGAGCAGAAACCATACCACTATGTGCCGTGGGACCTGCAGGAACTTTACCACCTCACTGGTCAGCTTTCTCATGTTGAACTCACTTCATCCAAAAAATAACAAGTCAAGCCCAGATCACAAAGGTGGGGCTGAGCAGAAAGGAGGGGTCAGACTCATAATGAGTCTGTCCAACCACAAGTATCTGAAGCAATGCTCATAAAGCAAACATTGGAATGACCAGCAAGCAGTACACCTGCCCTTACCAGCAGGGCAAATCTCAAGACAACATCAGCACTTCTAAAAAGGGATTAAAATAAAAGCACACTGAGTTCACGGACAACATTTGTTTAAAAGCCACATGAGAGGTCGTAAATTTCTGCAGGCTGACCCCCCACAAATATAAGCAAGGGAAAATTATTGACTCTGGGCTCCCAAAATATTTACTCAGTCTAACATTACTCTAACTACACTCAAACATTTCCAAAGTCCCATGCCACCACAACTCACGTGCAGAGCACCCTTTCACAAGGGTATTTCCAAGCACTTCACTACCATAAAAGCCAACAGTGTCCTTGCAAGGTAGGAAATCCATTCTAATGGGGAGAGGAGGCTGAAAGAGTGCAGCCTTCACTGTGCAACATCCAAGGGTCAGATCTGAACACTGCACCAAATTGAAATTGTGGGAATAATTACAAAGCCTAGATGAACAGCCTAAACTAAGCAGGGAATATGAGGCTGAGAGAAGACTGCATCGTGGAGCAGGCTGGGGTGTTTAAGTGGCTGCAATTGATCGAGTTTTAGATCTCATCTGACCAAAAGCCACAGCTTGGGAAACACATCTGGTGGAGGATGTCAGTATACTCTGTGTGTTTCCTCACAAAGGCTTGGAATACCAGTTCTTATTTTTAGTACTATTTCCATTTCTTCATGCAATGAGTTCAGTGTTTCAGGCAGCCCTGGAGGAGCAGGAAGGACAAGTCCTGTAATAAAACTAATTAATTCATGTGGAATTTCTAGTCACTATTGTGAAAGTGGACGAATTCCTCACTTCTGAAAAGCTGCCCAAGTGGCCATTAATCTGGCTGTGGTCACAAGCAGGATTCCTGTGGCCTCCTGCAACACCCAACCAGCCCCCGGGACAGAGCCTGCAGAAACCAAAGTGGATGTTGTGATTTCCTCACACCGACTCCCACAGCCCGAGTTTTACTAGACAAGACAGTTGCTTCAGAGGCCTCCATGCCAAATTCCTCCCCATGCCCACAGACCAACCATGTCTCAGTTATGTGCAGGGAGGTCTAGACCTTCCTAGACCTCTAAAGTCAGCCCAAAACAGGCATTTTGGCGTTATTCAAAGCTCTGTAGACCAGTTGCTTTCCACCTGCCCAGTCTTGGCCATGGTCTCAGCAACAGGTGCCCTGAAAGGAACGGGTTTGTCCTGAAAAGAACAAGTTTGTCCTGAAGACATCAGAAGTTGTGTTCCCACCACCCAGCTGGGGGTGCAAGGAAGTTGAGCTTTACAGGTCCCATCTGCAGGCAGCGGGAACCCAGGATGCAACAGTGGGAAGCTGGCCTCCTCTGCAGAGAAAGAATCTAATCAACCAAAATCCCTGGATAATGCACAAGAATTAATGGAATCTGAAAGTTTGGGGTGACAGAGTCTGTGGAGTCTGGCAAGGAAAGAAAGGAGAGAAAACACTGATTTTAGTTGCTAAAATCAACAACAACAAAATTACTCAGAATTCCCACAGTGAGCTGACCTGTAAGAAGGCACCATTTTGTTCTAGTCTCACTTTTCTCTCCCAGGTCCAGAATGCTCTTTAAATTCAGTGATGGATTGGTGGGTTAGCCTCTAATTAGTACCTGTACTGCTGACCCAGCATCCTGTCCCAGGAATGGCAATATTCCCTAAACACCACTAGAAAACCAGATCTTCTGTTCCAAACGATCTCTGTAATAGTCTGTAACAACCTGGATTTTTGCCTAAACAAAATCCTACCCAAACCACCCCTGCAGAAGCCATAGAAGCAGTCCTGTTCATTACGGCCAAAAGAAGAGGCACCCTACCTGTCAACAACTCACCAGTCACCTCAGACTGAGCAGCAAGCACTCTTGAAGAAATGGATGTCAGATGCTCACCCTTTTCTAGTTAGAAAACAGCAAGGAGAAAACAAGGGAAGGAAGGCTTCAATCTCCTTACCAAGCCAAGAGAAATTCATCAGCTTGGACTAAGCCTTCTACAACTAGCCAGGAGAGCTGAGACCAGACTTCCGGCTGAAGTCTGACCAGCAAGATCATACCAGGAAATCTTGCTGTAGTCTGGAGCAAAAATACTGGGCAAAGCTTTATGAATTTTCATTACATTACAGGACATGTAATCCCACACATGTTGTTATGCAACTGAGTGCAGTGCACTGTGTGTCAATGTTGTAGACATCCTGCATCACGAGGACAAGATGCAAGGATACACAAAGACACCTCTCTAAAATTGCCTCCAGCCAGTAAGGTGTTGAAAATATTATAAATTTCAAGGGCTGAGCATTAGAAATACCCTCATCCCACCTGAGCTGGTTTATCTGCAGAAAACAGTAAGAAAAAGCAGGGATTTCAACACAGTCCAATTCCCATCAGTGCTTTGTGTCACTCTCAATTACAGTCCAGAATGAAATACCAAGAAATCATTCCTTGCAGGCGGCAGAATTAATGGGATCTTTGACTACAGAAAGCACCAGGCAGTGAACTTGTTCCCTCACCAGCCAAGAGGCACAGTGCAGCTTTCTTCAGAATAAAAGCTGCAATGTCAGAGGACAGTTCAAGGCTTATAAAAGTGACCTGATGTCTCCCAGTATTTCAGTCCATAACAAAGGCACCTAATTCCTAATCCTTTCCTTTCTTAAACAATTTATTTCTACCATAAGCTGATGCAACAAGAGACTTAATCTTCCCACTGGTATCTCACTAAATTACATGTCTGGCAAAACACTGAGCAGAAATCAATCAATAATGCAATTACAAAGAGCAGTCAAATTCTGGGCTGCAGCAAAGCTCTGATAACTGTGCACTAACCCTTTTCTCTTCAGCCTTTGTCTAGAATAGCCATCACATCACATGTTCTTGTAATTAGGTGTCAAGTCAACGTGCAATGAGGACACGCTTGGCCAGTTTGTGAGTGAGAAACACCTTCCAGTTTGCTGGCAGTGACTGCTGAAAGTAGGCACAGATGTTTCGGTCAGACTTGGTCTACTGAATGTAATTTGTCTTTGTAGAAAGAATAATAAGACTAGATTTGATATGTGATAAATTGGCAGAAAACACACCCTTCCAGAAAAGTGAAGATTCAGTTGGGTAAATTTCTTATCACGGCTCTGTGGGTCCAAACAAAGACCAAGACCTGTATGACAGAGCATGAGAATGTGCATGGGGAGGAAAGTGGCACACGGCTGCCACGACATCAGCTCAGCGGAATAATCTGCACAATATGTTAGAACCCCTTGCAAGAATTTTTCCTTCTCTCTGAAGTCCACAGCAGGACCATTGCAGCATGGGCAGCCTCCCAGTCCCACAGCACACTCAGCACCCATGAGGCACCACACTGTTGCACACATGTTCTACAGCTCCCTCCCCCGGGAAGACACTAATGCAAGCCTCAGGACAAACCTGCCCCTTCTGGCAGACGCAAACAGTCGGAGAGGACAAGCTGGAAAGCCAAGCACAATGTGTTCAGTATGTGCTGCTAAAGGACACCGCCATAGGGGCACTGATTCCAGCAGCACCTCCCCAAGGGAGAGCTGGGATGAAGATGGGTGGAAGTGATAGTGGAAATGCAAGCAGTTGCAATGGATTTGCATCTCTCCAATACAGAAAGGGTCTGCTAAGCAGACACTTGATCACAGTTACATATCTCACCCCAATTCAAGGAAAGAAAACAGGAATTCTTATGCCTGAAAACTAACTACACCACCAAGCTCAGCCTTCCTTCTGTAACAGAAATGCTTTATACAGCATCTTTACATTCTGCCTTGGCCTTCCTCTTACTCTGTCTGCTTAGAGCAAAAGATCCTCCCTGAAGGAGTCCCAGCAGGAAAGGCAGATGTCACCATGTTCAGAAAGCTTAGAATTGTCCAATCCAAATAGAACTGCAAAAAATCCACCAAGGAAACCGTTGTTTCTCCTAGCTCATAGCTCAGAACACATGACCAGGAAAAGCAGGTACAGGAATGCTGCTGGCTGCTGGGATGAAACCCTGCCTTCACAGATCCAGCTGTGTTTGTGGATAACAGCGACAGCTGCCCATCGGGCAGATAAATGAGACCCAGATGATAGTGCAGCCAGGTCTAGTAGAGCCATACACAAAGACACCTCTCACATTCCAGTTTTCACTGTTTTGCCTCCTGAATTGTTTATCTCAGCTCAATTCCTGGATGTGGATAAAACAAACGACATGGACTTTCTCACAGACAGGGCTTCTTGCTGTTCCCTTGACAAATACCATGCTCAGTGAGTATAAGCCTGAAATCCAGAGGAAAGGAAACAACTGCAAAGGGCAAGAAGGAAACAGATCATTTGCCAAGGGACAGCATGAAAACACATTTCTGCTTTGGGTCAGAGCCTTGAAATCTTCCCAGGCTTCCCTCTCCCTCCAAACCACCATTTTCACACCAGCAGCACTCTCACCATGGCAAACTCCAGTGGGACTGTGGCAGGGGGTAGCATTATTTCCAAGAAGCTGCTTCACAAAGGTGTTATTTATTGTCTTAATACTTAAAAGATGTCCAGGTTAGCTCTTGACCAGACACAGCTGCCACAGACAAGCATGAAGACCTGGTCCACCTACTGGCAAAGCCCCAGAGGCAAAGAGGACAGATGAACTGTGTAGTTTTCTCATTCACCTATCATCCCTACAGCTGCTACTAATTGCATTTGACTTTTAATAATTTCTTCCAAGGCAAGGAGCTGTGCAGACATTTGGCTTATCCTGGGCAGAGCTGCTGTAGTGGCTATGGACATATTAATACACTCCTGTGGATTTGGTTCTGGTAGTCAGCTTCCCTGGCGTGTAGTAATTCCCAAGCCTGCATAAACCAGGCTGAAAGCCTGACTGCTGCACTCGTAACCAACCTCCCTCTTGCTCATGTGCTTCCAGCACAGGATGAGGGGGGCACTCACAGCCTGGCTCTCCTCTGCTCCTCACCCATGTTTTAGCAATGAAGTACTTTCAGGACATCCACTGCTGCATTGGACCCACCAACTTGACTGACAGGGTCAGAAGTTGTGGGGGTGGGAGGACAGATACACACATGCACATGCAGATCATGACGGATGCTTCATTTCCCTACAAAAGCAGGAGAAAAGCAGAAGTCTTCCTGGCAATTCAGTAGAAATGAAAAATGCATTCATAGCATTACTGGCGTGGTTTTCAAGTTGCTGTTAAAATTCCAGTTACATTATGCTACCTCCAACCTCAGAGTCTTCTGTGTTTTCAAGCAATACATTAAACTGTCTTTTAGCAGCGCCTGCCAAGGGGAAATGAAGGTTTTGACATCTGACCTGTAAGGAAGGATGTGTGGCATTTGGAGCTACCCAAATAAGGATTTTAGCTGGATGCTAAAACAAGCTGTGTTTTTAACAGTTAACCATTTTGACGCTGTTTTCGTGTCATGGGAGTTCAAAGTGTAGACTCTGGTCAGTTGAGGAACGTAACTCCAACCCTTCAAGTTCAAGTTTGCATGGAGCCACATTCTTTGCACAGCTCTCTTGCCCTTTGGAAAGGTTACTTTGCACTGGCATGGACTGAAAAAACACATTCGTTTTAATAAGTGAGATTCCAAAGCAGGACTCATTAGCTAGCAGTGGGTTCTGAGACATATCCCACTAAATTAGTACAAGTACACCAACAAAAAAGTAATACTACAAACACAACTGATCTGAATTGGGAAAGAGAAAAAAAAAAAAATTCTCTTAACTGATCAGCTTTGAACAGCAGCTCAAGAACCATTTTTTCAGAGTGGAACAAGTTTTATTCCTAGGATCTTGTCTCCATTAAGAGAAAATATGTTCTTCAGTTGTTCTCATAACTTGGACAAGACAATCTAGGGCATTTGCTGACATCATTGAGATCTGCCCTGCTGCACCTCTTAGCATAAGCTCCCACCTGGAAGCAGCACTTGGCATCCTGCTGGGCACCCTGCTGCACCTTGAGCCAGTTCAGATCACTTGTTTTCTAGGACTAGCTTGCAGCAGGACTATCTCCTGAACCAGCCTGTTCTAACATAAGGTGAGAGCTGAACCAGAAGAAGGAAGGGCAAAGGACGTGCGTGGGAGCTGAGAGCCACACAACAACACCACATGAGCCCCTGATTCCAGTTCATCATGGCTAAAACAGAAGGCTGGATCCCCACCCTCTGGCTGAGATTGGAGGGGTTGAAAGACCCCAGCGCTACCTAAATGCCTCTCAAATCACACTGTGTCTACAAGACCCATATGGCCAGCTTAGGCCTGTTTTGAATAAAAGGTGGCTGCAGGGACTGAGACATTTTCTGCCAGGACACAGACTAACACAATGAAAAGACAGTCCTCCCTGCTCCCTGTGTCCTGGAGGACCTTGTGCACATCATTTACTCCATCTGCAAAACACCGTGATAATCTTGCTGAGGTGCTGAGAGAATAAACACACACAAGACCAGCAGGAGTTCCGTGAGCTCTGTGCACACAGTAACAGCCCTGTCCCCAGGTCACGTGGTTCCAGTCAGAAGTACAGGAGTTTGTTACACCATGACCTGAAACAAACTGCAATGGAACATGGTCCAGAGGCACCAAAACTACCTAAAAGGCCCTGATCCCTGTAGATGCTGAGTCTCCACCTCACTCCCACACTGATGGTGAATGATGCACTCGCCTCCCCAGGGAGGGTAGAAGTTCTCAGACTGATTTCCACAGACTGCCGCTATTTTGTTCCAACATTCCCAAGATCTCCAAAATACCCAAAGCCTCTTGTGCAACGAGCAACATCCCTTGCTTCTTAGCTACATGGTGGTTTATGTTACTTTCCGCCTACAACCATTTCAGGATTGGCTTTACAGACCTTAGTGGAAGACTAAACAATGCTGGAGCCATAGCAGGAGAATTTGCAGAGTTTTATTCCTTGTTTTATTTCAGCAATCCTTCTGCCTCTCATCAGGGACAAAAAAACTTGCCAACCTCTTAATTTAGGAATAGCACGAGCTCTGCATTCCAGTCCTGAATCAGCCAAAGGAGCCTTTTCAAGCTGGAAAGGGGAAAAAGGGTAAATACTTTTAAGCACATTTAAAAAGGAAAAAAAAAAAGGCACCACAAAACCAACCACACCAAAAAACCCTCAACACCTGCTTTTTGCAGGCAAAAACTTGCGCTTGGGGCACTCTTGAAACTGGCTTAACATCAGCATTTGAAAGCAAATTCCAGTCCTTGCTCTTTTGGATGCCAGAGTTCTTTCCCTGTCACTGCTTAAAACGAAAAGCAAACTCAGCTCCCTCATATACATTTAGCAAGCAAGTGCAGATGGGATCAAAGATGACAGTCTAAAGAGAAGAGTATCAAGTGAAGCTGGCAGATTCAGATTCTGTTTTTGTTTTGGGTTTGGTTGGGATTTTTTTCCTAATGGCTACAATAACCTGTTAAAAGTTTTGTAATCTGAAGAGCGCAAACCCTTTTCTGGATGTCCAAGCTCCTCTGCCAAGACATGCTCAACTGTGAATATTCCAGCTGCATGTTTCACATCACGCTGGTTAAGCATGTGCCAGTATTTTTATTATTCATGCCCTATGGATACTACAGAGCACCACATACATTATAGGGTTCTTAAAGTGTGTTATTTATGTGTGTGTGTATTATCCACAGAGATACAATCAAATAAATCACACCCATTGTAAAAGAATAAAGATAATCCAGTCAAGCAAAATGCTAAGTGAACATAATTCTGAGTTAAAGTCTGAAAAAGAAAAAAAAAAGAAGCACTAACTCAGAATATCACCTCTCAGCCCATCACTGCAATGCCCTCCACCTACCCCAGTTTTTTGTAAAAGCATAAGCCTGGAAGTCAGTGCCAAATTCCTTAAATCTAAATGCCCTTGGCTTCTTCTGGAGAGTCTAAAATTCATTCCCTTGACACGCGTATTCTGTGGTCAAGGAAGATTTTGCATCAACATTGTTCTCCAGAGTCCTGGCTCTCCACAGCCCTTCACAGCTGGGCAAGGGAGCAAGGACAGGAGAAGGGACAACAGGAGTGGAGACAACAGCAGTGGCAGCCTGCCTGTGCAAAGCAGCAGCTTGAAACGTGCGAAGTTCTCCATGCTGCTCTTTTTTATTTGCTCCACTCTCTCCATCTCTCCTCCTCAAGCAGAGCAGCATACACAGGTACCCTGAGGAGCATGCACAGGTACCTGGCTGCATTCCCATCCTCACAGAGAGGGAAGCCAAGAGGTACAGCCCAGTTCAGAGCGCTTTTAAATCAAGCCTCAGGAGGGGAGGGAGGGAATTCAAATCGTGCTGCTGAACTAGTTATGCAAACAGGGTCAAGAGCCCAAGTCACAGCCAGGGGAGCAAAACCAGCAAGGCGGCAGAAATCAAGGAGGGGTGATTACAAAGGAGAAAGTGATGGTGTCTATTTTCAGAGCTGATTTGTCAATTCTCAACATCCCACGGAAAAGGAAAGAGCTTGCAGCTGATCGCACGGGAGAGAAGCCATTAATAAAACCCAGCACAGCTGAACCGGCAACCCGAAGAGCGCTCCCTCCCACGGCGATCGCAGCAACAGGTCAGGAGCCTGTTGGTGTCCCTGTCCCCGGGGCTGTGCCCCCGGGAGGCACTCCTCTTGTCCTTGCACCCAGTTCCCGGAGCAGGGGAGCCTGAGGGGGCCAGGACCCCCACGGGAGCTGGCAGAGGTCACCTCATCTCCAAGGTAGACTGTGCTGGAAGGGTGGCCATAGGGAACAGGTTCCTCACATAGCACGGCCCCCGCAGTCCCTCAGCTTCCCCCTTCCCACCAGGCAGCACATGGTCCTCCCACACCACCTCTCTTCTTGTCTTTGGGGCATCCATCACCTTTCAGGGTGGTTTTACACCTCCACCAAATACAAATCTGAACGTTCACTTCTCTCTGCTCCCCAAAGGACCCTCCCCATACCTCAGCTGCATCTCCCCAAAGTTCACCCTTATCTGTTCTCATAGTGGGTTTTTTCCCCTAAAAGACTCCCAACCTCCAGCCTGCCCCCTGGAGCAGTCCCTGCATTCCCCCCCCGCCCCCCACCTCGTTACATTCCACCCCTGGGTTTCTTGCGCCATACCAAGGAAACCTCTCTAACCCCCGAAGTAATTGCACCCCCAAATACCCTATTTTGCCCGCCTCAGGGATGCGCTCATGCTTTGTCCCCCCTCCAGCGCCCCTTTCATTTCCTCCCTCTTTGTGCTTCCCTGGACTTACTCTCGCTCCTCTCCCGCAGGGATCCTCATGTCTGCCCTCTGCGGGGTCGCTCTGCCCCGGGAGGACCCCCTCGAGGTCACCCTTTACGATTCCTTTGTCCCCTGGACGTTCCGGCACCTCGGCGCTGCCCTGGCGCTGCCCCGGCACACGTTCTCGAGTGCGCGGTGTCCAGCGCCCACCTGTCCCCCCGTGCCCGGTACCCGGTGACCGATGCACGCTGCAGTCCCCGGTGCCCGAAGCCCGGACGGCGGTCCCCGGTCCCAGGTCCCCGGCGCGCAGTGCCCGGTCCCCGGCGCGCCGCGCAGAGCGCTCGGTGCCCCGTCCCCGGTGCGCGGCTCTCGGCGCGCCGTGCCGGACCCGCGGAGGCCGGGGCCGGGCGCTGCTCACCTGCGGGGCGCTCGGCGCTGGCGCCGTACTCGGCCGTGTCGCGGCGGCGGGCGCAGGTGCCCTGTCCCTGCACCAGGGCTTGCAGGGGCAGCTCGGCGCCGGGGTCGGGGTAGCAGCGCAAGCCGGCGGCGCAGCGCGGCGTGTAGACACCGCACGCCTCGGCCTCCAGGCGGGCGCACACCGGGCAGCAGCCGCAGCCCGGCTCCCGCACCAGCTCGGGGCAGGGCGGGCGGGCAGCCGGGGGGCAGGCGGCCAGGCGCTCCGCCGTGCAGGGCGGGCAGCGGAACAGCACCTCGGGCAGCGCCGGCCCCGCCAGCGCCAGCGCCGCCGCCGCCGCCGCCAGCAGCAGCCGCGGCCAGGCGGCCCGCGCCGCGCCGCGCCCGACCCCGCCGAGCGCCATGGCGGGAGTGACGGGCGGCGGGGCCGGCAGGTGGACGCGCCGCTCGGCCCCCCGGCGGGGCGGCGCGGGGCGGAGAGGAGAGGAGCGGAACCAGGCGGCGTGGCACGGCACGGCACGGCGAGGTACAGCACGGCCCGGCGAGGCACGGCTCGGCTCCGCTCGGTGCGGTGTCGGGCTAAGCGGAGCTGAGCGGGGCCGGGCTCGCCGCGCCGCCGCTGGGTCCTAGAGCCGCCCCCACGCCCGCCCCCGTTCCCCTACGGGGGTCGGGGCTGTCCTTCCCGGTGGGGAGCGGCGATCCGACCCAGAGTGGGCTGGGGCCAGCCGCACACAGGGCTGGGGATGACCCAAAGAGGAACTGGGGAGTCTGAGCGACACGGGGCTAGGGCCTACTGTAATGGGAGACAAGGTCTCCCTCTGGGGATGGGGGTCTGCCCCGCTGAATACGGTGGGGCTAAATACGGAGGCAAGACCGGCCTCCCGGAGACACCTTGAACAGGGACGGATGGAGATCCCGCTCCATCAGAGGGCTGGGGTCGTGCCTCACAGCAACACCCAGTGCTGGGAGAGGGAGAACTGGATGATATCTACATCCCCAAAAATGAGAGGAGCTGGGGGGTTCAGCAAGGGCCAACTCTTACCCTGCTGCCACAAAAGTTCCAGGCCTGGTACAAGCAGACTCATTTCAGTCCAGGTGCCACCATGGGCATGGGGGCCAACACCTGTACTCCCAACACCCAGTTGCTCACCAAAGTTGGTCCTGGGAGCCACCATGCCTCTGTGGGAACAGGACCCTGCAGTTGGGAGAGACCTCTTGGAGACCCAGGGCTCCGTGCCCATAGGGATGCCCCATGTCTTCAGCCTGGCTGCCCACAGGGTATTTTACCCCTGATCAAAGCTGTCTGCAGCTGACTCAGCACCTCTCGTGTGCCACTGCCTCACGAGGCTGACCAAAAGTGGGGTACAACCAGAGGCAAAGAGACAGAGATCTCTGAGCTTTGGGGTTTTGGTATGAAATACCCATTTCAAATCCTGTCACACTCCTTTTCCTGCTGCCCAACTGCCACAGGCTACACAGAGAGTTTTAACTACAAGGGCTATTACATAGAGGTGACTTCTTTTTCTGTAATAAAAAATAGTAACAGCAAAGTCAAGGGAGTGCAACTGAGCTAATGAAGCTGGAAAACTCAGTTAATATCTTTGTGGGGTGTATGGTTAAAGTCAAGCACTGAGGCAGCCCGAGTTCCCTCAGCCATGGATAAAATGACGGCTTTGGAGCATTTAACATTTGCTGGTGTAATTTTTTGTTGTTCTGGTTTTATTTTTTTTCAAATTAAGAAAAATGCAGAATGCTGCTGTTGACAACTCGCACAACACAACTTTTGGCATAGGATTACTCACAGCTCTGGAGTTATACAACAACATGTTTGTTTGTGAGATTGATGACTGCAGGGTTGGTTGATGGACTGCAGCATTCAGCGTGCTCTGTGAAATCTGTGATACGTCCTGGGACTGAGTATGCAGTCCCATCCCAGTCTCTGGGTCTTCCCAAACAATAACTCAGGTTTTACAAGAGTTTAATCAAGCATGGTCCCTTTCTCTGTCTGCCCATCATGCTGCAGATACCTTGCCACAGAGGAGCTACCCACTTGCTTTAGTTTTTAAAACACACCATTGCTTGTTTGCACATTGCTTAAGCTCGACACTGATGTTAAACAGCCCCATTTCACTTTGGAAAGTATCCAGTTGGTTTTGGGGTCCCTGTGGCAGCAGCACTCGTTGCTCTGAGTACAGGGGACTCTGAAATTCCAAGCCAACCAACATGTTCCCCTGAAATTACAAGCAAATAATGGAGAGATTTTTATTCTGCTTCATGTTACAAAATGTCTTTTTATATTACAGAACCTAGATTTTAGCCTGGGTGACTTGAGAAAGTCCCTTCCAGAAGACAAAAAGAAAAATAAATGCAGTAAAAAAGCCCAGCATAGGATTTGCAATTGTTATTCCCACAAATCTCGAAGTGGGAAAATGGGATGCACAGCCGTGCATACCAGCAGCCCTTCAAAAGCCTCCCTTTTAAACAGATTTCCCAGCAGATGTTCAATAGAAAATGGAGCAAATAATTTTCACTGCACACTTACAACTTCTCGGGGATAGCGGGAAGGAGGCTCTCAGTACCTTTTTTATGATCTGCTGTTGACTTCACTAATGACTCACATTTGGTTCCAATGAGATATTTTCATATGACTAATGAATCTATATTTGGAGGTGTAAGAGAGTTTGGCTAATTATCTGTTGCAGTCAGTTAAATATTCCAAGTATTCAAAGTAGGTTTTCTTCCAGTGGTAAATGTTATGCTCTCACAGTCTGTCTTCTGGTGCTTTAAAAGAGCCCAGAACTTTGACTCGCACCAAGCTGACATCTGGGTTTCTGCATGTGTAAGCACAAGAGATGGCCTGAACTTAATTATACAGCAAACCAATCCTGTGGTTTTTAGGTGGCCAATAGGTCATTGCCCAAGGGACGATTTAAACCCTATTTTTCAACACACACTTGATGCTTGCAGCGGCCCATTTTGCTGGGGGCATTTACTGGGGTGCCATTAATAACTCCTGGCAGGGGCAAATTCCTTCTAAGCGCCGTTGTGTAGGCTGCTTGTGCACAAATCATTTTTCCACAGGGAGGAGGGCTCGAAATCTGATGAGAGAAGAGAAGGTAGAGAGGAGGGGGAAGGAAGGGGCTCCGCTGGCTCAGCTGCCTGAATTGCAGAAGGACATTAAACATAATGATCCTGTAGGGAAAGAAACCGTAGTTAGCTCAGATGTGGGAACGAGCCAGGATTTCCTGTTCATATGCCTCTTTAGTAGGTGCTCGGGCTGTTCTCCTTTTATCACCGTCATTTTCTTTGTCTGCCACTAAAGCAATAACGCCGGGTGCAGATACAATGGATCAGATGTTCCCCCTGCCCCTGCTGCTGAAGCCCTGGGCTGGGAGACCTCTCTGTGCTGCTCTCCAACTCCAGCAGAACAATAAAGAAGATTTTACAGCTGTTACGGGGATGGGGGAGGCGGGGAGGCAGAGGGAAACAGCTTGAGTGCCCGTGGCCAGCTATAATTTCTCCAGTGGGTCTTTGCTGACAGTTTTAGGATTAACAAGTGAGCTCTGTTCCCAAGCATTTACCCCTCTGGATAAGCTGGCCTGTTTGTTCTCAAGGGTTTATTTTACCCTACAAAATATGGCATTGCCAAACAGATGTAGGCTTGTTCCTAGAAAGGCAAGTTATAGCTGAAGCTGCATCTCACACAGGCTTTAGCCCTTGGAATTGTTTGGAAATGCTACAGTATTCCTCCGACCCTTTTCAGGGCAGTTTTTTCCCACAGACGTGCTGGTTGATTCTTTTATGGCTCTGTCCTTTGTCAAGGATGAATTAGGAAAAATAAACTCACAAACAAAAAGTGGAGGCCCAGCACAGAGATCCTCTTGCTACCAATGATTAAGAAGTATTTTACAGCTCCGAGTGTGTGGGGGGAGAAAACAAAGTGCCCTTCTGCCTTTTTCTTTCCCTCATTTTTTCTTCATGGGTAATGGGGCACGGGGGAGGGGGAGAAGAAAAAAAAATCAAGAATATTAAAACAATGTTTTAATTATTTTTAAAGTCCTCCTTTTCAGTAGACTGACACAAAGTGTTTTATAGTGGGTGCTGGAGAAAGTCTCCCGAGTCCCAGAGCGGGCATGGTGAGGGGCAGGCGATGATGAAGGGGAGGCTGTGAGGAGGAAGGTTGGGATTGATATATTTATGCCTCCACTTTCTGTTTGTGAGTTTATTTTTCCTAGTTCATCCTTGACAAAGGACAGAGCCATAAGAGAATGTTGCTTTCTCCCTGGAGATTCAGTGAAGCTCAGCCATGAGTAAAAGGTACTGGGAGGTAGGCATTGCCTCTGGCACACAGAGAAGCACATCAGAGTGGGATGACAGGGTGTCTTCCCTCCTTCATCCCCATTCCTTCCCAGGGGGTGTCAGGCCAAGGCCAGATGCAGTAGCAGGGGCAGAAGTAGCTCTGCCCTGCCCTCTGCCCCTGCAGGGGGGACCTTTACTCCCCCTCAAAAGGAACACTAAGCCTTAAAATCCAGGCTGTTGGATCCAGCCATGGAATTGGCTCTCTGTCCCTCCCTCCACACTCCCCAGGACTGTAAGTCCCAATGCCCCAGCCCCATGCTGAATTGGTGCATGAAACTTAACCTGCCTTCAGCCACTTTGCTGAAGTAGCTTTGCTCATTGAATTGGGGTGGTGGGAGTGAGCTCAGCAGAGCCCTGCAGGGAGGAGGGAGGCACTGGCAAGACCCTCTTGTTCCATCTTGCCCGCAGCTGCTCCCCAAAGCAATCACACAGTAAACAGCAAGCTTTCAAGGAAATAAACAAATGGCCCAGAAATGAGTTCCCAGCATTGTGTCTTCTTCCTTGTCAGGGTTAGGTGCCCAAAGGTTCCCTGCATATCTTACTTGCACTGCCAGAGCTACACCTGTGGTTGCACATCAGTCTCTTGTACTTCCACCCCCCCAAAACTCATCAGCATGTTTCACACTTCCATCAGCACTTGTTCTCTGGAGCCTGGTTGGCTCCTGTGCAAGGGTTTCAGGTACCCCACAAGTTCCTGCTGCTCTGATCCACGCCCATAGCTCTGCTGCTCCACAGGTCACACTCAGAGGTAGGTCTGGACCTGCCTGATGCCCCAGGCACCCCTCTCCATCCTCATATTGTTTTCCCCAGGTGCATCAGCACAGCCAGGGTTCAAATGTCAGCAGAAGGGTCAATTATAGGCCACTTTATTTACATTCACCCTATCTGAAATGTTTTTAGAGCAGCCCTAAATGCATTATCTTTGAGTCTGATCCAGTAATTATGAATGCTTAGGAATGGTCCAGGCTAGTTTGTTTAGATTTCTCCAGCACTGATTAGAGATTAGCAGAGCTGAAACCACCCATTAGCTGGAAGGCATAAAGCAATGGGGATTCTCATGCTAAGGGGCCAGGTGCTCGGTACTTACCCATCTCCCAGGCACCACTGCTCTCCTGCAGGGGTGTAGGGGAGAGAGGCAGGGTGTCACAAGTTTGTCTGGTCTGCAGTTGCCATACAGAGCAGAGGCTTCTGCACTTGGACACCCCAAAAGTTACTCCTCACACATCCCTAAGCTTCCCTCAAAGATGCCTTCAATAGTTGCAGGTGTTTAAAACACTTTGAAACCCAGCAGCTGAACAGGAGGAGGTAAGGAAAAAAGGTTCAATATTGACCTAGGCAGATCAGGCACTGTGACTTGGCTACTAGGGATGATCAAACAAAAGTAGAGAGGATTTATGTGGAGACTGTCCTTGATTTCTGCAGGTACCAAAGCTAATTGCTCTTGGAAGAGGACGTGGCAATGAGATGTAGCTGAGGGAGAGGAAGGAAGAGCCAAGGCAGCAGTGCATCTTTGCAGAGATATTCCTACTTTAAACAAATCTCTGTTTGAAGTGGGCCTTGGGTGGCTAAAGGACCTAATACTGGACACAACTTTTTTATTACAGTTTCCCAGTGGCAGTTCTCAGGATATCAGTAGAAGTTGACTTGTTTACAAAGATCTAAATTTTCAGTGGCTTTACAGACATCACAAATTCCAGCTGTAACTTGGAGGGAATGGGCAATAGTACTGTTCATATTTGGTGACTAACAGCCCTTGCTTCTTACCTCAGGACCTGCTTTTCTGGCCTTAAGAGACCTTCACTCTCCAGACCACTCCACCATGATTTCCCTTCAGTAGTCTGAATGCTCCTGAAAACTCACGTGCCTGGGTGTAAGAGCCACCACAATCCATACACCTACCGAGTCTTCCAATGATCCATGGTTTCCGTGGGGATTTAGATCCCAAGATAAAAGCTAGATTAAAAATCCCTTTGCTTCAGTGAGTCCAGATGCTAAAGGGTCCAGCTTCTTGGAGAGGGCTGGGACAGCCTCCCAGCCCCTGGAATAGGAAATAGACAGTATCCCCCTGACAGATATGAGAACCCAAAGATCCTTTTTGCATTGACAGGCTTCCCGTCGGTGCCTGGTACCCCTTGAACAGGGCAGCGGGATGAAAGCATTTCAAAGCACACATAGATGCTTAAGAATTTTGTTAGCAGCATCAGCCAACATTTCTACTTGCTTTGTATTTGCTGTTGGAAAAGTAATAACAGCTTTGGAGAACCTACTCAGGAGAGAAAACAGCTCTTTTCTAGGCACCATGCTGGGATGCTGCTTTGAGTAACAACATTGCATGCAGGAATGGAGTGGAAAGGGGCTGCAGCCCCAGGGAGAGCAGGGATTGCTTACATGAGTCCACAGAAAGTGCTTGGATGGAACAGGATGAAGGAAAGGAAAGTGTAGTGTGACTACATATTAAGAAAGGACTCCAGCTGCTGGTCTCTAGCTGCCCATGTCAAAGCCTCCTCGGGGAAGTAACTTTATGCGTCTCATGGGACAAATAAAACAAGTACTGGAAGAAACACAGGGAACAGTCGTGTTTTGGCTGGGGCAAGACAGGCCATTCAGATCTTGACTCAGAGCACAGAGCTCTCCTAGGGCAAGAGAAGTGTTTGAAGGTACACTGACATTTATGTCTAGCACAAAGGAAACCCCAGCACTAGAAGTCCCCTGGCTGTTGAAGAACAGGAGCTACTCCAGGACTAGGGAGCACACAGGACTGCAGTGCCTTTAACCCCCTACCAACTTCTTAAACAAGAATTTCTCCAGTCCCATTTCCCTGGCCCTACACCTCTCCTGACTCATTTCTGGATATGTGGCCAAGGCAGAGAAAGATGGAGCCAAGAGCTGAGGGGACAGAGCATCTTGCATCCTCATCCTACAGCTCTCCAGGACCTAGATAAACTCTATCCCACCTTTGACCCTGCTCAGTAGCAGAGACCACTTGTAGAGGACCTTGGGGCAACCAGCTCTGCCCTTCTGCCTCCAGACAGAACCCCTTGCCCTCTTCAGCAATACATAGGAGAAAGACGAGGAACCAGCCCTGTAGAAAAGTGTCCAGGGGCCAGCAGAAAAACACGAGGCCTCAACTCACAGTACTTAATCCTGTGCTTTAAAGCACACTACCTGTCAAGACAGGTGTGGGAGGGGATGATCTGGATGATCTCATCCCAGGGTAGCACAATGAGCCCTCCTGCACTGGTGCAGCCCTGCTGAGACAACCAGGCAGCCTGAGACACTCCTACAGCAGTGAATCTTTCCATTTCTTCAGTATGTTTATATGTACCAGCCTGTGAACACAAGCACTGACATGCAGCCCACAAGCAAGACCCCTTCTGCAACATTCTCTCCAAGCATCACTGCTGGTTTCTGGCTTGCTTCTCTGGACCCTCGCTGTGACAGAGGAGGAGCTGCACTAACAAACTCTTCACTTTCTTGCTGATGTGGACACCCTGCCAAAGAAAAGGCATGACTAAAGAAGGTTGGGCCACCACTGCCCAAGGCTGTATATTCCTTCCATCCCAAGAAAAAGTTCCCTAGTAACCCCACAAACCAATACCTCCAGGAATCCCCCACCTAAAGCAAACAGATGCTGTGCAGAGCAGACTATTCAGCTAGAGACTATCAGAGTTCCCCTTAAGAGCTGGAAAAGGTTGCTTAGCATCTGTTTGGATCCAGTTTTGAGTATCTCCAGCCACTTTGGGCTAAACCACTCTCTCTCTGAAATTATTTTCTTTTTATTGAGACAGAACTTCCCTCACAGCAGCCTGCCCCTGTTGTTGCTTGTCCATTTGTGGCGCCTTTCTAAGGAAGAGACCTGCTCCATCCTCTCTGAACCCTCCCTTTGGAGAGTCAAATACAGCAATTGGTTCTTGCCCTCTCTTCTCCACATTGAACAAACACAGCCCACAGCCTCTCTTCATCACTTGCCATCACATGCTAGTAATTAACCAGACCTTTTATTAAAGATTCTTGTATCTCATTCAGCAGTAGAGCATGATTTTAAGTTTATAGCTCTGTGTCTGTTTCCAAGAATATTTTACTGGCCTGATGTACAAAGATGCTTAAACCTTAAAATGAAGTAATCCCTGCCACAGAGCAAAGCTTGCTAATTAACCCTTCACATAAAATCACTACAGCTAAAATCTCAACGCATGAGCACCAGCGTAGCTCAATGGAAGGGCAGGGGCTTTTAGGAAGATAGCAGGAGGGATCCAGATCCAGGTTTGCCTGGCCATCAGAGCTGCATGAGCCAAGCTCTATCAGGTTGCTTTGAAAGCAAGCAGACATTAAAGCTGAGGACGCTCCCACTCAAATAAACTAAATTTGGATTTTAAAAACAGCCCCACTCTGCAAAGCAGCTCTATAAAAATGTCATTGTGGGACATCCTGTTTATTGTCTCTCTGATCCCAGATGAAACCCACTCCACCAGAGAGAGCTGTTTTCTAATGAGCTTTCTGCAAGCACAGGTTCTCCACCCTCACCCACAAGCTCTAAACCCCAGGGTCCAAATCTACCTCCCCCCAAACCCTATGCAATACCCTGGCTTTTGGGATATCCGCCCAACCAGAACCTGATCCATTTTCTGCATCCATGCTGGATCCATCCTTTACAGCATCCAGCTCTCCCTCCTGTCACTCTGTCCCAGTGGGCACTGCTGGTGTGGTTGCACAGAGGAACAGGGAGCAGTCAGGAGCAGACACACCCTTGTCTAAGGCAATAAACCAGTTACTCACTCTTTTACTACCAGAACAGCTGTGAGCTGGAGTAAAGCCTACTTACCTTTGTTACTGGGATTTTCCAGAAGAACCTAAGAGAACAAGCCTGTGTGCTACAAGCATTCAATGAGAAATGAGTATATGATTTCCTTCAGCATTTTTAACTCTACCAGCAAGTACAGCCCAGTGCTGACCTTTTACAGGAAGCAAATGCACAGCAACTGGTGTTGGTTTCCCGCAGTGTCTTTTGAGAGTTGAACCACATTTTAATTCCCTTTGATGATGCACACACACCAACTTGTGCTGAGAACAAAGAGAGAGCATCCCAAAAGAAAGGACAGGAATATCTGCTTCTCTTCAAACTTGCTTTGTTTATTTTTTAATTTGCTGATTAAATCTTAAACCTTATCCTCAGCCAGGTGTAAGGGTGAACAGTGCATATTCCCAGAAAGGCAAGGACTTGATTAGAAAGATTCTGTCCTGCAGAACATGGGACTGTGAAGCTGCCAGCTGGAACAGTAACAGGTAACAACGTGAATGTCTGGATGTACTATAGCTGCAAAGGAGCAGCAGGAGCCATGTGAGTAATGTTTGTGCACACGTTGGACAGAACTGCTCCTTGCTTTTAGCAGGCTGGGGAAACAACAGCTTCTCTGGGGAATCAGCTTTCAAGACCCCAGAGCCTGTGATCCAAAACAGACCCAAAAAAGAGGAAGATGTCTTCTGAAACTGCAGGAAATAAACACAGGAAACAAAAAACATTAAAAAATACTTCCTGTATCTAGTCAGACTGAAAAATAGCTAAAAGTTGTGAATAGAAGATCATGCCAGTACCAATCAGGACACCAATGTAGAAAAAATTAAAATATGGTGTTACTGGCCAGGAGAAATGGAAAGATGCAGGTAGGTGAAGAGGAGAAAAAAGGGGTTGGATAATGTAATCTTGTCTGCTGAGAGCCCAGAACAATCCCAAAAGGTCTTTCCTGAGCAGTGAGCATTGCGGGGGGTATTGCAGGGACAGGATTGCTGTCTTAGCTCGCTTGCCCTCTGCCGGATACCAGGAGCTCCTGGGTGAAGCAGCACAACCACAGAGTCTGACCAAAGAGTCAGCTTTTTACAGTCCAGTGCTGCCTTTCCGCAGGGCTGCATGCACTGGGAATGCAAGGGGACTGGGCAGGAAAAGGCTGAAGAGAGAGCTAGAAACTGCAATGGATACAGAAAATTATAGAGGGCAGGCTAAAAAATTAAAAAATATTTTAAAATGAAATATCACAGAAGGATAACTCTTGTCACTTGTGTTTCTTTGAATTGCCCAATGTCTCAATGAAACAAGATTTTTCTAGCTCGGGTTCTCAAGATTTGTGCATCTGTCTCCCTGAAGGACATGACCACTGCTTTCTAGTGTTGCATCAATAAGCCTAGAAGAGGTCGTCAGGAGGATACTGCCATGCTCCTGTCCAAGCAGGACTACCCTGCCCCATGGAGAGGAGATAGGGCACAGCTGGTGTTATAAAAAGATGTCCAGCTTTCAAATTCCTCCAGCCACGAAGCCAATACAGAAACAACCCCAGCCCAATGGCTTTTGTGGGCCAGCCTGACCTAGCAGAGCAAAACCACAAAAGATCTCCTAGGAAATAGCTTTTGCATCTCTTAATTTCATGGGACAGGTCAGGGCAGGTAGCTGCATGGAAGCCAGCCAGGATTCCTGTATATCCACACCACCAGCAGCCTGCACATGAGCTACCACAAGGTTTAAGTCACGGTCTGTGGGAAAACATCAGCCTCTCCACACAAACTATTTACATCAAAAAATCACCTGCTGAGGTTTGATAGCAAGCTCATCATGATCCACATGCCACTGAGATATTGCCTCCATCCTCCCAGGCAGGTAGAGTCTTAGGACAACTTGAAGATCCTCCACTGCTGAGAATTCACTGGAAAACCCACTCTGGTGTGGCAGAGATGGGATTCAACCATGTGGCTTCCTATACTCAACACTGCCACTTGTAAAATTACCACATTGCCCTCTATACCCACTTTTCTCCCACAAAAGCAAGTAGGTGCTTCCACTCCAGCATGACAGTAACCTCTCACATGAAGACAAGGGGTGTCACTTCATGAATGTTGACATCGTGCCAATAAACACAGTCATTACTCAAAGAAGGGCAAAAGCACAGTGAACAATATGAAGTGTTTGGTAAACCAGTTCACCACATTGGTCTGAACTGGGAAGAACTGTGAGAGATCAGCCTGCCAAATCCTCTGCTGAAGTCCCTTCCAAATTACCCGAGCCAGCCAGGAGAGCACTGGCTGAGAAGCTGATGGGATGGGGTGTTTGGAGGCAGCAGGACTTCCCTGTGTCTAGACTGACTTGGGGGCAGGGGAGGGATGTGCTCCGTGACTCACCCATGCACCTGGCAGCATGGCAGTGGCCTCCACTCTGCCCAGCAGCTGGGCTGGAGGAAGTTGTGTGTGTGATCCCAAGGAGAACCACTCTGGAGCTGGGCCTGTGTGCTGCGGTGCTCTGGCTGGGGAGCAGGCAGTCTGGCTGCAGCTCCATGGCTGGAGCACACAAACCTGTTCCATCACTGCTTCAGTCCATGTCCTGTTCTGAGCCTAACTCATGGGATCACAGGGGACATGACTCTTCTCTCTGAGCTTGTCCCCAGAATGGGACTCTTCTGCTAGCCACATTACTCACACACCCACACATGTCCCACATAAGGTCTGGAGCTCGGCAGCCAAGATCCATGTTCACATGCTCTGGATCATCAGAGACACTGCTTCAAGACACCCAGAATCCTTTGGCAGGTCCCTTGAACATGAGCAGGTCAGAGCTTTGGGTGTCTGCTTTCAAACCCACTCTGGAACTGGCAGCATGGATGTCAAAGCAAGCTTGTGGCTGCCACAGCCAAGTGTGAGCCCAGGGAGACTCACAGAGCTGTACTTCACACTGGGATAATAAAGCCACCGTCCCCTGGAATGACAGTGAACTGTCCCCAGAAGAGAACAGTTGTGCTGGTGTAACTGCACTGGGCACTCCAGTAAGCTCAGCTAAAGTCACTCACATGTCACATCACATCCCACCCCTGACCCACATAGTTCTGTGGGTATGAGTCTGTACCAGTGCTCTGGCCAGAAAAATTAGACATAACAAATATATTTTTAAAGAAAGGGGGAGGAACATTTTTTCAGGCCTAGGGGTAGAGGGTGTTGGCCTGAACTGCAAAAGAAAGTTCAAGGTTAAATCCTCCTGCATGCAAACCAGCTCCTCCAGCAATGCTTTGCAGCACTTCCAAGTATCAACCCCTATTCTCACATCATCCATACAACCATCTCTCTGCTTTAGGCACACTCTTACTTTTGAAAAACGTCAGGCTGTAAATCAGTTCTGCTCCTAGCTGGCAAAGTCCTCCAGGTAAGGGCAATGTCCAGATAATACCTGAAAACCATGTGACAGAAAGCCAGGTGATGCAGGTGCATCAGTCCATGCTTCTCATTCAAGACTCAAATGGAAGGTTTTGCCCTCCTAGTTCTTGTTCTCACCTCTCTTCCAAAACTGGGACAGACAGGTGGACAAGCAGTTCATAGCTGAAAGACCCTGGACCACTCTCAAGGGACACCTGTCCAAAACCCCTTTCCCAACAAAGATTACCCAAAGCCTTCCTATATGTAGTAAATGTCCCTGCCAACCAAAGGGTTGCTTTGTAGGTTGACCTTCAGTCAGATGAGCTAAAACCAGACTGAAGTCCTGTCTTGGGCCTCAGTGCCAACAGGTGAAGTTTTATGAGCTGATTTTCTTGTTTTGTTTTGGGTTTTTTTAAGCATTTCATTCTTCTCATTGGAAGAGGCAAGTGGTTGACTGTAAGGAAGGAAGTGATGAAGGCCACCCCACTCACAACATTTGTTGATTCTCACTCATCTCTCCCAGCCTCTGCCACAGCAGAAACTGCACAGGTTAGATTTGCAAAACAAAGTTATCTCTTCAAATATGATGACAACTCAGCCATTTGGTGAGAAGTATTTCCTGCAATGAAGCCTCTTCTTGTAGGTATGCTTCCTCCCCTGAAGATATGTCCTCGTGTACTGCAGATTAATCTCTGTCCCTTGGACATGGTATTCCTTCATTTTTATTATAGCAAATTATTTCTAGGAAAAATACTGTATAAGGAAATTAACTGTGCTACAGATGTTAAAAAATGCATCTTGTATGGCTCAAAGCAATCAGCATGGTCATTTTTCTACTCTACCCATATTCAATTCCTTGCCACACTTAAAAATGATTGAAGAAATTGTATAATAGAGGTGCAACCATTTAGGCCATGAGGTCTTTACCTGTTCTTTAATTCAGTTAAATCCTCCACAGAATATTTTTCCAGTACCCATGACTTCAAAGCGCTCTTGTTCAATGCATCCTTTATAGTGTTCCTCACCACATAGGTGTCCCATGGACTTCACAAAGATTTTGGGGAGCACTTGGCAGCCCCTCTGCAGGGTTTCGCAGAGCCACACAGCTGGAGGGGCAGCTCTGGCCATCTCACAGGAAAAAGCCATCAGCACAGCAGCATGCCAAAAACTCATGCTTCAGTTCCAAGTGAGAAAATCCCGTAACAGAAACTGTGCCACAAACATCTGTGCTCTTGCCTTGGCCAGGTGAAATGGGCTTCTAATTGGCCTCTCCCTGAAAACAATCCAGGGACAGCAGTCCTGAGGATTGTGCAGTATAGATGGAGCAGTGGTTGCATTCCTCAAAGTGCTCCTCCATCCAGGCAGTCCTGCTCCTATGTGTTCATCAGTTGGGCTTGCAATGGGCCACCTTCAGGCCTCCTGATCAGCCAGGGTCACCCTATCTCCACTGAGGTCTGTCAGCCCAGGTCTCTCTTTGGAGGAGATATGATGGGCTGAGCCATTTGTCCTCCAGGCTGCCCACAGAGACCCACCTGGGGCTGTGTGGAGCACAGGGAACAGATCCTTCCCGTGATGGCTCACCTTGTCCTGCAGACATAGATCTCCTTTTGCTGGGGCCTGGTGATTAGAGAACTGCTCCCAGTGCCAACTCCTTTGTTTCCTGGCTGTATGCTGGGACACGCTGGCTTCGTGTTCAGATTTTTCAAATATTTTGCATTGTGGTTTTCCATGCAGTGCTCAAGATATTTTGCAAAAGGCACCTTATAAATTGACTCAATAAATACACATAAAACATCATGTTTAATCCTTCCTTTCACATTCTTCTCTTCATTATTAAAATGTCCCAAACCTACTGACTCCTTCCCCACCCTGTGTTTAGGCCAGCCCAGTCCAACTTAAAATACTTTTGGCTTCCACAGGAAGACTGGAAAATTACTATTTTGTTTCAAGAAAGCTTGTTTTGGACTAAAATCAGGCCTTGTTAATGGTCAAAGCAAAGAATGGCTGTACGGACTCTCACATCAGGTGCACAAAATAATCACAGCCTTGGTGGTATTTTCATGCCAAGGGATATGCCAAGGGACATGCCAGTGCCATACAGTAACACCTCCACTCAGCAGCCCTTCCTCATTGGGGCGCTCTGGATGGGAAACATACATACAAAAGAAAAAAATCTGAAGGATGGAGAGGCTAAATGACACATAGAAATAGGGTGAGCAGTGTGGATACAGCCTTGGGGGACAGTCAGGGCCTGCCACACCTTTGGAAGCATCAAAAAGGTGCCTGACTGCAGTGCATGAGTCCTAAAAAGTGGGTTCAGCCACTCCAAAAAGCAGGTGGGATAGGCATTTGTTTGTTAATTGACTTTAGAGGAAGATCCATCAAACCTGCATTTGTTTCCTCATTTCTTGATATTTGCACTGTATCCAGCACCAGGGATGTTCAGTCATCCAGCTCCCTGCTTTCATCAGTCTCCAGGTCCCATTTTCTCCTTGCAGCCCGGCTCTACTCAGCACCAAGAGACCATGGTTCAAGCACCAAGGACCAAGATTCTCCATGCATTAAAAAAGGAATGGGCCGAGAAAACAAGAAGTGGTAAAGGTCAGATTGTGATGGTGGCACTTTATCCTGCACTGGCCTGTGCTCTGCACCTCTGAGGTTTTCTTCAGCTGCTGAGAGATGAGAGCTAAGTATCAGAAGAGCATTTTGTATATCATGGGTAGTACCTGAGCATTCAGGATTTCCCCTGTCACCAGGGGACAGAATCTCATCTGAAAACATGCAAAATAAGCTTTGCTATCTGCAGCACAGCCACAGGGCACAGTGGGAGACTCACACCACCCATAGAGGCAGGAGGGCACCCTCACCTGACAGGGCACAAGTCCCAGAGGATGATATCCATGCTCTTTAACAAAACTGCAAATAAGGTCTCATCAGGTCACAGGTCTCTCGGAACAGCTGAGAGACCACACTCGCCCAGATTTTGTCCTGGAGCCCTAACCCTGTGGTTTAACTTTCTTAAGAGATTTCTCTAAGGATCACAATGTTCTGGACAAAAGACCTTTGGGACCTCTTGGGTAAATGTGGGCATTTTTTGTATTCATTACCAGCCTCTGGCTGCATTAATACCTTAGCTATTTCATCACAGGCCTCTCATGCCTGTTAATATGTCTTTTGGACTCATTTCAGCCCACAAGCCTTCCAGTTCCACAGTTCTGCTGTACAGCCTTGCCCTTTTTCAGAAGAAGCTGAGCGCTGTGGTCTGGAGGTTAAGGCCCTGGAGACTTGTGTATGGGACAGCTGGCTTCCATGCCTGGCTTGCTGCAGCCTTTTACCCTTTCCATCCCTCTGAGCCCAGTGGAGGAATTGTGGTGGAAGCAGGAGTGGGAATTACCTGTGAGCACATCCATCTGCATCCAATGTTCTCACTTCTTCACGGATAACCCCAAAACATCATGGTAGCAGCGAGACCAGGCAGAATGCTGGCTCAGCCAGCCACATCCAATACTTGTAGAGTTTTAGTGCAAGACCTGAATGAAAGAGAGATCAGGCTGTTTTGTTTGATAAATGAAAGGACAGACTCATCTTTTGATACAACTCTATTTAAAGATGGCCACAAAGACCAAAGATGGCCAAATGGAGCTTTGTCTTCAACGTCTAAAAGGGAAAGTCCTTTTCACAGTATTTTTCTGGACTTTTCTTTGCAGAAATATCTTGGTCCAGGGGTCAGGAAACGCCTCTGTGTAGAGCCAGAGATAGCAAACCCAAACCCATGCACTTAATGAAAACCAAGCCTTGAGGAGGGGGCATGATGATGACCTTCAGTGCCTTCTGTGGGAGGAAGGTGCACAGAGCAGCAAAGAACCTGCTCCTTGTCCAGTACAGTCCCTGCTCCATGAGCTCCTGGTGGTTTCCCTGCCCATCTTTGAGGACAGATGGAGATGATGCGTGGAGGGTTTGTTCCTCTTCAAGGCTTTTAACAGTGCTTTAATGAACAATTAGCAAAGCTGTTCAGGAAGAAAGGTTGTTAAAATGTTGCTTTTTGCTGCTAAAAATTGTCATTATCCTTGACCTCTTTTTAACATGTTTCTTAGGTTTAAGATGAAGAAATAAAAGCTACAAGGTTTACAGCAAAGGCCCATAAATTTGATTTAAAAGAAAATAACCTCAGAGTTGGGTTATTTGGTCATTTTCCCATGAAAAATCTATGAGAAAAATCCTCAGAGAGAGAAGTACCCTGTTGAAATGCTTAGTTTCACAAAAAGGACTGGTTTTCATAATAGGAAAACAATTTATGTAAGAAAATAAGAAACATGTCTGATGAGAGAGTTCATATGGGTTTGGCTTAATAGGAGCTACTGGATCTGGTACTCTTATATTCTTACCCTGTCACACTCTTTCTGAAACTGTCAGTAAAGGATCTTGAATCCTATAACCAGGTAACTAAACAAGATTGACGTCTTTGCTCTTTCCATTATAGGCATGGATGCATTGTTGTTCTTGAAGCCCTTCATTTGCAGTATTTAATAATTGCCCCATGCCTTCTGCTCATTAATTACATCAATGAAAGGAATGTATTTGATTTGATGTAGATTATATCCATCTATGCCAAAAAACAACATGAGTGACACTTTCTAACATGAACAATGTATTCAGCAATAAGAGAAATGTCACAGTCCTTTCCAGGATGACAATAAACTGATAGATCTTGGAGTTTTTAAAGCAGAGATAAGGTAAATTAATTCAGATTGTTCCTTCCAGTGCCAAGCCTGAAGCTGATGCCTTGCCAAATCTACTATAGAAGTGCAAATTGGTGAGGAAAAGCAATGAAAGATATGAACTTGTAACTTGTTTTCCTGTTGCTCCAGACAGTATTTCAAACCACCTACTCCAAAACAGCTGCCTCTGTGGCACACACATCCTACCCACAGGGAAATCCTTGAAGGAAGTCTTCCAGCATGGTCCACCCAAGCACTCCTTTTTTCCTCAGCTTCCACCAAGGGAACAAATACAGGTCTCTCCTGAGAGTGAGCTGCAGGTGATGACTTCAAGGACCTTACCTATGAGTAGTAGCAGAAGGAGGGAGGAACTGGAAAGGATATGGAGGTGACTGGAGGCCCAGTGAAACCTCTCACAAGGCCAGAGGGGCAGACAAACTGACTTACTGCTATCCAAAATGTACAGCGCTCCTGCCCTCACTTTTCAGGAAAGGACCAGAGGTAGCACTAGGCAGACAATGTCTGGTTCAAAAGAACTATCTGACCATGCTTTTACCTATCAGCAAGCTCACAAGATACCCCTATCTGCTTGCCTTTCTTCCCATAAATGTTGTTGGGCAGGTCCAAGCAAATAGTTTCATAATGATGGCTCTGGAAACTTAATTCATTTTTGCCTAGAGGAGAAGCCATCCAGTTGAGCCAACAGAAGTTTCAGTGCAGCCAGGAATAGAGAAAGAGGAACCTGTCTTTTACCAGTGCCCTCTGCAGATGCATTTGTTGGGCTGAGTTTTGAAGCTGAGGCTGAAGTATATGGGAAAGAAAATGGCTGAGGACAAAAGATGGAGGGGGAGGAGAGATTCCTTATGAGATCTACTCTTACAGTCCTGAAAAATTCTAGCTCTGGAACTGTTCAAAAGACTGGCTGGCCAGTGTCCCCTTCATCTTACCTGAGCCACTGCTCAGCCAGCTGCAGTGGACCACTTCAGATAACCAAGAGAATCAGTCCATTAAAAAGAAATGGTCATCTACATTTTGGTGAGGGACTCTGATTCAGCACCAGGCTCCTGAACAATGCAGCTTGCTGTCCAGGTATTTCTCTCCCTCTGTCTAAACCATAAGCTCAGAAACCAGCCAGAAGAGACTAGAACAATCACTCAGTCTGAACTCTTACACAAAACAGACCACAGAGCCCGACCCAGTAATTCCTGCATGAATACACAGCAGTTCTCTGGAGCCACTGGGAATACAGGGATGGGAACAATAGCTTTGAAAGAACAAATCAAACTTATAAAACAAAACAAAAAAAAAAGGGGGGGGGGGGGTGGGAGCAATAAAAGTCACGATGAGTCAAAGAGGTAATTATGTGTGATAGCAGGGTTCCTTTGGCTGGGGACCAGCAAGAGACACTGTCTGCATCCAGCCCCTGGGATGAGCATGACAGAGCAGTTTGTGCTGCCGAGAATTAAGTCTCCAGACAGGAGAAAGGCAGCCATCCGAGACTGGGCCAGGCCTAACTCAGACACGCACAAGTCATTAAGCTAATGTCTCTTAGCTAATTGCACACACAGAGACATATCCTGCAAGGAAAACAGCCTGAGAAACAGCCTCACGGAATGGGCATTAAACAAATGCATTAAGCAGGGGAACAGTAATCCTTCCTCAGTGCCAGCAGGGTGTGAGGCATTTCTCATCCACAGGACCACAGCCATTCAGTCATGCTCAGCCCACAGGAATCCCACAGAAGCAAGAAACTGCAAGAAGCTACAAGCCCCCCATCACTGCTTTGTGTACAAAGGCTCAGGGCAAAGAGGAAGAGATGTGACTGACGATATGTGTGTGCTGTTAAACACACCTCCCTGGAAGGGACTGTGAGCCCCAGGTTTAGATTTAGTAATGAAATCATAAAATGTGAGCAGCAGAAGGAGCCCAAGACTTCTGGGTGTTTGCAGCTCTGCCTGTTTGCTCAGTGATTCAACACAGTATTACTGGGCTTCTCAGAAAAGGGCCATGAGTCATCCACACCATTGGTTCCTTCCCTCTCCAGAAAACCCCTAAACCAAGAGAGTGAACATGGGAGAACAACAGTTTTCTGAATGGGACCAGTTGGCCTCCCAGATTCCCCCATCTTTTCTCATGCTGATTATCTGTAAGCCTCAATATCCTCCAAGCAGAAGTGGAGGATGTGTAGCCTGATGTCCTCAGATGTCAGTGCTTGAGAGTTAAGAGCTGATGGTTTTTAAAGTCAAAAAGAGACATCATAAGGACATTCTGTTTTCCTTCCTTCAAACACTGACAGCTCTCCCCAAGCCACTTATGACAAATGCTTACTAATCTCCAACTTGGAACTTCCAGATGTAACATTACTATCATCTCACTTCATCACTGTGTGGCCATCCTTATTGCAGGGAAACTGTTCCTATCACAGAATTTTAGAATTTTATTGCTGGAAAGGACCTCTGGAAGTCTCTGCTCCAACCCCAACTCAAAGCAAGGCCAACCAGATCTACTTGGCCAGAAGATGTCCAACCAACACTTAACCTGTTGCTGGAGTTTCAGTCATCACTTCTTGTCAGGTCTGCAATGAATGCAGAGAACTGATGAGGCCATTTCACCTAACAGCAAAATATTTTGTGTATTTAAAAACAAATGTTTTCAAAAAGGCTTTCCTTCTTCAGATCCTTTAGCCTTTCCTCATAGGTCATATTTTTGAGACTGATGATATTTTATGCCTGCTTCTCACAGACAATTGCCAGTCTCCAGCCACACAGATCCTGGAGCTGCCAACCTCATGAAGACTACTGTGACTGTAGATGGGAAGAGTCAGATGCCTCCATGGCTTCCTCCATGGAGAGGAGAAAACAGAAGGCTGGCAAAGCAGAAACAGCTCATCAGATGCTCTGAACACCCTTGGCTCGTCCCTTGGCTCCCTTCTTCTCACATCTCTGACAACCTCAAGCAAGAAGATGTATGAAAATTCCACGTGCTCAGTTCAGCTGTTGTACTTCTTGCTGTGCCAACGTTCCATGCTCCAGCTCTTTCCCCGGGCTAACATCATAAAAGAGTGGAAAACCTTACTCATGAAACCATACTGTTACCTAACTGTACCATCCTAAACCCCTCCCCCACACCCAGAGGAAAGCCCTCTTGTGTCATGAGCAGGCTGAACACAGACCAACTGCTGACCAGCAAACTGGGAGGAGAGACACTCCTGGCAAGATGTGTTCCTCAGGATCCAGAAAAACTAGGACCAGGTTTCCCTTGGCTGTAAGCCCACTCTTGGGTATCCCCTACTCTGCAAATTCCTTTGTAGCATCACCCCCATGCTCTTCCCAGTCCTGTCCTGGGAGGTGTGCTTCACCATCCTTCCTTGCATGTTCCTATCCCAAACAAGAGCACTTGTTACCTTCCTGACCATGAGAAAAACCTTCACTCGACTTCTCTTCAACCTGCCCTAGTCCTGTGTACTCCCCACATCCTCCCACTCCCCAAACACGTGCATTTTAGAACCAAGAAATTCCTCTCAAACAGGAGGTGCTTGAGGACAAGAGGACTTTGAAAAGAAAGGGCCTTGCCATGTTAACTAGAGGTGCCTGCCAGCCAACAGCCCAGCCCCTGAACACACAAGGAATTTTGACCTCACATAGTGAAATTTCCTAGAACTTTAAACCTTTGTTGTTGTTGTGTCATTGTCGTCCTCTCTTTGGCTCTCTCTTGCTTTTCAATTTTCCACTTGGCAACCACATTGAAATGATGCAAGGGAGCAACCGCTGCTTAACTGCAAATTATTAATTAGCTGCCAAGGAGTCTGTGCATGACTGCACGCAGGGCAAGGGGGGCTCTGTCCTACATTACAAAATCAACGGACTGGCTTGGCACTGCTTTTCTGCTCAGAGATATAATTTAGTGGTGAGTCTCCATTTGTTCCAGAGCTGATTCCTAAAAGAGAAGGCACTTGCACGGTCTGCTGAGAGGGAGAGGGGGAGAATAAAACCAAAACAACACCCCGCCCTTGGTGACCAAGAACTGATCCTTTAGCTGTTGAAACTCTTTCTGAAGAGCCTCGGTTGCTGTTAGAACAAATACTAATTGTTCTCAGCTAGGGGCTGGCTATATATAGCCTGAACAGGCCATTCTGCTGTGAAATATCAATCTGATAAAACTGGGAACGACTTCAGGTGCTCAGGGCTACTCAGGTCTCTAAGTTTTCCTAAGACTTATTGCCACCCCAATAGGAGCAGACACCTCTCTGCTGAGACAGCATGTCTGGCCACATGTGCCCTCCTGAACTGCTGCAACACAACTGAGAGTAGGTTTGCACAAGCTGTGGCTGAAGGCACTGAGCTTTTCAGTGCTGTATGTACACTTTGCCCTAGACATGTCTCTGCTCACAGAACCTCATAGTTTAAATACTGAATACCAACAAACATCCCAGGGGGATCTGTTCCAATGGGTAATTGCCCTTATTGTTAAAAATTAACAACAAAACAATAATCGTAGACAGCTGGGCCTTTCATGACTTTTATAGCAACATTCCCACAGCTCCACAAGAGACATTGTTTGGGATTCACAAATAAATTTTCACCCCAAATCAGGATAAATCTTTAGTTGACTGTTTCAAATACCTTCCCAAGAGGGAATGGTCATTTCCCATGTGGCTCACCATGGCATATCTTCCTGACATGCACATCTCTGGAAGCAGGGCTGGGGGGCTTCAATGCTTGTAGGAGCCAATCTCCAGACAAGTCTTGTACCCCCGGAGTTGCTGCATCCCTCATTTTCTTTGTGTTTTAACTCACAGCATTTCCTGGTCTTGACATTGACAGAGACTTGTGAGCCTTTTGTCACCCCTTCCTTCCAAAAGATCATCTGGTGGCAGATGGCCCAAGGCAAAGGGAGGTTCAAGGGGAAGTGTAAGCATACAAAAAGCTGCAGCCAGTTCATCTTCAAGGAGGTGGGCAGGGGTGACCAGGAGATGGACTTAAACTGAGTAGAGCAACAACCCCAGCTCCTGCATGCCAGGCTGATACCTAGGAGAAGAGCGATGGGAAGGGTGGAAGGAGATTGATCAGCTGTGATGATCTGCATCCTACAAAGCCAAAAAGGCATCCTTGGCTTGGAATGCTCCGAGTGCCAAACCTGAAGTGGTCTTGAGACTGTTATTTGAAGGCAGACTTCAGCTGCACCCTGCCTGTCTCAGGCTTGGGTGTCTCTTTCTTCTACCACTCATAACAATATGTACTTCTGTATGCCAGGAAGTGCTAACCAAGACTGAGTGTGCAGGCTTGCAAAAGGCAAGCAAAGCCTCCTGCAGCTCCCTGAGATGCTGTGGCTGATGTCTGACACTAAAACACAGCAGGATGATGTAAACCATCATAGACCCTGTCAGGATCAGGAGGAACAGCCAGTGCTCAATTCCTGCCCTGAGCATCAGAAACTTGGTAGTCCAGACCAAGAAACATCCCTGGGGAATCTGCTCCACTGATTAATCAACATCACACTTAAAAATTAATAACAAAATAATAATAGTAGGCATCTGTGCTTTTCCTGCCTTTTATAGTAACTTTCCCACAGCACAATGAAGGACATTGTTTTGGGTTCACAAACAGCTTTTGGGACATTTACACATCTTTATCTCTTTTTCCATGGCTTACCTCTCACCTGCTGGACCAGCCTGCAATAAATCTACTGGTAGAAAGTACCAGTATTCTACCGTGTACTGGTAGAAAAGTACACGGGTTTGCCTGGCAAGGTTTTGCTGGCAGGGGTGGCTTCTGTGATAAGCTGCCAGAAGCTTCCCCTGTGTCCAACAGAGCCAATGTCAGTTGGTTCCGAGATGGACCCAGGGCTGGCCAAGGCTGAGCCCATCCACAGTGGTGGCAGCACCTCTGGGATAACAGATTTAAGAAGGGAAAGAAAAGAAGTTACTGCACAACAGCAGTTGCTGCCAGAGAGAGGAATGAGAACATGTGAGAGGAACAGACACCCAGGTCAGTGAAGAAGGAGGGGCAGGAGGTGCTCCAGGTGATGGAGCTGAGATTCCCCTGCAGCCCATGGGGAAGACCATGGTGAGGCAGTGGTGCCCCTGAGGCCATGGAGGAGGGAGAGAAAATCAGGAGTAAAGTTGTGCCTGGGAAAGAAGTGAGGAGTGGGAGGAAGGTGTTTTAAGAGTTTGGTTTTCATTTTCTCATTACCCCATATTGATTTGACTGGCAATAAATTAAATTAATTTCCCCAAGTTGAGTCAAGCAGCTTTGGTGGGCACCTGGCAGACAGCCAGAATTGCACCACCACACAGACACATGCAGCAAGCTTGGTCCTAGCTTGGGTGAAGATTAGCATTCCTTCACATTCTGGGATATGGAAAGAGTTGTTCAAACCAGGCTCATAGGAACCTTTTAGACGTCACACTCAGAGTTATGTAAAATATTTTTCCTGCTTTGGTAGCTGGCAAACTTTATTTTATAAGACAAATGGAATTTATTAATGCAAAATATTTATCAAGTCTTTTTACTTTTTTTCCCCAAGGGAGTAGAGAGGTTGACCAGGACTCTTTCATCTTTGTTGGCTTCTGAATGTTAAAAATGCAGCTGATTTAAAGCAAAACCACAAGTCAGAGTCTGTCTCATTTCTATGCAACCCCTTTTTCTGCAAGTGATGGCAAGTTTTCCCTTTGACAAAGGTACCACCTTCCTGCTGTGACGGCAGGGAATACTCCTGAAATGTATTCTCAAAGGCTTGGGTGATCTCCATGCTCCAGGTGAACAGAGGTAACAGGCAGTGTGCAGGTTCCTCTGTGCTCAGCTTGCCCCAGTGGGCAAAACAAGAAGATATTCCATGCCTTAAGGGCCCCACAACACGGAGAAGGGTCCATGTAAGGTGAGAGCACACCAAAGAAGGAAGGGAAGCAGTGGGAAAGGGCAGGACAGTACATTGACCAAACGAAGTAGCCTGATTACCATTACAATCACTCTCTACCCTTTGAGAGCAAAGAAGTAACACAACCAGCAGCTCTGCCACCATTTCTTATGCCTCGGATTCTCCAAGTGAGCAATGTGAAATGACTTATCAGTGATTAAGGTATATATTGTAAAACCATCGCCATCTTCACCTGCTATGCACTGGTGCAGTAGTAATAGTCCAAATCAAAGTAATGGCCAGGCTGCTGATGGGCTCAGATAACAAGCCTGGTTTTAGGGCTGTGAATCTTTCATATCTGTTTAATTGTTTACGATCTTCTGTCTTTTCCTTGGACTGTTTTGTTCTTTGTTTTGACAGGTACCAGCAGAGTCTTCACCTGAGGTCTCCAAGGAGCACCACAGCATACACAGCATTTCTGTCAGAGGTGGATCTACTTTGGAACAAGCATCTCTTGCTTGCTACAGGAACTGGCATTTCTTTGTTTCATATTCCTCATGCAAAAAGAAAAATACATCTTCAGCTAAGGTTAAAAATTAATTGTTTAATGCCTAGATTATTTATTTGTTCTTCTTCTTTCCTTGCATGACTTGGGTCTAGTTTTCATTTAAGGATTTTTTTAATGTTCCCTTTACAGATTTGTCTTTTAATCTCAAATCTAATCCATCATAGTAATAGTGGGGACAGTTTCAAATGCAACTGCTTGAATGGAAACAGACATGACTGATAGAACCCAAAATCCTATCTTCAAGCAATCAACTTGCCCTCACAGCTGGGATATTAGAGACAATCCTTTGTTGCAGCAGAACTTCTTCCTTCAAAGGTGAAGCCCAGTAGTGAGTGGCAACTTGGAAGAAGTATATTCAGTGAAAAAGGCAAGTGCCCTCTTAGTCCATCACTTAGCATCAAGTATATTTACTTGAAGGAATCAGGTCTCTCTCCACACTTGCAGAGAGCTGAAGCTGTTCCAGAATTGCCTGAAGGACAGAGCAAATCTGTGACTTGCAGGACATTTGTCTCAGGGTGGGGAAGGACTGCAAAATAAAATGTTCTCCTTGCAATGGGAGGTTTAATCAAAGAAATGGAGAAGGGTCACAGAGCAAATTCCTGAAACTAGACTCATGAGTTATAAATAAATATTCCTCAGTGTGAACAGAGGTCCCTTCAATAACACCCACTGCTCATTCCAGGCTGCAGTGTGATGCACTCAGGCTCTCTGGCCCCACAACTCAATTCTTCTGCAGCACCTTCCCTGCATCCCACACTGAGCTCCTTCCATGAAGAGGAGGTAGGACTGAGCACAGGGAGGGAAATCCAACATCCCAACCTGAACACAAAGGCTTGCTCCCAAGATGTGTCCATCAGATGATTGAAGGCCAGGAGAGCGAGTCAGGGGCAAAGCTCTCCAAATTCTTATGCAAGATTGTCTGCAGTGAAGCCAAAGGGAGGTGTGTAACCTCATACTGATGAATGCCGACGTCCTGGGATAAGGTTTCCTTTAGGGAGACATTGAGGTTTTCAGGGGTGCTGCACTGGCTTCTCACTGCTTTCTTTGCTTTGTAAATTCCAGATGCCAGAGCAGCGCTGCTCTTTGCCTGGGGCAGAGGGAGAGGAACAGCCCAGTCTGAAGCTCTAATCTATGGGTCCTGCCCGGCTGCAGGCACCATCTCCAGGGCTGCTTCTGCACCCGGGTAAGCACTGGGGAGGAAACAAAAGGGGAGCATGACAGCCTCATTCACTTGCTAATAGGCTACTGGAAGAAAGACATCAAATCTACAATTACCATGCAAGGACACAGTCCAGCTTGCTAAGAACAGAGGAAAAGCAAGAATGGCGAAGGAGAGGAAATGGATTAGGTTTTCCACAAGCACCCCAAAATCCACGCTTCCTACTCAACTGGAGCCCCGGGAGGTTGAGCAGGGCTGTGACACCAAACTGTTGAACACGAAACAAGCACTTCTTTTTGGCTCTGGTTAGAAAAATCCTTTCTTGCAGAGCTGCCATAGTTCATGTGCTTAGAGCAACAGTGTACAAAAAGAAGGGTTGGGGTTTTTTGGGAAGGAAGGTGGAAAAAAAAAGAGCACAAACCCTGCACTGGGAAAGCCACACCGATGAGCTTGTTAACATTTGAAGAGACTGCTTGGCATAATTCCTTACACAGATTCCTGCCAAGAATTTGCAAGAGGAAAGTATATTTAGCAATCCAAGGCATGCCAAAGCCTTGACAAGAGAAAAAAAAAAACGTTTTTGAATATGTGGAATAGCAATTAGACATTTTCTAAGCAGCCATTTTCAAAATGCATCCAGGCATCTAATAAGGGCACCTGAGGCATATCCACAACTCTGCCACACTCCATGGCTCAAAAGACATCCGCTGAGATCAAATACTCGGAGGAAGGATGTGTTACCGATGGCAACTGCCCACTTCCACAGCACTGGGGCCAGTTTCAAGCAGGCATCTCAAGCCGTTGGAAATACACAACCTCATGCCACTGCAAATCATTTTGTAGCATCCTTTAAGGAGCCATTTCTCCAAGGAAAGCTGGGAGCCCCTCTGCATAGCTGGGTAGCAGAGAGATGTTACCCGCCCACTTCATTCACAGGAGCTGGGCCAGCTCTGTGATGCAATTTTTCCCCAAGTGGAGCTGCTGAAAATCCAGGTAGGATGAGCAGCAGGTGGAAGCTAGGATAATACATAAAATCAGATGGTGACTTGCAGCTGGTTAAAGTGGTGCTCACATCATTCTCTAAATCTGGCTGCTTCTCTTGTTATCCAGTGTTTGGAGCTGCATGCAAAGCCAGCAATAAACTTCATCACTAAATCTCCTTTCTTTATAGGAAGAGACCTAGAAGATAGTCCCAAGACAGGGTTAGTCTGCACGAGGAAGGTCACTCACCTGCATCAGTCACTCTTGCTTCTGAAGTGCCATCTCCTTGGGATGCAGCATGGAGGAAGGAGCTTAGGAAGGCCATGAGCAACTCTTGGTTGTTCTCAAGAAGGAAAGCAGTTGACCGTACAAGAGCAAAACATTTGATGGTTATGAAAGTTAGAAATCACACTGGAATATGCTCCTTAAAACATGGTGCCCATTGCTTATAACTGCCAGGCTGTGTTACAGTCAAATTCCTAAGACACCAAGCCAAAAGGGAGCACCTGCACACAGGCTGAGTTCACACTACCTTTAAGTCAGGACATGCAGAAAGGGCAACCAACATTTGTGGCTGAGGTTTCTTATTTCTATAAGCCCTAAACCTCCAGTCTTTAATATGTGGCACAACACCAGGGTGCCCCCAAGGCCATCATGATGCCCTACAGACCAAACAGGGTGTTGGTGACCAGGAGGGGGCAGGAAGCACAAAGAGGGTAAAGCCAAAGCAATTATTTTGTTTTGGAAACAAAGAAATACTTAACAGAAATCAGAATGAGGAAAGCTGCCCTGAGCTTGTTCAGTTTTTTATTTTCAAGTTCCTCTGGGCTCTTGGAACACCTTTTGGTACTTGAAATGCTGTGCTGATTACAGCTACCCCTTAGGTTATATCCTTGATCCTTAAAGAAAAATCCCATGTGACTGACAGATTGCTCTGAGAAAGAGGACCCCTTCTCACCCGCTCTTCAAAAGCAAGCAAGATAAACTAATCTGCACAGCCACATCTACAGAACATTCAATCAGATTTAAAGTCTCAGTTTCTATCAAACCCTTCTCCAATTCCCAGAGCCATTGTAATCCAGATGGGTCTGGCATTGCCATAAGCTCACACCCTCCAGGACAGGTATCTGCTCTCTGCTTCTACAGTGTCTAAGACAACTCTATCCAAGTTCCAGACCAAGGCTTAACAGCAAATATACTGAAAGCAGTAAGCAATATTGTTTAGAATTCCTGTTTTCGCCCTAGATTCCCAGAGGAAACAGCAAATTTGGAGGATCACCTGGCTGAATAACATAGTTGTCAATACAAATTTCTCCTAGTATATGCATGGCATTTGGACTGAGCACTGACACAAATTCAGCTTTGCTAGAGGTGACAAATGACTGCAAAATCCTCATGTCCAACCTGCCCATTCCTGTTTTAACCTCCTGATGTCTTTTGTCACAGACAATCGAAAAGACTGCCATGGTCTGTTTTAGGGGGGGAAGCATGAACCGCGGAGCTGAGCAGCTGTAGCAGGAGCCCAGGTGCGCAGAGGCGCTGCCGGCTGGGAGGGAAGCCGAGGGGATGCAGCGGCCCCGCAGCGCCGCGCAGCAGAGCGGCAGTGGCGCCCGCTGGCCGCTCGCAGCATTGCCGGCGCATCCTTCCTCCTGCCCGCCCAGAGTCCTCCGAGGGACTGGCAGCCTCGAAGATTCACCCACACAAAATGCCTCTGCCGAGGAGCACGCCGGGGTACCACGGCACAAGAAGCCCAGGGGATCTGCGGGCACAGCCCATCCCACAGGGCTGCAGGTAGGACCACACAACCCAGGTCAAAAAGATCATCTCACATCCTTATCTTCTCTTTGTATTTCTACCCTGCCCAGGTGCAACCCACTGCAAATATAAATCCAAAAGGTAATTAATAACCTCCTCAGCAGGAATAGAAGTCATCTCAGATAAGATACCTGAGCCATCCTGGGATATGAACACAGTGAAACATATCTTCTGCACCTGTTAATGAATAGCCATTCATACTTCAGAGCAGTTGAGAAAGCTTCATCAGAAACCTGTACTTCAATTACGACCTCTGCATTAATGAAGAAAGCACAGACGTGTGCAGAGTCATGCCTCACCACATGGAAATGTGACCAAAGCACACTGAATCAAGAATAAAAAGCAATATGCAGAACCACACTGTCCTGCCTGTGAGAGGAAGCAACATTCCTACAGGGCAGGGGCTGATCTCTCTGGTGAACAGTAAATAGGACTCAAAGGAATTAAGCAATTAAGCAAAGCAATTAAGTTCTGTCAGGGGAGGTTTAAGCTGGATATTAGGAAAGGGGTCTTCACCCAGAGAGTGGTTGGGCACTGCAACTGGCTTCCCAGGGAAGTGGTTACACCACTAAGCCAGTTGGGATATGAGGATATGCAGGTTGATATGAATAACACCAGATACCTCAATACATTAATTGACTTCGGTAAGGGAAATTTGAAGCACCAAATTAAAAAGAAAAACTAAGAGTATGGAAAACAAGTTCAGGGTTACTGAAGTCAAACTCGTGAGCCACAGACTTTTTGCAACTTGGGAAAAAGTTCCTACTTAGGTCCAGCTTTGAATTAATCTTTTGAAGATGTCAGGTTCATTAATGAATTATTATTGCTGTGGCTTATCACTACTTATCACTTATCATTTACATGTAATCATGTAAAGCTTAATTTGGAATAAAAATAAGCAACCCCTCTGCTACTTCCTTGCTATTTTTTCTCCAGCAGAAAAATTTGTTTATAAATTTTGTTAATAACCAAAGTTATTAACAATACTTTTGTTTTCTGACCTGTATTGTTTAGGGATGGGAGAGGCAGTCTTCAAAAAACCCCCAGATAAAACCAAACTGAAACTCACAAGTCAGACCATAAAAGATGTTCCAGCATCTTGACAGTTTAAATGGATTATTTGGAGGCAATAATTAACTCAAAAAGCAGCTTTTTCACCAAGATTGAATGTCCAAAGGATTGGCTCAACATGAAAATTTATTATTGTAACTCAGTGTGGATTAGGTGACTCAAACATCCGGACACGAGAGCCTGCTACCAGACCAAGAGGGAGTGAGCCACGGGGAGCAAAGCATTCAGGTGGACCAACTCCGAGATCTGTACACAACAGAACACACCACAGGCTGTAGTGCAGTTATCTGTGGGTGGTGATGAAGAATTAGCAGAACCAGCCAGCAGAAGAGCACGAGTTGCTTTTACCATTCCAGCCAAGATGCTCTTTTTCTCTCCATCTTGCAGCACATGGCCGAGTCCCTTGAGGAAATTGGAAAAGGCAGAGAGATGTGTTCTCTCTTCCCCCTTACATCTGCCCATTCCTCCACTCGTGGAGCTCTACGCTATTCCTCAGGCACAGATAAGGACATACCAATATGAGCCAAGCTTCTTCAAGTTATTTAAGCTTTCCTCAGATTCACCTCAGCACATTCAAGCAACAAAATGTGCAATTAACTAGAAAGGAAAGTGGTTTTTAATGGCTTCACCAGTAACCAGGGCCACTCAAACTACTGGATAGCACTACTAGTGTCTCCATAGTTACACCTATAAATACAGAACTTTTGTTTAGCAACAAACTGTTCTTGAGCCAGATGAGGGAGAAGTGCATTAAGAAGCAGATCCTGTGAGGTGGGACAATGTTTATCATGCAAATGTCCTCCCTTACACAACTGGCTGAGACATAAAACTCCTTCTCCCTTTTCCACCTCCCCTGGAAGGTATTGGGACTTTTGTAGGCATGACAGCATTCATCCCAGGCTCAGTTAAGATTATGTGAGACAGCTGTCATGGCTTGGTCATAAAACATCAAAGACCCCTGAAACACCCCCATACCCAGTTTGGACCTGGACTGCACATGATCCACAATGTTACATCAAACAGTGGAAACCCCACCCCCTTCAGGGGAGGAACCTGGGTATTCCCACCACACCTGAAAATGCTAACCCAGTGAACTTTTGTTTCAGGGGCTCCCCCACCTCCCACAGATCAAGACTGTGACCATCACCTCGACTAAGGGACACTGAAGTCACCCACAATCAAGTCTTGTCACTGGATCCGTGTTTTCATCTTTTCCTATTTTTTCCCTTTCCTATACTTTTTTATCACTATTTGCTTATGTATGTATTTTTTATACTTTTGCTTTTTCTATAGCTAACCAAAACAGCTACACACCTCCATGCCACTGCAACCAAATTATTCTAAAACATATTTACCATCCCAGTCCTACAGCCCATGGATGACTCCATGCTGAAGTAGGGCTACATCCAAAGGAGGCTGTGACACTGTAGGAAGCCTACAGTGGAGCAGGCCCGTGGCAGGACCTGTGCCCTCAGAGGAGCCCAGGAGCCCATGCTGGAGCAGGTTTGCTAGCAGGACTTGTGACACCATGAGGGACCCACGCTGGAGCAGAGGAACTGAGAGGAGCCCTCCCCTTGAGGAAGATGAAGCAGCAGAGTCAGCATATGATGGACTCAGTCCCCATCCCTCATGCCCCTGTGCAGCTGCTGGGGAGGGCAACAAAATCAAGAGTAAAGCTGAGCTTGGGAAGAAGGGAGGGGTGATTGGAATTAATATTTGGTTTTATTTCTCATTATCCTACTCTGATACAACTGGTCATAAATTACATTGGTTTCGCCAAGTCAGATCTGTTTTGACCATGACAGTAGCTGCCCTTATCTCAACCCACAGACCTTTTATTCTATTTTCTCTCCCTTGTCCAGTAGAGGAAGGCAGTGATGGGGCAGTTTTGGGGGGCACCTGGCACCCACCATACATAACAGACAGGACTTTCTGCAGAAAAGACAAAAATTATTCCACTCCATCATCACCCTTTTATTGATAAAAGGACAGATCTTGACAGTGGAGAAAAAAGGATGTTTCACAAGGAGAACAGGAAGTCGCTTCTACTGGTCTTTCAGTTCCTTCAGTCTTCTGATGGCAGATTTGACTGTCACTGCAGAGGTGGTACTGGAGGAAGAAGCAGAGTCATTTGCATGTGGCAGAACAACTGTGCTGGTGTTTTTTATTTTTGAGAAACCACTTATCATTTAATCTGACTGCGCTGTCAAACAGGGTCTAACTCCACTTTTATTTTTCTGACAACAAAGCGTAGGCCTGAGTCCACAAAGCACATGGAACTTCACAGGCTACAACCCAACCCAAATCTCCCAGTCATGCACTGACCACGTGCACCAGCGTGTGGGCTCAGATCCCTCACGACTGCTACGCGTGGGGCAGGAGTCTCTTCTACAGAATTGTGGGGGAAGGAGCAAAGAAGGGGAGTAAGCAACAGCACCCTCACAATAAAGGTTATAATAATTCAATTCTTTGCTTTCACAACGAAAGTAAAACATGAAAATAACTTTTCTTGGAATAAATCTGGCTTTGCCTATTGCAAAGAATAGCAGTCAAATTGACTTTGATCCACAGCAATCAAATTTTAACAGAACAGGCAACTTCCCCCATTACTATCTCAAGACAGATCTACTTAATGATTAGTAGATCAAAATTTAAAAAAAGAAAAAGAAGATAAAAAGTCAAAAGCTGTATAATAACACAGCTATGTAAGAATAAATGCTGACTGGAGCTTTTTTATTTCCTTACTTGTAAGTCCAAGCACCACCAGCAACTGTCTTCATGCAGGATCCACAGTGCCAGATACCCACAGCCTTCCTCTTCATTTTGGTCTGGAACAGAAGAAAAAAGGGAAAAATAAAAGTCATTCTCCATCAGCTGAAAAAGCCAAACAAGAAACTTCAAGCAAGGCCTTCACAGCACTCCTATAAGCCAAGTTTAGATAAGAAAGGAACAGAAAATCCTTTTACTCAAATTCTGCAGACACTTCTGAAAACACTTTTCCATTCAGATATGAACTGGGTCATTTCTGAAGGCATCATCAAAACTTCAGCTTATTTTGAAGGAGAAAAATAGTAAGGAGCTACCTTGGTTATAACAACTGATATTCTCACCTGGTTTGGTGCTCACGTAACTCCACTGTTCCTAGGACTCCCTGGGCAAGCCCAGCTTGCCAATCCAGACCCACTTCCAACAGCATCTAAAGAGTGAGTGGTGGGTACGGAATTCCCTCCCCCACACAGGTATCCATCACTTTGCAGAGGAGACAGTAAGTTTGCCCACACCTATGCCTGATTTAGGCACCTCTGCAGGCAAGACTATGAACATTCTCACTTCATATAAGAAAGGCAGTAAGTTAAAAACAAACAAAAACCCAACAACAAATCAAAGCAAGAAAAAAACCCATAATGAAAATATTTTTAAATTTCCAGTTTAAAGATTCCTACTCTACAGATATCAATAAGAACATAAGATAACTGTGATGTTTTAAATCTGTCAGGTGTATTTTATTAATTATGTAAAACATATAATATGGCAACATCACTCATTCTTTTGCATCATGAAATGTAATAATGTTTGTTTTCATTTAACTACTACTAAAGATACAGGTGAAATGTCTACTCTCTTTTTCAAGAACTCCGACGGTAGCCCAAAGCTCACTACACACTAGTCCCTGTCTTGGAATTAGGCATGTTTCTCTTCAGTACAAAAATCACTGAAGCATCAAATCACCTTTCTAGCATCAGTAACAATGTGATTTTTAAAGACTTTTGGGAGGGGAAGGAGATCTCTCACCTTGCCACAGAAGGAGCAGGTATACTTGGCATGCTGGCTGATTTCAATCTTCTTCACCATTTTCCTAAGGGACGCACCGTAACGGGTCCCATATTTACCCACGATCCCGACCTTCTTGGTGCGCTTAGCCTGTTGGGAGGCAAACCAGAATGAGCTGCAGCTCTACAAAGACAGCTTTCCCCTCACTGCTCCCCTCTCCCGACATGGCAGCTGAGTGCTGAGCACCCTACAGCCGGGCTGCAGCCTCCCCTGCCGCTGGGAAAACTGAGTATTCCCAGCGTCAGGAAATGGGTCAGGCTGGAAGGGACCACAGTGGTCACCTGGTCCAACCTCCCTGCTCAAGCAGGATCGGCCCGGAGCACATGGCACAGCGCTGCATCCAGACGGCTCCTGAGTATCTCCACTGAGGGAGACTCCACACCCTCTCTGCGCAGCCTACCCAGTGCTCGCTCACTGCACAGCAAAGTTCTTTCCCGTGCTCAGGTGGGACTTCCTGTGCACGGCCTTCTGCCCGTTTGTCCTACGGCCTGGCACAACCGAGAAGAGCCTGGCTCCTGCCTCTTGACACCCCCTTTAGATATTCGTACGCTATTTTTACTATTTTATTATTATATATTTATATGAGATCCCCTCTCAATCGCCTCTTCTGAGGCTGAACAGGCCCAACTCCCTCAGCCTGTGCTCATGAGAGCTGTTCCAGTCCTCTAACCGCTGCCCTCCCCCAGAGCATTACCGATGAAACGCCACCGGGCTGGCGCTGCTGCAGCCCCGCAGCTTCTGCCGGGACACTTCGGGCCGCCGAGACCGGGCAGAGCCTCGTCCGTTCCGGGGCTAACCGGCGGCGGCACGGAGCGCTGCAGCCCCTCTGTCCCCCGCGCCCCGGCTGCCATTCCCCTCACCCAGGCCGCCTCCCCCCGGCCGCCCGAACCCAGCGAGCCGCTGTCGCAGCGCGGAGCCGGGGCCGGCTCGGTTACGCGGCGCACCCCCGACCCCGGCTCCGCGCTGCCCCGGGCGCGCCCCGCGGGCTCAGCGCGGCTGTCCCGGTGCGGATGGCGGCGGATGGCGGCGGACGGGCCCGGCCTCACTCACCATCTTCCGCCGGCGCCGACGCGGAGAGGGAGCCGCAGTGCGCAGGCGCGGGCGGGCCGGCGCGGGTGGAAGTGACGCAGGAGCCCGGGCGGGCTCAGGGGGCGTCTGCAGGCTCCGTCACTGGAGGCACTTCCGAACCGTCTGGATGCAGGCCCGTGTGCTCTGCCATGGCCCTGCTGGAGCAGGGAGGTTGGAGCAGGTGAGCACCGCGGGCCCTTCCAGCCTGACCCAGCCTGTGGAACCCAGTGTGAGACCCGGGCGGTACTTGAGCGCCAGCACTGCCGCAGCTCAGATTCCTGGGTTTCCACCGAGGGAAGTCACAGCAGAAAAGGAGACCGGGTATTCCATTCACTCACCTGGTTTTTAAAGAGAATGAGCAGCAGGTAGATATCAAAAAAGGGACAGAAAACGTGTCCACAACTGCAGAAAAAGTAAATAATAACATATACATAAATCAGCGAGGATGAATTCTTACCATAAAACATACCAGCCCTAAACTATGACGTTTCAACAGTTTTGGCATCAGGTCAGGTTAAGGCAACTTCCTAATTTCCTTGGGGTTACCCAGTGCTGAAACCACCAGCTCTGAAAGCCCTCGTGTGCTGCTTCAGAGGTGATTCCCAGCACCAAAACACAGAGGGAAAAATACACCAGTGCCACCGCGCTGCAATGCTTCTAAGGTGATTAGCAACCCATTAACCTCCATTAGGAAATGTAATCCAGTTAGCATGACAGCTTTTCCATGTGCAGAGCCAGCTACGGTTCATCCCCTCCTGCCAGGAGAGGGCCAGAGCTTCCCAGTCCACCTAGAGAAACCATCCTCAGGTAATTTTCCTCCATACCCACCCTGGCTGCCTCGAGCAATGACAGCACTCTTCACTTGCAGTTTGTTTAGTTAAGAGGGAATCAAGGAATCGAGTGTACCCAGCCACTCTGTTACTTTCCCTGGCTGGGATCTGTACTTTAAGAGATGCTCATGGGCAGATGTCACATTCCTTCTTGGCTCTTGCTCTCAGGGTTTGAACACCGACACTTTTAATTCCCTCTTGTCATGCCAGGCTCCCCATTCCCTGATCATCCTTGCATGCTCTTCTGGGAGCTGGTGGGCCAGAGCAATGTCTGATATGAGGGCTCAGCAAGACTTTAGGCAATGGTATTTTTATCTCCCTCAGCTGAATCAAAATTTCATTTGATATATCCTACGAATATATCTGCCCTTTTCAGATCCTCATCACAATGATGACTCACAGGATACAGCTTTGATATCAACGTATTAGAAAACAGAAAAAAGTGATTTCCTTTGGCTGCCTAGTGATGATATGGTTAAAAAAATATTAATTGTCAGCTAATGTATCCAGAGAATCTACTGCTATTCTCTGCTCTGTATCTACAGAGTTCAGGTTTGCTGTGACAGTACAGCACACGGTCATATCCATCATCTACCAGGGTCACAGGCAGCTCTGGCAACAACCAAACCCAGCTGCCCTGGCTAACAGCCATTCCCAGCACTGCCAAAGTAAACACACATTTCCAAGGGACTGAGAACATGAAGGACACAGGCCAGCACAGCCATGCCTTCACAGTCTACTCCCTTAAACTTTTCAGATCATTAAGCTAGCCAGCCTGGAGCACACAGAACCCTTAGTTGGAACTGCTCCAGCTTATTGTTGATATATTTTAACCTGTTGTTGCTGTTTTTGCATCCTTCTTGAAAACACACCTTTCTTCAACACAGGTGGGAGCACTGATGCAGGCTTACAAGCAGGCATCCAGCCACAGTAAGATGCTCTAAGATCCAGTAAGATGGGTCCTTCCCTTTCCTCTACTGGTTTTAGATAATGCCAAAAAGATACAGCTCTATTATCTTCAGCTGGCAGGTGCAAGATGCCCCAGGAGTGGTCCATGTTCCTGAGCCTGCTGTGGGTCTCACTGGCGTCCTGCACGCTGCCTCAGAGAGGTTCTCGTCAGCAAGCCTTGGAGATCCTGTCTGAGCCTGCTGCCAGCTGCCCTGCCACCTCCTCACCATATTAATGATGGACTAATGGTGCCATTGGGATAAGGCCTGCAGTCCCTCCAGTCCCTTGAAGTAATCACTAACAGCACTTTGCTGCAAGGTTCTTCTCCCCTTTTTCATGTAGTAAAGGATAAAGTGGATCTCAGGTATATTTGAAAAATCTCTAGCTGGGCAGCAAACCAGCTGAGATTTTATGGGTCCTAAGAAAGGGAAGGTTCACCTAGCATTCCTCTAGCAGGGCTGGGATTTATCAACATAACAACAAGATGAATCAAGATAATAAGAAGCAGAATTCTCCAAGGGTACTTTCAGTGTATCTTAGAAAAGTACTGTTTTGAAATAGTTGCAGCTTTACAAAGAGAACTACTCCTATAGGAGACAACAATATAGGTACACAAATAATGCCTTTTGCTTCTTTTTTTTTTAGTCAGCAGACAGCAACATTTCTCACCCCTTACTCAGAACAACCCACTTTGCAAGTAGAAAGATCACTCATCCTACAGACAGATTAAATACTCTGTGTTCAAGATGACAGACATTTAAAAATGTCAAAGAGCGTGTCTTCATCACCTGGCCAGCTGTTGAAGTAAGAGCAGTGATGGTTAACTCTCAGCCTCAAACCCAGAGATAAAGCATTTCCTCCAGCTGCCCAGTCACAGCATCTGCAGTCACTAATGAAAAGCAGCTCTCCACCCAGCACAATTGTACACACAGCCTGTGGGGCATTTCCATGACGACACCAGCTGCAAATGGAACAATCAAACCTTTCAATGCAGGAAAAAATACCTAATGTTACCAGGTTGATCTTACAGCACAAACATTTTTCTCATCTGCCTTGCAAGACAGGTATTTTTGTCAGTGTCTGGTATCTGCACAGAGCCAAGCACATCAGCTCCAAAGAACGTTAGCTACTGGCCTCCAGGAGCTAAATGTAAGCCTTCAGTTTGCCACCTTTTCTACAGACTGCAGCTGTAAAACACAGTTAAGTGGGAGATGGAATGCTAAAATAGAGAAAGTAGCAAAAGCTTGTGAATCGCAACTTAGAACAACTTATTATTTAAACAGTTCAGTCCAGAATCAGTTTCTTACAAAACAAGAGCAAAAGTATGCCTGTGTCCCCTTTTCCTCATTCACCTGTAGAAATCAGTCAAGTCTTGAAGAAAACACACACCCATCCACCCCATCTCCCTGAGAAGTCAGGGTTAATCCCTAGCAGTCAGCACAAGCTTCACCCTCCACTGACAGAAGAAGAACATGCCATGGAGAAGGTCCTAATATTCAGCACAAGTCCAGAGATGAGTGTGCAGAGGCAGACGTGCCTAAAAGGCAATGCACACTTACTGGCACCCAGCTACATTACTTAGCTTCAAGGCGGTAACCTCCTCTTTTCCCTCCTCTTCTCCACCTTCACAAAGCATCAAGATCTGTTTGGATCTTTTTTCCTCATGGCCAAACGGAATACCCAAGAGCCAGTCTGTGAGTGATCCAAGTAATGGCCCTATTTGCCAATGAACAAACTCTAGAAATACAGACTTTTGGAAATGGAAAACTGCAGCTGCTGATGAGTTGCTTTTCTCAAGAGTTCTGCCCTGGGGACAGACAACCATTATCTGCTTTTTAAACAAAACAACTGTGGAAGCTGACATGCTGAAACACAGCAGAATGATACTTGCCCATGTCCATTCAGTCATCAACAAAACCAGGACTGCAAACCCTGCAGGCTGCCAGGTGTGTGCTGCACATCTGTCACACTGTCAGACTGCCTTCTCATCCTTTGAGATGAAGATACAGAGATACAGAAAACTTCAAATCTTTTATTTTCAAAAAATAAAAAAAAATAATACATGATGGCTTTTGGTTTTTCTTTTTTAATTTAAAAAAATATCTCTTAGCTGCCATCTTTAGCTGTCACCTTTTACACTTCCTCAATGCGCCGCTTTTTTTTGGGACTCGCTGAACATGTCTCTGCTTCTCTGTCTTGCAAGGCACTGCCAGAGTCAAACTCACAGCCAGCATCAGCTGCCTCCAAAAACAAAACATCATCAGCGTCATCTCTGCTCTCGGAGAAGGTCTTTTGGAAAAGGTCATAGATAGTCTTCTGCTTTGGATCTGGCTAAGGAAACAAAAGAGAACAGGATGTTATGCAAAACATAGTGAGCAAAATCAGAGGACACTCCCTTTACACAGTGCACATGTGTAGATCATACCTTACATGATACATACCCGTATGTATCTCATACATGATACACACCTACATGTATCTCATACATTATATACTCAAAGACATATATATATGACATGGATGCTAACAGGTCTCCTTGCAAGTAGCAGGCTTGGACTTCTGTGGAGAGTCCAAGCCAAGGTGTGTATCCTGGGAGGAGCTGAACAATCTGGTCTGTGGCATTAAAGGCAGAACAGGTGTAAGGCCACCTGTGCCAATCTAGATGTGTACACAAGCCAAAGCCCATTCAGCCTCTCCCAGGGACCACCAATATTCTTTCAGGTCAATTACCTTAGGACAGTAATTAGTTGACTCAGCTGTTTCAGAGAAATTGGTTTCTGAAAGACCAGCTTCACCCAGCACTTTGATCTTCTCCTGAATCATTGGCCTAGGAGTGATAAATGGATATTACTGAAAGGAAAAAATCAAGGACAGTGCTTCATTTACTATGTGTAGATTAAAAAAGGATACAACTGGAAATAAAGATGGCTTTTCTACCAAACTTTGTTGGTTCCTTGACCTGTCCTGCTCTTGGTTATAATCACTGTATACTGTCTTAAGGTATCAATCAATTAAATTAGTAACAATTAGAGGATTTTGGGCTATAAACATTTGGAGAACACATACGTCCAATAGAGAAACTAGATGACTGAGACAACACCAGTGGTATGAAGTCAGACCAAAAAGATGCAGCTAAAAGTCTCCAAGGCAAGCAATGGTAAACCCCAACAACAGATACAGCAGCATTTCAAGGATAATTCCCAATGTACAGCAGGAGGAAGAATCCATCACTGGCCCAAGAGGCTGAGAGGTCCCGGCCACACCTGCACACTGGACACTGAAAGATGCCAATGCCACAGCACAGTTAGTGCATTTACCAAGTAGCCTTGTCCTCTTGTTCTTTTTCTTGTCTTTAAAAAGATGCCACTGTCCTTTCAAGAGCCGTATTTCTTCCCCATTAAGCACTAATGACTACACAGACAGCATTTCACAAATAAAGGCAGAATTACTGTCATTAACTTTCCATGAAATTTGGGTGATGCATCAGTTTCCAGATCCTTGCATTGTAGGGTTATAATTACTTGCCATCATGATATTCTGGAAACTGCACAAGTTCACTTAGTTCATTCATTCCTTTAAACAAGGTAATAAAGATGTAATTTTGGACTTTAAATTAAGCAGCTGGTGAATAATTTCTTGTCATCATTTGCAGGTCATCTCCCTTGCAGCACTAAAGATTCCTCAGATCCTGCCTACCCCAAATGTCAGATTCCCCAGCCCTAAGAACTACTGTCCACTGGTAACTCTCACTGGAGCCAAAAAGCCTCATACCACAACTATCCAGACGTGGGTCAATAGCACCTTTTTAATCTATTTGAAGGGCTCACTGAAGAGCAAGAGGAAGGCAACAGTGCAGTCCTCCTCCACAGCTCCCAGTCCAAGCACACAGCAGCCAGCTCCTCAGAACTGATCTACAATACACTGAACCATGTCCAGTGTCTGCTGACTTTCTTTGAGTCTCAGCACTTTACAGTACTCTAGCACAGGAATGTTCTGGGCTGGTATGTGAGACAATTCCTCCTCCTTACAGAGAGACTGAAGGTTTTAGATGCATCAGCTCTCCCAGAATTTCTCTTGAGAGCCCTTTCTTTGTCAGGTAACTGCTTTTATTCCTCCTGCTTGTCAGCCACTCAGTCATGCCCACTGCAGCCAGGCCATGTCACCAGCTTGCAGCAGCCCTGGCAGATATTGATCCTCCCCCCACAGGCCGTGGAAATCAGCACTAGCACTAACCCCTCACACCACATATGTTACAAACAGTGTAAACACGTGTCAGGAGAACCAAAGCGTCTTTCTCACTTCTTACCATAAGTAGTCATCTGCTGTGCCTTTAGCCACCAGGTAGTGAACATTAACAGAGCTGGTCTGGCCAATTCGGTGTGCCCGATCTTCTGCTTGGATCAAAATCTTAATGTAAAAACATCACAAAAAGTGAAAACTACAACATCTGAGAAACAGTGTAAGCACCAGAGAACAGAGGATCTCATTTCTTCTGCTTAGCAACTCTTTCTTATCTGGATCCTGTTAAGACCTGTATTCTCAGAGTAAGCCAAAAAGTAATCTGGTACTCCCAGTTCCCAAAAGGCACTCAACAGTTTTCCAAAGTAGAGGGTCAGCACTGATGATGGACCTTTTCAGGTGTTGGCTGGGCAAACCTTTAAGAGCTTTGTCAAATAAAGACAGAAGCGTGTTTCCCTTTTGTGCCACCTTCCTCTGCCTGCAAGCTGTGTAAACCAGCCTCACATGTTCAAGCCCAGGCACCTGTGGTTGCAGAGCCAGCAGACATCAGAAAGAGACAAACCCTAGAGAAAGCTGCCTGCCCATTACATCTCTTAATCAGCAACGTTTCTGCTCTCCAGGGAACATCCCACCCCTGTCCCCTCCAGGACACTGACCCCTGGGTTCCAGAAGAGCTCTGCAAACACCACCAGATCTGCAGCAGACAATGTCAGGCCCATGTTTGCAGCAGTGAGGGAAAGGACAGCCACAGCCTGTTTCTCTGAGAACTGGAACTTCTGGCACAGAGACTGCCGCTCAGCTGAAGATGTGGAGCCATCGATGCGAATGTGCTCAACGTGCTGTGAAAAGGCAGAAGGTGATGTTTAGAGACCTGGTGCCCCCTTTCTTGTATACTCCCTCCATGTTTTAGTGGATCCCACGTCCAGTACTGCCACTGAGCAAAGTCACCAGTGCCACTGTGGGTTATAGTCCAGAATGTTATCTTAAATCATTCTTCACACTGCTCCAGCATGACCCAGCAGGCTTTAGGAGTATCAATGGATATCTCACATGAAAAGTTAGACAAACAAGAGAAGTCAAGAGAAATGACTGGCAGGTCTATCAACTCTCCCTACAGTATCTTAGTTCAAAAATGTAAAAGCACCACAGAGGTAAAAGCAGGCAGAGATGGTGGGCTTGGGTAGTCTCATTCTCCCTTTGAGGAAAGCCTGGAGAACAACAGCCACACAGGGTAACATAAGAATTCACAAGCTCCAGGGCAGACAGTGGAATTAAAGACCATTAAATACAATAAAAGCCGTTCAGCTAATACAAAGTGCATGCTGTGAGGCATTCACCCTGACAGCTCAGCTCCTTCGGTGAAGGGCACACTCAGAAGCACAGCAAGTAGAAATCATCTCTGTCATTAACTGTCCTAAACTATCTGACCAGCCATAAATCCAGGGGTCTGTTCAACAGCTTTGAAGCTGGAACAGTGATAAAGTTAAGCCAAATCAGTCAGTCACTTACTTTCTTCTTCAGCTCTGCAGCTACTGCATCCAGCATTATCTTGTGATGAGCAAACACCAGGAATTTATTATTCCCACTTTCCAGTAACTCCAGGATGTATTCTCTACATGAAAAAGGAAAAACACCAAAACACTATAAAATTACGCGCTGAGAGAATACAGACTTTGCTCACAACAAATTTTGAAGATACTGCCCATCTATACACAAACACTAGGAAACAGGCTAGCATAAAAAGCCGCAGTAAAGTGCAAGCAGCAAGTCAAGTCTTCTATAGATTAAAATACAGAAAGGAAAATTCCCTCAGTTTTTCTTCACCACAGGCAGACAGCTGCCTACATTTTACTTGGGTGTCAAAGAGAATCAGTTTATTATATCCTACTTTGAATATGACATCCCACGCCAATCAACTGAAGGTCATCTATACTTAATTACAATCTCACTCACCCATCTTGTATTTTGAACTTCTGTACAATCACAATACACTAATCTGTATGCAGTTAAACTTCCTGAGTTTATTTGGGATTGTTTTTATATCAGAAGAAAACACCTCTAAACACAATGTTCAGAAAAAAATACCTTTTCTTGCAAGGGTTCCTACTGACAATTTATTCCAGCTTAAATATCTAAATTTGTCAGCTATTTCTAGGAGTTATCCACATGCATAAGAATGCATGCTAATGGCCAATGAGAGGCAACAAGGCTCCTTTTAAGTGACTTAAATGAAAACATCTAGCTTTTCCCATGGACTAGCAGCACAACTATAGAACCCATTTCTATGTAGTAACTTGTATTACAATCAGGTTAACTGGAGCCTGAGGAACACTTATAAGCCCATACAGATGATGTAATTTTTTCTTTGGAACAGCAAAGTTGTTGAGAAGATCAGGAATACCAAGACCTTTGCTAAAGTCAGCACATCCAGGTCAGCAGCAACTGTCACAAAGGACCAAGAAGGATTTCCAGTACTGTATTAAGATAGCAGATAACTTCGCAGGGTTCATAATATTCAGATATCCATTACATGACAGTATTATTTTGACAAAGAAATCTGGGAGAGAAGTGGGGCTGCAGTATTTGAAAACAAATATCAAAGCAAACATTCAGAGTAGTAAGCCAACCAACACATCACAATCATTTTATATCTCATTCCCACATTCTATTTAACAAATGGCAAGTCATTTCAGTGGAAGCAATGGAGGATAAGGGGTCATTAAGGGTAAGACACAGAAATGCTGATGATCAGAGGACAGTATCATTAGTTAGATGGTACTGTACCTTAGCAGATTGTAGTAACTGATATTTTAGATTCTACTAAACCCCAGGAAAAAATGGACTACTTCCTACTAGAGAGTCAAATAAACAGCACTTTATGGTTTTATATTCAGTTTGCACTTGTAACTGAAATAAAAACACACAAGTCTTGTAACTGTTCACTAACATAAAAGGAAGAAACTCTTCTACAGAAATGAATGTTGGGACTATGAAGTACAGTTCTGTGCCAAACAAGCAAATTTTGCAGCAAGGTCTGTGACTGTGAAATCACACAGTGCACATCAGTAGGTCCTTACATTCAGAGAGCTGTGGAAAGTAAACCATTTTCACATTACCATATTACTTATTAGAAAGTTATGCTATGACCTAAAGCAACTCCTTTGCAGTTCCAGCAAAAAGGCTAAGGATGAAAGTGCACAGAAAGAAATTACTTCTAGGGAAAAGAGAGTTAAAAGCACACATGTGGCACAAAAATTTTACTACTGAGGTCCCATGTGAGCTCTGTGGAAGAGCCAAGAACTTCAGTAGGAGCTGTGAGATTCTTAAAGCACAGTACAACTAAAGCTAAGCCCATCTCATAAGCTTTTTGGTTCAGGATTCCTGCTGCAGCAGAGCTGCAGCATTTGTTTTCTCAAATTCTGTTGATGCTTTTAGTTTCATTATTTCCCTGCTCCTTAAATTGAAAAAGGGTCCAGACCAGGGTATTTGATCCAAGTCTGAAACACAAAGTCATTTTAAACAGTTTAGATTTGTATCTGGAATGAAACCAGAAGACTTATTCAGCCAAAGAACCCCAAGAGAAGAAAATGTTTAGTGCCTTGTAATTACAATCAAGTTTTTCTAGGCTGACTTGAGGCTATGCTTCATGTCTCTGCACTGTTATCTCTAAGGCACTATCTCCCTCTTCTCAGCAGAAAACCACATTTTACTGGGCAAGAATGAAGCAGTGACACGGAGCTTACATGACTGAGCGGATTTTAGCTTCTGCTGTTCTGCTGAAGTAGACAAGAAGGGCTTCCTTCTCCTGTTGTTTCTGTAGAAGGAAGAGACAGACAAATTTGAGTCTCAAAAATGCCTTTTCTCCTTCTTGCTTACAGATCTGGTATTTCTGCTGCTGCCAATAAACACTTTGCTAGGAAAAAATCAGCCTAAAAAAGCACAACAATAGAGGCCTGGAGGGGGGAAGTCTCCTACTCGCCATTAGGTACAGCAGATACACAGCCCAGACACCTCCCTCCCTACCTCCCACTCAACTCCTACGAGTTGGATGACAAGTGTATCACAAATGCAGTTGTAGTTGAGAAAGCGTGTCCCAACTAAAATGGCAAGGAAAAACCCCTAAGTTCTTACAGAACTGTATTAGCAACCTACGAGCCTAGAACATGCATTTTCCACCCATACAAGGAAAACAAGCAAGAAAAGCAAAAATAAACCCTTCACATTTTTGGCTACTGCTCTGTTCACAACACAACTCAAATAAGCCTGTTTTTGTAGGGTGGATGAGATTGCAAGGCTGGACAGGAGAGTAAGTAGAGAGGCAAGAGATGTGAAAGACAATTAGAAATTACTAACAAGAGAAAAAAAAAGAGAGGAAATGGTATTTCACACAAAGGGACAAAGTAGACAACTTAGATCAAAAGCAAATCAAGCTGAACTAGTTTTGATTGTGCTGTACACTCATTTAAAACTGTGGCTTCACATAAGGTGTGGCTCTGACCTGTGGAACTCAGGGTACTGCTTTTTCACGAAAAAGTTTTTTAAATTAAAAGTACGTGAAATAGCAGTGGCTCATCGTGAAAATAAGTTTCTGACTTACACTTTCATATCCTTTGGCCATCTTCTTTGCTTCAGCTGCCAAGGCAGCTTTGGTCTTTGCACTAACACCTTCAGGAGCCACCACAACCATTTTGCGTTGCTTTGCTGGAAGCTGGGAAAGCACATCTGATTTCAGGCGTCGGATCATGATGGATTCTTCCAGCAAAATTTTCAGTTCAGTTAAGTTGGATGATCCAGAGTAATCCCAACCCCATGGCATCTGGGAAAGATCAAAGCAGTTATCAGTATCAAACCTGTAAGGGACTGCTCTGCATACAATCCAAATGCAGAATAAATTTCCAGAGAATCTGGACAAGGCAAAAACTTGATGGTCAGCAGGAGGTTTGACAAAAATGGCAATAAGGTAGAAGCATTCAAACTAATCCACTCAACATGAAAAGGTTACTTACAAGCTTCCCTTCTTCCTAGCTACAAGAGCCCAGGGAGGTGCAGGGAAGAAGACTATGCAGAAAGGTGGCAAGAATCCCTTCTCCAGCCCTGTGCCCTGATATTCACTCTCACACAGCAAGGTGTTGCTGCTTTCCACTTGCAGCTTTGAGCAGGCCAAAAGAATTCACTGCAGTTCTGTGCATGCACATTTATCTCAGCTTTAAGCAGAAACACAGAAAAATATTCTCTAACAGCATGAGGACAAACGTCCTTAACCCAGATGCCTTCACAGAGTTGTTACACTTGTCTGACATGCTAGGTCAGAACTGCCTGTTCTGCACTGTGACCTGACTCCTGCTCTGCTTCCTGGCATACTCTATTTCTGCCATTACTGTGTTTGGCTCAGACTCAAGCAAATCAGAAATAAACTGTGGCCCAAAAGACATTACTCCAAACATTGTCTCTTCAAAGCATGATCACTTCAAAGCTCCTCTGAACAAGCCATTCATTTACTCCTTCTTGAAGCACACCCCTCTGAACTTGGCCTATCCTTCAAGATCCTGTATACAAGCAATATACACCTGTTCAACTAAGCTCAGCTCATCACTTCTCCTACCAGCAACCTCACAGCCTATCTAACCTTAAATATCTATATTGATTTTGTCTTCCCCAAGAGAAAACTGCTACAACACATAAATGGAAGTAAAAGAGAGACTCACTGCATCCTCCATCCTCTCCTAGAATGCATGAGACAAAAAATAAATCATAAGGTTAGTCATGCTACTGACTGTCTTAAGGGGTGGTGCTGCTTGGATGAACAGGAATGAGAACATGCTGTGGGACAGGAAGCGGAGGAATCAAAGAGCTTATAGGCAAGTAAGACCTCTTGGGCATCAAAATGTGAATGTTCCTACTTCAGGTTGAGATAAAACAATCTGCAATCCTATTGCCATTTTGTACTGATGTGAACCATTAACTGACTTCAGATTCTGGTACTTATAGCCATCATTAAACTCATCTGACTTAATCTACTCCTACATAATTATGGCACCATCTGATTAGCTACAGTTGGTTCATTAAAGCAGGAAACAATTCAAACCCTAAACAAATAGCCAGTTTGAATCCTCCAGAATTAAAACTTTGACTCTGACAACAGCCCAGTGGTGCAGGGCTAGAGTTAATAAGCCCACCTGGATCTTAGCCAACCCCTTAAAAGATCAGCATGGGTATCACTGCTCTGCTTCCCTGAAACCGAGTGCAACACAGATGCATCCCTCAGGCCCACAGAAAGCTAGCTCAAGTCTACCTGGGTTTATTAGCTTTAGGCATTCCACATGAAAGCTGACATTGCTGAGCCACAGTCTTTATGCTACCCTTCTGCATTTCTCAGGCTCCGTGGGCCCAGCAGAGGAGATGGACAGAACCAAGAAGGACCCCCCTGGTGCTGTGCCCAGCCTCCAAAGCCCACTGCCCACACTGCCCAGTGCACTGGTAGGTGAGTAGGAAGGACCAACATGATTAGGCTGCTCAGCAAGGCCTGCTGTGGGCTATCTCTTTCCACTTAAAAGCCCATGTTTTCCCACTTTCCACTTCTGTAACAAGCAAGTATACGTATGCTCTATGTTCACATAGCCAAACTGATTTCAGAAGAGCAGCATTCTCATAAGGCAAAGAACAAGGCACAAACAGAGCCCAGATACCATCTACTGTCGTGTTAAAAAGCACATACAGGCAGAGTCCCCACAGCATGTTTAGGTTATATTGCTTATGGTGCTGGAAAGATTTGCATACAAGGAAACATTCTAGCTCTGTGCTGCACCTAGTTAGTTATAAAGAGAAAATTACTTTTGGAATTATTAAAATTTGCTTTAGTATACCCTATTGTGGAAAAGAAAATAAAGGGACATTTATTTTGCCAAAATACACATCTGACTTTGATCCATAACATTCCAGAACACATGCTTCCAACTGTGATTTTCTTACCAAAGTGTTACAGCATCTTACATGAGTCAGTAAACTTATTACAGTGTTAGCAGAAGCTGCCAAACTCTTACAAATTCAGAGCATGTGCTCAGATAGAAATTACTTAATATTTGCCAACATCAGCCAATTTGAAAAATGAATTCACAGCATGTATTTTGGGAAACAGTCTTGGGACATCTTCTAAACAACAGGTGACATTTCACTTGCTGCATTTTTAAAAGTACAGATGCTGCGAGGATGAATTAATAAAAACTTATAAATTTCTGTAACTTTTCTAATCAGATCTGCCAGGTATATGCAATTTTCTGTCATAAAATCTTGAAACAGAAACTAGTCAGACTTTAGTTTTAAATTGAATGGATGAGGTTTGCCAATTTTTCTTTAATCTTATAGTGCAATTGGATTTATTACTAATACTAAAACATTTTTTACGTAACACAACACCCTTCATCCTTACACATCTTCAAAAGCCTTGCAAAGACTCTCTGGTTCTGTGCAATTCTATCTCCACTCATAATGCTGCCAATTTCAGGACAGAAAGCAGAACTTACTTGAGTATTGACAGCAGAAGTACCACAACAGTTCTTCAGAGAGGATGCAACTCCTAACACAGTCTCAGGTTAGAGCTACAGCAACAAATGTCAGGGATACTCTACAGTCATGAAGGAACCAACTACAATCACCTTTTAAATTTTTTCATTCCCAAGTGGATCTATGGCAACCCATATTCAGCAGTCCCATCTTTTTCTCTAATGCTATCTACATCTCTTCATTTCCAGCAGCCCTACTTCTCCAAACAACCAAATTCCTCCCAGGTTCATGCTATCATTTACTGACATTAACTGTAACAAAATGTCCCAGGTGAGCATGGAGAAGACCAACAATGTTCAATTGTCCAGGAGAGGCAGGTCAAACATAGAAAGAAAATTGTATTAGAAATCCTGAAAGCTTTTGAAGGGAAGCTGATATAGACTGTGACCTCCATGCTGAGTTTCACTGAAGGTTAAAAAGTCATTTACACTGTAACAACCTGGATCCTGTAAAACAATTTTATTTCTTTTATCCAAGGTTCATCTGCCTCATAATTGAAATGACAGCTACTTGTGCAGGACTTTACCCTTAACAGGGCTTATCAAACTCCAAACCTACTTAGACTCATATTCATATGCTGCAAATGAACTTTCCTTTTTGCTGCATAAAACCAAGAAGATTAAACTCTATCTCTTCATTTCCCTCTAGGAACCATTCTGAAAGGAATGCTCAGAAAGGAATCTTTCCGTTTTAAAGATAATGAAGCTTACCAGAAGATGTGGCCTCTCCCTCCATATGATTCCTACTATGGATGGAGACACAGGACTGACGCTCTGTGATTCTGCATGCTAATGGCCTTTCTCTAATAAATGGCATCAGCACTTGACTACCAAAGCCAATTAAGTGCTCCTCTGACTTGCACACTTGGACATACACAGAACAGCACTACACTGGCTATGAAAGCAAGTGGGCATTCAGATCTAGGAAAAAGGGGATTCAAGAATTTTATGTGAGACTGCAGTAAGAATCTTCTTGGTGGAAACTTGGTATATGTTAGCTACCCCAAACAGAAAAGAAAACAAACATAAGAGCCCTACAAATAGCTGTAACTATATTTATGGCATACACTGATGATGTTCAGCTCTTCAGTATGTATTTTTGAACACTGAAATGGTCATTTGATGTTTCCAACCACTTTGCTGAACACTCCAAATTAGAGCTATAGGGAAATTTGAGTCCTTCTTTTGTGTCTATGCAAACCAGCACAGAAGATCCTAGAGCCTCTGTGTACAAGAAGCAGCAGCAACAGCTCTTCTCTTAGCAGTGTGTGTTCCAATACACACAACTGCCCTAGGGATGGCAAATCCAAGTACAGGTGAGTTGCCCATACCTTGGCAGCAAGGCAGACATTTGCTATTGTGGCTGCAAATGTTGGCTTCGTGCAAAGCCAAATTCTTGCAGTGGTTGGACTCAGTAACTCTGTGGAAACAACTGCTGAGCAGCTGGGAGAGGAGTTATTTTCAAAATATGCTGAGGATTGCATCCATCTCCTAAATTAGAAGAGGGTGGAATACAAAGATATAGTCTGCAAGTCTTCAATTTTTTACTTACCTGGAGGTATAAAATCCAAAATCCCAAGCAACGAAGTCCTTTATCAAACAGTGACTAAGACTAGAAACTAGGGTTTTTTGTTTGCTCTTTTTTATTTTTCTAAAATCAATTAGCCCAAATCTGCAGCTGCTTAAAGGCCCCTTAGCTACTCTGACCCTTTTAAAAACTGGGGGGGGGGGGGGGGCAAGATCTGATAAGAATAGGCTCCTTTCACCAGTTATGACCACATTTGTTTGGGGATTTTTTCCCCCATTTTTATTTCCATGGCTTTCAAGGCAAGAAACACTACTGCCTTCATGTCTCAGGCCCACCACTGCAGCACCTATATCTCCTCAGTTTACAAACTTTCAAAATGTTCCAGAGAAACTTTCTCAAAAAAGATGTAATATCGTGCAGAAAGAAGAAGGACGGAAAAGCCTCCACATTTTGAAAAAAATCAGTGCTGTTTGCAGAGTCCCAGTTTGCCACTTTCCCAGGGAAGTACCTTCCTGGCATCACAGTAGCGCAGCCCGAAGGAGTGGAACTGTGGGAAGAAGGTCGGCTGCACAGCGGCGATCTGCGTGTAGAGCTCCGCAGGACGCGACACGGCCGGTGTTCCCGAAAGCAGGATCACTCTCTTGGCAGCCTGGGAAAACCAAGCAGGGCATCATTACCATACAGCTTACAACAGAGCAGAACTTAGGAAGTCACCACAGTCCTGAAAGAAAATCCCAGACCCTCCGTTCAAGTACCCTAAACAGAAAAGTGCTTCACCTTCACAGGTACTTTCAGCTATCACTGCCTGAAGACATTCAAGCACAGTACTTCAAACTTCCAGGGAGTAGGACAAGCCACACAGTTTCTTAATACCCATCCACTTGCTCTAAGAGAAGGGTACATCCATTTTTACTACACTACTTTCTGAATCAGCATTTACCCACTAGACACATCTTATGCATGGCTTAACTTTTCACTTGGCACCAGCTATCACAGGAGAATGACACACCCTCACAGGTACATCCCCACCTCCAAAATAAATTCTCTCATAATAAACCTGCCACAGCAAGACATAAGCAGGCTGTCTTTCTCAAAAAAGCAGAAGAGATACAAAGAAGAAGGATTTTTTTCTTACTTCTTTGTTAATTTTTTTTTAAATTATATTAGCAAGGAGAAAAAAATGAAGCTCTCTGATGCTAGAAGATCTGACAGCCAATGGTGAATGTAGGCCCATCTGGCTGGATGCTAGAACATGAGAGAATAAATACAAATCATGTAAGAAGATTGCAAAATGTATTGTAGGGGAGACAGGAAGAGGACAGAAAGCCTGCATCTAAAGTAGGTGCTCTCAAGAAGAAGGGGCAAAAATTACTCTATAGACATTAAAGTCTCCAAGATACACTTCTACCTTCATACTGCCACTATTACCTAATTCTATTATTAGATAAAAGCTATGAATTTCTACAGCTGTAAATTCACATACTGTAGTTAAATTACACGTGCCTTTCAATTTCCTACATGGTTTATTGCAGGTTCATTAAAATAACAAAGAGATTGTTGAGTGACATCTGTTCCAACAGCTCATTCACATTTAAATGAAAAAGAAAATTTAATTCTTTTATCATTTCACTGAGATCAACAAGTCACCAAGATCTATTCAGCTGTTTCATCCACTTACCAATCAAACCTGGTGGAAAAAGAGTTCCGGAAATTAATTCAAGACTCTATCAGCTATTTATATATAGGTTGTGATCAAGGTGGGGCTTGCCTTCCCCAATAATCCCTGCTTAACAGATCAGAGGGAAATGTGATCACCACCAGGATCAGACAATTCCCATGAACAGTTAAAAAAGCAGAATATTACTGAACTAAGTAAGAGGAGAGGTCAAACCTTTGAGGATGTCAGAAGGTGAGAGTTTGCACAAGACAGAGGTGCTAATGCTACTCAAAAGAGGAAGGAGTCACAGAAACCAGAGATAACATATCCCATGAGGAAACTGATCAAGCAGAAATTAGGTCCTTTTTACAAATTAAGGTAACACTAGAGGACAACTGAATAGAACTCAGACAATATCTGACATCTAGCAGAAACCTTTGAGGAAGAAACTCACACTACCCTGAGAAATCTGATAAAAAGCAAGAGAAGCAAGTCCCACAAGTGCAAGAAACCTCCAAATTAAACTTGTTCCTCATGGACCAACAGAAAGTAACTGCCAGAAAAAAGGAAACATGAAGGCATGGGATGACAGACATCTCATGTAAGAAAACTCTGGATCAAGCTAAAGCAAGAACACACTCAAAAGAGACCAGGGACATAATAAATGCAACATAAACCCAACTGTGTTGAAAGTGTTTATGCCGTTCTCAAGGCTCTCTCTTCTCAGACAGTGTTTCCTGGGAGCTGCATAGGATGAGGCTGGAACTAATTCCCCAGTAGTCAAAACAATTATTCAGGCTCCTTCCCCAGTCCCTAAATAGGTGTCAAAAGAGAGGATGAAGAAGTTACAGGTTATTTGAATTCTAAACTTGTCCAGCTGCTGCTTTGTTGTGTGTAACTTATTTCTGAACAGAAAGGGTATTCAAACACTGCAAGCTCTTACCAAGGGCTGTGCCATGTCTTCTAATTAACCATTTAAAGCAAACTGAAAGGTAAGCAATAAAAACAACAACAAAACCAACCAACCAAACCCCAAAAGACACTAACTCTACAAGAGCTGTGAAGAACTTCAGAAATTAATTCCAGAAAATTTCATGGAACATAGGTGGTCTAACTCATTATCTCAAAGGTCCCTTTCAGTTTTAAAACCTGTGACAGATGGAGCTCAAGAAAGAACAGAAGGAAAAAAAGCCCCTAGGACGACAAATTTCCAAGTGTTGAAGGCTGACTTAAATTCTGGATGAAAGAAATGGCTTTGATTCCCATTTCTTTTTCTAGTGGCAACTCATTTTGAATAGATGCCAATAAAGATTTGCTCCTGCAGAGAAGCCTCTACTGATCACTGCTTAATTCTTGTTTCCTGCTGAATCTTCTGTGCTGCCAAGAGTGAGCACATAGCCTCTTTCTTCAAAGGTCTGTAACAATAATATGGAACAACACCACAGAAAATAAGATTGCAGGGGCCAGAAAGGACTTTCTAACAAAATCAGATCTTGTAATCAATTGATACTTATTTCCACACAGATGAACTAGCATTAGCTGCTCAGTTGCATTTAGGCATTGAGCTCACGGAACTGGTGGAGACCTGGTCTGCAGCTCTCATTTACTAAGTAGCCTAAGACAAATGTGGCTTTGTAGCATTACAAAATACACCAGCAAGAATTAATTCCACAGCTGTAAAAACATTTACAAAGTCACTTTTGAAAGTCAAAGAATAATTTATGAAATGATGGCACTTACTCTAGAGGTCAAGTCCCAGCAACCAATGATTCAAAGGGAGTGGAGTGGTTATGTGACAGACAAATAACTGACCACACGAAGAGCCTCATTAACATACAATGACTGTCTCTGTGTTAAATGGATTTCCCAGCAGGAGCTCTGCCATATGCTATCAGACTGACATACTTTTAAAAATAAGTGTGGCTGGTTCTGGCTGTACATTTACTCGTGTCCCCAGTTTTTGCTTACTGTGTCATTTTAAACTGCTTAGCTTAAGAACAGCTTATTCTGCAAAATGAAAAGTCTGAGAGGGACCATAATAAAATAATCACCTGATGAAATAGAAGATGTGGTAAAGGGGAAGAGTAGCAGTTGCTTTCAGGAGTCTGTTTCTCTACTTGGGCAAGAGATCAGGCTCTGCATTTCATAAAATAAAATTATTTAAAAAATATATAAATACTTTTTCTATTGTTAACCGACATCTAGACAGACAATGTGTATCAAACAGCAGTGATAAGCTATGACTGAAACAAATTAAACAGCCTTTCTATTCCAAGAAGGAAAAAAAATTGGAAGGTAAGAGCAGATCTGAAGATGAAGCCGAGGGCCCACAGCTTCTTCAGTTTCAAGATGAAGTTCCTTCTCTCAGCAGGCGACAATAAGGAAAGGTTTATTTATCTAATCCATACAGATATGCAGAACCCAAAGACAGCTGCTGTTTATTTCCCGACAGAAATAGAAATTTTTGTGTTCCCTCCTCACCTTCTACCTTCAGTATGGACCTGTTTTTCTCTCCACTATTTTGAAGTTGCTCTATGGCAACAAGCATAAAAGGTTTAGATTCCAGCTACACAGTGTATTTGGACTCCCATAACAAAACCAAAGACCCTTAACCCTGCAAACATCAGGATGTGTATACTGGAACGGCAGCTCAATGGGAACAATCAAATTAGTAATATTATCCATGTGTTGGAGAGCAATGCTCATAGAGACCACAAAGACCATAAGAACATTTAATGCCACTGGAATTTTTTATTAGATAGTACCTTTTATTTATCAGTTCCCAGTGCAGTTCTTCACTACTTACTGTCATGCTTCCAAAAAACTCATCCATTTTCCATTGGGACCTTCCCTAGTTTCCATGCCTTGCAGTATTCCATGCAATTACAGAAGAATTAAAGACCATGCAGCACCTTGGCAGGTCAAAAAAACAGTAGAATCCTTTCCACTCTGGTACCCAAGAGATCCCACTACAGATCAGTGAAAAATTTTTGTTTTGTTTGTTTCTTCTCCATCCACATCCCTGAGGCTTTGCTGGTTTAAGGATATTGGAAGTATGTATACTCCCTCTCCTATGTTTATGTCTCTGAGCCAGTCTAATCTTAGAAGAAAAAACCGGAATGCTTACAAGAAATGTAACACTATTGACACTTTCTGCCTCTGAGGAAGCAGATCCAGGGCAGAGGTGAAGGGAACAACCAGTAATGTCAGTATGCCTAGGAAAACTTAGTCCCAAACATGAAACTACAGAAAACAGCAAGATGGCAAGTAGGTCCTATTACCAATTGACACAGCTTTGAATTAGGGGGAAGGACATGCCAGGCCTAACAAGGCCTTTTGGTGACTCAACTACAGCCCAACAGTATGAAGCTATTCTCACTTTGATGTGCATGGAAACAAGACACAAAGACCACTTTGAACACAGCAGCCTCTAGCCCCTGAGTACAGTGAAAGCTGCTGCAGCTGGAGACAAATCTCAGGCAGCTGCCGGCAAGACCTGCTGGTGTGAAAGCTGGCTGACTTTGAAAGCAGCATTTTTGCCACATGACCAAACATCAAAGGACTGTTTTCTACTACAGCTTTCAATCCATCCTTCTCCATAATTCTGCAGGATGCACACAGACTGTGTGCAAACTCTACCACCTCCTTTCACTTAGGCAGACAAAGCATTCTCCCTCTTCTACAAGTCTGCACACCCAAAGTTTGCACATCCACTGGAACATGAAGGGAATAAGATATATGGCCTAAACATCTTGCTGCTGCTGTTTCACTCTATCTTACTGCTCATGCAATTTTAAGTTCCTCTCAAAGTTCTGTCCACTAACAGTAAATTTTGCATAACGTGTCTATATATTTACTCTAAACTAATGACAACCTGGGGTAAGCCATGGGGCAGCAGGCACAGCCACTGCATACATGCAGCCATTACAAAATTCCTTCCTCTGTCTCAAGTAAAACTCTTCTGAATCTCTGCCAGGGTAGCAGCTAAGTATGTCAGAAAAGATACTGAATGCTGCACACACAAAATTTGCAGCTTTTGTTACTATTAAAAAGATGTCTAAAAATCCCCAAGTGGCAAACTTAGGTGACATGTTTAATACATGGCTTTGCTTGACAATTCCACACCACACGTGCTCTGCAATTTCTACAAGAGAACAGGAAAAGATGAATTATGACTGAGTGGCTAAAAACACCACTTCATTTTGAAAACAGGTCAATATCAGACATAAAAACTAAAATAAGGCTTTAAATGCTGTAACAATGAGATAAAGATTTGAGAGGTGGAGATTCAGTTTGGCTATCTAACAAGACAAATTAGAAACTAAAATCCAAGGTATGTCATCTCTATTATCAATGCACCAATTTAATCCAATTATTGTGCAGTTCTGTATAAACACTTGCAACAACTTTTGTATTTAATTTATTATTCAAATGGAGATGTCAAAAGAGCAGATTCTATCACGATAAAAGAAATTAAGTATGGATAGAACTGAAAAACACTTCTGTCTCCAAAACATTTTAACTTAACTTAGATCTGCTCAGCATCATTATGGATTCATAAGTCTTTGTAGCACGTAAGGACCAAGGATCACATTTCTTAAGTAGGTTTCTTTTTTTTTGGTCCCTAAAACTCAGTTCAAGCTTTTATGCTTTAGGGCACTGAGATCGTCATAGGAAATAGCAGCAACTATGGCAATTTCATATAGTTTAAAGCAGTATTACGCTAACATTAGAAGTGGCAATGCTCAGAAGGTAGACAAAGGCATGCATTAGCTCCAGGGGCTCTGGTTACAGCACTGGCACAGCTGCACACTGTAACCGTAAGGTAGGGACTGGGGTACCAGAAGCAGTTTACCTCTCAAGGACTTGCCTACAGCTACACCTTTTTCTGTTTTCTTCTAAGAGCCCTACTGCTACGCAAATCCTTTTAACGTAGAGAAGGCAAGAACATTATCCTCAGCAGCATGTTTAGCCACACCTCTTATTCAGTAATTTCAGGGTATCATGTAAAACAATGAAAATACTCCCATTTCTACCCCACTGTCTAATTACTATAAGTATCACATAGTATAGTTGCTAGATTTAGTATTTAAGTGATGAAAGCTCCTGATATTTTGGCAGTTCTTTCAAATACAAAAATATTGGTGTGATGTGTTGTGCCAGAAGTGACCACAGCATCACTCACTAGGCACTGAAGACACAGCTGCCAAAGGGGATTGTTTTAGAGCAAAATGCCTATGTTGGAAAGCAAGGAGAGAGGAAAAATGGCTATTACAGCAAATACTTCAGAAATTTTAGTCAGCAACCAGGCAAACAGAATTTACCTGAACATCTAACACAAAACATCTGGTACTGCATGCTCATTGCAGGTGAGATAATGCACAATATGAATATGAAACTCTTAATGCTTTCAGAAGACTGAAATTCAGTTACAGCAGCATCAGTTCTCAATTCTTTAAGACCAGTGATGTGACAGCCTAAAACTGTAAATTCTCAGGAAGTGCATACAGGCAATTAACCTCTGCCTAACAGCTACCATCTTTCACTCTCATATCTTCCAGCCTGCAAATAATTTTGACAAGCTGATCCTTACAAAGCTTCAAATAGCAAAGGATGAGGCTGTTTTTTTGAGCATTTTGCTCAAAATGAGGGCGAATTTGTTATTTTCCACAATTTTCAGACATACACCCTAATTACTGTTTTTCAAACTGCTCACAGAATTGGACCTCCTACTTAAGCTTCCAAACATTAAAAGCCTGAAGTGATTTGAAAACCAAAGAGAAGACACGAGTCAGGCTTTTAAGGAGAACAACCAAGTTATTCAAGGACAACCATCTTCACCAAGCCATTAAGAATCTTGCATATTAAAGGTGGTTGCTATAAAGCCATCACAGATCAGATCTTCTCTTTATATATACTGTTGGTGAATTGAAGAGGAAGTGCATCTACCTTCTTCCAATGTAAGGACCCTGCAGTGTCTAGAAACTACCCATAACTTTAATCTGTATCAGTTAGAGGCTACCAGGGCGAGTTTGATTCTTTCATCCCAGGACAACAGGCAAACATTAGAAGTTACATTTCTCCTGGTATTTTATAATTGACCATTGCCTCCCTTCTGTGAGCCACTTGTCCCACTAACCTCACATTGTGCCATTTCCCAGTAGTTCTGTACATGTAACCAGCAGCAATGCTCCTAAGCCCCGGCCACACAAATACATTGTAAGCCTGCAGTAACAGCCTAGAACCCTAAAACCAGGGAAGGGCCCTAGGCAATGCCATTCTGACATGCAGCAACAATTTGTGTGCCAAGAAGTAACTGATAATGATTATTTTCATCTAACAAGCTATTTTGACACCACTCTCCCTGAATACATTCAGTAAGTTCTGACATTCCCTTTTCCCTGTCATCACAGAACTCATCAGTGGCAGTACCACAATTATACTGAGCTTAGAAGTTGTTTTGTTAGGTTTTACCATCTAATATTTGTATGGAAACAAGTGGTAAAGCCAAATTTCAGTCTTGGATCTAGAATATTACTTCAAATTCCCCTTACACACCTAAAGAATTCAGCTGCGGGCTCCTAAACCTGGTAAGTGGAGCAACACTGCCCCAGGAGCCTGAGGTTAGCAGTCAGAGAGCTTTGGCACCCAGCTTACACACCTTGAGTAGAGGCATGGCAGCTTGGCAGCGTGCAGTTTTTGTGTTCTTCAGGAAATGAGATTCATCCTGAAACAAAACAAGCATGAAAGCAAAGTCAGTTCAGATCCATAGTCCAAATGCAGGTCACGGAACAAATTCCCAGTATTCTCAGTTATCTAGTATTACAGGCCTTTCATTCAGGATATTTCAGGCATTGGGATAGTTACATAAAATTCTAAACAAAAAGACAGGATGCAGAGTAGTAGGCTTCCTGCACTCAAACCTTCAGCTGAAAGCAAACAGAACAAAAATCAAACATTGTAGGCATGAATCATAAATGAGCACCAAAAAAAAAAGTGAGTAGAGGGGGCTGGAGAGGGAAGGAGAAAGAGGAGTATTATTTCCATAACTGATACTCATTTGCCCTTATGTGTCTTTTAAATGCAGCAAACATAGGAGGCCTATACAGTGCCAGTTGCCTTAATAAGGGGTTAATGCAAATGATAAGGAAAAAAGAAATCTAATTAAGATCCAACTGTTCTGCTGATAGGGCTCACCAGGTGGGTAATAGTCTCCTACTTCAGACCCTCAAATGGGCTTCACTTCTACTGCAATAGTAAGGCAGAATTTAAGGCACAAAAAGCTGTTGGCACCCTCCAAGGGTATATTCTCATCTTTCCATGTGTGAAGAAACAAGCATGTAAAGACAATGTAACTGCTTAGCCTCTCAAACACAGCCTTCTACCTCCTAAATAACAAATAAGCTACATTAATTTTCCCAGTCACCAAAAGAAGAGCAGAAGAAAAAGCAGGAAAGCTCAGCAAGCAGTAAGACTACTCTCGTCTGTAAAAAACTACCAAGGGTCCAAATTTGAACATATAAACACAAAGAAAAAACATCCGCCAGTTCAGGGCTGGTTAAAAGTTCCAAGGCAGTAGTCTCAAGCCTACAAATATAATAATCTGCATTTCCACCTTGACAGAATGTTTAGTCAGAGTGTGTGTAGGAGACAAAAATAAAAATGAAAATTATCAGTTCCCCCATGAGTAGCTTGGTCTCCAAAGAACTCCACCTATTACCACATTCCCATCTGATGCTGAGAAACAGAAAAATTAATATGTTCCAGTTGTCATGATCTTTGAGCAGGTGTGTGTATGCTGAAAACTAGACTGAGAACATCAAATACTCATAGTAAGCCTCATATACACTTTTGCTCTCTATTGAGCCAAGCTGGATTTGAAACACTAGATGTTTTCAATTTTTAGTAACTGAAATCCAGAAAAATGCCATGTACTGTGGCTCTGTAAAAAGATAAAAACTGGAATTTGCAGTAATTTATGAAAGAAATGATACAAATGATCAAAGAAGGCTTAATGCAGATTGTCAGTGGAGCACAAGCTAAGGAAGATTTTTTTTTTTATGCTTTACCCACATACTTGATGTTGAAAGGTTATCTGGTTTACTGGATAAACACTAACACCACCCTGAAGTCCAAGACTTAAAAAGATACAATTCCATGACTACTGTATTGACACACCACATTAAACACTTTTCTCTCCTGCAGAGGACATGACCAAGCACAATGAAATCAGAGAGGCACCATAACCAGTAAAAGGGAAAACACAGCCTTAGGAATCACAAAGGAATTGAACTCCACTAGTTATTTCAAAATGTTTCAGAGAAACCTCCTGTTTGTACTCATGAAGACAGTTGAGATCACAGCCACAAGTGCAAGATACTCTCAGTCCTAAATAAGGCCAGTTTCACACTTCTTTGCTGTACAAAGGCTACCCCATTTGCAGCATACAATTGACTTGAAAATTTTCATGTACCACTTACAACAATAACTACTTGGAATGTGGTCTTAAGTTGCTTGTCCATCCTGCTGAGGAGATCAAAACTGATGATGTTGATCAAGCTTCCTGTTAGGTTGTCTTTCCCACTCACTATGACATTGGTGCTTCCTGGACTCAAGGATGGAAGCCATCTGTGAAATGCCTGGAGGAAGAGGAAAGAAATTAATTGCATTCTGGTGCTTATCTTCTTTGTCAAGATCCCAAAGCACTACACAGAACATCCTCATGAATACTTAGAACATGGACCCCCCCCATCCACCATTAGACATCACTTTGGAGAACAGTAAGGGTAAGCAGCCTTCCCATGGTAAGCAACCTCCCTGGTAAGGGGAGCATCAAGAACAGAACTCAGGCTACAAGGCAATATCTATTTTACACAGCAAGGGAAGTTCAAACCCTATTCCTTCTTACTGGAAAAAAAAAAAAAAAAAACAAAAAAAAAAAAACAAAAAAAAAAAAAAACCAACAAACAAAAGAAAAACAAACCAACCCCAGTAATACCCCAAAAACCCAAACAAAAATCTGATCTTTGGTGGAAATACACATGACCTCCTGAGAAAGGTACCTGCTATGCTCAGAGCCAGTGACCACTGCTTACAGGGAAATTTAGTTTTCCCACTCAACAGGAAACCTATAGTTGTGAAACACAGACTTCTAAGCAGTAAACATCTATGATTATAGCAATGTTTACTCCATGGTGAGGGTGAAGTACAACTCATCCAGATGAACAAAACTCTTCCACTACCTCCTCTTCTTAAAAACTCCACCAAAAAAAAAAAAAAAAACAAAACCAAAAAACAAAACCAAAATGAAAAGATCAAGTTGACAACACACCAGCTGCTCTATGACAGCAGCTGAAATTCATGTGGTAATTGTCATTCAATCAACCTCTTGAAATGCTCCACACACCAGAGCAAGATATCCTCCCCCAAACCCATCTGTTAGCCAGACCTCCCACCATTTCCCTTGTAATTCTGTCCCCAGTGACACCAAGCTCTCTGCAACATTTGAGTTCTGCTGATGTTGCTCTGCAGAAAACTGTCTGGGCCCATCAGGATCTGGTCCCTAAAGAAATGTAACCAAATGGTGATGGGAAATGGCATCTCTGTGTCTAGGAGCTTTGCCTGTTGAAATCCCCCAACCACAATCATTCCTCTCCACTGTTCAGCAACCTCATGCAGCAGCAGGAGGAGCTCAAAGTGAGCTTCTCACTTTTCTCAGTATGTCAAAGTAACAATGAACTATCCTTCTCCACTGACTGAAAGCACCACCAAACGAGTGAATGTGCAGGCAAGGTTAGATACCAACCAAAAAATATGTGCTCGACACCATGTCAAAATTTAAGACAAAGGTGGCAGCAAAAGAAAAGTACCTGGAAACTTACTGTACTGCCCTCTCCTTTTATAAAGGCATGTGACTAATTTACACCATAAAATTGATCCTGAATTTTCACAGGGTGCAGACCTTAGTCCACAAGAAGTGCTATGAAACTACCCTGTTAATTATTTAAGTTTCAATGCTGAATTCTAAATGCATGTGGGTGCAACACTTCTGACCCAAGAGTACCTTGCTCCTTCCCATGACACCTTGACTATAAAGTCACTCAGTGGCCTGAGCACAGAAAGCCAAAACAGAACACTGATATCGCTAAGATGAAGAAAATTTCTGCTGATTTGGTACCAGAGACATCACAAAAGCTTGTACCATTACAGTACAACACACCTGTACAAGAATGAATTGAGCAGATTACAGACTATAATAAATTTCAGCTACTGAATTTCTGAGACACATTTTTCTTCTGTATCCATCACATGTTCACAAAATCAACCAGATCTCTAAAGCAAATGTCCTAATGAAACATCTCCCACAAGAACCTCCTGGACAGTTGGGAGTAGGGGAAGGAAGAAATGAAGCACTCAAATTAAAAAAAAAAAAACAAAAACCAAAAAAAACCCAACAAAACAACAAGACCAAAATGCCTCATATTTCTTAAATCTCCTGAAGCAGAATGTAGAAGTTTATTTATAGTTGGCCAATACTTCAGGAAACCTAGGCCCAAATTGTTCCTGGTAAATATCCCACAGAAGCGATGGATTCAGGTTAGGTGCTGTCCTACAGGTCTATAGACCTTGAGATTTCAAGTATGACGATCATCACTCCCTTTCTCACTAAAAAAACTTTATCTTCTTTTCACCCTGCATTTTGTTGCACTACTGGATATTAAGACACACATCAAGATGCTCTAACAACCTGGTTATAGCAAAAAACAGTAAATCCAAATCAATACTTTTCTCATCAATGCCATACTCCAGGAAAAGCTAAACTCCCACCTCCTCCTTCTCTGGAAAGAATTTACTGATCTAAGAGCTCTGGCTCACCTTTTTCTCCCACAGTGAACATTTCACTAGCCTATGGCAACCCAACAGCCTCAGTGTACAAACTATGGCAGTGATTTATTTCAAGACACATTTCTCAACCATACAAGCTTTTTTGGGCTTTGACCAACATTGATAGAGGACTCAGAGGAGTCAGCAGCATACACTGGACAGGCCAAAAGACATATTATGACAAACACTTAATGATGATGATAATGGAGCCTTTTGAACAGAATGGAGAATCTCAGCATCTGGGCCTCTGTTCCAGCCAAGGAACTGGCAAATACTGCTATGGGCTGGAATACAAGACAATTGCTTGACTGAAACTATTATCTTTGACACTGATGAGTAAAATGCCCCCTTGGAGCCAACTGACTTGCAGGGGAAAAGTTAACAGAGGGTCAGAGGGCACACTTTCTCTAGCTGTCCCCTTTCCCAACAGATCAGCTGGACTACAAAAAGAAAATCAGCCAATTAAAAAAATTTTGGCATATACCATACAGTTAACGCCAAGGAATCTCCCACCATCAAGTTTCTAAATCAGTACATTTTTTTGTTTCTTTGCCTTAATACATTTAGAAGTTTAACTTTTGCAAAGCACAATACCACCTGACCATCACACAGGCTCTTTACTGACCCCGTGCACACGGCCAAGCCCACAGTACCTCTGCCCATGTAAACCTCACAGAAGAAGGAGTGACCACCAGCAAGGGCCATTCCTGCTGGTAATAGGCAGCAATGCAGATGGCCTGGATGGTCTTGCCGAGGCCCATGTCATCCGCAAGGAGCAAACGTCCATTTCTGGAAATTGCAAAACTGGGGAAAACAGAGAGGGAAAGAAGAGTCAAGAAATGGGTTACTATCTGGCAACCAAGACAGCACAAGTCATGACTGAGCCTCTAATGTGGATCCCCTGGAAGTGATCGAGGCTCTTCAGTAAACCTGGATTTTCTCTCTTAGTCTTCATACAAGGGAGCAACTCTCACAAATCTCTCAATGTTTGGAAACTCCTGAACAGAGTGATTCAGCTCAGTTCTTAGAGGTTTTGATTTCATATGAGAAGTAGTCTCAAGACCTTACAATTATTTAAAGCACAGTTTTTCCATGATATTACTCACATTGTGTTCCAGAGTTCATTCTGGCTAAGAAATTATTACTAAAAACAGTAGTAATTAAAGATCATTAAGTACAGACTCTCCTGGACTGCATATTGAAATTAACAACTAATAATCATATATGATGGGAACAGGGACATTTAAAGTTTTATCTGTACATATAATTAGTAATTTTAAATGTTTTAAGGCTTGGGTCTCATTTCCTGGTCCCTTCCCATGCATATTTAATATTCAGAAAACAACAACAACAGAAGAGATGCACTTGGAAAAAAAATTACCTTACAAAATAAAAAATCATATGACAAATATGTACATACTGAATCGCAAGAGGGAGATCAGAGATGTATCATTTGATCAATTTTTTAGACTAGCAAAATACTACTTTCCACCTGACTCATGATGAATTTTCTATCTTGAAATAAAACAGATGTGTCACTTAAAAAATTATAAAAAATTAAAAAAAAAAAATAATCCCAAACAAACCATACTATACCAAACAATCAAAAGCCCAAAGTGCCAGAGTATAACAGACCCAGACTCTAGAGAAATGCAGAACCCTCCATGGACAAGAAGACAACCAGGGCACCTATATAAACTACACAATTCTAGACAAGGACTAGCGCTTAATAGCATGCAAAAAGGACATACTTCACACCTTCCCGCTGAAAGGGCATGAGGCTCGTCACAATTTTGGAGTCCACTACTGAAAGGTCAGCATCAGGAATGTCTGTCAGTGATGGAGATCTCTGCAGTTGAGCAGCAAAGGTCTTAATTACTGCTTCAGGCAGTGGCTCCACTTCTACGGACACGAGGCTCAGTAACACTTCCACTGCAAAGAACAGAGCAGTTTATTATCTGAAGGGACAACATACACACAACTTCCATTATGGATGTCAGGACACAACCCTCAACCTTGTCAAAAATATAATTTCCTATCCTGAAACAGCTCACAGAAATCATGGCATCATGCACAGGTGTTAGCCTGGCCTCTTCCCTGAAGTCTATTTCAGAACCACACGATGAATCACATCTCCTCCCCTCGTACTTAGAGTTGATTATAAAAAACTGAAACTCTGATGCCATCATTCAGAGACGATTTCTACTAATACAGCTGGAGCTGGATTATTCATGCTGGAGGGCAGCTTAGGGCACACTTTACTCAGAAATGAAGTACAAATTTGAAAAAAAGAACTCCTGAAGCCTAGAGAGCAGGGGCATCTTTATCTTGACCTTGGGATTCTGTACCTCTGAGGTTTCCACCATACCAAAACCATCAGAAGACAGTTACCAAAACAGTCACCTGAAGAGTATCATTCATCTTCAATTTTGAAAACTCTCTTCTCCTCCTGTTCCCTGAATTCACACAGTTGGGTTCTGCCTCCTCTTTACCACGCTTATTTACCACACTGGGTAAAAAAACAGGAAGCACCTCAAACCTCTGAGAAACAGCTCTTGTACCACCAGCAGCACCCCAACAGCCATCCTTCAGGACCTACAGCACCTCCCTGCTCAGCTGGTGGCCACTGCTCTTCCCCTGGACAGAAGCAGCTTACAGGCAGCCACTTCAGTTCCTCAATATTAGTGTTCCTTCACTCATGAAGCTTCACAACTCTACCTTCCCAGTTCAACTAAAGGGATCCCCGGAATCCATTATGCCAAGACCTCAGAGCCTTCATCTTTTCAACCCATGCATCATAACAATCAGAGCATCTAGCCAATTCTCCTCCTGGATGACCTTATTTTAGTCCCCTCCAGCAGCCTCTCTATCCCATCCCCCCAAAATAAAAGTGTTTCTTTTTAATCCAATTGTTAATTTCTAAGCAAATTAACACCAGTTTTAAACACACAGTGAGTTGTAACCAAGAAAACTTATTTAATAATTTTTGTCCAGTGACTATGTAATCAAAGACAACTCTACCCTAGGAACACAAATGCAGGTGTACAAATTTCTATTGCAGGAAGCAATTTCCATTTTTTTCTTTAGTAGTCAGTTTGTGTATGAAGTCCAGAAGGCAAAAAAAATCCTGCTTGGAAAAACACCTAAATTAAGAACTCACTATACCAGCAGTAAATGCTCTAGAATCCAGTTAGGTATTTTTGTTTCAGCTGTCTCCAAGAGGAAAACAGCAGGATGGACCCCTGCCATATAAAGGGGGAAAGCAATTCCAAGAAATATACATATGAAAAGATTTCCATTTGTGGTTGGGCAATGACCAAACTTTTTAAACTCTCTGGTTTAATTTATACTTCTTCAATAGCAGGAACTCTTCCATCCAATGAATAGCACAAGCTTGTTATTACACTCACAGACTGAGCTATGTGCTAGTATAATTGCTACAATTTGCTCACTGATAATTCTGTTGCTATTGTTCTGTACATGAGCTGGGAGAGTGATTAAGATATATCTGCCACCAGCATGATTCATCCAACAGACAGTTTTTAGTGAAGTGACCTTTATATAAAGATGACTGAGCAACTAGGCAAAGAGACATTAACCTCTACAAACAGTTCCCAGCTAACAGATCACTCTGCTGGAAATGGCAACCAGCCTAAATTCTCTTTTTTAAATTTTGATGTAGGCAAATGAACAGGCAAGAAAGCAAATGCTGTTCCTCTAAAAGGCACGTGCTGGAATCCTCAAATGCCCTTACAAATTACACTCTGCAAGATTCATGGAATTATTTTCCTTTCCTCAAATCTGTGGGATTCTGAACACCTCATGTAATGTGTACAACTCCCAGCCAGCATGACTGAGCCTATGGCAGACTAGGAGGTGATGTGTCTGCTCAGGCTGCCTGGCACATGCTACAGGATCAGGTCCTTTGCACATACAAAAGGCCTTTTGACCAAATTGTGAGCAATCATCAGCACTCACCAAAATCAGAAATGTCAACATTCCAACCCTGCAGTTTCATAACAGTCTACTCCAAGACACACTCACTTGTTTTCAAGACCTGGCCTTCCTACACAGCCCCACCACATGGCTTTCAGCCCTACAACCATTACTAATGTTATTAAGATATGCATCATAGAAGCAGGCACTTACTCAATTATTAAATGCACTCCAGTATCCCATGGAAGCAGGAGCCCATGCTGGAGAACAAGTACTCTGAGAAACAGCATTTCAGCTCTGAAACACTCACACTTCCTAAAGATGTGCATAGAACACCTGGCTTATTATCCTTCTGAAACTTACTCCAACCCACAAACCCTGACATAAGCACCGAAGCAAACACAGCATACTGCCTGGGATGATAAATAATAGTTATAATACACAGGACTTGTGTAATGCTATTCATCTCAAAGTACTCTATAAACTTAATTAAACACAAAAACTCAAGAAGTAGATGTGCTAGAAGCACGCTACAGAGACTGGATTATTCTGCAAAGTTGCATCTATTAGGAAAAAAAAACATACTAAAACACAGTTCTACATTTCAGTTTGGCAAGTCACAGTTTCAGCATCATTACACAGATAAAGGCAAAAGGCAACAGACAGAAACTGATGCACAGGAAGTTCTCCTTCACTGGAGGAACACAGCTACTCACTTAGTTTGGGGTAATCCTCCAGCAGGAAATTCCACTTTCTGGTATTCATATCTGCAATAGTTACAACAAACACTGTCATAAGTCTCTTTTAAAAAAAGACTGAATTCTCTGTCCATAAGAACATGTCTATCTACCTATATCCTCTGCATTTCAGAACCATTTTAGAAGACCTATTACCTTTATCAAAATTAATTCTCCTCTGTTTGCTGTCATGTTAAGTAGTTAGTTTGGAGAAGATTTAAAAGTATGACCACACATCTAGAAATGGTGGTATCACCAGAGCAAGATAAGATCAGCTCTCCTAAGGAACCCATCTGCTCAAGGATTTTGACAACCACTTTCTCTTCACTGCAAGAAGGGATGCAGAGTGTGTGCAGTTTCTGTTTGTGAACCAACAAACTCTGACTTCAGTCAGTAAAACAATCACTTTCAGTTGTGCCTCTGTACCCTAGAGTCAAAGTGCTCAGGAGGGTACAGGAGGAAATTCATCAATATCCAAAATGTAACATCAATGCCAGACCTATCTGGCAGGCTTATCCCCAGGTAGCATCTCTGTGCAACAGCCAGGGAAAGAAGACTGAATTCAGAGTCAAGTGAAGGCACAGTGAGCCAGGTGGGCCCTGCCCAAAGATAGAGAGCTCCAGAATTTCTTCTCCATGCTGTCACTGACATTCTGTGACACTGTGCATGTCACCTCATCACTGTGACTCATTTCCCAAATTACAATTGAAAAAAAATTATATTTACCATTGAAATCTGAATGCCAATGTAAAAAGCGTTCTACAGTTACACTTGCCTTGAAAACATTGGTAAAACTCCTGGTAAATTAAATCTGCTCAGGCAGTTGCAGCCACCACACACCACAGTAAAGCAGAAGTAAGAGAACATCCAGCTGCATTTGATAATAAAGACAAGAACTTTGCATGGTCTCCATACTGCTAGCAAATTATCAACACAACCCACCTCATTTATAGTATTTACAGTAAATGTAAATGTAATCCTGCTGAGATCTGAAATACCACTCAGCTAACAGGCCAAGGACATGTTCTGCCATGGGATAAAGTGCTGGACATGGATACAACACTAAACTAGATCTTTTAAAGTCTTCTCCAAAGCACATTCTCTTATGCTCTTTCAGAGGGATGTACTCTCACAACCTCTCTTCTATAAAGCAAGAACAGCCCCAACAAGGCCATTATTAAAAAGCAGACACACCAGGAGACTCACCATAATTTCTGGAATCCATCTTTTTGAACACTCCAATCACTTCTGCAGAGTACCCAATATCGACCTCAAATCGCAAGCGAGAGATAAGCACACACTTCCCTTTGACAAGGGCTGAGGATTTCTTCCAGTTCTTACACATCTTCAAGAGGGATTTCACATCAACCCCACTGCCAACAAAATGAGAGCCTGATGCCAAGCCAACCACATTTTTTCCTTCCAGTGGTGCCAGAATTACTGATGAAACTTGATTTGCTGCTTCCACTAGGGAGAATAGAGATACAGAAAAGAATTAATAACAAAGAACCCACACAAGTTTAAAAGGAATGATGATTCCCTGCTTTCATTCACAGGGACAAAGAATAGAGAAAGCAATGGCCTGGAGGAGGAGGTTGGTGGGATTTTCCACAGAGAATACTGCAGGGGCAAAGGGAACATGTGATAGTAAATGAACAAGGGCCTGTCCAGCATTGTGATTGCACTAAGCTCCCTCTTTGTCAGCAATTCTAAAATGTGGCTCCCTAGGCCAGGGCAAGCAATCTGCAGAAGCACATTTAACAGTAAATTGCACACAGCCTTACAGTGTTTTCACTCAGAAAATCACAGGGACAGGGGCATGGTGATCACTAGCATGTGTCTGAAAAAATGGGAAGGTGTTTCTGTAAACAGCAAAGGAGAAGGATTTAAAAATATCTGCCTCCTGCCTCACATCAATGGCTGGTAGACACTCCATCTAGGAGGAATGCTGTGTATTCACAATGCTGTAGGAAGGAATCTAGTCCAAATTCCTAAATCTCTTTTGTTACAATTTAAGTTCATTACCCTTTATTCTGTGTCTTACTGTTAGACTTGCACTTCCACCCAGCCATCTGCACTCCTGTCTTACCCATCACCAGCAATCGCCTCTGACACAATGCCAGGGCATGGAGAGTGGAGGGACACAGCATTGTACAGATGTTAGCCTGAGAACACAGCTATCCACGGAAATAAACATGCCACTTATCCCTGTGTTTCTCTGCCAGCCTATATCCATGTGTTGCCTTTATTATTATAACTGAACTCTGATGGTTAAGGAATGGGAGTACTCTTTCTTGTACTTTTTACAGCACCAAAGTAGTGACGTTTGTGCCCAAGCCTCCACCTCACAGATACTACAGTAACACAAAGATTCATGAACATCTCCAGAGTCCATTAGACTCAAAAGCAGGGGACCATTAAGCACACTCTGCCTTCAAGTACTTGTGGAAGGCAACTTCCCCTCTCTGGGAGATGTTTAGAATGAATCCAGGTGAATCCAGTCCTTTGAGCACTCAGCTGCACTTCGTGATCCTCTCTGCTTCTTTTTAAGTAGTCCAGAAAACTGATATGCAACAAAAAAGTACAAACTTTAAGTTCAGTGGTCAAGTGTGAAAATGGAGAAAAAAATTCATGCAATTTCCTCCTAATCAATTACTAAATAAATCATTTGGGCATCATCCAACCTTATTCTAAAATAAGTGACTTCCTGAATAAATCCAAGCATTTGAGATTTCTACTCCAAATAAAAAGTTTAAGAGTACCCACTGAAAGTAATTTTCAAACTAGAGGGATTGAAAAACACCAATTTACACCTTCTCCTCCCAATGCACCAAGCAAAATATTTTAAATGCTACTGGTTTAGCATTATGTAGTTAGAGGTCACCACTACAATTAAAACTGAAAGAAATTAGGGGGGGAAAAGCATATTTTACTCCTTTATTTCAACATTTGTTTCTAGGCTTGACTGCATGTTTAATTTATAGTACAAAGGGAAAAAAAAGGTGATATGGGATCACATTAGTCAGAAAAACTAAATTACAAGTGGGAACTTTAAAAATAATTGGTTTCCACTTTACATTGGTTTACATTTTCAAGGCCCTTTTAAGTTAGTTCCGTTTTCTCAGGCTATTTTCCCCAATTTCACAGGCCAATGTTGGTCACATACTGTCTTCATTTGGGAACAGGAACTTTCCACAGAGTACTCAGGTATTTCATAGCTTTAAAGAAAAATGCTTTATTTCTAAAAACCATTCTCTTCATTTGCAGGCTCCTTGGTACAGAGACTCTGCTCTCATCTGTACTTGATACACTTCAAGCAAGCCAACAGCATTTAAATTATAAATGTGTGGCAATCCACATGGGAAGCTAAAATACCAGCACTCAACTGTGGTTTTTTAAAGTGCTCAACACAGGCCTAATTCTGTTCCCACTGAAATCAATAGTGATTTATCACTCACTTCAGTACAGTGTGCTTCTGAAAAGCCTATCTGAAGTGTTTGCCTCTATAATCTCTCAGTCTTTCCAGAATAAGATGACAGGAGAAGGAAAAAAAAGACAAACCCATCCTTGTTATTAAAAAAAAAAAAAAAAAAAAAAAAAAGGCAAATTCATTTTCAGTCTCACTCAAAAACCTGGAGAGCTACCCTTTATTCTTTTCTGACACACAAAATGAACAATGAAAGTGTTTATATAAGAGCTATTTAAAAAGAAAATACATTAATGGACCCAGAAATTAAGCATTAGCCACTGGAATACACTCAGATTTCAAAACAAATTCAAAACAAGTACCAGCACAGCCGATAATTTTCCCATGATCTTGTTGGTTGCTGAAAAATTCAATGGTAGAGAAAGTGCCACCTGTGCTTGGTATTTAGATTACATGAAAAATTAAATTATTTCTAATCAACTACAAAGTATCAGAAAAATGTTATGAGCTAGACGCCTAAAAGTTGTGCAGTGTTTTTAAGTAGCACTACTTTTATTACTTAAGACACTAACAAAGCTCAACAATAACTATGGAAAGCAGGGGAAGGAGGGGTTGTCAAGATTCCGCTTGTTTTTTATCATTCAACATTTACTTACAGACACTGCTGTAATCTTTCATGCTGAAATTCCATTTTTTCGTAGCAGGATCTAAAGTAGGGCAAGAGTAATTGGGCAGAATATGAATCATTTGGGGCAGAAAAAAAGCGGTGACGCGAAATGTTCATGCGAGGTAAAAGTATTCAATCTACTCATACACATTTTTTGCCACACATGTGAGAAACAGTTATACCCAAGTTTACAGCTACATGACACCAGATAAATCCATGAGGAATATGAATACCAAGACAAGAATGCAACAGCCATTCACAGGGATCCGCAACACATGAGGGAAAACAAAAATAGACTATAACAAATAAAGGTAAAAGATCAGAAAAAAGACAAAAGGGAGAGATTCCACTGCTCTCTGTAACCCAGGAAACAGAATCAGCTCATAACTCTGAACTACAGCTGAAGTGACGCATTTTCACATCCCAGTTTATGAATAACTTTGCTTCCTTCACTTCCAACAAACTGACCAGGTGCTGCCACTAAACTTCTCAGAGCACTGCTCATAAAGCAAGGCTTCACACTTCTAAATCCAAGCTCAAGCTATTTATGTCTAGAATTTCTATCCAATTTAATCTGTATTTACTTCTTTAATCCCCCATTAATGCCACATATTCCACCCCAGCAATAGGTGCACTGGTAAGAGCAAGCAGCAACTACAATAACAGCAGATGCCAAAACTTCAACCCAATTTAATACAGAGATAACAGAAAACAAACAATTCTTACCATAGGCTTTGCTTGGTACCTTCTTAAACACAGCAATAAGTTCAGCATTGTACCCTATTTCAACCTGGAATCGGTCTTCCCCATATTTCACGCATTTTCCTTTTGTAACATTTGCTTTCCTGTAAGATGCAGCTTCAAAGGTAGAGACCCCACCAGCAGACCTGGTCAGCTTCTGCATGCCACCACTGGCCTGAGAAACAAAACCTCCCCCTGCTCTTTCTGTCGGTCTGTTTATGTTTATCAGCATTTCTGAATCACTCAGGGCGGCACTGCTTGGTGGTGAAACATATTTAATGGCAGATTTGTTCTGAGTTTGTAAAACTTTACTACCATCAGGGTGCTCATTGTCGGTCAGTCTTGGATGAGGTGATCCTGTGGGGTTTTTGAAAGCTGGGCAGCATTTGGGCTGCTGGAATGTTCCATTAATTGGAGTGTGTTGTCCATGTTCCTGACTACCAGCATCCAAGTAATGTTTATGGGAATAACTCAGAGAATTCGGGATCATTGCAGGGAACTGCTTTAGGCCACTTGCTTGTTCCGAGTCCTCTGAACAACTCTTTTGCTGCTCTCTGAGTGAGTCAGCCATCTGTTGGTAATGGTTATAGCCTTTCTGGAGACAGCTCTTCTCCACAGGCGTGTTTGGATTCTGTCGGTGCTGCCTGGCGAACCCGACATGATTGTTTTCTTCCTTCGAGCTTCCCCGATTGCCCAGACTCTGCCCTTTCTGCGGAGGTGCAGCGATGCCCACGTGCCCAGCCTCCTGGGCTGCCAGCCTCTCTGCTCTCCTAGCCAGAGCTAGCCGGCGGTTCTCTTCAATCCTTCTCTTCTGCTCCTCTGTAAGGCCTGATGACATCTTCAACAATTCCAACAACAAATCCGTACCAAAACTACATTGAGAATTAATCACAGAGGCAACTGCTTCTTCAGAGGAAGAGAGGCTCGTCTACAGGAAAAAAAAAGAACAAATTATTATTGTATTGATAACTTAGTATTATTAGTGGTTGAGTATTACTGTAACTGATCCTACATGAATCTAGTAGCACAGCAAAGCTGTCACATCAGTGCTGAGCCATCATCAGCAAGTAGATGGTGACAGACACTGATGAGGCCTTGCATGCCAGTGCTGCATGGATAAAACATATGGCAAAAGGAGAAAACTATTCCACTACTGTTCTGAGTACTCTTCTCTGCAATTCTCAGCAGAACTAATAAAATAACAAAGCATTGTTATAGTAACACCCTGCACTGCAGAGCCAGCCCTGCGAATGCACATGGAGGCAAAGGATTACATCCCTGCACAGCCTATGGTGGAAGCGTGTCCTATTTCGGGCACCTTTAGCAAAGATGGGACGATGCCCATCTTCCCTGTTCACCGTCGGTTCCTGGGTATCTCACAGAGCGTGGCAGACACATGCTGAACCCCACAGGACAGAGCCAACTCCTCCCGAGAAGCATCCATTCGCAGGACACGGACCTTCCAATAGAAGCGAGGAGCTGGCTCCCGTGCCTTCTCCCAGCAGCCCGCCTCGCTCCATGCGCTCGCTGCCCCATGTCCTGGCCGCCCCCTTCACTCCTCAGCTTCCTGCGGGCGGTGGGGTTCACCCTCTGCCCCCTGCTCTCCCAGAAGCCGGGCAGGCTCCCGTCCCAAACTCCACGGAGGTCCCGACCCACCCCGACCCTCGGGCCCCCGCGCCACCACCCCGGCGTCGCGGAGGTCAGGCCTTGTTCCCCGCCCGCCCCGGAGGCTCCGCCGCCCGCTCACCGCCGGCGGGCACGGCCCAGAGCACCGCCGCTGGACTACAGCTCCCAGCAGGCCCTGCGCCACCGCCCGGCGGCACCGAGCGGCCGGGAGTGCACAGCACGTCGGGAGATAACAGCGGCGCGCGGGGCGCGCGGGGCGCTGGGGAATGTAGTCTTCCGGTCGCAGCGCCATCTCGGGGGCGCTGGGGTTGCGGCGCTCCGTGGAGGGAGCCGGGACCCCGGGGCCGGCCCCGCCACCGCTCAGGCCCCGTACGGCGTGCGGGACTCTGCAGCCGGCCCCTGGTTGAAGCCTTGCCCCAGGCAGCACCAGCGCTGTACAGCCGGGGCGGACCCCCTCGCTGGCTGCCCCTGGTGTGTGGGCCTGGCACGCCGATGTGCGCTGTTGTGAATGGTGACCGAGCGGGGAGTCAGCAGTGGAGCTGGTGTGTGAGAACGGGTGGCGGCACTTGTCTGCAGTGAGGAAGAAGTCTGCCCCTGGGGGTTAGGAGCAGCAGCTGGCATTGCAAGGCTGCTTTGTCGTTTTTGAATATCCATGGTAGGCTGGAAAAGACCTCTGACATCATGGAGTCTCACCTATGCCCAAACACCACCATGGCACTGAGTGCCACCTCCAGTCTTTCCTTAAACACCTCCAGGGATGGTGACTCCACCACCTCCCTGGGCAGCCCATTCCAATGTCTGATCACCCTTTCTCTGAAGAAATTCTTCCTAACGTCCAACCTAAAACTCCCCTGGTGCAGTTTGAGGCTGTATCCTCCTCATCCTGTCCCTGGCTGCCGGGGAGAAGAGCCCTACCTGCACTAGCTGCAATCTCTTTTCAGTTGGTTTCAGAGAGTGATAAGGTCTCCCCTGAGCCTCCTTTTCTCCAGGCTAAACACCCCCAGTGGGGCCCCCATCATGGAAGGTTTTCAAGATCCAATTGGACAGGGTGATAGAAAACCTCATCTTGGCTCCCTTTCCCACAAAGGGTTAGATCAAATGGTCTTCCGAGGTGCTTTCCAACTTGGGCTGGTTTATGATTTTGTGAACATCTTCAAAATAAGGTGATTACTCATATTTGCACCAGTTTAAATGGTTTTAATTATACATAGGGCTTGATTGTACATGTCAAGATGCCTTTCCTGAACTGTCATGTTCCCCATGTGGGTGACCAGAGCAGTAACTGGGGAGAAAGCAGAGAAGAGGCCCTGGTGGGGAACACCATAGCCCCCTCCCATCTCAGAATTTTACTACCCTGCCCAGTGGCAGCCCCAGAGCTGCCATCCTTGTCCCCAGACACCATTTTCTCTCACCTGACAGGCCCTTTGGCTCGGGACACTAAAGGCAGCTGGCTGTTTTACAGTTTATTCATTCTTCTCTCTTCTAGTTAATTAGAAAAGGTTATCATTAAATTGCTTCCTGATTAAGCAGCAGTGACTGCCATTAGTCAGGAGCTTGTCAGCCCGAGAAAAACAAGGCAGGCAGGAAGAGTGAGGTGCAACTCAACACACACCACAACCCTGAGAATGCTGTTTCTCACCTGGGAATCACACACAGACATAAGCACACCACATGCACACAGGCACTTCCAAACATGCCACTTCTAAAGAAAACCACAGGCTAAGGAGACGTCTGGGTCCAGGGTTTTGTCCCAGCTTCTCTCAAGCAAAAAAATCAAACCTTTTTGCACGTTCCAGGTCCTCTTGCTGCAGAGCATGTTTGCATAGCCCCATGGTCTCTGTCCAGATCTTCTGCCTTTGCCCTTTCTTCCCCTGCAAGCCAGCAGACGCCAGGTGGCTACACAGCAGAGAGAGAAAGGAGCGGATGAGAGACCTTTTTTTTCTCTTTCTTGCTGCACTTTTAACTGCCCAGAGCTAAACCAGATCCCAGTGTCACATATGGATGAGAGAGAGAGGGAACATGCTGAGCATAACCCCCCGTTTCCAGCCACCTTCTCCCTGCCAGCAGCTACCCAGTTCCAGGTCTCTAGAGATGGCTCCTTATGCTTTGAGAGATCTTGTGGGGGGGAAAAAAACAACAACTTGGGAAGAGTGAGAAAAGCCCCATCCAAGGACTGTCCCCAGCTCATGCAAATATTGAGAGCAGAGTATCCTTTGCAGAGAGCTCTTGGGTTGCACGGTCAGGCAGACACAGACAGACGTTGAAGCATTTGCTCCATATGGCACAAGTTCAGCGAGACACAAGGAACAGCCCGGCCATGCAGAGAACAGACCTACAAAACGAGAGGCCACTTGCAAGCAGTTTGCTGGTGCACTCCAGGTGTCCTTTCAGTCAGAACATGCTTCCAGCAGTGGCTTGGACTCACCCTCCACATACTGGGTCAGGAGAAGAGATGCAGAGTGAAAATCCTGGGAGGGATAATGCACCCCAGCTCTGCTGCAGAGGAAATGGTTCACATCCTTTCCATTGGTGGAAAAAAATAAGGAGATGAGGTTCTCAGTGTTGTTCTTAGGAGGAACTTTGTCTCATTTGGATCATGCTCTAAACCTCCTCTCATGGGCTGGGCTGGCTGACTGCTGGCTTCAAATGAGCCAGAACTGCCTGTATTGTACATCTTATATGAACAGCAGCAAATATCTGAATTATGAATCTACCAAAACTCCAGAGCCATTCTGGAATCTCATGGATTATCCTTTGAGGGGTCTTAGGCTGCTCTTTAGAGGTCCTACTATTGTCATACTGAAAATGTTTGCCCCATTTCACCACTTTGCCAACACACCTTAGTGGTTCTCCACATGAACAGAGCTCGCTTCCTTCCTTCTGGATGTCTGGCCAGCCTGCACTCTCTGCTGGGGCTGAATTGCATACAGGGCTGCTGTGTGTAGCAATGTTATCCAACAGAGAACTGGAAATCAGCCCAGGCTAAGGATCCTGAGATGCCCCAGCTTCTGGGAGGGTTTTGGTAGCCCATACTGAGCTAAGAGACACCATAACCAATGCCCAATTGCACCAGTCTTTGACTAGCTGTGGAGAACTTGTAGTTGCACCTTGTAAAATAAATTAATCCCATCTTATCAGTTCATACCCAGCTAAGACCAGTCAAATGGTTGGACTGGGGACATACAGGTCAGCTTTTAAGAGAAGATTGTGGTGCAGGAAAGTCAGAGAAAGGCCTCTGGACTGTCAGAGCTTGTTCCAGATGGAGAAACCTTTCTTTTGGGCTGCTAGGGTCTGACCTGAATACTCTTTACAAGACCTGTCCTCTGTAGGCTATGGGGTTGTGCTTCCTCTGCTCTGGTTTGGGATTCTCAAGGAGGTCAAAGCTGCCTAATGGGGAACTCAAGCCCTGGGCTTGGAGCGCCAGGGTGTGCTTGGGTCTGGGGAGGTGCTGATCCTGAATCACCTACAATTCCTTGGATTTCTTTTCTTAGACAGCTGTAAATCCCCTCAACTTTCCCTCTGCCATTGAGGCACATCGAGGACCATGGCCTTTTGGCCCATTTGACAGCTCAGGTCCTTTCCCTGAGCATCTTTGTAGGACCATAGACAAAATTTGGACAAAATTTGCTGAATCCTGCTCGCCTTGAAACTCTGATGAAAGGGCACCTGCAGAGGCTTTTCAGTGAGTTTTTCTAGCATGAGAAGGTTGCTCCCCTCCTCTGACTGCCAGCTCAGTGAAGACCACTTCTTTTTCCCTGTTTTTTGGCCACACAGTGCAAGAAAAATTAGTCACTCTCCATTCTTTTGTAGCAGCCTCTTTTATCTACACAGCTTGTTCTTCCCTGGCACGCTGAAGCCTTCCTGCTCTTGTTTATAGTACAACCCCTCCAACAGATTGCAGGGTCTCTTTTCTGCCTTCTGTCCGTCTTGGCTGGATTCCCCTCCATAGCTCCAGTCCAGAGCAATGGTCTGCACAGCACATGGCCCCCGCTTTGCTGCCAGGCCACTGCCTCACAGAGCTGCTGCAAAGTTGAGTCTACTCGTGATCTTTTGTGTGATGCAGCACAAGAGACAGGTGTGGGGGGCAACCCTTTGGCACCCAGAAGAAAAATTTTAAAGACAAAAAACCCCACATCCTACCCTGAGATTCAAAGAGCATTTCCAAAGCTTCTGTGTCACCAGCATTTAAGACAACATGAGCTGTGATCCAGCTGGGGTGAGGGCACTGGCAATGTAGACTCTCCAGTATCTTATGCTTAAGATTGGAGCAGAGCACACCCTTCTGCTCTACACGACTGGTTGGGATTTTTTGTTTAGACGTTCAACAGAACTTTATCTTTGTGAAACACAGTTGAACTGGCAGAAGGGTCCAAAGTTAGAAGGAAAGGCCTGTGTGCACACAGAGACAATTTAACTGCATAAGCTTTATTTCTTTAGGAAATGAGGTTAAACAAATCAAAGTTGCATTCCTAGTTTTATTCTGGAGCTTAAATTATTGGCATGGTTTTCAAGCTCGGAATAAGCAGCTAATCCTATGGCCTTGTGTTTATATGAAGCCAAGTACTGAGATCCTGTTAGTTAAAGCTAGTCACAGTTCTCTGCCCTTTCTCCTCCTGGTGCTTAAGAGACCCAGAGATATGGAGATATCCTTTAAGCAGTAGAATCAGAGGTCACTGGTGTGATATTACACCAATATAATATTAATGGTCCTTTGCTCTTTCACAGGAGCAGCATCTTTCCTTGAAGGATCTCAAAGCATAATCCTGACCAAAAGGAGTTGGCAGAGCACCTCTGGAGTTCTGTGGGATGCAAAGTCTGATGCCAAGGAGTCTTTCAAGAGACAGACTCCGACCTGTGGCATGCTCAAGACTTTCCTAAAAGCCCTGAGCTTACAGTTGGTTCTGATACGATTGTTTGCCATCCTCTGCTGTGGCTTAGATGGGAGCAACATAAGACTGCTTCTTGAATTAGGAATGTGGACTCAGCAGAGGACTCTCTTCTACCCCAGTCTTCACTCAACCAATGATGCAGGAAGGTTGCTCTCATCTTAGAAACCTCTGTGAGTGCAGTTCTTGGAAAGTGAGCCAGAATCTGGCCTTGACATACAGCATGCTTAAGTACATGCTCAACTTGAAGTGTGTGCTTAAGCTTGTTAAGCCTGCTTCTTCAACAGAGAAGATTTTCCTTTGTGTTGGGAGTTTCATCTGCTAAAGAGGGAGGAAGTCACAAGGTGATTTGTTTGTTATATTTTGTATAGCAGCCTGATCTAGAAAACACTTGCTGTCAGCTTCAGTATTTTGCTACCAGCTTGTCTCAGTGATTTCCACTGGGCTCCATGGGATAGCAATTATTCCACAACAGGGAGTGCTTTTGAAGTGTCAGGGCAGTGTGCTTGCAAGGTACTGTTGCAATCTGCCCATATGTCTCTTATTATAAACACCAAGGGTCATAGGCAATGGGATCACACGTACTTTGTTTAGGGAAGGCATTTCCCCTTTCTGATCCTAGTAAAAATCATAATAGCCAGATCCTGAGAAACAGCCACAAAGGTTCTGTTTAAAAGATTGAGGCTACAGAAAGCAGATGCTCATCAAGTTAAATAAGGAATTTAATTAGCCAGCATTTTATCTTGTTTTCAGTAACATGATGACAAATCGCATCTTAATAAAATAACATTAGGGAGCAGCACAATTCGAGTGCTTCGGGAAATGAGAAGCAGTATAAGTTATAGGCCTGTTCCCACCAAAGAAGTCATTCCCTTTCAGAAATCTGACAGGCTGTTAAGATGGATAGTGTTCTAGCAAAATGGTCCTCTGGCATTTAGAAAGATTTACACCACTTTTGTCTTTAAAAGGCTTAATACAAGGTGATGAGAGAGAAGGAGTGGCATGAATAGCTCAACGGACTGGTAATGCAATTAATAATTTTTTATTCCTGTGGTGGCACAGGTATGCAGGGTTCTTCACAAGTGAGAACAAAGTTGTACTTTCCTCAGCGGGGCTATAAATAAACAGAGATGTTATACATTGTACAATAAGTAACAACTTAGTGTTTGTCATGTCAAAATTCAACTGTAGCTCTCATTTGATGTTTTATGTAACATACTGATTCTTGCATAACACTGAGAAAGGTTTATGAAGGATCCACAGAAAGTTTGCTCATGGTTTGCTCTCTGGTTTGAGAATCACAAAGTTTGTCTAAGCTCAGCTTCTGGGACCCAAGAAACTACTGTTGTTTGGAATATTTATGTCCAGTAAAAAGGATTACAAAGCATAAGAATGACAACAATAACAGATGAGAAGAATTAGCTTAATTATACAAGAATAAAGGAATTACTTCTCCCATTCAGCATGTCTGTCCACTGAATCCTTTTTTTTTTTTTGTCTGTACCAGGGATCAGACCCAAGTTTTAGGTGACAGATCATGTGATTATCACATAGCTGTCTACTATAAAATGCACATTTTGATTCTAGATTATATATTAAGGCAATACATTCCCCTTGCTGATAATATGCTTTAACAACAGTTATTTCTGATGATCTATTTGACATTTTCCATCTTTCATATTCAGAAGTTGCTCCATAGAGCAACTATTCATATTGCTCCATAGAAAGGAGGAAAGTGGAAGAGTTGTCTGATTGGATCTCTGTCATGTGAGGGTGCACACATACAGAGACAGTACAAACACTGAGTTTATTGAATCAAAGACAGTCAGTGCAGAAGTGTGGGTTGCGAGTGGGTCTCCTATTTTAACAGGCAAGAAATTCCTTTTAAGGTTATCTTGCAGGAGCTTCATTTAAGACTGAGTGTGGAAAAGTGAGGTTTTCTCTTCTCTCGTTCGGTGGAAAAAAATTGAAATGTATTGACCTGGAAAATCCAAGCTCAGAAACAGCAGCTGGGTTTTCAGCAAGTCCCTTGATTCTTTCCCTGTTGTCCATCTGGATTCACTCTAACACAGAGAAATCAAGCACTGCTTCTGAGGTCAGGTGAAGTTTGGAAATGGCCACAATTTCCATATAATTTTGTGAGGATGGGAGGCACTCCTCCGTGCTCTGAGAGCGCTGCTGGATGTCAAGGTCTCTAAGCAGTGGTGGGTATGACTTCTCATTTGCAGAGCTGTTTGCAGAATTGGACCCTAAGCCCTCCTGGAGCGAATTGTGAAGAATGCACAAATCAAATTAAGATGCTGACTGAGATTGCATCATGGCACAATATCATGCTGACAGAATTTGAGGCTAAAAGCAGTGACATTCATGTCCTGCAATGTCTAGTGCATCTTAAGGTTGTAAAATGACAGCTGAGTCTTGGAGGACAAAGACTAACCCCCGTGCGCCCTGCAAATACTTTCCAGTCCACAGACAAGTTAAAGACCAGGTCTTCAAAATCTTCTGATCAGCACCTGAACTTGATCTCTTAACAGCAGAACAGGTAGTTCCCTCTGAATTTGCAGGTGCTGTCAGGTTTTATTCATGGGCATGACATCTTGCAGTATTAATGTTCCCTGTGGATGCCACCACCTTTTTTTAATAGATTTTCCACACTTTCATTAATTACTTAATTGGCATTCTGTAGTATAAGAATTGAAGTGTATTCCTATAGGGCAGTCATACTTTAGACAGGCACCATCTATTTGCAAGCTGAATTAAAAACAACTGGGAAAAGCATTTTCAGTTGTCCCTGCTTCATCCCTGATTTCAGCAACAAAGCTGATATATTGCCACGTACTGATCCCACTACCTGGGATTTGTCCAGGTTGAGAACTTATTAGTGTTTATTTGAGGGAAGAGGGGGAGAGAGGGAGAACACAGCTTGTACAAATCAGATTAAAGTATTGACAACTCCTAAGCAATGCTCATTCCAGGAACAAGTTCACTATGTGATAACACCACTGCTATAAAATAATTGCATTTTGAATGCATGCCACTCTGCAAATACCTGGTGGGTCATAAGTTCTTGAGGCTTAGCTCCTAGAAGAGAAAAAAGGATTGCTTAAAAAGTTAAATACTCTAGATGGAGATTGTGTGAATTATTTAATATGTAGGAAACTTCATAGCTGTTGGACCCTGCCCTAGCTGATGATTCAGAGGCATCTTGGATTAGAGTAGAGTAGAAATTATTGCAGGTGATACAGACTACATGAAAAAATCCAGGTCTTGGCCCAAGCCTAGTGAGCAAAGAACTCCACTGTGTGCCATGATTAACCTTGGCTTGCACATTTCAGTGGGAAGGCATGGTTAAATGGAAACCCAAAAGTACAAACTCCTGTCTCTTCTCTCCATGTGGCTGCTGGATGTCACAACCATGAAATATAATAGTCAGTGTGTATTGAGAGTCCTCCTCTCTGCCTGGTCCACAGGTAATGTATGTCTGTCTTTGATTTCAGCTATGGAGCTCAGCTCGGGCTGCAGACACTGGTGCTTTTCTCTTGGGAGCCCTCGATGCGCTCAGCAGCAGTGCAGCTTTGCTACTGGTGTTGAGTCTGGGCTTGGCTTCCTGACTGTCAACCTGGCATCTTCTATCAGCACTAAAAAGTTCTGTGTTATTTTTATCTGATACCTTTTTTTTTTTTTATTGCCACAAAGCAGAATGCATATGAATAGCAATGGATAGCAGGGTAGTAGGAAGCAGAATGAATATGGGGAGCAACAGATAGCAGGGTAGTAGGAAGGAAAGGGGACAGCTACAGCTGCAAGTAGAGAGCTCTTCAGTGGCTCTACCAGTATCCCAACTTCTTTTCCCATCCCTCTTTCACATGCACACAGAGGCAGTTGAGCAGTGGCAGATGGGGAAAGAAAATAGATAAATAAAAGTGTCAGCAGGATGGATTTATTTGCACTTGGTCTCCTCTCATGTCTCTGCATACGTCTGCTGGTATGTAAAGATCACGCAAGCAAGGGACTTAGCAGTGACCTGGAAAATTTATATCACTGAACATAAAAATGAATCAAGAAGAAAAATGTAGGAAGGAGGTGGTCAGGGAAAAGAACAAAAGGAGATTAATTTTTTTTTTCCCCTTGTACATCAGGATTTCATTGGGACAGTGATTTTATAGGATCACGTGGTACCAGTGCTACTGCAGGTGCAGCTCTGCTTCAGAGAAAAGAGACCATGTGGGCAGTATCCTGTGCTGAGATCCCTTGAGGTTTTGATCCTTTTCTGCCTAAATGAGGGTTCCCCAAATGGCATCAGAGCCAGTCAGTGGTAGGCTTAGCAGCAGAGTCCCAACATATGATGGTTCTAGATAGAAGAGACTACATCTCTGTTTGCACGTTCTCCTGATACTCAGGAGGCTCTACCAGTACTCCACACACCCAAACAACTTCAGGGAGAGCAGGAGAATACATCTCAGTGTACTCTGGGCCAATTCTCCTGTGATTTACCAGTTTTTCATTAAGTCTTCATGCTTAGCATGAAAGTTATACCCAGGACCACAGGCAGGTTCAACAGTGGAATGAGGTTCAAATTTGGCCTCTGTTTTATGCACAAAACCCTTCATTTTTAGAAAATGCTGGAAACATCTTTCCTAAGACACCATTCTCCAAGGCATCCTTGCCTCCTTTTCATTACTAGCTTCTACACAAATGCAGGATCTTTGGTGCTTAGTCACTCCACTGTTCCTGCTGTTTATTGCCTCCAACGGGCATAATTCTCTGCTTAGGAGACCTTTGCGAGTTGCTGCGGAGGAGCCGTGGGCTGTTGTCATCCCGTTTCCAGGGGGCAATAAACAGCAGCAGTCAAACTTCCATGGAAGAAAGATTGTGTGATTATTCAGTCATAAAAAGAGGGATGAAAAATAGAGATATATTGCATGTGTTCACACAAGGATGTGCAAATTGCTCTCGAAGAGTGCCGTGCTATGAGGTAAAATAGTTCCCTACACAGCGCTTCGCTGCTGACTCAAAGGGAGAATTCTCTTGCCTGTGCCTCAGTTTCCCAATATAAATCAAAGGGATTTTGTAGCTCTTCCCATCTTGCTTAAGTGCTTTCAGGGCCAGGAGTTAACTTACGTCCTTACAGGGCAGGATAGGAAGGCAGGGTTGTGAGTTTGGCGATGATGCAGGGAGAGAAGTGTTTCCCGGGGCTGACAGCTTGTGTTTTCCCCCTCTTCTTGAATGAGAGCACATTGTCTAGGAGGAAGATTCAGAGAGACCACTCTAGTCTTAAGATGGAAAGGACTGGTATTAGAGTCAGCCCATCACTACAATCATCTGCATTATGACCCAAGGGTTAAAAACATCACCAGAGAGAGCCCAAGCCTGTTAGGAAGGAAAAGTGCCTTTAGCAGCATGGAATTGCTGCCTACTTGCAGATGCTGGCTCAGAAACCAATACTTTTGAGGGTTTCCTTTTAGGGTCTGTGAGACTGAATATTTCAGTCTATGGGGACCAAGTCACTAGGAGCTGCATGACCCCATAGACTAGAGGAGATTTCCAGCTCATCAGCACTGAGGGTTCATCCCACAGGTAAACCCAGGCACTCACCACCTTTATGGAGATGTTCAGCTTATGGCAGCATCCATCCCTAAAATGCTCCCCCACAATAAAATGTAATTACAAAATTCCTTAACTACATAAGCTTCTAAATCAATTAATTGTCTTGGCAAGAAAATGTGTATGGTTTTGAAATTTCGCTTTAATTAACATAAAGTGCATTAGGAAGCAGTAGATCTGGGCCATCGCTTGGACGTAACAGTCTCTCACTTCATGTGCTCTTGAGGCCCTAGGAGAGTGTCAATGTGATGTTTAAGCTCCCTTTCAAATACTGCATCAGGGCCACATGCAAGGCCAAGACCTCCTTTTCAGAACAAAGTTTCCATTCTGAGGTACTATTGGGGAATGCTCCTTAGAAATGCAATGGTCAAAAATCAATTCCTGTTTCTATGGATGTAAATCCATTAATTTTTCCCACTCACAGCTCTTCTATTTCCCTCTGCTTTCATTGTCTGCACTATGCCACCTCCAACAGCCCTGCCTTTAAATCCACACTCCTCTCTTTCTGATGGAGCCTTCAGTTCATTCATTGACAGACACAGCATCCCTTGTGCAGAAGTGTGGGGAGAGGTCACCAAGGAGAGTGATACCTGCCAGTGGAACCTTTGTGCACTTACTAGTGATAGTTGTGAGCTTTTCTGTGTTTCTGATGTGCATTGGAGCATATTCAGGGCAAGAGAGAGAGACAACACAGTATCTTAACAGGCTGTGGGTCAGCCCAGTGTTTTGTGCCTGACATTTCCAGGCAGATGTGGAAGCCTACTGCCTTCTTCTGTGAAAATGATGTGGAGCTGGTGCATACAGTGAGGAATTCTTCGGCACAGGGAGACACTAGGATGTTCTCCTGCAATCTGCTTCAGTGTGCCTTTCTCTCATCTCTTGTTCCTGCTCTTCTCAAGACCCATTTTGTGCAACAAAGATTATTTAGGAGACACCTAAAAAGGTCTTCTTCTCATGTCTAGATCTTGGCCTCTATCAACATGGAAACTCACCTACTGCTGATGAAGCTAAGGAGATTATCTGGCTTTTAAGCAACTTCACTACCTGCACTGTACTTATGCAGCATGTGTGTATCTGCCTTCTGATCCAGAAACAAGCTGCTGTAGATGGGGAAGCTATCTGGGCAACCTAAGATGTTAAATCCTAAGATACATATTGGTAAGAGTTTAGGGATACAGTTTCAAACATTCAAATGTTCATTGTACAGAAGGAGAATTGTAGGTTAAGAAGACTCTTAGCTCAGCACAGGATTCACAGGATTCATAGGATTAATCTCCTGGACATCGTGGTGGTGTCTCCTTGCACTACCTTTTATGCCAGGTACAGATCCTCCTGCGGACAGACTATCCATCTTCCCATACAAACAGTTGTTTTTTTCTTGAGGATGGCAGTGTTGTGCCAGATGATGACCCTAGGGGGAATATCCTCAGTGTTACTGTGTCTGCTGATGAATCCTGGTAACTAAGCAAATGCTGGATGACATACTAGATCCTTTCTGTTCACCTGGATTTGGAGAGCATGGGATATCTCTCAGGACCAGTCCCTAATGGGCTTGTTTAACAACATTGGTTTTTCTCTAAATCCGTCAGACAAGTGTAAGCTAGTTGTAGGACTGTTGTGTGTCACTAAAATAACATACATCTGATAATGCAATTAGATACTTGAAACACATTTGACTTAAGAGAGTAATGGAAATATCCATATTTCCATATCCATATTATACTTTTCTTTTTTAATGTGTAATTTTCAGATCCTTTTAGGCTTGGGATATCATGACAATTACTACATTCCTGGATAGTTAAATCCACTCAGCATTTGGCTGAATGCCTTCTGAAGATATCCTGAAACACACCGTCTATTGCAGCTGCTCTGTTCCAGTCACAGTTCTGACTAGTCATCTAAGGGGACAAGGAATTCCTTTTGTAGGAGGTAGTGTAGGACTTGTTACCAGGAAAGCTCCATGTTTGAAGTTGTCTAGTCCTGAAGAGAAGTGCTGTGGCACTGCAAGTTTGAATTTTAATTCCAGAGCCTAAAGAAGGAAAGGTGGGGGCTGTCCTCATCAGCAATAGTATCTTCTCACCCACATTCTCCTGCACATTGACTGGCCTCAAACCTGCTTGTAGAGAAAGCTCTAAAACAAAGACATGGATTTCTTCCTGAACCCAGGCAAAAAGATGTGCAGTTGTACTTTGCTTTGCTTGGGGTCTTCTTGCTGGACATGCCTGATTTTTCAAAAAAGAACCAATCCTTTTCTCTCCCTTTTGTAGAGAGCAATCTTCCTTGGAAATAGAAAATTTTGCTCTGTATCAACTCAGAGACAGACCATGACTTTTTCAGGAAGAGAGCAAGTTCAGTCCCTGCCTGGGGAGAAAGCAGTAGCACAGGGACTCCCTGTGTGCAGAGTGCGATGACTTTAGCTCCAGTCCAAGACAGCTGATACACCAAGGCACAAAACCGCAGAAATTATTTGTGATCTCCTCTGAGAAGATTATTCCAATCAATATATTGATTATTTCTGAATGTTTATAAGATGCATAACACTCACCTGCTCAGCCCAGCTTTTCACCAGCAACATCCTTTGCATCAGCACATTAGCAACTGCCCAGAAAGAAAGAAAGATCAAGGAAAAAAAAAAAAAAAGTGACAGAGCTCCCTTTGGCCCCTGGCTGCATCTGCCCACAAGCTTCCTCAACTGAGTTATGGTAATTACATCACTTGAGATTTATTTAATATCTCTGTCCGGGAAAAAGAACTAGGAAGTCTGGCTGTGACAAGCAATCAGAGGGTACTCATCTGATGAGCAGCTCCCCATCACTGAGAGAGCAGCAGGAATCTTCAATGTATTGGATTTAAGTAATGGTTTGCCAGAGGGATGGGGCCCATGCCACAGCAATCAAAGCTACTCTGCACCATTAAGGAGCTGTAAGTGGAGCAGGAGTGCAGTGCATCTATTGACCAAGTAGGTGGGCATGAAAATGGGTTTAGGTAACTGTTTCCTGAGAGATGGAAAACACAAAGGAATGTTTCTCTGGCAGCTTTCTGGCTCCCTGATCCTCTCTGTCCACATCAGCATTTGTATTGTCTGTCTCTCACATGCTTGTGCACAATGACCGGTGTGCTGAGTTCAGGCTGTTCAGCTGCAGTCCACATAATGCTTTCCTGCTTGTGTTTGCCCTCTCACTATCTCTGCCATTTTAAAAAAAATCCCTGAACTAACAACATTTAAAAAAAATTGCTTATATTATTTTATATCAAGCTGCCACACAGGCAGACCAAGTATTGATGCAGCTCTAGCCACTCTTTTTCTTGCTTCCTCCACCCCTTCTGTGCTGAGCCACGGCTTGTACAGAGAGGTGAAGAGGAGGCACATGAATAGCAATACTTTTTTTGTCCTTCGTGAGGGAGTAGCTAAGGGCAAATGGGCCCACACTGTGCTTTAGATAACCAGTGTTAGAGTGTCTGATGTGAGACCAACCTGCAGCCTGACACTTGAATCCTTCTACAATAAACAGGCCTGCCAAGATGCCTGGACATCTCCCTAGTCTAACTTCCTGGTCAGTAGCTTGGATGTAAGCAACCAAGAGAAACCAGTTATCCACTCTTAGCTGATTGAGTCATGTGTTTTTTCTTCCTCTTTCTGTACCCGAGGAGGGCAGAGGTAGGGTCTGCCAGAGGTGATGCCTCCCAGAAACAGGTTCTTCTGCAAAAGAAGGTGCTGCCCATCATTTGCTGCACATTGCTTCCTGTGAAGCAAAATTAGGAAGGCTGAATTGGCCTCCTAACAGCTCCTGACTCTCAATGGGATCTCACCAAAGTGTCTTGGGCCAGCTCTTTCCAGTGCAAGCATTTTAAGAGAAACACCTTGATCCATACCAAAGGGCCTGAATGCAGCATCCAAGTGTAAAAACATTGGCAGCTGTCCCATTTACCAAAACAGAAATAATACCCACTCACCTCTGGGAAGCATATGGAGCACTTCCGATTTATTATTTGTTTTATTTATTTTGTCACATTTATCAGCCATTCAAATCTCTGGGCACACAGCCCATACATTAAAACCCAGAGTATAACACAAAGATCTCCTCTAGCCTGAGAATATCCTTTCTGTAAAACCAGGCATGGGCAGGAGGGAAGGATGAAAGATGCTTTACACAAGCAAAGGATGACAACAATATATTTTTCTCCAATTCTGTTATTGATGGAACCATTCTGAAAATGTTGGTGACATCAAGACAAGAAGATGGGAACAATAAAAAGCATGGGGGTTGGTGGTGGAAAGCCATCCTGGAGCATGGACACAGAGACTCAGCCTCTAGCCAGCCTGTCTCACACACAGGAAGTCTCTAAAATGCTCTTTGCATTATTATTTCTCTAATGACCCCATTAGACATGTATGAAATTCTGAGAAGCTTTAATATGTTGTAGACAGTCACACTAGAAAATCTGCCCAGCTTTTCTGAGGAACGGCAGGCTGCACTGATGAATGTTTTAAAGCATCCCAATGTGTAATTTATTTCCTGGAAATTAATTGCATGTGCTGGTTTTATTTTCCTGTAGCAAATAATCAGTCTGCTTCTTTTTAATTAAGTAACAACATAGATTCCTCTACTAATCATGACACGTTGTTTTATGCATGCCATGCCTTTTTCTATGGGAAACAATTTCAAATAATTGTCTAGGGTCCACCACAACTTTTAAGAGACATGAGATTATTTATCAGTGGTATTGCCTGGGTCACTGCCAATGAAGACCTTGTACACAAGATCAACTAGAGAACCCAGACTGGGCATTGGTGCAGACAATGGCCCCCTCAAGGATAAGTTTAAGGAAGAAACCAAATTAAATGAAATTTCAATGGCATTGATATGATGTCAGACCCAGGTGCCAAGAGGTGTGTCTCGCAGCTATTCACTGTTTCCTGAGCTGAGGCATTCCACTGACATTAGCCATATTGCATGGACTGTATCAATAACACTTTTGGTCCACATCAAACTCAGCACCTTTGTCAGCTCTTCCAGCTAGAATGGCAAATACCAAGTTCCAGTGGAGACCTAAATTTCCCCTAGCATTCAGAGGTTGCATGGGTCTGCATGGACGCACATAGCGAGATGGGGTGAGGAAAGCCACTTCTTCTGATGATTGCAGAGAAAAGCTAATGGCCTCCAACAGCTGCTACTTAAAATTGTCAAACAGCCTGAGAGAGTAAAAACTATGGGCCTTGGCATCCATTCATTATTTGCAGCAAAACTCTAATTAAACACTAGTGTTCAGTCATATTTACCCTCCATTGGGCTACAAGGAACCCATATTTCTACTGAAATACATGCTACTGAAACAAAACAAATCTATCAGCAAAAAACGCTGCTGGAGTAAAATGTAATAATGATATTATAGCTATTAGACCTTGAAAACCTCTGCAACAAATTAATCTGGTAGGGAAAAGTTTGCTGGTGCGGTTTCAGCTTCCTGCTGGGAACCTGTAAAACCCGCACCACGGCCCGAGACTTCCTCACACCTGCGGCCTCTGCCTCCTGCCCTGGAGGTCCCCGTGTGTCACAGGTCCCCGCAGCGGCCGGTGGGAGGTAGAAACCCTCTTGGAACATGCCGGGGCGCAGAGGCTTCACTGCCTTCCGGGTGCCCTGGTCGGCGGGGCCGCTTCCCGCAGGGCAGGGCTCGGCGGGGCCGGTGCGGGGCTCGGCGGGGCCGGTGCGGGGCTGGTGCGGGGCCGGGGGGGCTCGGCAGGGCCGGTGCGGGGCTCGGCGGGGCCGGTGCGGGGCCGGGGGGGCTCGGCGGGGCGGGCCGGGGGCGCAGCGCCGGCGGAGCCTCCGCGCCCCGCCCCGCCCCGCCCCGCCCCGCCCGGCGGAGCTGTCCGCGCCCCGTGGTGCTGAAGCCGCAGCGCCCGCCCAGCCCCTTCCCCGCCCCTCCTCCCTTCCTCCCCGGCGTGGGCTCTCGCAGGCAGCCGGCAGCTCGGGGCATCAAAGGTTGGGAAGGGCTCCATTCCTCGCTTTGATTCTCCCCCTCTCACCCCACCTTTTTGCTTATTCTTTCTCTCTCTTCTTTTTTCTTTTTTTTTTTTTTTTCCTCAAGCTGGGGGAGGAAGAAGAGCGCGGCCACGTCCCACCCCTCCCTTTCTGCAAATCCCCGCTCGCACTGCAAACAATCTGCCTTCCCCATTGCATCCAAGGGAGATAGCAACAGCAACATCATCACGGCAAGCCGGATGGGAGAGCGGAGAGGAGGCTGCTGCTGAGGGAGGAAGGCACACACGCACACACCAGCTCGATGTTGCCAAAGCGGTAGGAACCGCACGAAAAATAAGCCATGCTGCCCCATGTGTCTGGCGCATTGTGCTCCATCCGAGCCTTTTAGGAGGAGGAAGAAAATTATCTGCTCCGATTTTTTTTCCCCTGCCAACGAGAGTGCGACAGACTTGCGATGGTTGAATGTCAATGCCTGTGAGAGAAAGCAACAGTCAGAGCAGGAGAAGGACAGAAGGGGAGGAAAATGAAGGTGGGGACGGTGGAGGAGAGAAAGAAGGAGCCTCGTCCAATGCATCAAAAGGAGGTCCCTGCAATTGCTGATAGAGCCCTGACCGCCTCGCCATCCACAATGGTCTGTACAAGCTGCCAAGGCGTTTGATGACGTTCCTGTTTTGTGAAAGGAGGAAAGGAAACGTGACCATGTAAGATCCACGTTTCCCCGGTCAATTACATGCGAAGAATAGATCCGATTTCGACGTGGGTTTTTGGTCCAGGATGGTAACAGCTTAGGGAATAATACAGCCGCCTTCCCTCATCAATTTCGCCCTGATTTTTTTTTTTTTTGTGTGGTCCAGACAGCTGCTGGAATAGAGAAGGTCAGAATATATAAATATATATAAAATATATATGCTATATATATTATATATATAAAAATATATTTGTCTCAGTACATCTGGGATTAAGCTCATTGAATGCTAATTATTTCTTTCCGGACTTTTAATATTTACAATGAAATCTTTTAAAGGCAACGGTAAAATCTGAAGCCACCTGGGAGCACAGTGTTGAAAACGTAGGGTGTTTTCCCACAAACAATGTGAAGGTCTTTTTTGTCAAAGAGGCAATTTTGATAATAACAACAGCTACCAATTTTGCATTTTGATAGCCAGACCAGCTGCTATTTTGTCTGGATGCACACCGGGATTCGTGCGATCGGGTTTTATTTTTTAATTGAAAAAAAATTATTATAAAATAGAAGAAAAAGGAAAATTACTTGAGATGCCAAATACTGTCGAGAGAACCATATTCTCTCTCCTCTCCACACCCACCGGAGACGTGGACCCTTCTTTTTTACAGGCTTAGGAGTTGCAAGAGCTGATCGGGGGCTTTCTCCCGAGACCGCCGCCTGCGCCCCTGGACCGTCGGGCGTGGGAGATTTATTTCCTCCTCCCGCTGATTTCTAAGCAAACTTGTGGAGGGGGGAAAGGATCCCTCAGCAGCACAGAGTCGGTTTTTTTTTTCCTGGCGTGGATTTTTTTTTTCAATTGCCGTCCCTGCCGGGTTGCAGCGGGCTGCCGGGGACTTCGCCCCTCGCCCTCCGGCTCTGCTTTTGTGCGTTCCCCGGCGGCCAGCGCAGCCCCCCCGGCACTGCGGCCGCCGCGGAGCCCCCCCGGCCGCGGGGCGCCCGGCTCCTGCCCTTTTCTTTCCCCCGTGCCCGCCTGCCAAGGAAAGGCACATGTTAATACCACCCGGCGCGGGCATTTTCTGCTACTGCTGCTGCGGGCTCCTCCGTCCGAGACAGATGTTGCGAAACCAAGGCCTCCTCAAGTGCCGCTGCCGCATGCTCTTCAATGACCTGAAGGTCTTCCTACTGCGGAGACCCCCCGCGCCGCCGCCGCCCTCCCCGCCGCCGCCGCTCCCCATGCCCGGCGGCGCAGAGGCGGCGGCGGGGGCCGCACCGCCCGGGGGGCGCGGGCCCGGCTGGCGGGCGGCGGGCGGCGGCGGCGGCGCGGGCAGCCCGGCCGCCGAGGAGTGGGGCAGCCCCGCCGGGGAGCCGCCCGCCTCCCTGCCCAGCAGCACCTCCTCGGATGACTTCGGCAAGGGCAAGGCCGAGGACCGCTACTCGCTGGGCAGCAGCGTCGACAGCGGCATCCGCACCCCGCTCTGCAGGATCTGCTTCCAGGGGCCCGAGCAGGTGAGCGACCGCGGGCGGTGGGCGCTGGGGTGGGGGCCGAGACGGGCCCGGGGGCAGCGATGCTCCAGCCTGAGGGACCCGGGGTCTGCTGCTTGAGGGGCTTGTCCCTGTTGCCCGGAACAGGACCCCAAACCCAGAGGGGCTCTGCCTTCTGCCCAGGCCCCGGACTCCATATTTTGCACCTCGGTAGTGTTTCCCAGGGAGGTGTGGGGTGGCAGCGTGCTCCGTGCTTTTCTGCTTCCCGGCAGCCTTGCCCCGGGCACTCATGCCCAGCCTGAGAGCCGTGCAGCTGTGGCATGGGAGGAGGGACATGCTGGCACCTTCATGGAGCGGAGCACATCTCAGCAAGGGAGGCTCTTCGGTGCTTTGTGGGTACCCAGTTGCGATGATTCCAAAAGTGATACAAAGGAGGAGTTTAATGTGCTCTTTGCTTTTAAAAATACAACTTCAGTCTGTACAAAACACATGGCACGAGACAATCCCACTTTAGTGTTTCCCAGGGGATGGCTAACAGGAACTGTGCAGGTGCTCCGCTGCTCCTGTGCTCCCAGTTGCACTATCTGCAGGAGAAACACGGCTGGCTACGATTGTACCTTCATTGCTGAAGCTATGATTGTACCTGCTGAAGCTGCAGCCTTGAGATGCTCCATGATACAGATTGAGGTTAGGCCAGTGAAGTTTCCCTCCACCATACAAGAGAATGAAACAAATGCAACCATGCTAGAATATAAGATGCCACCCTGGAGCATTATGCTCCATATTTAATGACAATTAAAAGCATCTCATGCATTTTCAGGCTGGCAACTTCCTTAGAGTGATGTACCCAGCAACATTTGTACCTAATATGACACAGCTTGCAGGTGCAAGGAAGGCTGCAGACCTCTGCTGTGGGATCAAGCCTGTATGTGCAAATAACCATTATTACTCAGGATAATTCCATTACCTGTCATAATATGGCATCCTTGTATGAAAAAGGGTTGCAAAGTTCAACTTGACTATTGCCATTTTGGACACAGATTCTGGCATGTAAGGTAATACGTTGAAATCTTACACAAAATGGGTTTTACCCCAGGTGTTCTTTCCCCTTCATGGACCTGTGTGCTCTGCTAAGGAGAAAACCAGTTCTCATTTGAAAGTGGCCATGCTCTGGCACACATCCTGCCTTTCCCAAAGTTGCCTACATTTGTAATACAGTGATTGTGCCTTCCCTTATGTTGGTTTGAGGATGGTGGTGATGGGTGCTGAAAAGTGGGGAATGGGCTTCCATTTTTCGTTGGGAGAAGCGGGGTCTGCCACCAACCGATCCCAATATCCACAGCCCTGCTGGATATGTCATACCAAGGGTTCCATAGGTCACAGCTCTGTGCTCAATGGACTGTAGCCTTCTCTAATGGTTTATGCAGCTGGCAGATAGCTGTGAAACCCCGTTTTCACCATAGGCTTTCAGATGGGAGTGGAGGAAATAATCCTTTTTTGGAGATAGTGTACACCTTCTTCTCTTGCTTGTCTTGTCCCCATCTCTTCTAAAACTTGGAAGCCATGCAATTCACTTCCTGGGAATTTGCATTATTCCACATTTCTAATACTCTTCCCTGGCTTGCCATTCTGCCTTTGTACACAAGACTTAGGCACCTGCGAGATTGGCTTACGTGTCAGAGCAAATAGAGCCTAAGCAGAATTAAAAGGTAGCTTGCTTCCTTGGAGAATATTAATGCTTGAAAATAATTGGATGCTAATTTTCACACTGAAGACCAGTGTAGGTTGCATTGTAAAAGTGAGACTATTTGCTGACCATCTGCCAGCCTACCTGAGTGAGGAGCTGAGCAGATGTGACTGGCATCTCATAAGATTTTCACCAGGATTTCTCTTTTTTGATTCTCAGTTTCTGACCAATACAATAAGATATTTGCAGCTGTATTCTGCTACTCCTCCTTGAGCAGCACCTTATTCCACAAATAATTTTTTGTTCACCAGCATTGCTTGAAGAGTATTTGAAACCTTTTTCCCCTGCAGCAGCTGGGAAGCACAAGTCATTATGGAGGCCCAAACTGTGGGGTTTAAAAGCACAGCCAGATCCTGACACAGCTTCCTGGAAGTACAGCTCAGAAAAACTGAGCACTGAATTGGTGCAGCTGATGTCAAGACCCGCAGTTTGGTTGATTTGGCGCTTATGTCAATAAAACTCCAACAGGGCTAAATCCCACATTCCTTGTTCCTTTTTGTTGTGGTGTTTAATACCAGTTTAGCCTTTATTTCCCATTTTTTTTTACAGCTCAACAGCTGACCAAAGACTCTTCGTATTTTGGACCCTCCCAACTGTAAAAGTCATAGACACACATTATTCTATACCACCCCTGCCAAGATCATAATGAAAATTTATATGCTTGGAATCAAACTCTAATTGCCATTTCTTTACTCTGCAGATTAATAACAGTGACAGATCTAAACAGTATTTTATTTACCTGTCAAAACCATCTGAATTTGCTGCAGCTGTGGGCAAATTTGCAGGGCCGCATCACAGTAACAAAAACAAAAGCCTTCATTATAAATTGACTGTTAGGCGCTCTAAGCTTATTTACTCAGATAAAATGACAGTGAGTCTCCAAAAGATGTTTTAATCCTGTTTTGATATTAAAAAATCCCAACCAAAACAACAGCCAAAAAGGTTTCTTAGTAATCTTGCTTTGCGAGTAGGTTTTATTTAATATCTAATGCAAAATAAAATTGGTAGGGATTTTTGCTTTAAATTTATGATTGCCCAACATGCATGATACTTCAGGCTTATATCTTAAGCTCTTCATGTTGGTTTGTAAGCTGATTCTTTCATTTAAAAATGTGCTGAGGACCGTAGGAAGGAGGAATACTCATTATTGTGAAACTGTTCTGATCCTTGCACGTTAGTCAAGAGTAACCAGGGATGTGGGCAAGAAAAGAGTGGATCTGATGGCCAGGGGATCGCAGCATCTGGGCTCGTGTTTTGAGGGCATGAAGAGCAAACTCTGCTTAGGTCTGACAGTTGAAAAAGGCAGCTGCTTTCATTGAAAATCAGAGCAAAATATCGTTGAAGATGAGGGACTGAACTCAGCTCTTGGCAATGGCATTTCCTTTCAGGGACTTGCTTGGCATTTTCAAAGGTTTCAATGACTGAACGTCCTGCATCATTGTGTCAGCAAATTCTGAGACCCTGGACTGAGCAGCAAAGCTCTGGGGAGAAACTGAGGAAGAAAAATGCTAGAGTATTTTCTTCTGTTGTGGTTAATGCTTAGTGATTGTAGAATTTTGTCTACTTTCCTGAATCTCTGACAATGTTCTACTAGAGAAAGAAACTAAGATGAGCTCCTCTCTCACAAATGTTTCACAGTATTTGGTATGGTCCCAAGCTGAAAGCAAGTCATGAGGATTACCAGAAAAAGACATGGGTGAAAAGTCCGTTTGCATCAGGGGATAAACTGTTATCCCACGTCACAAGGAGTTAGCAGTACTCTGGAGTTTAGGATCTCAGAAGTGGTGCTTTCAGCTGTGCTGAAAATAAATAGAAAACCATTCTTAAATGAAATGGAGATCATTTGGAAAGCCACGTGTTTCAAGGTTTGCTTGTTATATTGTCAGTTAAGAGTGTGTGCACATCTTTTCTTACCTATCATTTTCAATCTGCGTTTCGCGTTCGCTTTTTTGGGGAAAGATGCTGAAAAGATGGAGATTTGAAAAGTCAGTAGTGGTTGATTTGGTTGGCTATGGAGGATCAGAGAGAACAGATTGTAGACTCTTACCTGCAGGCTGGTGGCTTGGACTTAGCTCAGTATTCAATAGAAATGCTTGGATGAAGACTATTCTTCCCACCAGATTTCCTGCTAGACTTTTAGGAACCAGCTCCTTAATATGAGAACATGAAGACCTTCAAGAAAATTGGAAGGGAAGACAACTTAAATTGGATATTAAGACACGCATTTCTGTGTGAGATGTAACCGGGCTGTGGAGCTCCCTGCTGCAGGACAATGAAAGAGCTAAAGTTTAATGAAGTATTATAAAGCCATGTGATTATTATGAATACCTAGAGTCATCACAATTAATGATAACACTTCTAAAAGTAAAATTCACCCTTCACATCTGAAGCCAATCTAGAGATCAGGGTAAGACCGACTAGGAGCAGGGTCCTGGGGCTGGTGTCTTGTCCCACAGCTCACCAGCCTCCTGTGCCTGACCAGTGAGATTCATCCCTGCAGGTCCATGTCTAGATTACATGCTCATGTAAGGTAATGTCTTCAGTGTGTAGGCACCTGCCATGTTCAGAACTTCTCTAGAATTAAAGTAACCTCAAATTATTCATCCTATACTAACACACATTCTTGGGGCCCTGTGTAGATTGAGGGAATGGTCAGTACCATTGAACAGCTGGTCATTAGCATGTGTTACTTGAAATAGCTGGTGAGAATCTCAACCTCTTCCTGGTACAGACATGAGCAAAAAGCATCATCAGCTCCTGCATGACAGGGTCTGCAGAGAAGGCATGAGCTAAGGTCAGGAGATACTGCTGCTATACAGACTGGTCTCTCAGCAGCACAGAGGAGGAGAAGAGGAGGCTGGGATACCTGATTTCTGATTTGCAACGTTGCAAGATTGAGAAAGATGAAGTACTAGAGTAAGACAAAGAGGAAAATAGGCAGTCTGTGTCAAAGCATTCAGAGAACAAGTATGATAATGAATGAGTGGAAGAAGAAACAACTGTGCAACCAGTGTCACAAGCGTGTCCAAAGCCCAGAAAACTTGCAAATATAGATGTTGATGCTTCACGCGGTCTGTCCAAACTGGCTAGACCATCAGGACACTGTTTTCAAACATGTTGGATCACATGACAGACAAGTGCAGGCTTCCGTCCATGTCCTTTTCATAGTTATGTTCCCACAGGATTCATTTCTTTGCTGTTAGAAGGAGAAGCATTCATTAGAAAACAGCCAGTCCTGCTAAAACTGAAGAATAAGAGATGCTGGAGTGCAGCCATTTAGATTTCAATCTGTATATTATAATTTATGAGAGAAAGAAAGAAAGAGAGGATGCTTCCTGTGACATTCAGTCCATCTCTCTGCCTTCCCATCTTTGAATCTTTAACACCTCTATAGCTACCTCTCCTCTTTCACCTGTCCCAGGATGAAATCTGTACTGTGCAGGCAGAACATTCTTGGCTTTGGCAAAAGCTTTACTTGAGCCATCAACTGAATGGAGCCCAGGATGTCATCTATTTTAGATTTAGTTGCTGCTGCCACAGAGTTGATTGGCAAAGCTCCCATTAACTTCAACAGCAAAAGTGTAGGCATCCAGTAGCAGGGACCTGACCCCTGTATTTCAATAATGTTGTGCACACAGCGGGGTTTCTATAAATAATAGTGAAAGCCACTAATCCCATTGACTTTTAATTGCTCTGGAAGACAAGGTTTTCACCTTTTGTGCCTGCTGAAACTCTGACGCCTGACCCATTTATTTCAGTGCTACTAGCTAGTCTGAGCTGCAGTTTTTCTTTTCTTTCACTTTTCCCTGTATAAAAGGCTTCATGAAGGAACTTGTCTGTGTGTCACTGTTTCTTAAATATACATTTCAGGCCATGATTAACAGTGGCTGATGTCAGTTAGTGACAGAAAAAGCAATGCAAGAACGTGTAGCTCCATTGTTTGCATCTGTAGAGTCACTGTTATTTCCACAAAGGCAACACTTGCCTCTGGAAGGGCTCTGTTCGTACAAAACTGAATTGCATTTAGGTTGTCTTTTAAGCAAAAATTCATTCCCAGCAAGGGCCTCCTCTGTGGCAGCCTTCTGCTCACATCGGGTGGTTTTGCATTCAAGGCTGGCCCAGTCCAGAAGTCAGAAATGGTTGTGCCAAAAAGCTGTGATACTGTGTATCCCATGTGCCTGCTGTACGTCTCCATTCCTCCTAGGCCTGTAGTAACATAATAAGATAACAACTGTAATTGTTAGTGGTCCATATCTGTGACTATCCCATCCCCTTTTTATCTGGTTGCCACAGGAATAAAGCTGTGTGATGGTGTTAGCTGTTACAGGTTATGCTCATCTAAACCTACTGGCTAATGACAGCCACATCTGGAGATATGAAAGGCATTAAATTCTGTATGCTTCATGAAAACTAGTTGGGTGAAGACTAGGCAAGCTAGAAATGTCCTGCTGAGGGAGAGATTATAGCATTATCTGTGCTAGACACTTCAGAGTCCGTGGAGGACAGAGCTTCAGATGGAACAGCAGCTGTAATAGGAACGTGTATCCCATTAGGCAAAAAAAGAATAACCCCATCATGATATGGTTTCCATGGGAAACCAGACTTACAGAATAGCTTGTTAACTTTTTATCTTTCTCCTTTTCCTTTGTTAATCAGAATTGCTTACCTAAAATGAATTGCTTGATGCTGAAGACTTTCTTATCTTCCCCCATCTTTTCACAACCTACCTTTTATCCTTTTCCGATTTATCACTGGTTACAGTAGAACAGATTACACTGTTGGCAGTGGAGAGTGATGAGTGATGACTTTCTTCTGGTGAAGAAAGTAACAGCAGGACCTGGAAGCCTATGTAGATAATAAATGGACTGTCCTCATGCCCCTCTGTGAAAAGTGATGAGATAAGGCAAAATCATGGTGGGCAGACTGCTTCCAGTGACAAGGCCCCTATACTGAAATTCTCACACATCTTCTGTCATGTCATTTCTTGTTCTTTACACTCTTGGGTGGTTTTCTCTCACCTCCTCTTCCTTCTTTTCTTTTTGGCCAAAGCCAGTTGACTCATCAGAGCTTGGTCCCACCCATCCTATTTGTCTCTATCTGCACAGGTTCTCCTATGGCCTATGTACCAACAAATCCCCATTGTTCCTTTCCTTTTATGATGTATTTTCTATACTACTAATCATCCTTTGTGTTATCCTTACCAAATGATCCATATTTTGCTATAAATGCACTGGAAACAGTTATCCAGCTGAATCCTTGTCAGTGCTGAGTAGGCAGAAAGGTTTTGAATCCTGTTTAACAGGTAGCAGAAATCATCCATTCCAGGCTAATGTTTGCCCTCTTTATTTATTCATTTATTTAGGGAACAGCAGATGATTATTGATTGTTACTCAACTCATGATCTCCCCGTCCTTCAAAGCTGCTTCTTGTCCAATCCTCCATCCTGGCTCTGTGCAGTTGGCATTACTGCACTGGTGGAGGAGCTGCATTTGGCCTTGCCGAATTGCATCCATTTTTCCCCAGTAGCAGCCCCTTACAGAGGGCCTGCAGATGCAGTAAGCATTAACTCTGTTGAATCTTCAGATCCTTAATGACTTGAGCTCTTCTTCCTTGCCTCCTGAGGGGAGCTGGAAGGAAAACCTGGAGGAGCAGTTGTGCTTTTCTTTAAGGATCCCGTGACTGCCATAGGTAAGACTTATGGCTGGGACTGGTCCTGCCCACTTACAGCCATGTGGAGGAAGAGTGAATGGATCCTCATTCCTTCAGTTCAGATATCTGCTCTCTGCTCCAATTAAAGCCACTCTTAGCAAGGCTGAATTTGATTTTCTTGACAGATTCAGGCTTCTAGCCAGTCCTGCTTGAAATGTTGCCCGCACCACCTCTCCTGCTTCTCAATCACTTTATGGATGGGGTGGCTCACGTTTCCTCCTAGCATCTTCCTGTGCTAGCTAACACTGTCACTTGGGGCATTAACCCTACACCCAGCTTGAGCTTATTTTCTCTCATATCCCAGCTGTGTACTTACGTTGTGTTCATTTGCTTTCTCTAGGGTTGCACAGACATTTGCTCAGATCCTCATTTATTGCTTTCATTACTGTGATCCCTCCCTCTCCAATTTCCCAGCACAGGCATTGTCCTGCTTCAGTGGAGTCAAAACCAAGAAGCTCACTTCTTTGACTGGTATCTTGATGAAAGAAGTGGTTTTCTAAGAACTTCCATGTGCATCTCCACACCCTTCAGTGTTCCCTGTCCTTATCCAGATAGATCCTGTATAGTTTTTTACACCAATTCTCAGTGTTTGGGAGAGCTAAAAAAAACCCATGTGGAAGGATCTGTTGAAGACATAACACACAGCATCAGCGTTGCAGGAATCCTGCTGGCACTTCACCCACATCACATCAGCACCTACCCTGGCAATTTCCTGCAGGTGCTGAACTAAAGCTCAATTGATGGTTTGCACTTCCTGCAAGTCCAGGGCCATGGGCTAAACCTGCCCCTCCAAACACCCCAGTGCTTTTAGTTTTATCAGTCTTCTTCTCTGTCTGATGTCTTGCATGACCTTGCACTCTCTGATAAATTAAGCACTTCCCATTTCTTTTTCCCCTCTTAAGCACACTAGGACCTGTCAGGGCTTAAGGTGCTGGAGAAGTACAAGAATATTATTATCCCATTCCAAGTGATATTAAAAGAACATTAAGACAGATCAGATGGGCATTCAAGAAAAGTAGGCAATAATAAAATACTGTATAAGAGAGAAATAGCAGTTAAGAAATTAAAGAGAGGGTTTCAACAAGAGGCAGAAGGAGAGTTATGGGTGCTTCTGGCCTCCTGAGCATTCTTTATTTTAATGCTATGATAACCTTTATAGGATGTCAATATGTCAAACATTGTACCAAGAAGTGAAGCAAAGCCTTTTCTTGCCCTACAGAGTTCACATTTTAGGACATAAAACCCCAATATTTCCTTAACATTAAAAAGGCAGAAATTCTTACAAGATTTAAGGCCAGATGGAGTTTCTGGGTTAGTCTAGTCAGAACCTCTCTGTAATAGCAGTGAAATAAGTTCCCACAATGAAATTCCTGCTTGAAGCTTAATAGCAGTGGAAGGACTGGAGAAGAAATATCTCTTCTTGATTTTCAGATCTCCAAAATGGGAAATTGTTGCAGTGCCCAAGGAGAAAATCTAGGGAAACAGAGAACTGAAACTGTCTTTGCATATCAACTTTTGTCTTTTCTGTCACAGAAAGAACTGTGTACTGTGTGCATCCTTAGAAACCAGCTTCAAAAACCCTTGGGCTAGCTGGCAGAGAAGATTTCCCTCATGGAAAAAGTTCTGTGTTTGAAGACAGTTTTATTCCACATCAGATTAAAAGCAAGAAACTTTCAGCCTGGAAAAACACTCATGGGATTCAGCTAGTTAGGAAAAAAACAGTTCATAGCCTCCTCTGACATATGAGAGCAGAAGTGCTGTCACCTACATTTAACCCACATCTGGAGAATTTTCTTCATAGACAGGATGGCTACATCATTTCTAAGAAAAACATTTTTAGAGCCCCCGTAGCCTGAAGTGAGGACTCCTTCATAAAGTCCAGCTTGCTGTACTGTCATGACCTGGCCCAGCTGGTCATGTTGGGTCATTATTTTTACCTTTCCCACTCCTTATGATTTATTTCTTGCCCTTTTCGCAGACATGTGAAATCTGTGGGAGGGTTCTTGTCCTTCCCATCCTGCAGCTATTCATGAGATTTCCTCTCTCATCTTTTTCTTGGTGACGCCAGACAGGAGTTTCATCTCTTTGAAGGTGTGCTCAGGCATTCAGTGCAAATGTCAGATGATAGTGAAAATTTTGAGTTATAACTCAGGTCAAACAAATTCACACAACCTCAAAATATTTTAGGATTTTAGGGAACCTCAGGAGATCATCTTGTTCTCAAGCAGATCTGACCAAATCAGGTCTCCAGATATCCAGAGCTGGATAATTCCAAGGACTGTTATTCCAGTCATGTCTCTGGACACCAGATTTAATATTTACTTCCCTTGTGGTAAAAATATGTGTGTAAGGGGGGGGTATTTTTGATTTTCTTGCGTTTCAAATCGTATCTGTTTCCTCTTGTAACCATACACATTTGAGAAGAGTGTGGCTTTCTTGCTGTACCATGAGATGGCTGAAGACAGCAGTAAGATCTCCCTGTAGCTTTTACAGTGATTTAGGAGGAGCTCTGCAAAAGAAAGGATTAAATGTCTGCTCTAACTCCCCGGTGTGGATTTGGACAAGGGCTGAGATTTGTGTAATGGTAGTCAGATAAATACCAAGGGAAAATACTTGCCCATCTATACCTTGAAGAATGAGAACAAACATTGCTAATAATAGCAAAAACTTAGTTATTTCTCTTTGTCATAGCCAGGACACTTCTTGATCCAATAATCACTAAACCTCAAGGAGGTGATTCTATTTCAAATCTGAGTCTTATAGACTGATTGTAGAAAATCTTGATTGAGCAAGAACAGTTTTTGTTTAAATTGAACAGAAGGATGAGCAAAAAGAGATCTGTAACTAAGGTTTTCAACTTCACAGAAGCAGATTTTGAAAAATTATGAGTCTCTAAAAATATGCAATATAGCAGAAATTTATTATACGTTGTCTTATTACTACCAAAACAGCCGTTAATCTCTTTTTAACAAACAAAAGCATTCTGTTACAATTACTGCTTTCTGGAATCTCTCTTCTACAGGGCATTGTTGCTTTCTGCCTTCAATTTATTTGCCTGGAAAGCTGTTCAAAACCTGTCCCAAGATATGTTTTAATACAAATGAAAAATATTCTCTCTTTCTTACTTGCTTCCCCAAGCATCAGTACTTATACATGTCAGTTCTAAGTTCACAAGATACACTCAGTGACATTTAAACTTCTCTGCCAAACCCAGCCACCTTGGATAAATAAAGGGCTGCAGAACTCTTAAGCTCTTATGAGCTGCCTGAAAATGTGTGGCCAGGTGGGGCATAGTCCCCACACTGGTTTTGTGATGCCATGGAGGGGAACTGTCATAAGAGGCCCACTCCTACTAGACATCAGAAAAGCCACCTTACTACCAGGTACAATTCAGGGAGAATATACACACTGTTTGGCTCCATTGCTCTGAGAACCTCTTCTTCTGCTGTTGTCTTTGCTTTTAATTCTCTTTACAAAAAGGCACGAAAAAGATCCATCTGCCAGCAGAAGTGGAACTAGCAAGTTTGAAGTCAATACTGGAATATTTCAGAAAACTGTACATTTAGGAAACATAGGGAACTGTATAGTAAAAGTTCTAGAGACTTCTCCACTGACCCAGTCCAGGATCTGTTATTTCAGTCAGCCTCTTTCAAGGGCACTTCACAATAGGGTGGTCACACAGAGCCAAATGGTTGGACTTGCCCTTCAGGCAGCACAAAAGGGGAGGATGTTGATCCAGCCCTACCTAGGACTGCTTGAAAACCTGAAGAAACACCTTTGGTAGATAGCTGATAGCAGCAGCTCTTCCTCAAGACTGCAGAACTCTATGTGTCACTCCATCACTGTAGAAAACTCAGCTGGAGTGGAGAGCCAGGTGATCAGGGGAAGGATTGTAGTTAAGTGATCATGACTGGCAGGGAGAATATCAGAAATAATTCTGTGCAACTTAGTAAGTGGAGAAACTTTGATCAGAGGCATTCAAAGTGCATCTGTCAGTAGGAAAGCAAACTAAGCTGCAGGGACTCTTCAGAATTTCTTATTGCTATAGTAAGCCAAAGGGGATGTAGAAGCTGCTACAGGCTTATAGATTTCCACAGAGCACTCCAATAAGCTCCACATCAGAGATTATTTGCAAACACAAGGCATACAAACGTGTGTTTGTGTGTATCTGAGCTGCTCTGCCTGTGTTTAGGAGGATCAGAAATGTACAGGGTAAAAGTTGTGATCTCTGAAGGTGCAGGAGGTTTTCTACCATAGCATAGCTCTGCTTTCTGTTTGTGTTGGATACAGTTATTTTTCCCTGTAATGGATGTGAGAAGGCCTCTGAGATTGGGTTTCTGTGATGAAACAGAAGATGGAGGGGGATGTTCTTCAGACAGATGAAAGCTGAAAAACACATGCTCTGCTTCTCTGATCAGCACAAGGTTCTGTTGCATGTGATGGAGCCTCATTCATTCATTCATTCCTGCAATCCCACTGCCACCAAAAAAGCCTAATGGCATTCATCAGCTCCTTGCTTCTTTGCATTCCAGTTCTGCATTGCCCCATTTGTGTGTTTCCTTCCATAGCGTTTATGACTTCATCCCTCTCCAGGTGGCATCTCTCCAACAGGGCAATGTAACTCTGTCTTTTCTTACCAGATAATCTTTTGCCCCTAAGTGCTCTGAGTAGAGCAGCAATGCCAGCCCTCCTAGGCTACAGGGGAGATTTTCACCTTCTCTAACTACATTGTGAATGTTCCCAGTTTTTCAGCATGCTCTGCATTTTGGCCTGATTAGGCTATTTGTTCTGTTGTATTGCAGAGACAAGGAGCAGTGCTTAGGCACAAGAGAGTATGTTCTCTCTGTATCCTGTAAAATAAGAGAAAATTTGCTCAGCTGGAAATGAAACAACTTTGAGTTCAAAACTGACTTTCGCTGATGACTGTTTTGCATTTTTGTACAATCATCAGTACAGGCCAAGGTCTTTACTCCTAAGGCCGTTAGCTATTTGTATCCCAGAGATACTGAGGAGTCAAAAAAAGGCTGTAGAAATCCATAGAGATAGGGAAAACCATCAGGATTCCCCCCCTTTGGCATGCCCTATACATGTTTGGAACAAATTTTCACCCCAAGTCCCCTTTCTCAGACTGCCCTGTCCACCTGGTCAATACTGTTTGGAACCCTCTGACACACCTTCACCTGTCATGGATGGGTTGCAGCATGAATAACAGCCCTTCCTGTGATTTATATCCTTTCAAGGGAGAGAGAAGGAATTTTGCCAGATATCCATCTACCTATAAATGCATATGGCATAACTGCTGGGACACAGCTATACTCACGTGTCTGTCTTTAATCTTGTTTCCTTTTAAATCACTGTGTCTACATTGCCTTGAGCTGTTTTTCTTCCCTCCTGAAATGTGCACAGCAGCACTGGCATCGGTATCTCCAGTGCACTGCTCTGCGTCTGGACTGCACAGCCTTCGGGGCCCTCACGAGATGGTCAGAGGGCCGTGGGGGTCAGGGCTGCCATTGATGCACTCCATGGCCTCTCTGTCTTCAGAGGTTCTGTGTGATTCCCAGGCAGCAGGCAGCCCGCAGGCACCGCCGCAGCGTGTGCTGACCCAGCGCTCACCACTGCGCAGGGACTGGCTGTACGTGTGCTTGTGGCAGTGTGGGAGAAGGCAGATGCCATGTGGCTGAGCCAAATTGGATTGAGGAGATTAAATGGTCATTTGTGGGACACGTTCTCCTGCAGAGGGCAAATTGATGCCATGATGCACATCTGGGCTGTGGAGCAGATGTGGCAGTTTCAGCTGCTGTGAGGCACTTTCCTGGAGGACTCCGCTGAGCTCCCTAAGGGGCTGGGAACACAGCACACCAGCCAAGAGATCTCCCAGCTGGGGAGAGCTGCTCTCTGCTGTTACTGGTACATTTGTTGTGGGAGATCTGCACTTTGCCTGTTTCTCCAGCAGTGTGTGCATGGCATGACCAATGCAGTGTGGTGATTTGCAGTGTATCACAACTATACTGAATCACAGTGACTCACAGATCAGGCATCCATGTCTTGTGGTTTTTTTACAGTCCACTAGCCAGTGTTCTGTGTTCATCCACTGAAAAAGATCTTTCCATCTGACTGGTCAGCTGTAAGTTCACCAGGTCATGAAAACAGGCTGACCTGGAGAGATCCAAGAAGATGGTTCAGAACTTGATTTAGGCTTGAGTACTTTCTGACACTAGAGTGTCAAGGCTGTGACTGTGAAACAGTAGTGAGCCCTTGCTGGATAATGCAAGTGGTAAAGAAAACTTCCTGGCCATGTCAGAAGATCGCTAAGCAAATGGCATACTGTGATGTGGAGGAAAACCACATGGCCTGCCTCCATGAGTGCTTGGAGAGAACACCTCTGCTTTCTGCAGAGCCAAGTTTTGCCTTTCTGCTAAAGAAAAAGAAGTAGACTAAAAGGTGTGGGGAACTGAGCAGCTAACACAGTCCTCTCAGATAAGAGTTATCCTAGGAGGTCAGAATTAGCAAACCCCAGATTTTAGAGTCAGGGTGGCAGCTGGGTCACTGGATAACAGGTCCCAACCCAGGCAGAGGGTTGGTCTCTGGCTCTGAGAGGACACATTTAGAATATTTCCTCCATTGGGATGGCTTGACTAGAGGAGGTTCTTCTTCCTGTTCAAGTGAATGAAAGTGGATGAGCAACAACCATGGATCTCAGCTTCTCCTCTGAGCTTTGTAAACAAACTGTGATTTTGGGCACATCACCAAGGTGGGACACAGCTCTGAATTGCAGACACCTCAATGTGAGTGTCACAATGTAGGTGTCTGCATGTGGTCTGGGTGTTCAGGCAGTGAAAAATCAAGAGCTTGAGTCATGCCCACGCAATGATTTCTTAGTGGAAAACATCTTGAGGTAGGTAATCATGCCCTTAGTGAATGCAGGCAGCAGAGCTGGAGAGCCAGACACCTACATTTGCTCTGCTGACTCACTCCCAGGGCTCTGCTGTCAACATTGACTAGACCTCCATTGATTATACAGGAACTAGGGCGTCCAGTACGCACAGAGCTGCTACATCTACATAGAGTACCTAGGACCCTTTCATGCCTCCATAAAGCAGACTGGAAACCTTCACTTCTAGGAATGCTTTAAGGAATCCTTGCTCATTTACAAAACACTGAAATTACTTCAACCTAGGTGCTCTGCAAATGCTGAGTGTTCACATTATTATAAGTAAACAACAATTCAGAAATGCATGCACAACACTGAAGAGAAGTAAACAGATGGGAGAAGTTGCCAAGTAAGGCCACGCTGAAGTGATGAGCAAAAATAAGTGTTAGAGACAGTCTGACATTTTTATAGCAAGACAGACGCAGCCAGGATTTGAAGCATATAGCAATGAAATGGGGTCAAGAAGATGAGCTGCCTTTTCTGGGCCAAACTCCTCTCCTGTTGGGCAGTCCCTTGTGTGCTCAGGCAGCCAGTGCCCTGCCTAATCAGGATAATCATGGTGCAAAATGGCTCCAGTGGACAAGGTAGGAAAAGTGATATTGTTTGTGGTGAGTTGCTGTGTGGGAGAAAAGAGACTTTAAATACAACCTTGAAGTCATTGAGTGACACCAGCACTGGGTTGACTTGAACTGACAACTGCTAATTACTGAGAAAAAATTGACTCACTAAAAAACAGTAATTGTCTTATATCTAATAGATGGCTTACAGTCAAATAGAATGCTACAGTCTTGGCATGGGGGACATGCATAATGTGACAGACAGCCTGCAGCCTCACATATCTTTTACAGAAATGGAGTTCAAAAGTTGTGCAAGATATGCTGTATTTTAATTAACCAAAGTCCAGAAAAGCTCCTCTGCAAACCTAGGCAGAAACTGCATGAGGACACCCTTCTCTTGGCAAAACACTGAAAATCCAGTCTGATGTTGCTAACAGCAAAAATCCTCTGGCTCCTGAAAAGTCACTGTTTTCCATTTTATGGTATCCAACTGGAATTGCTGCTGGAAACTCTCCTATGGGGAGGAGCATCAGCAGAAGGGGTCTTCACAGAACAATAGTGAAAGGGAGCAATTCTTGGGGAATGATGCAGTAAACGTGCTACAGGCACTTCTGAAAATTCATGTATCTGTCAGAATTGATGGAACTATTTCCTGTTGGTGTGATAAGAATGTAATAAATATTTGTCTGGGTTCACACAAGCATGGATTATAAGAAAAGCTCTTGTATATTAAGGGATTACATACTTTATTACAGTGTATGCTACCTAAGTAGTACTGGGAACAGTTCTCACATGTGTCTGTGCTACAGGGGAACAGTAAGCAAAAGGCAAATTGTTTATGGTGGTCCTAGGTGTAATTTGGATGAACCAACACGGTTTTCCTATTCTTGGAATCCAGAATGATCTTTTCACCTTCATAAAGTGGCCTAAGTCAGTCTGAAATCGGATGGTGCTGAGGCTCTCATCATTTGGATGTAAGTGGCTCCACCATGCTTCTTGGGCATGGGAGCACAGGGGCTGTGTCTCTGGTCCTCAGATCACTTTTTATCCTTCAGCAGGTCATTTCCAATCTCTTTTTTGGGAGGGAGAGTTCAGCAGACCTTGGCTCTAAATTTCAAGTTGTTGGGCCTATTCAACAGACAGAGATGTCTGATGGGAAGCAAGGCACTCAGCATCTCTGCAAAGAGCACCATCAGTTCAATGTCATCTTTATTTTTCAAAGAAAAAGTTGGCTTGGTTGGCCCTTGAGTTACTGTTCATTATTTTCCCATGTGCATGTCAGTAATTCCTTGTTATTGGGTCATTTCTCTTTGTAAAGCACTTTAAGTACAGTTCAACACCAGTGTGGGACATGCAATTCCCTCAGACGGTGGTGGCCTCCTGTTCACTTCTCCTTCCCTTTTTCTCGTTTTCTTGCAGTCACTTGAAAGTTCTCTTGAGCCCTCGCTTAGCTGGCTCACCCTTGACTCTAAATAGTAACAGCCTTAATCCAGGGGACTTCTCTAATCCTGGGGTGGAAGTGGGAAGCATGAGTGATTGCTCTGAGCAGCAAACCCATTTATGCAAAGTGTTTCACTCTGAGCAGCATCGTTGAGGAAGGATGAGATTAGAAGGATATCACTGGCTAAGTGACTAAGAGATTTATCTTATTCGTAGGCTTGGCTTGTACTTAAGGAATTTACATTATTGGGATTTTTAAAAAATCTGAGCTGGCTGAAACTATCAGTCTTCCAGCTGTGTCATAGATATCAAAGACTTGTTGTTTCCTTCCTGGTTCCTACCTTGCAGCACCTACACATGGCTCCCACTGCTTTCTCTTGTTGCTTTTCTACACATGTTTCCATATGCCAGGAGTACCACAGCCTCCCCCAAGTCCCTAAGAGATTATCATAAGGCAACTCAGTGTCAAGACACTTTCCCAGGTATTCAGTCTGTTTTTTCTTTTGCTTAATTAATTTCTTCATTATTTGCCTAGTTAATAGTGTTGGGAAAATGATTAATAGAGTTGCATCTCCCTCTGACACTGATATGTCTGAATATTTATAATAAAGAAGAGTCAATGTCCTTGAAGCTTCTAAGGCAGTGATTCCCCTCTAGAGCAGGGGCTGGGACAGATCATAGTATGGACCATAGGTATTTATCTGCATCTGTCCTGAGAGAAAATTCTCAGGCACTGGGACCTCAGGGAACCCCTACCCTAGCTGAAATTGGCAATGCCAGCACAAGTGTCCCAGCTCACAACAGTGAGCAAAGGCCTGGAGTCCCTTTGCTCCACTACAACTGTGTATTCAGACTGCTTGGGAAATTATATCAGCAAAACCCCACACTCTGCTAACGAAGACTGACACCTTGGATGGATGAGGAGGGGGATGGTTGGCACAAAGGAGTTGCACTGGGTAAAGGCTGCATGAAAAAAGACATGCAATTCTGGAAGGCAGAACATCCACTGTGAGCACAGTCAGGCTAAAGTCAGTTCAGAAACTGTATCTTCCCAGCATGGTGTCTCCCTGCACAGCAGTTCAGACAGGAGCAGCAGGGACATTCCCAAGGGAAAGAAAGAGGTGTCACTGAAGTTGAAAGAGAAGTCAGTGTCACTGAAAGAAGATAAAGTCTTGTCTACAGACCTTTCCTCAGGGTAAGGGTGACTGTCCACTGTCTTGGTGATGTGTGTTCATGAGCAAGCTGAGCCAGTCCAAGACCTTGCAGCTATAATGAGCAGCAGCCTCAGCTCTGCATTTCAACCCTTTCCAAGCTCTAGCACCAGGGACCATGCAACCAGGGACATGATCCCAACATTTTTTTAAAACTCTGATAAGCTTTTTTTTTCATCGATTCCCCTATCTATCTGACCACCTGGTCACCAATGCAGCACTGGTAACGGGGCAGGGCAGCACACACAGGAAGGGCAGTGGGAAGGGGGAGATGGCAGCACAGACTTAGGCATATAAACTGTGCCTAGAATTGCATCCCAATACCAAGAACTTAGCAACTCCCTTCTAGCAACAATGACGTGTAAGGCATTTGAAGATACTCTGCAGCAATTTAAAGGGGATTATTCTATGTTCAGCCCAGCGATAAAACAAACATCAAGCTCAGCTCTTCAAGAAGACAAGCTCCTTGCCTGGCCTGACATCTGAATATCTGTCTCAGGAGGGAGTCCCTTTTACCTCTGTAAAAGGAAGAAGAAAGCCAGTGACACTTTTAGGCATGGAGCCATACCATTTTTGTTCTTACACACTTTGCAGCTTTTCCCAAGTGACACTGAAGTTGTTCCCAGCTCAGGGAGGCAAGGTCTTCTGGCCATCCTGGGAAGAAGGGATGTACAAGGTGGTTGCAAGCTGAAAATTCCAGAGATATCTTCCTTAGTGCCCAAATACTCCCCCAGCACAAATGAGAGATTGACTATCTGGGCTCGTCAGTGGGGGATGCTAAAATGCTAAAGGGACAGAAGCACATTATGTGTGAAGAGAGGTGGAGGGATTTGGACTTGTTCAGTCTGGCAACAGGAAGATGAAAGGGGTGATCTGCTGCCTTCTTCTGCTTGAAGTCAGAACATAAAGATCACAGAGCCAGGGGGGCACAGCAAAGGTCTAGAGGCAATAGCACAAGTTGCAGCAAGGGGGGTACTCATTGGATATACAGAAAGAAACTTTCACAGTGAGAGCAGAGCAGTGCTGAGACAAGAACCCAGACATATAGTAGGATCTCAGTCCTCTGACATCTTCACAATTCAACAAAATGAAGCCTTGAACAACCTTGAAGCTAGCCCAGGTTTGAGCAGAAGGCTGGACAAAAGACACCCAGGGACCTCCCAACCTAAATTCTGTGTCCTTAAAAAAAACAGGGGCTGAGGAGACTGAGAAGTGGCTGCAGTGTCACTGGTCATAGGTTTTAGCTTTCTCATTCTGGAGAACAGTGTTACAAGAAGACTCATAAGCACACAGAGATGTGAGCCCACCCACTTGCCTGCCTTCAGACATGACTGTGCCTGCAGCCATCTCAGTGTGTCCCAACTTCTGTCTGACTGACCTTTGAACAATTGAGCTGGTCCAGCACGAGAGCCTGTCCTAATGAGCACAGCAAAGCTATGGCCTTTTGAGCTGGTGGCAGTAGTCAGCCTATGACTGATGTCCAGGAGGTGCCTGTGCTCCCCACTCATGTTGTGGGGGCTGGTACTGCCATCCTTCACTTTGAGATCAAATTAATGTCTAACTAGTGAAAATTTGGGCTGGAAAAGACTGGGTGGATGCGCTGTCTATGCCCACCATCTGCCTTACATGTACCTCTGGCATGACTCCTGCTCTATTCCCTGATAACCCCCAACCTCCCATATCATCAGCATGGTTTACTGTAGGTTACACCAGGTCCCTCCAGTGTAACATCAGACTCCTGCTCCCCAGATATCAACCTCTTTGCTTTCAGTATTATTCTCCACCCATCTTGCTGAGGCACTCCAGCAGCATATTCCCAGTGACTGTCACCTCAGATCCCCACTAAGCAGCACCTCTCTTACACCCTCACTTCCCAGAGGCTTCCCAAGCTCAGTACTGCAAAGTCATCACACTTGTGACCATCCTCACACAAGGCTCTTTCTCCTGTGGCACATCCCCACTTCCCTCTTCCAGTAGCTCTCCCAGCCCAGCTCCCCAAATGGTCCTTCCAGGTGCCCTCCCTTTATTTTCACCTTCCTCCCTGGCAGGAGTGTGGGAGGAGAAGGCAGGCAAAACCTCTCCCTTAGAGTGGGTGTGCTTAATTTGGTGTTTGTTTTCATTGCCGTCTGCTCATCACTGTTAAATGGATTTCATTTATGACGTTAAAAGAAAGAAAAAAAAAAGAGAAATATTTCTGCCTCACTACAGCACCTTCTTTCAAGGGAAAACACCTTTCCTGTTTGCCTCTGGATGCTTGTTTCTGTGTGTGGGATTCAGCTATCAAAAGGTGTAAGTGTGGTCACCTGACACATGCATTGAAATGCGGCTCATTTTCTCCCTTAAATAAGTAGATGAAAGGTTTAAATCTGGTGCTATTCTACCAAGGGAGAAAGTAATGATAAAATGCAACCTGCCCCAGTGGAGAAGCCAGGCAAAGAGGGAGCTCTGGACAGGTAGATGGGCTCAGCTGGCCAGGTATGGCTACCCTGTGTCCCTGAGCATACCCAGCACCAGCAGGAAGGGATTTTTTTCCCTACCTGCTTTTGCTGGGGACTGACCCAGAGAGCCCCTGCACTGGGGACGGCCAGGAAATCTTGACCAATTTCTAGCCTGCCCACAAATCCAGCCTATTTGAGACCTGTTTGGTTTTGTGTCCACTAAGTCCTTTATTTAACCAAAATCAGGCCTCCAAAAAATGTAAAATAAATTATTCACATTCATTTAAATAGTTACTAATTTTCTTTTTTAAAAATTTCTCTTCTGTTCTCCTACAATGAGTTAGGATTAGGTGCCACAACTGGACAGGGTAGGCTTTCCCAGCCTCCGCGTGGGGCTTGGTACCACATTGCTGGTTTGCAGAGGAGCCATTTTCCTGATGGTGGCACTGGCTCTGACTCTTATTTAAGCTGCTGTGAAAGGAGAGGCATTAGGGAACAGCTATCAGGTCTCCAGCGAGCCAGACCCCAGCAGAAGTGTGAAACGTCACTGTGCCTGTGGGTGAGAAGGAAGAAAGTGTGTTAATGCTTTCGAGAAGCACCATCAGGCCTCAGACTTTATTTCTCAGACATCCATCTCACAGTCCTCTTAGCAAACCGCAAATAGTAACACCTCCCTCCCTCCCTCCCGGGAGCTGGGAGGCAAAATTAACTATTGCAAAACCCTCTGGGCGCATGAAGCGGAGTCCAAAGGGTTTGTGAAAAAGCCTTTCCACAATGCAGATTCTCACTCGTGACGTACTTTAAGCTTTTCACGGGATTAAAAATAAAGCAAGACGAGCCTCCTCCCAGCGCTCGGAGCTGGGGATGTGTGCAGGGAGGATTTGGGCTCAATGCAGACGCTGCTTTCCCCAGCACGAGTGACTTGAAGGAGCAAGCCCAGCGTCGCATTGTGCTTTTAGCACAAAAGGATGGATTTTGAGGCTCTGTACAAAGAAGTAGCACTGCCTTTCCCTGCCACCCGCTCCCACCTTCATTATGGCAGAGTGCACTGCCAGAAGCAATTAAGCAGAACGAGTTTTGTTCTCCCAAAGAGCAAGAGCTCTCTCATGGAGCAGTCGCTTCTCACTGCTGTAATGTGGCTTAGCTCAGGAATTTGCCATGGCTTTTGAAGGGCTGTTGCCAGTCTGGGTAGGACTAGCTGGTTTCGTTAGAAAGGGGCTGAATGAGAAGCCAGGGAGGGGCATACAGGCTGGTTAAAGGAAGACAGGATGGTGCCAATACAAAACCTCTCACCTGGCATTTGGTAGCCTGTGGCATAAATGTCTGCTCTGCCAGTGTGTCCTCCAGCGCACCTCTGCCCACACACCAGCTCCTGCCTGGGCACAGGGGACACTGCTGTCCCTTCTCCCCAGGGAGACCATCAGGGTGAAGGCATTGACAATTAAACACCCTCAGAAGTATGAAAGGAGACACAGGCACACATGCCCAAGATAGCCACTATTAACCTTGCCTCATTTCATATATTTTTACAGCTGTCATAGATGTCTCCGTGTCTCCCTGGAGGGATGTTAGGTACTTACAGCCCTTTCAGCTCAGACAGAGCTGCCTATAGGAGCTGATGGCTTTGGCCCTGGCTCCATGAGGCTCTCTCCTTGCAGGGAGACTGGCTGAAGTCAGAATTGTCCCTGCTCTGAAACAGACTTTTCAAGAGTGCAGCTGGGCTTCAGCAGCTGGGTCAGTGCTGGCAGCTGCTTGCCCAGATCTGATTGTAAGTTCGGGATGGAAATAAGACAGAGGATAAATAAGCAAGGATGTACTGGGAAGCCCTACAAGAGGACATTACTATTGATTAATAAAGATAATAACAATAGCAGTTATCGACTCAATCTTGCAGCATCAACCAGCCATGTTGTGCTATTGCAGGAGAAGGGAGAGGTGCAGAACCCCTGCACACCAGTCACACAGCTCATTTGTTCTCACCCAGCAGAGCCAGAGAGAGCATGTTTATAAAATGTAGCCTGCATATCATAAGCTAAAGTGACCTGTAGGATTTTCACACTACAGTCAGCTGCGGAGCTGTTGGCAGCAGTAATCCAGAAGTATTTTTCCATGGCATCAGCCCAGAGGGTGGTGGCATTGCTGGGAAATGTGCTGAATTTGGGGAGCTTTGGAGCTGTTCGCAAGTATATTGCAGGAGATGGAGAGGAATTGCTGTTTGGATTTATGGCAATTCTGGCTCCCAGTCCCAGGCTCTGTAGCAAAATGGTCTCCCCCTTTAACTTATCCCTGGACTCACTGTAGCTTCCCAGGCTCAGGGCTGGCACAGCCCCCTGTGGAAATTCTGCATGATGGGATGTATCCATCCCGGCCCAGCTCAGCTCTGCCTTAGTGCCAAGGCAGGGGATGCTCTGCATGGAACTAAACACTAAACATATTTGCTGTTCTCTGGTTACCTTTCCACCTGGCCCCTTTGCAAGACAGGTAGCTTTTAACTGGGGAAAGAACTACCAGGACGCTGCTGCTGCTGCATCCCAAATGAGACAATGCAGAGCTCAGGTGACCCTAAGCCACAGTGCTGTGGGATGGATCAACCCTGACGCAGGTAAGAGGCTTATGTCATGGAGGCCATGTGCCACTCTGTCCAAGAACATTTGCTTTGTCCTCTCACCTCCTAAATCTGATTTAGGGTGGCCTTTGTCTCTGAGGCCTCCAATTCCTTTAGACTGTTTGCAGTCACCCTCCTGGCCACCCTGCTAGTGTGCAGATATATGTGTGTGTAGTGGGGTGTTAAGCCCTTTAGAGCATGAAATGTGATAGCTGTCCCTGCATGCAGTGAACTGGGGCTGCAAAGGGAGATGGAATTAATTGCACCAGCAGCAGCAGTTGATTGGCAGTCAGAATCGTGGCAACGGGGAGGTGAGTCTGCAAAGGGGGGAGACTTACCAAAAACCTGGAATCAGCTTAATCAGGAGGAGTTTTCTTCAGCTGGTATCTGGGCAGAAAAAACATCTGTTGGCATTAGTGCCTGAAGGCATCCACTGGGTTGGAGGAGCACAGTGGAGGACCATGGCAGGCACTTGTGTGTCAGCCCAGGCTCCCCAGGGGTGTGGAGAAGGACTCACAGGACAGCAGTTGGGATGTGCTGCCTGAGAAACCTGGCTTGATGTGATCATAGGAAAGCAGCCACAGACAAATCCCTGGGATGTGGGCTCTAAGTGAGGGCTTGGGACTGAAATGAAATACCAGATTTAAAAGTGAATTTTGGAGCTAGCAATTTTCAGAGGTAGCTGTCCCTGGCAACTAAGTCAGAGAATAAGGGACATTTAGCTGCTTATCCTGCGTGAGATTACACCTGGCATTTCTGATCCCCAAGCACGGAGCTACCATGAACCTGCTGTGCCATGACAGGGTAAAGCACAGTGCCAGTCAAAGTTGGTTTTACTGTGTCCTAGGCAACACTGACAGAGAATCTCCAACCCCATAGCTTGTCTTCATAACCCCAAACCCACTTTGTACAATTCAGAGTCTCCACTAGGGCTGGATCCTCAGTGACTCCAGCTTGGTGTCTTTCCCTCCTTGGTGCCACGGAGAGGTTTTATTGCAAGCATCAGAGATGTGAGCACCCAGGCTGATCAGTGCAAGGCTGATAGTCACCATAATGACAAATTACCCCATGGCTCTGCCTTTTGTTACAGGGCTATTGCTGCTATGTCCGTGACATAGAGATGAATCATTCTGCCCGGCGGTAGCGCACAGCCTCCTCCGGAATGGCTGCTGGTTACTCATGCACAGCAGGAGTACGTGCTGCCTTACTGTTCCAGGAGGGTCATCTCCAGCTGCCTCTCCAAAATGCCAGAAGGGGGTGATTTGGCCCATGCTCTGGCTGAGTGGGGCTGATATTCTAGATGGGCAAAAAGAGGGGCAGGACATTGTACCTGTCCCACTATGGGGAGCACAGTTGTGCTTAGCACATGAAGAAACATGAAGAAATCTTTTCTTAGCATCATGAAGAAACAAAATTTCCACCTTTCCATAGAGTCATTTGAGTGGATCGCAGTAGGAAGCAGGGCTGGGTAGCAGGGCCCTGTGTTCAGCTTGTAGCTGATTCCCTGCCTGACATGGGAAAATGAACTAGGGCTTGTCTGCACCAGAGAATTTCCCCCCTGCACTAATCTGGTCTGGCAGAGGAGGCAGAGTGAGGTGCCAAAATGTTTTTTTTTTTCCCTTTTCCTTTTCATCCTCTTTTTAAATAGCAGTTCAGCTGATGGGCAAAACACAGTCTAGAGTAGCATTACAGGCAGCAGAAAATTAGTTCAGCTTTTACCCTCATTAGCTGATTGCCAGTAATTAACATTTTGTCATTAACTACAGATGTTTATGGCCTGGAAGAGAAGTTTGGTTGTCTCCATGTTAGCTCTCAGAAATGCTCTGATTATCTCCATTTAATTGGCTGCCTGTGCCTCAGTTTCCTTATCGCCTGCAGGGAAAAAAGGTCACCCCTATCCTCTGCTTTCCATCCCAGCCCATAAGGGCTGTCAAAAGAAGATGTGCTGCCTGCAGATATAGGTCTTTTTATGAAGTTCAGCTTCAGAAAATGCAGTTTTTCACTCTTTCTGGCTTGCTATCCCTTCCCTTTAATGAGCCTCACTATCCAATAGATCATAATCTTCTTGGCATTGACCTTTCATTGTGTCCAGGGGCTTTATGCCATCTATTATCTTCAAATAAGCATGGATGCCCACAAGTTCATTCATGCCTGTTTTTTGACAGCACCTGGTTACAGGAAGGTATCTTATGAACCAGAGCTGGAAACCAGGAGGAGCAGCCCTGAAGACCCAGCTCCTGGTCTGAAAAAGCAGGCAGAGCCCAATACCTGGATCTCAAACCCGTTGACAACTGGGGATGGATAGCACTCACTCATGGGATGCCTCTTTGACAAGCTCCTCTATGTCCCGCATTTCAGAACAAATCCTTTAATAGTATTTGGTTTCTAATTAAAATAAATGCATTTCTGTAGCAACCTCTTCAGAAGGACTAGCCCCACAATAGCAAATTCATGTGTGCAGCCTGGCATTTCAAAGGAACAGTGTAATGGGAAATAAAGCCAGCTGGATTTTAATCAGGAGAACCAAAAGAAACCTCTCTCCTCTTCCCACTGCTTGTGCCTGGGGCACTGAGCAGGGCCCAGCATTGACCTGGTTGTGGCTCTCCTTCCCTCCTGTTCCCACTGCAGCTGCCACGGCCCTGGGAAACATTAAAGGCAGCAGCACTCTGTGCAAAAATGTCTTTCCAGGAGACTGCTTTAAGTGTCACTGAGTGAACAGGGAGAGGTAGGAAAAACTGGAAAGTCATGCACAATACCCTGCCAGTTTCCCTTTGAGAGTCATTGCTGTTTATGTCCCCAGCATCCCTCTCCCGTTCCTCCTGCTGTTCCGGGAGCCTCAGCACTCTCTGCTTCTCAGCCCTTCCTCCTCCTCTGCCTACATAGCCATCTACACCTTCTGATGCTCTTTCTGTGAGCAGGAGGAAGCAGAGTGGGGATTGACAACGGAGTTCAAAGGCCATGGGGATCAAGCAGTGACACTTTCTTGCTGCTGCAGTGACTCCGAGTCTCTGTCTGCTGGTTCCACACACAGGGTTGTACACCAGTGCCTCTCCCAGACACTGCTGTGGTCCCTGCAGATTGAGGCAAAGGCTCTGGCTGTATCTGGAGTCAGTGGCAGTCTTTAGCAGAAGGGAACATAGCTGTGCAGCAGAGCTAAAGGTGATTTCTGGTTCACACACCAGGCCCAGTGCTCAGCTGCTCTCTGCATTGGCAGGGAGTTTGCCTGTGCCAGCAAAATGCACATGGATGCAGCCTCACACACCGACCCCTCCCATGCAGCAGAGTTGGCTGTGAATGCATTCCCATCACTGGATTTATATCCCAGCAGTGCCCCGGCCATGCTATTGCTGTTAATAGGTGTCAACATCAGCACCAGCAGATTGGATAGCCCCCAGGCAGAGCTCATCTGAAGGATAGGGACACTGCAGTATCAAGGCTGGCATTACTCCAGCACAGAATGGGAATATTGGTGAGAGAGTCCATGGACAGGCTGTCACACTGAGGGGAGGAGGCAGCAGAAGTGGGCTTTATGCAGCAATGTCCAGCACTTCCGTTTTCATGCTCTCACTCCTGTTTATTTTCCTCTCCTCCTCTATGGTCCTCTATGGGTGTCACCTGCAGAGTCTTTTGCACTGCTTTTCTGTTTGGTGTGCCCCAGCTTTGCACAGATTAAATCCAAGTGTGGCTGACAGCTGCTGGAGCAGCACTGGGAAGGCATGACAGCACAGAGCACACCACCCCAGGAGCAGCCAAGACAAGTGAATTACTGGGCATCTGGATAAATCCAAGGGGGAGTCCAAGGATTGGCCTCAAGCAGGGACAGTCTGTGGCCAGAAGCTGTCTCACAGCTACACATAGCACCAGGTCATTAGGAAGGAGCAGGACCCCCAAGGCTGCCCAAGCTGTGCAGAGCATGTTTGCACGCAGCAGGAGCTGTGTGTCTCAGAGCACTCTGTGCTCTTGGCATCCCACTCAGGCTCGGGGCATGGGACAGTCACATCTGATCTAATGCCAGAGCAGTGACCCCTTGGCATGACTTCTAAGTCCCAGTGACTCTATTAGCTATTGCTGAACCCATTGCTCAGCTCTCCAGCTCTGCCCTGAGAGTGCTGTCCTGTCGGAGTTGCTTTGGACAAGGCAGGAATCCCCAGCCCTGGATTTCCCTCTGCTCTTGGCAGACAGGCTCTCCTCATATAGTAGAACCCCCAAACACCTACAAGTTCCCTGTGGAGGGAAAATTCCTAGGCCATTTTTGGTGCAGTCTCTGCCTTCTCTGCTCCTCAACACATCACCCAGTCACACTGAGTGATATAGCTGCTTTGCAGGCAGAGAGAGAACTCCAGAGAAGCCTGGAAAATATGGTCTTCCTGCTTGTTAGAAGTCTTCAGGATGGGAGGATTCTCCATCAGCAACCTTGGCAAACACTGTCTCCCATGTTGGCAGCTGGTCCTAGCTCAGTGGTTTCTAGGAGTAAAGATCTTCAGGAAGGTCTTGAAGAAAAGGTGGATCAACACTGATGAAGACTGCTTTCCTCTGTGCCTTGCACTCAAAGTCTCTGGTGCCTAACCACGTGAACTAAAGCAATTTCCAGGATACCAAGGCACTTCTGACCCTGTCTTTGCGTCCTCTCCATTTTGTGTGGATACTCCAGAGTCTAATAAGGAATTCAGCTCAATGCATTGATTTTCCTACACTGACAGTTTGTAATAAGGTTTTTCTCTTCTACGCATTCCCTTATTTTCAAGACATTATCTTAGAATCCTCTTATCCTTGCCAAGTTTGGCTGAAAGTGGCCAACGACTAAAAAATTATTTATTGGGGATTTTATGCAGACCTGTGTATTACCAACTATGCAGTCTTGCAAGCATCATTCCCATTACAAACCATGCTAAAAAGGGGAAGAGCAAAACCTGGTGCGACTAGTCATGATGGGGGAAGATGCAACACTGTAGAGATAGCAGTGATGGCAGAAATGAGGTAGCTCTGACTGCAGGAGAGGAGAAAGAAGTACACCCAGCAGTGCTGCTGAAGCACTTGGATATATTTGGCATGCTCTAGGATGATCCAAAACACTGCAGTTCTGGACAAAGGTTGATACTTCAGGTGTGGCTGAGCATTGTTTTGAATGCCTCCATGCTACATGCATGTGTATTTCACAGAGATTGAGCTAGAGAACTGGACAGACTGTTGGGGGGTCCCTGGGAAGACTGGAGCAGGTGCCAACTGGTGTGTGCATTTTTGCCAGCATTAGAGCACAAGCATGTTGTGCCCCAGGGAAGGGCTTGAGGGCAGGACTGCCAAAGTGTCTCAAAGGGTTTGAACAAGAAGGTCTCTGACAAAGGTCTCAGTGTGACACTGAGAATGGAAAAAGCCCATGGGACAGGTCATCACCATGACTGCAGTAGCTAGGAGAGAAACCCCTTGATTTTCTTGACAGTGCTCATGTGGCCCTTTGGTCACCAGATGGATGCCAGTAAGACCTTTCAGCATGTGGAACTTTTTCTGTTATTCAGAGTGTAGCTGTGGATATTCTCAGCTCAGTCAGAGAGAAAGAGAAAGGTTTTCTAACCAGGCAAGAGCCTGGGAAACAGTTGGGAAAGAATGTAAATAATTCTCTAATCTATCTTGTTATTCGCATTGTTTATAGATATGTTCTGCCACTGTGCGTCATTCACTGCACAACAATGGTGTGACATGTTTTTACTCTAAGACCAATAAAATTAGTCTTCTCAATGTTCTCTATATATAGAGCGGTATATTTGAAATAAATCAGAGCTCATTTTCTTTACCTTCTGATCTGGAGTTCTCTGTTCCTGTCCTGCTCGACAGTGACATGTAGCAGCTTGGCCAGAAAAACTGCATCCAGGTGGGGGATGAAGAGGCATCTAGGACTCAGTGTGAGCCTGAGCAGCACAGAGATCCTCCTCATGTCCCAGCAAGCACAAAAACAGGGAGAAACACATTCCAAACTGAGAACCAGATGTTCTGGCTGGGTTGAGATGCATTTGCAGCCTCTGAGAACACCCAGGGGAGAGATAGGAAATTCTTGTGCCCCTGAGATTCAGGGACAAAACAGTAGAAGAAGAGGGGAGTGGGCTGCAAAAGGAGGCAGGTTATTCTGGTCATGGAGCTGTGGTCATGGGTACCTTAGAACACTTGGATATGGAAGTGGGAGAGGAGGACTGTGTGCAAGTGATCAAGAGCCTGTTTGACGTTCTCCCGTGTGTAACTGCTCAGTGCACAACTCGTGGCTGGAAGGTGACAGCTGTTAAACAGACAGAAATCTGTTTGTCTCAGAAATCTCAATGCAGAAGCCTTTTGGAAACAAAGGTAAATTCATGGATTTCTTTAAGCCGTTCTTTTATAAAACAATGCACTTGGTTTCTCTGTGGTGTGAAATTCTGTCAGATTTCCCTCATTTCAGACCCAGTGACACTTAAAATTTCAAACATAACTAGATTTTGTTTTAAGACTTCAGAAGTTGGGGGACCTAGTGCATCTCTCTGTAAGTTCTTTAATAACTAATTGCTTTCACTCCTTCAAAAAATGCACTTTATTTCTAGACTACTGTATCTGTTTCCCTTCATCTTGCATCTGTTGGATCTCATTCTGCCTGTCTACAGGATTAAAAAGCCCTCCACTGTTAAAAACCTTCTCCCAGTGGTAGTACTTAACAGATTACAGTCACGTCACGTCTTCACCTTCTCTTCATTAAGCTAAGAAGATTAAGCTTCTCTCTCTACTCACTAGAGAGACAGGTTTTCCCAAACACAGACTCACAGTTCTGCTTTTCACCTCTGAAATTGTAGGAGGTTTGTGCAGAGTCAGGGTATGCTCCAGATGGTTCAGATGACCAGACTAACCTCAAGACATGAGGATAAGGTGTAGGCTCTGTTTGAGAGGCTGAACTCACTCTGAGGTGCTGTTTTGCCAGACTCTGGTCCATGGAGATGAAGCACAGTACTCTATAGTCTTGGAGACCTCTCCTCTCCACCATATCTTCTTCCAGGATGTATTTACAGGAATTGGAGGTGAAAGAACATTTCTCAACAATCTCACCTTAGAGCAGCTCCTCTCTGGATCTGGCAGTCTTTGAGTTAATCTTGCACTTAGAAGTTTACCGATTTGCAGAAATTTCCATTTACTTCTTGTGTGCACTTCGTTAAGGATAGGCCCATATGTCCTGTCTGCTCATCTAGTATGAAGAGGATTGACACAAACGAATGGTGCCATCCACAGCCTGATCATATTTGGCATCCTTGAATTTGGCAGAGGCTGTGGAGCTAGCTTAAAAAAGAAGAAAAAACTGTAAGATGCTGTCAACTCTGCTTTCTTAAATGGTTTATTAGAAAGTATGCTGTAAGAATCTGCTCAGCATTTTTGTGATTTAATCAAGCGTACCCAGGAGGGATGAGTGAAGCAATCTGGAAGGAATAAGAATTGATCCAAAGCCTAAAACTTATTGGAAGTTTTTAAGTTTGAGCAGCTTCACGTAAGTGTTCCATTGCTGATTTCATGTTCTCTTAGCTTGCTAACACTGGGACCTGGGTTCCACATTACAGAACTGCTCTAAAGCCAGGACATGTCGTGCCTGATCAGACTTGCCAAGTCTTGAAGAGTATTTCTGCCTCTGGATTTCTGGCCAAGCCACACTCCTCAGTCACAGGTTTCTCCCTCAGTGTAAATGCACAGTTTCTCATCTTGGCAGTCTGAGGACATTCCATCATTGCTGTCACCCAGGAGCAGTGGGTGGGATAGGCCTCTGAGCTGGGGACTGAGCTGGAAAGATGTTCAATCCTGCATCTTTGCATGATGTTTTGTCTTGTTGTCTGTGAAACATGAATTCCTTAGTAGCTGATTTGGCTTAATGTGCTCAGATTGTTTTGCATCAGGTCCCCAATGCCTTTCCTGCCCTCTTTTCTCTGATTTCTGGAATAAGGAAAGGGGTGTCCAGCTTTGCAAGGACTGAAGAGTCCTCAAGACTCAGAAATCTCAATTAGTGTGCAACAAAACTAAGCAGAAAACAGCTCCAAGCTTTAGGGGGAGTAGAAAGAAAAGTATTTATTGGAAGTTACCCCAATGTCACCACAGTCTGCCTGCTGCTTGGGGACCCTTCCTGTCCAGACTTCACAGACTGCCCAGAGCAGTGTTACTGACTTAAGGACCTCTGGTACCCAGAGTGATGGAAAAGCTTGTGTTTATCTCAAGAAGCTTGCTTTCAGTCAGAATGGTAGTGACTGTTCCCACTAGTGGGAATGAAAGTTCTCATGGTGCTTTTGGAAAGGGCATACAAACAAGTCCCGGTGAAGAGGCATCAAAACAAGTGTCTGGGCCACTCGCCAGGCTGGGGAAACCACTGCTTCTGTCATCTGCCTAGGTCTCTGCTCAGAATTATGAAATTGTGGTAGGCCTGCCAACACCAGTGGCATTGATGGTAAATTACTACTTTTAATGGCAGTCTAATGCCTCCCTGCTTTGGGCTCTAATCTCCCACATTTCCAGTTACCCATACGGACACCTCCTCTCCATGTGTCAGTTAGGCGAGTTGGACATTGAGCAGTACATTTGATGCCTTTATGTGGCACCAGACTTTCCAGAGCAACGGGACTTCTCCAGGGAAAGAATCTGCTTTCCCAGGAAGGTGATAGGGTGGTGGTTGTGCAGATGAAGCTTAGCAGATGGTGAAATGGTGAAATTGTGCAAGTAATGGGGACCCAGTTCCCTTTCTGTCCTATGAGAAGTCTTAGGTAGCAGATACGCTCAGTTACAATGCTCAGACTAAAAAGAATTAATCCTTATGAATGCTGAGAAAAAGTCTAAGGAGACTCCAGTCTTTTTGGTTATAAATCCTCGCTAAATGCATTCACCAGTCAATCAAACATGTAACTTAACACTGGCTACATTTCTTGGCAAGTAAGGAGATTATTAGCTGACTGGGCAGGGTGAGTGGATCAGAGTGCTGACCTTTTGAAGTCAGTGGCCCTGTGGTTGTTAAAATGACCCCTCGGTGTCCCTCTGGACTTCCACAGAACACACATGGATGGGATGTTTAGCCATTTGTACTTGAAGTCATGGGTGACAATTTCAAGCCTCAGGAATTCTAATCCCATCCAAGACTACAAAAGAAACTGTATAACACTGAGGAAATCTCCCATGCAAAGATTCTTTCCTATGCAGCAATCATGGGTGCTCACTGTGTAGAATCATAAAAGGGTTTGGGTTGGAAAGGGCCTTAAAGATTTCAGGTTTCCAACCTTATTGCCATGGCCATGGGGACCTACCATAGATCAGGTTGCTCAATACCCCATCCAAGCTGGCCTTAAACACGGCGTAAGATGGGGCATTCACAGTTTCTCTGGGGAAAATATGCATCTACGGGTTCACATTTCTTTTTGCACCTTAAAAACAAAGAACATGAGAAGGTTGGGAAACATAGTCTGTAAAACTAAAGGATAAGAAAAAAGGAAAAAAAACCCTCAAAATTATGTGTAACTGAGGAAGACCTGCATTCTCTTCAGCTTTCTTAATTTCTGAGCACTTTGAGAGTAAGCTCCACTACTGCAGTCCCCACACTGCTAGCAGAGCCCAAGCCATGGCTGCTGTATAGTGGTTTTTGTTTATCAGGGGCAGGAAAAGCTTGATGGAAGGACAGAGTGGCTTGGTGGGCCAATGCACTGCTGAAATCTGCTGAAGACAAGAGGTTCAGAGGCATCATCTGTGGAGAGGAAAATAGGAACTTCAGTTTGAGTTTTTCTGCATAGTAGAAATTACATAAAATTTATTTAGAGGTACAGGGAATAACAACTTGGACTTTCAGTGTTGCAGATGGAAAGGGCAGTGCTAGACCTAGCAGGCCGGGTGTTTCATGCAGACAGGACAATCATGACCATGGCATTGTCAAGCTCTCCTGGGGAGGCCTAAGAGGCAGAGGAGAATTTCTGCCATGGTTGCAAGCATGGAGACCTATTGGATAAGAGGAAGACAGACACCAGCCATGCGTTTAGCTTAAGAAGTCACAGTCTGAAGGAGGGATGCTGGGCTATTCTAGCTCTGCTAGATGGGGTGTGGGAGACCATAGCATGAAGGAAGCAATGTCCACTAGCAGTCAGCATGATTCTCAAAGGAGAAAAATTCAGAAACAGCCTCAAGGGGAATGACACAAAGAGAAAAATTACTTTTAAAAGCCTGGGTGTTTTTCCTGGGATTGATGCTTGCCTTGGGATACAACTTGGTCTATCCAAGTTAAAAGTCTCCCCCATAAAAATAGTCAGTTCAGAAAAGTCTTGTGTAAATCAACCACTCAGAATCTGTAACTCTGCTATTCTTCACACACCCAAAACCTATTTGCCAAAAATAATAAATTTGGTGCTAAGGTAAGAGGAAGGTGGCATGAAACTTAAGCTGGAAGAAGAGGACTTGAGATTCCAACAGTAGGTATACAATTCAGTATGTACAATTTCTTAATCCTAGCTGGATTTGTTTGTTTTAGTCATTTGAGACTCATTCACTAGCATACTAAAAATAACTTCGAACTTATGACTATTTCATCATCTCTGGTTTCTTCTCCCAGCTCAAAAACTAGAACTATTAATCAGACAGTTAATCTTTTAATCACATCTAGTTGATGAAATGGGTCTTAATCAAAGTAAAGCCTCCTGTGAACTCAGAGTATTGAATTTGAGCAAGGTCTAGATCTCCACACACACTCTTCATCTCACCTAAGTAGCTAGGTCAGCTGTCAGGAGGCAGCGACAGGAGATTTGCTCTGGTCTAGCTCCTGCTCTCATAAGTTGTAAGTGCAGACCTTGGCTTTGTCTCATCTGTCATGGCCTTGTGGCAAGATGAGAGAGAAGATATCAATCATTCAGGTCAGTATTTAAACTTCTACTCACTGTCCAACTGGTGGCTGTCCAGCATGGCTGTGTGAGGACAAATCCAACTGATCAGCAGGCAGCTGGGATTGGCTCTGGCTGTAGCTCATTACCTGTAGCCAGTGCAGGCTCCTCAGAGGCACTGACAGTCCCACTGTACCTGAGCCATCTGCTCCAGGCACTGCAACCTCTCCAGCACCAATATACCTAATGCTCTTTGCTAGGAAAAAGCTCTTCCCAGCAAGTGCAGCTGGGAATCAGGCTCTCCTCCTGTGCCTGACCAAGGGACAGCAAGCTTTCCAGCTGGTACTCAAAGGACTCAGAGCAACTCTATTTTTCCACTGAGAAATCGCAAGGTCCACTTTAAATGGATAGCTTCACCTTTCCTGAAATCTCACGAAAACATGGGAAGTAAAAGGTAAGACTGTCATTGGGGTGAGTGGTCTCTATGAAAAACTGTCCCCTGTTGCACCACACTGTTTGTCAGGCCTCTCCACCTAGAAATGTGTTCAGCACAAATCAGGATCTGAAAAAGGTAGCAGGAGGGCAGCTGAGCGAGGAGGAGTCTGGCAATTCTTGCTGGTCCATCCCAGAGTAACTGCTTCGCATTTCTCCTTCACTCAGAAGAGGCTGCTGGCTTTCATCAGCTCCAAAGCAAATTTTGTACACAATTATTCCTTCAGCCTTCACATGTGGTAGGACTCTTCAAATGCCCCTCCCTCACTATTCTCACGTGACTTCCTTTCTTCTGGTCATAAGAGACTGTGCTTAAGACTCCCAGCTCCTGCTGGGGTTCTCCAGCCTGCTTCTGCCCTGCTGGCACTGCCTTCCTGGGGAACAGCAGACCTCATGCACAAGCTGCTTTGTTCCTCATCAAAAACCAATTTCCAACCTGTTTTGCATGGCCCCAGTGCAGGTAGAAAATCTCCCTCCAGTCTGAGTGAGCCCAGGGAAGGGCCTTTAGTTCTTCAGAGCCAAAGACATGGTGGGTTTGAACACACCCTCCCTGAGTGACCTGCCCCAAAACCATGCTGTGAAGAAGCATAAATTCCCCAGCCAGTAATGCTGCCTGCACAGACAGCATTAAGTGACTCACTGGGCTTTTCTGCCAATTTGTTGGGGGTTTTAAAATGTTTTACTATTATTTAGCTTCCAAAAGTGTTTTTCATATCCTCTCATCTGCTTTTAATGGACTGCATTTAGTTTTATTTTCTCTCTCTTTTTTTTTTTTAACCCCATACAAGGCATTTTATGTTTTTAAATAGGCTGTTGATTAGCTTTGTCAAAGTTTTTGGTATGTCTGGGGTTTCTTTTCCATGTGTGTTAGGGAGAGCAGGACATGAAGAAAGAATAGATGTCTTACATTTATTCATTGTGCCGGCCATGAAAACCATTCCTGTTTAAAATGAAGTCTTGTTATCTCAAACATGCCTCTTATGTCTGTGGTGGCAGCTGCCAGAGAAGTGCATTACTCTTCCAGCTTGTGCAGTGAGGTTGTGGCACTGTGTGTGGGAAGGGAAGAGTGTTTTTTTGGAAGGACCCTTTACCCAAGTGCAGATGCCTTTCCATCACAAAATTTCTGCTCCTGGGATGAGGGACACCAGGAGAAAAGAAGATGGGCTTTGTTCTTCAGGAAAACATGGGGAAGAACAATTGAGATGAATGGTGTGAGCATGTTGCATTTTTAGGCAGACTCTGCTGTCACTCAGCTCTGGCGAAGGCTAACGTGCTTTTTTGGTGGAGCAGAGGGCCTCCAAGAGGAGCAGCACAGCCTGCACTGCCCACCTACACGACAGCGCATCAAGGTCTCAATCCCATCCTTTCCCAAAGTCTTTGCCAGCTCTGGAGATGGAGGCGTGTGTGGATGAGATGATGGCACTCAGAGCAGCTCTCCAAATTACGTCATGGGAGAAAAACAAGGAATACAGGCAGGACAGAGGGAAGAGGGAGGCAGGCAGACTGGAAGGGTGAGCCCAGAGTCAGGCAGGGGAGAGGAGAATGGTAGGATCCTAGAAGCAGAGGTAAAAAGACAATTTGATGCTGTCATCAAGCCAGGAGGATCAGGCAAAGAGCATGGACATCCCAAGAACTGTGTGTGGCTGTGCTGGAATGTGTGGGCGTATTTGTTATCTGACAGAGATTGCACAGCATCTTCATCATCCCTATCTGATATATTGATTGTGATTAATGCCATTACATGGCGTGTCTGATTAATTAACAATGGCTTCCCACTTGCGGCTGCTCCTCGCCCAGCAAGTGCGTCAGCTCTTACCCAGCAGATGCCAGCACTGGTATTGCTGATCCCCACAGTGGGCTCCCCACTGCCCAACATGGGAGCACAGGGGCCAGGGTACAAACAACAGGGCTGGAGGGGATGCACAAAAGCCACTGCCACCCCATTGGTGGCAAACCAAGCTTTGTCACAGGGAGAGCAGGGTGACTCGTGACAGCAGAACCTATAGCAATGGGGAGGATGTTCATCTGGTCGGATGGTGCAAGAAGCTTGGAGGAGTCAGAGTTGCCCATGTGCAGGGCCTAGCAGCCCCACTTGCCATCTCTCCTTGTGACATTTCTCTCATGAATGGTTTTTGATAGCTGATAACCTGTTTCCATGACAACCAGCCACTGTTGTGACATTGGTCTTGAAACAAGCTCAGGCTGATGTTTTCAAAGTTCCTGCATGTCTCAAGCAGTCAGGGGGCTGCCTTTGTGCCCTCCCTTCATTGCTAGCAGGCCTCGGAGGCTGGAAGAAGGAGGGTAAAGTTTCCCTCTAATGAGGGCAGTGGGTGCCTGGCTACATTTTTATGCATTAGTGAACCAGAGAGAGATTAAAGGGTAGAGGCTCCACTGAAGGATTAGCAGATTTGGTTATTCAACTATCTCTTTAAATTATTATCCCTAATTATAAGTATGATGAAAGTCCACTTGGTGAGGGATTAGAAAAGAGCCCGATGCAGCTCTTGGGGCTCTTGTGCCAGAGTTTGGCTCTGAGGAAGATCTCTGTGTTGTGCTTTTGTATGCTCCACTATGCTCTTTCTTGTCTGGTTGGAGAACAGCTCCCTTAAAGGGGAGCTGGTGCTCCCTTTTCTCCCCTCTGAACCACTGAGATGTCCCATGTGTAGGAGAAGTCAAAGGCATTTGGGGCCCCCATCTCCTTTTTGGCTCTTCACCATCTCCATTTACTTTAATTTCTGAGTGCACGTGGTTTCTTTGCTTTCCCACATCACAACGTGATCAGAGTCTCACCAGTGTTTCCAGGACCCTTTGGGGTCGTCACATATGCTCCAAACAGTAAAAGTATTAGTATTTTAAATCCACACAGTCTTTGCTTCATACAGATCTTTTGCTTCTGTGTCATTATTTTCACTTAGAGGGCTCCAAAGTGGTGTGCAAAGGCAAGGCTTGGGATCCTGCTGCTGGAACTCATGGTGGGAGGGGAAGAAAGTCACTGCCACCAAAGGTGCAACAGCTTACATGGGGCCAAATACTCCAGGTGCTCTGGAAAAGGCTGAGCTGAAGGACAGGGACTTCTTCCTAGGAAGAAAGCTGAAATTTGGGCAGGAAATATAAACTAACCCACTTATGCCTGTGAAGTTCACATTGAGAGGTTCTAGGCTATTTTGGGTGTTATTTTGTGGGTGCTGAACCCATTTTCCTGGCAAGCTAGCTTTCTTTCCTGGCAGTCTGCAGAGTCTGGATTGAGAGTCTACCATGATGTAGAGTGAGCATTTGGGACTAGAAAAGGGTCTAAGATCAAGGGGTTGAACTAATTAAGCTCAAACATCCTATTAGGGAGTGGGAGAAGCAGCTGGCATCCATGAGCCTGGGTCATGCCAAGGTCTTGGAGGTACTAATCCCACTGGAATAGCAGACCTTGCCAGCAGCTGCAAGAGGGACCTTACAGCCCCATGTGAACCATGTCTCAGGACAGCTCTTTGGGAGCCCCAAATCCAGCCACAGCAATCTGGGTTCTCTTGTAGCTGTGGTGTTGTGCTACAGATTTGATTTAATATTTTCTTTTTTGGGGGTTGAGTCTTTGGGGGTGGGGGAGAGTAAATTGCTGGCAAGAATTCAAAACATGGCAATTAATAGGCTTAAAGTGTCATGTTTTACAAGACTGTGTGCACAACTTACAATAATGGGAATTGTAATTATAAGTTCTCCCAGCTGACGGGGAAGGCACAGCTTTGAGAGTTGGAGTGCCTTATCCAGCCCACCCCACAGCATCTCTTTGGGATGAGGAAGAAATGAGCTACAGAGCTTGGGAATAGCATTATTTTAAGGAACAATTGTTACATAGGCTCCTAGAGGAAACCTGGGAGGTCCAAGTGGGGATCCAGAACCAAAATGGACATCACTGTCACTGTAAAGGTCACAGGGCTTCAAGTTATGTGCTGGTAGCCACCCTAGTATTTACCCCCAAATTGTGGTAACTGTGGCTTTGCTGAGCTTCTTGCTGAGGACAGAGGAGAAGGAGATCAGAGGGGAGGCAAGAAAGTCAATGGAGCAACGTTTGCTCTGCCAGTTTGTGCATCTGGTGGAATAAGATTGTGTGACATGCAAGAAGCTCTGCAGAGGAGGGACAGCAGTGTGGTGAATTGAAAGGGCTCCCTGTACAGGGCCAGGGCCAGTGCCCCAGACATCTGCCCACCTCTGCCACTGCCCTGCCCACAAGACATGGTGACTCCATGGTCCATGTGTCAAATCCAGTTTAGGAGAGAATTCTGTCTTTGTTGACTCTGAAACTCATGGCAAGGACAGCCAACACAAAGCCCTCACAGGAAAACCAAAAACAACACAGGCAAGCAGTTCATCATTCGGGGGTTTATTCCCCATAGTCAAGGAATGTTGGAAAGCAGACCTCCAGCTCCTTACATGTCCACCTTCCTGCTTGGCTGCTCCATAAAATCTCTACCCACAGACAGGACTGGTCTGTGCAGTTGTTGCTCCTCCACCATTCCAGCCTGGACCTCTCATGTCATATTTATGAGGTGCTGGTGGAAGCCTGATTCACAGCTCTCAGCTGAGGGGGTGGGACTGCACCTAATGCAAAGCAAAAGTTAGGAGCAAATGTTGCTTTGGGTGAGTTGGTCAGAGCATGATGTTAATAACACCAAAGTTGTGGGTTTGATCCCCATATGGGCTATTCACTTAAGAGCTGGACTCGATCCTTGTGGGTCCCCTCCAACTCAGAATATTCTGTGATTCTGAGATCAGTTTATGTGACTTTTTTCAGCTAGATTTATACCGCTGTCCATCGTATTCTGCATCTGGGGGTTACTGCTGCAAATAATTAATAAATAACTGGAAACCTGGGCTGGGATCCCTGCATTTAAACAGAAATACACTCCCCTTTGGACTAATTTTCTGATGGCTGGAAAGGAACAGGACATCTCCAAACTCCCAAACCCTTAAGCTGAAGGGTTTTTCAACATGTTTCAGTAACAGCATTCAAAGTCACTCTCTTGCTGCTTTAAATGGTTCACAGCTTGCAGGGCCTTAAATGAGTTGTGTATTGTGAAGAATAAATTACATCACAGTGTGTGCAATTGGCTCCAGCCGAAACATGAGCTCTCCTTTTCCTGAGTCAGCGAGTTCTTCCAACTAACTTTTAAGGCTATTAATGTTTAAATGCCATCTGCACAGAGGACCTGGGACCCTCTCTTTTGAATGCTGAGGTCAATCACTGCCTACAGAATGCCCACAGAGCAATAAGGATTTTAGTTATTCACACTCCCTCCTTTTCCAGGGAGATTATTGCTTTGTTCACAGGAATATGTTTGAGGGTCTTACAGGGCAATGCAAAGTAGGCCAGGAAGATGCAGTGTGTGATGGCTGGAGATCTGTAGTGGGTCCTGAGTTCTGGGTATAATTCTTAAGTTCACATTTAGTCCCCTGAATCATCTGTCCTTCCTGTGCATCAGTTTCCCCAGCAGTAAATTGGAGACTGTGGTCTTCCTACCTATGAATCCTGAAAAACAGTTCATATGAGAGGGGTTATACTCTCAATGTGCTGCTAATAAATACTGCAACACGAATCATTCGGTAGCCTTACATATAATTATATACTCTCCTTAATTATTGAACAGCTGCTTTAATAAAACATGTAGCAAATAATTCAAAATATAGTCAAATAAAAAGATGTGCAAAAATTCTTCCTGTAAATATGTGCAAAAAATAATTTGCGTGTTATTTAAAAATCAGACCAGTCCTTTGCTCTATCTATAGAGAATAATTGAATAGAAAAATATTGAAGTCAGTAAACAGCAAATTAATAATTCACATAGTATTTACAGTCACAGTATACTACATTTTCCACCAAGTGCATGTTCTCTTTTCACCAATTGACCAAAGAGACGCTGCAGGCTAAGACACTGTGCCTGGGCACTTTTGTGAGCTGTTTGGTGACAGAAGGATGCGGCTGTGAGTGAATTGTCAAGTCCAGCTGACACTGGGGTCTATGAAAATTTGCCAGGATGGAAAACCAACCCCTGTCTAGAGATCTGCAATATTTCAGCTCCAGATCCATGCAATGACCTCATTTGCACAATCTGCATCCTGGTCCTGTTATCACAGACTGAATCCAGTTTATGGTAAGCAAATAAATTGATTTTGTATTCTTTTTCTTGCTCCTAGCTCTGCAATGGTCAGTTTGGGAGGTGATTGTCCTATGTTAACATTAATTCTTATCTGGAATTGTCTGAAAATCTATTGAATGGCCCATACCAAAATCTGTGTGTTGCTCAGGAAAAATAAGATGTCATGCAGGGTTCTCTTTTTAAGAGGAAATGAGAGTAGAACACAGATTTTACCAGAGATCTCCTGTGGGATTTTGGTGAATCACTCAGAGCCAACCTGAACTGCCACTACAGTGTGCAAATTTGGGGGAAAAAAGAAAAAAAATTGATTGCCTGCTTTCCTGAGCCTCCTGCTTGTTTCTGTGGGGAGCAGTGCTGAGGTGAGCACCTTCAGTACTCACATACTGGGTGCTCAGGGCTTTGCAGTATTGAGTCAGCACTGCTGCAGGGTGGGTTTGAAAGCAACTGCTCATTGCAGAAACATGAGATGATGTTTCTGGAGCAGCTTCATGGATCACCAGGTTGTGCCCCCAAAGGCAGCCCCATCCAGCATTGCAGCATCCCCGCTTCATCCTTGTCCCCAGCCACGAGAGGAGGTGTCCTCACACTTCACACAGTGGTGCAAGGGGGGACATCCCAAGGGCACTGAAGGATCACCCTTCATAGGCAGCTGGGACCAGGCTGGGGATATCACAGAGTCATAGAATAGACTGGATTGGAAGGAACCTTTAAAAGTCAGCTAGTCCAACCCCCCTACAATGAACAAGGACATCTTCACCTACATCAGGTTGTTCAACCTCATCTAACCTGACCTTGAATATTTCCAGAGAAGGAGCATCCACCACCTCTCTGGGCAACTTGCTCCAGTGTTTTACCACCCTCACTATAAAAACTTCTTCCTTATATCCAGTATAAATTGTCCCTTCTTTAGTTTAAAACCATTACCCTTTCTCCTGTCACAATAGGCCCTGCTAAAAAGTCTCAATTTTCCTTAAAGGCTTCCTTCAAGTACTGGAAGGATGCAGTCTGGTCTTTCTGGAGCCTTCTCTTCTTCAGGCTGAGCAACCCCAGCTTCACAGGAGTGGTGTTCCAGCCCTCTGATCATCCTCAGAGAACTCCTCTGGACTTGTTACAGTACATTAATGTCCTTCCTGTGCTAGGGACCCCAGAGCTGGATGCAGTACTCCAGGTGGAATCTCATCTTGCCCCTATCTGCATCTCCACAAGAGACTGAAGTCTGAGAGTCAGACTAATCTAATGAGGGCAACCCTCCAGGGGAGGTTTTAGACCTGAATTCAGCAGCTTTTGGGTCACTTCAGATCAGCTCCAATCTTGCAGTTTTTCTAATGGCACTGCCCAGGGTACATCTCTAGAGTTCGGTGCATGTAAAAGTTAGCATGTAAAAGTGCTAACTAAATCTTGGGGGAGAGGGCCTTTTCAGAGGCTTTTTGGAAAAGTTTTTCTAAGATCTAGATTTATATTGTGTCCCTTCCCTTTCTTCAGATGTGAAGCTTCAGTGCTACCTGACTTCTCTGGGAGTTTATCCCCAGTGTGGTCAGGTATTGCTTCCTTTCTGAAAAACCAGAGCATTCACAGCATCCAAGTGCTCAGGGGATTGGAAGCAGAAAAAAATAGTGCTTTTTCCTTTCTAGCTCACTGAATCCTGGTCAGTGAATGCCCATGTAGGGTGGTCCTATCGGGAGAAGAGCTGAACTTTGTTTCTGGGCCATAGTCCCAGATGACGTGGTTTTACAGGAGCAAGATGTCGAGATGTCCTCACAGCTGTGTGTTAGTGGTGCTGGGTTGGAGTCAGGGAGTTTTGGTTAATGGGAAAGAAGGGGTAGGTGGTTTCCATGCTCAAGGAAAGACCAGGAGCAAGGGAGCTAGTCTTCAACCAGGGGTTTGGAGTGATAAAGCCAAAAGGATGGAGGTGTTGGTGCTGAGCAGGGAAGAAGGAGCCACATTGACACAACTCAGACATCAGCCCTCAGGGTTGCATCTGGATCCTCTAATGAGGGTGGGGAGTAAGTCACTGGAGATCTGCATCAGGGGTTATTTCTTCAATCAGGATCCTCCCATTTCCTCACTCTTTCCTCCCAGGAGCCCCTGACTGACAGCTCCCCAGCAGGGATCCATGCAGCGCTGCCAGTCATTCATTACTGCCAGAGATGTTACGCGCTCACTGCAGCCGCGGATGGGCTGCAAAGGAGCGGGGGGTGTCTGAGGGACAGGAGGTACATTTTACTCCATCCATCATTTCCCTTCCTTGCTGGGGCTTGCGTGATTTCATATCTGACAAAAACAGGGGTATAATTTCCAGCTCTGTGACCAGATTTTAATGAGGCAGTTCTTTTATTTCTGCTTTACATTTATTAAATGCCTGGATGCAGAGACAAGACACTGCACGAGGATTAAACCATTATCAAACCTGCCAGCAGTGGCAAACTGGAGCTACCTCTGTGTTTCCTGTCCAAAATCTCCTACAGAGACTGACAGCCAACTTGCCCCAACCCACAGTCATGAATTTCAGCAGGGGATGGTCAGGTGGTTTAGGTGGAAAGTTGCTCATGAAAACCAACTTCCTACCCTTGAGGGTTAAGACTATAAGACCACACAGCATAACAGGCAGCCATGATTTTGCAAATATTGCCTTGCCATCCCATCAGCTGAAGGGTCTGGGCACAGGTTATGACTGGAGACTCCACTGGAGGATCTTACATGGTGTGGGCTGGTGGGGCTGAGTGTAGAGGTGTGCACAAGCACCCACTGATGCCAGCAGGAGCTGGCCTCATACTTCCTCAGATGGAAGCAGGGAACATGGTTTACACTGACGGTGCAGCATGGATGCGTCATATCCATCCTGGCCAAAAGAGCTCCTTTGATGCATCTCTGTTCATGCAGTTTTCTTCAACATTCACATTAGGGGAAAGAGAGGCAAGGGAGAGGGTACAATCCATGTGGCAACACCTGCTATTTTCACTCCTCCATGCTGTCCCACATTTTTAGTTCCCATCATCTCTTAGCTGCCTGCTCAGGTGAGGTCCTCAGTCATGGCCTTGCCTTGGTTGCAGGGCAGTGCCTGGAGGGAGGTACTGCAGGCTTTGTTTCTCCTGATACTCCTGCAGTTATGCACTCATGAGTACAGTCCTGGTATGGTCCCATTCTTTAGGTCACATACTGTCTAAAGTTAGGGCCTGACTGTTCTTGGAAGCCTTAGCTGTTCTACCACCCAGGTGGAACTTCCCCTTTTTTCAAGGGGATACTGATACTTTACTCCTCTGTAGTTTTATTTACATCTTTATATCTATGCACTTATCTCTACTCCTTTATATTTTTTTTTAGAGATAGACTCCATTTCTACCATGAGTAAGGACCCTTTTCTAGGTCTTTGGCATGTATTTATATATTTAGCATCTGCTTCATGCTAATGCTACTGCTTTCTTTGCTCATGAGGACACTAAATGAAGAGCTGAAGTGACATATAGGTTTTTCTCTTTTTTTCTCTAAAAGATATGACATGCATTGTTCACAGAAAAAATATATTTCAATCAACTGAAACAGAAAAGACTGTCTCCCTTCTACATACATATAATGCAATTTCAACTGCAATTTAAAAATAAGGAGTTATCTCTATAAAAGCTAATTCTATTAGTGTAAACGAGACATCAACTGATCAAAAACATGTTTGCATTTATAAAAAATTTAAATTCTAGTCAGCGTAATTGTGCAGCAAGAAGACTAAAAATACCACATCTCAGGTTTTCTGAGGCATAATTTCTGCCTTGGAGATCAGAAATTTCCAGGTGTTCAAGGGAAGGTGAGCACACTGCACCCCAAATGCCTCCAGAAACATCTAGAAACCAAGCACTGTCTGCATTATCAGTAACAGATATGGCCCAGTGAGGAAGTGTCAAGACTAATTCATTTGCTGTGGATGGTTGCTGGTCCTCTCTTACCTGTCTTGACTTGTCCCTAAACCAGGAGCTCAGGGAGCCAAGCTCAGATGAAGAGTCTGCAGGGGAGCACTGCACACTAGATGTGATAAATCCCACACTCTGTCTCTCAGTCAAACTGTTTCTCTTGCTGTCACTGCTTCTCTCAATGTTCCTCTTCATTCCAGGTTTTAAAAAAGGCTGATGTTGCTACTATCTATAGATTATGCAGATGAGACATTTTTCCCCAAAAAAATACACCACCTTCCTTCGGTGTGTTTCTAGAAAGCAAGACGCTCAATAACTAGTTCACCTTGGCTCAGCATTTGAATGGCAGTGGAGACTTCAGGGTAGAAAGCTACAAAATCCAGCATCAAGAACAAGGAACAGTTAGTTACTCATCACTTCTTCCAGTACAAGAGCCAAAGGGTGTCCAGTTACCAGATCAAAAAGCAGCACAAGGAAGCACAATGCATCAGCTGGGCAGCTCACTTCCTTGGGATGCTGCAGGAGAAAAAAAAAAAAAAAATAAAACACCTGAAAGAGGGATTAGGAGTTATTAAACACAGTGGTTCAGAAGCAGCTTCTTTCAATGAGCTCTGGTCTGACCCTGCTCTTATGAAGGCTGTGGCTGGAAAGCATTAACCCCAACCACTGCTGCAGCCCCAGGAGGAACACTAATTAAAACACTTGTCCAGTGCAGGACAAACAGTGCCCAGGAGTGATGGGAGGTGATTCAACAGATATTGGTGGCCTTAGAGGCAATATCATCTTCTGTCAGCAAAGGGACCCAGCTGGATCCTAGGAAATGGGAAGCTGATCTGCTCCACAGCCTCAGGACAACCATTTCCTTGGTGTTGCTCCCGACTCAGCTCTGTCTCAGTAATACCATTGTCACCTCTGCAGGGCAGGCACAATCTTTTGCTATCTATCAGTTCCATTCTTAGGAGAAATCAGCCCATCTCTAAGGCAGTGTCTCTCATTGTGCTTGCCATTGAGACACAAATGGGCAATAATTATGTCTATTCTGGAAAAAAAATAATCCATTCCACTGTGTATTTTACTCTGCATATTTGAAGCTGTTCCATTTACAGATACCCTCCATGTGTCACTCCACTTACAGACTCTGATGCAGATGGTCCAATTATTTATTAATCTGGTTTTAAAATACCCTCAGCATGTTTCAGCAGGAGACACTTTCTTCAAGGTCCCAATTTCAGCAGAGTCAAAAAAAGGTTTCCTGTTGAATTTGCTGGAGAGCAAGATTGAGTCTTCTTTTGTCCTTTCTGACCTTCCCTTTCATGTACTGCTAACATCTCCTAGACCTGGGAGAAACAGTTACTCTTGTGGTGCATTTATATTTTTTAAATGTCTGAAATTGAAGGGATTATAGCTTAAATCTTTGCCTGCATCCCTAGAGTGCCTTCATATTCTCACAAGCCATAGACACATGGATCAGAAAAAACATAAAAATTTATGTGAATTAACTGTTAAAGAGCTGAGTTGGTTTTTTTGTTTTGTTTTGTTTTGTTTTTATGCTTTCTGCCACATGTCCCAGAAGATCCAGAACATCTGGAATGTTGGCTGGAGGCCTGAATGAACTAGTTTTAGTGGCAGCCCCTTGGATTTTGCCATCTCTCTTTACAATTGTGTGAAGCTGACCAAGTTATTAATCCAGTCCAGGCATCAGAGCTGATTGAGGCATCAGCATGACTCAGGATTTTCCCTTGCTGGGACACAGAAGAGGTCTCACCGCAGAATAAGCCTTCAGACTGGCTACCAGCCACATTCACGGGCTACACTGAAACCCAAAGTCCAAGTTCACCAAGCCATGGGGGATTTGAAACATCAGTTGTGCCCTTCCTCTGCAAAAACAGCAGAAGAAAGGTGCTAGGAAGTGCATTCACCACCTCATTGCTTTTCTAGCACTATTATTTGAGTGCTGTTGCTCATGTGCTATGGGGGGGTGATACACCAAAGGGGTCCAGAAAGCACTTCAAGATCTCTGTCTGAAACCTCCCACTGGCTTCACAGGATGAGGTCTGAAAATGGCCATAGACTTTAAAAGATGACAAGCAGAAAATAACACACTCTAGGCTTCCCCCTTGTGCATCCTGTGAACCTGAGGTCATGGTGTGACACTGCCATTGCCATAGCCAGCCTGAGCACACCTGGGAGAAGGACTGCCTTGTACTGAATGGCACTGAGGGTATTTTAAAGGTCTGAACCTCTGCCTCCAGTTCAGTGCTCTGCCCACATGCAGGAACAGCTGGAGGCACAGAGGAACAGCACAGCAGGTTTCCCCAGCACAGCTCCTTATTTGACTTCATATCCTGATCTGCCTCTCAAAGGTACCCATCATTCAAATCACATCATTGCAAGATTAAGCTCCCTTTTGCTGCACCAAGTGAATAAATTTAGAAACAGTTAATCAGTATATTTGTCTTATACCCATTAAATTATTATGCAGCAAACAAGGTTTCCTGGGAATAAAACTATTATTGTGGAAAATGAAAGGAGATGTTTGTTTAATTCCCTTCTGCAATGAATTGTTTGGACAATGCAACATTTGAACTGATGAGCAGGAAGCATAGGAATTCTACCCCTGAAGAGAAGTGGAAATCTCAGCTCTCCCCCATCTCAGCTCCGTGACTCAGAGCATCACTGTCTGCCTTGGGCCTTGGAGGGAAACACAGACAAGAGGGACATTGATCTGCTTTGCTGAAGGAAATCTTCAACTCATCCGGGCTTTTGCTGCTGTGCTCCATGTTTTTCTTTCATATTTTTGGCTTTTTGTAGCTAGGAGTTCCCATCATTTAAAGACCCTTTGGCTTTAGGAGTAACTTGTGAGGCTTCCACCTCAAACAGGCTGGTCTCACAAGGCTCCAGTATATGCCTTCTGGTACAAATAATATTCCTGCACTTGCTGCTGTAAAGTCCTGCACACATCAAAAGCAGAAAGATGATGGTTCCTTGTGTCTGATATCTCTACCCCCAGAAAAGAGAGAAGATAACTGAGCTCCTTGAGGAACTCTGGGATCAGTGATTTTGAGTGACCAGAGTGCGTCTGGGCTGAAAAAGACAAATGTGATCCTGCAACACAGTGGAAAATAGGGTCTCCCTATGTTCTCTGCAGTATTAATACCTGTGTCTGGCTGCAGGCAAGGCTGGGCCAGGGTAGCACAGGGAGCACACCTTGCTTGGAGTGCAGTTTCAATCCAGCAACAGTGCAGAAACAGGCTACACACAAACCCAAGGTGGCTTCCTGAGCAGGAGCTTGGGAGCCCAGGGAAAAAGAAACTGCTGATCTGATTTGTCCCTGTAAATATACAAGAGAGACATAACTCTGGGTAGAGAAAAGAGCTGTTCAAGCTTCCCCGAATTATTCTGCAACAGGAATATTTAATATAGATAGAGATTGAATGAATTTAGGGTGAAACTCGCAAGTTTCCAGCTGACCAAGTAGGGAGCTATTGGAGGAACATTCCAGAAGGAGCTGGGTCATAAAACTGAACTGATATTATAGTGAAGCAGAGCAGGTTTGAGAGCAAATTTATGACATGCAATAACAGGAGGCTGAAGCTGGTGGCTGAAGTGATCTCTTCAATCTTACATGTTTCTGCTGAAAGCAGGCTCCAATTTCTGAACACAAAAGCATTCACTCATTTAGCAAGGGCAGATGTGTGGCTGGTGACCACCACCAGCTTCTCCCCACAGCCCAGAGCTGCTTGCCATGGTCTGCTCTCCCTAAGGAGATACTGTCAGGCTACTGTGCAAGGCAACAAAATCTCAGCACCAAAAACTCCTTCCTCTGAAGTCAAACCCAACAGAGCTCTCTTTCTGGAAGGCCTCCTTTGAATACATTTAAGCTTTGATTTCTCTGACTGCAAGGATGAAGGTGTGTGCTCCTAATACCCACAGAAACAGTGGAAGATCGTGGTTCATGACACATGGAGGCTGGACCAGAGTCAGTATGAGGGGAAAACCCTTCCTAGCCCAGAAGAGCATAATCCCAGCTAAGGTGGACCCTTGTCACATTTTTGTTCACTTTCTCCCATTGCTTCTCTTTGAACTTTGCCAAATAATCAACTGTCCCTCCTTGACCTTGCAGCTTCAATCAGGCCACACACACAGCAGGCATACCTGTGCTTCTCCAACCTTTTCTTGCTGTTTCTAGCATGGGTATTCCCCTGTGCAAAACCCCCTCTGGGTGTTGCAAACCTAAATCAGGACAAGCAATTCTGAAACCAGCCATGATCACTGAAAGCAGCCAGCTCCAAACTCACACACATGAGGGAACAGATAAACCTCAAATTAGTAGACAGCTTATCACTCATTTAACATTATCACTCAAAGCTTCCAGTTTGCCAATACACCTGGGTGATCTTTTTACAATTACTGTAGTACTGCAGAGGAGCATCCTTCAAAATAATTCCAGGTAGAGAGAGCTTGCCTGGCACACAGCTCTGAGTATCTCCCAAGTGAAATAAGTACTGTTTCCACCTAAATAGGATCTAATGAGCCATTCAGTAGAATGGGGGGGGGAAGTCTTTGCCCTGAGGAAAAGCATCCCAAAGAACTCAACAGCATCTCCAGTCTGCTGCTGGCAGTGCTTGTCTCTCAGAAAATACAATCTGCAATAGTTTGCTTAAAGTATAAATGAAAACACAGAATTGCAAGAAGGAAATGAGCGTTTTTAGGATGTGGGTTTCATAATTGTTCCCAAGAGTCTCAGTCTTCAATTTCACAGTACCTTATCCTGTCACAGTTGCAAAAATGATTGGTAAAGACATATTATGGTGGATGGATTATTGCTCCCTGCATTTCCAGGGAGCCCGAGACAACAGGTCAGAGGTGAGTGATGCCTGATCACCGGTTCACAGCAACACAAGGAGCAGTAACAGCACTCCCAACAACCACTTCACAACTCACAAACCCACAGAATTACAGCAAAATCACAGAATTAAGTAAATGCTGATGTGAAAGGCTGCTGGGTTGCAATGCCATGTTTCTGTGAGCCTGGGGATAGGGTAGGGAGGTGAAGGTGCAGTCCTATAGTCCACAGTAAGGTTTGCAGAGAGTTTCATCAGCTGACCTGATAAAGTGAAAAATTGGCCTTACCCACAGGAAAAATAAAAACCAAAACAACAAAAAACTGTGTGAGCAGAGCCAGTATTCCAGTCCTTGAACATGAAAGAAACAGTGCTTTGTGGACAGAAAATGTATTTTTAGACCCAAGACCATATCAAACTCTAGAGGTTCAAGAAAGGAAAAAAAAAATCAGAACTGGATCAGATCTCTGGTTAAAAACATTCCTTCCCTGTTGGCTGAGGGTCTGTATTCAGGTTCATGGTAGAGGAAACAAGTCTGGAGCATAAAATACAGCAGGGATGAGGTATGTTAGATATAACCTACAATATTTACACCTACAGCAGTTTCATCTTCTAGTCCTGCATGGTTCAGAGCTTAAAGTCTTCTCTAGGGACTGGAATACTATGAGGGGCTTCTGAACCACAGATGCTTAAAGATGAAGTGTGTTTAGCATCAGGTTAAAAAGCTCATGTCAGCTTTCTACTCACATTCAGCCATTAATCTGCTCTTGAGAAATTCTGTACCTGGGAAACATCCAGAGTAAATAAAGGTGGATGCAGGAGGAATCCTAGTCAGCTCAGTTCAGAGCTCACGCTTCCATTTGTACCTGGCTGCACTGAGGACAAATCAGTTCCCTAGGGGCTGCCTGGACTGGGGCAAGGGCAAATTCCTTGATGAGAGGTGGGTTTAAGTGTTTTCTGGTCACCACAGGCTGCCAGAGGATTTTTTTTTTCATTGTTTTCTTCTTTTTTTCTTCTACATGAAAATAGCTGTGTTTTAGTAATAAAACTAGATTGCATTTCATTATCAAACACTTCCAATCTATGCCTGGGAATGAGTTCACTGAGCACATGTAGGCACTGCATGACCACGGAGAGACAAGGAGGGGAGACAGGAAAGGGGAGGCTGAGAAAAATCAATGGTACCTGCTCGCCATGAGGCAGCAAGACCAGTGAGCTGAGTCCTCCTAGAAAGGAGGTGCAGCCTAAGACTGTCACTGTCCCAGAGAAATGAGTCCTGCATGGCTCAGAGTTACATATCGCAACTCACTAAAGCCAAACAAAGGCCATAACATTGCTGACTGAAAGGGAGCTCAGCCTCCTTCCATCCTGCTTCTAGGGACAGGCTCCATTCTATATATTTCTATCTTCCCTGGTCCCAGTAAAGATTTTAGGCTGGTTTTCAGCAGAGCTTGTCATGGACACAGCCACGCAAATAGCAGCAGCAGCACCAGAGAGCCAGCAAAATCTTCCCAAGCTTCCGATGTGACCCATAGCAAGCCCATACCCAGACAGCTCCCTGCTTTAATAGAGACTTAAAAAGTACCTCCTCACAGCTGCTCTGAGAGGGAGTTCAGCTATGGAGAGTCCCCTCCTGGGGACCTTGGGATTGCTTTTGGCCACTAGCCCAAGAAGACACCCCACTTCCTTATCCAAACCCTAAAACAGCCTCACTTTCCACTCTTAAAAGGTGTATACAGGATACTCAGGTGTGTTTGATAATGCCCTCAGGACTGTGGAAATAAGCCCAGTGGGCTTTCTCCTGGGTCAGTCTTGGCAAGGTGGAATGCTGTAGCAGCTGCAGGTGGGCTGTGAAGATGCTGTGTGGTCCTTGCAAGAGAGGTCTGAGCTGAGGAAGCCCTGGGGTCTCCTCGGACCGTATTTTTTGAAGTTAGGCGCCTGGAAATATTTTCTCCTTTAGACAGGATGTTTTTAGGGTTATATTAATACTTAAAGACTGTAGTAGGACTGCTTCACCTTCTAGGTCACTTTAGGATCCTCCCTCTGCTGCCTGGTGGGAACTGGGAAGCTTTTCTATGTGTGACAATCTCCATAACTGACTACCAATGTGTAAAAAGCCTGACTACACCCACACCAATGATGAATTATGGCATTTCCCTTGTAGGCCCTCATTCCCTGTGTCTTTCCCAAGGTATTGTCCCATCATCTTTTACAGCTGTAATAGATGATGTTCCTGCTGAGACAACACTGCAGGTGGACATGACATGGGATAAGCAGCTGTCCGTTGTCATCTCCTCCTGACAGTCTGGACTGAAAAAGAAGACACTCATGCCTGTAGAGAGGTGATGTAAAGTGCAGACAGGGAGGAAAGGGAAGGTTATGGCAGAGTGAGGCAGGTTTGAGTGCTTATCTGCCTGTGCATATCTGAGTTTGCTTCATAGTTAATGCAGGGAATAGGCTGGGTTTGCTTCTGGAATACAGTGTGCACGGATCTGTGCAAAGCCTGGGCCAGCCCTGCTCTGAAGGGCTTGTGCCCTGGGGCGATGAGCAGATAATCAACCCTGAGATCCCTCTGCCCATAATCCTAAGGCCCGAGGCAGAGAAGCAAAGCATCACCCAGGCTAAGGCAGGGCTGGATCTGCCGGCCGTCCCGAGGTGGCGTGACTTTAACACGTTCAGTCCTAGCAGCGCTTTGTCCGTGCCCCATAGGGAAAAGCACATAAGAACTCTCTTTAGGCTCCCGCCTGGCTCTGTGTGCCCAGGCGGCCGCTGTGACTGCCGGCAGCCCGGCCCGGGCTCTGCGCTGCTGCCTGCCCGTGCTCGCCGCCCGCAGCGCAGCGCAGCTCCCGCGGCTCCGCTTCCTCTGCGGTTTCGCACCTCGCTCCCTTTCATCGCATTACACCGAGGTGACCGCTTCCCCTCCGCCTTCCCTCCGCCTGTGCTCCAGCCCCAGCCTTGCCTTCACGTGCCCAAGTTACCTGCAGGCTGTGCAAATAAAACCATTCCTGTGGTGGCAAACATGCCCATGTTTTTGGCTCACCTTGAGGAAAATCTCATTCAGCTTATGTCTCTGGTTCCTTGAAATCTATTCAGGTAAGGAGGGAGGCAAGCTCCCCTCTGTAACCATGGGCAAGTCTAATAGCTGCAGGCTTGGATTATTACTGTTTTCCTATTAAGCAATGAATTTAACCAGAAAATGAACCGGTCAGGAGGGACTTGGACACCCTGCTTTCAGTTTGTAATACAGCCAACCCTAAAACACGTGGCAGTGCAGCAGAGCGCGTTTCAAGGCCTGCCCCCTGTGTGCCTGTGTTCCTCAGCACTGTTACCAGGCAGACTTTCATCTCTGTTATCTCCAAAGAAATAAAGAGAAGGAATTAAATTAAAAATTCAAAACCCGTTGCTCTCCTCCCAGCAGCAAGAGGGCAAAATAGCTGAAGGAGATCCTAAACAGTGAAGCCCAGGATGTAGGTCCCACACAGAGATCTTGTTCACCTTCCATGGCAGCTACCAGAGCCCAGGAATGTGACCAAGCACAAGGAAAGGGTCTGGAGGACACCGAGTGTTTTCACCCTCCAGGCCCTGGGGCTGTCAGAAATCTTTCAGCTTCTTGGGATGATTGCCGTAGCCTTGCTAGGGGGCACCACTGCTTTCATTTCATACTCGCTGCCCCTCAAAAGGAAAACCTCAAAATGTATTTACTACCTGTGGAAATGTGTGGATACCAGAGATGAAGGCAGGCACGGCTTGGGCAAGAGCTTTGGATGCAGGTGTTGTATCTCTGCCAGGGCACCTCAACCCTGCTCTGCCATCCCTGCAGTGAGGGACCACTGAGCACTGTCCCTTCACAGGTTTGCATGGTAGCTTGAGGTACTCGTTTTGGAAACAAGAAATCATCTGCACTGCCCATTTATTTCACCCAGGATGCAGAAGGCAGACTGAGAATTTGCATGTAAACATATTGAAGAGGAGAAGCCCCTTACCAGGAGGCTGTGCAGTAGGAAGGTAATTTTCCTTAAAGTTTCAGTTTGCTGTCACAGAACACTGGCAGGGCCTTTGAAAAACAGCTTCCACTTTCACTTGCAGGTGAAAGGGCTGCTGCAGGGATGGGACTTGCCTCCAGAGCAGAACTGGCTGCCCCAGTGCTTTAGGCTGGACATGCTCTGACTGCCAGAGCAACAAAGACACGTCAGTGAAGATCGATGTCCATGCAGACAGGTGGCCGGCCATGCTTAATAATTTTCTCTTCAACAGCCTTGTTTTTTCAAGATCTTTACATGCTATGGACACTTGTAGATAAATGAAGTCTCCAGTTGTCCCTGGGTGATGGTTAAGAGTCTGGTACACAGAGCAAGGATCACAACATGGAGCCTTCCCCAAACCCAGCAGCAGGACATCAGCAAGCTGTGGGAGGGAGAGCTGTTGCCGGGGCCCACTCTGCCCATGCCATCCCCACGTGGCTGTGCTCCCATCACACTGCTCCATGAGGAGCATCTGTGGCTGCTGCAGGTGTTTCCCATTCCTGGAGCATGCAGTGGAGGATGATAGCTGGGTAATGAGTTTCTTTAGTCTTGCTTGAATGCTCTTGGCTCTGCAGGCACAACTTCTCTCAGCGTTTGACACCAAAGAGTAGATGAGTAGCTGATTACACAATACCTTGCCCTGAACAGTTAATGGGACTGCCTCCAGGAAATACACACGTGTGGATAGTGATCATTTCTGTGGTTATTTCTCTACCAACCCCAATTCTGCAAAGGCAAGGAAAAAAACACTAGGAGCTTTCGAAAACCTCTTAAAATCTTTCTGGCACAACAAAGCCTAGAAGTGTTATACTAAAAGAACTCAGCTCTTGGGACTTGCAGCCCTGTCCCCTTTGTACTCATGACATCCAGGGCAAAGCAATGAGAACAGCTTCCCTCATTCCTCTTCTCTCTCCAGTGCCCTTCTTCCATCCCAGCTGCTTGCAGCATGAAGAATAGTGAAGGAGTGATGAGTCTTGCCAGAATACAGCAGGCCACTGTCAGGGAAGTGGGCTGGGCATTTTCCTGTTGTTCCTGGCTTGGTGCACCAGAAAGTGGAGTAGAGCAGCTGGGTGGATGTAAAGGACAACCCCATCTTAAAAGCTGAGTAAAGGTTAGATGGACAATAAAATCTCCACCATTGGAAGTCAGGAACAGGTATTTGAGCCTTCCTGTGTGGAGACACAACTTGCTGAGAGAACTGTAGGTTGTTACAGAGGAGATGTGCTGTTTCAGAGAAAGGCAGCCTAACCTGTAGCTAAAGAAGGCCACAGCCCAGTCTGACTGGACATGGTTCACTGAGATAGACTAATCCAGCTGTGGTAGGAGGAATCTTGCTTGGCACAAACAGGTTCTGTATTTGATGCAGCAAATCCCATGGGAAAAGGGCAGGAGAACCAATTTGGCAAAGCACAATAAAGACCAATAACAGATAATAATTCATATTTCAATAGGGCATCTTTCATGCTGAGGAATACAAATTATTTGGCCACTGTTTGAAGTTCAGCCACCTCTGGAGTGGAGCATAGCTGTGCATAGCATCTGACATTGCCTCAGTGTTGATGTATTTGTCAGTATGTAAATTGCCAATCAGTATATCTTCAAAAGGTTATCAAAGAGTTGGATGATAAGTGAGCCCTATGTAATGCTTAATATCTGTGCACTGATAGTGCTGAGACCTCAAAGCCCTGGCACTGTTTATATATGCACATCTGTGTGTGTGTATTTCACTTTTACACACACCAGTAAACCTGGTCTTCAACTTGTGCAAAAGACTGATATAAAAAAGAAAATGGCCTCTATAACCCACTTGACTAATGTTACAGCTAGTCTTACATTTATTTCTACTTTCTCTCCTTTCTGTTTCATACTCTGCCTGTGAAAGGGAAAGCTGGATTCCCCAGCTGAAGTAGGAAAACACAAGAAGGCTTTCCAGGAGATGTATGCAGGCAAAGACTGAAACGCATGGATTTATGCAGCTTCAAAAACAGGAGGCCTTTTGAAAAAATCATAATTAATGTTGTGCAGCTTCCCCTGGGGCCAGTGCCACTGGTATCTCTGGCTCTATCCTACGGGGCTGCTCTTGACTGGAAAGTTGTCACACTTGGCAAAAGGATTTGGGGATTAAGCTGCCTTTTCCCATGGTGTATTTTTGCTGCATTTCAGCTAAGTGGACCTGTGGGTTTATGAGCTCTGAAGCAGGCTCCTGCAGTGGTAGGGAGGGTGGTTCTGAGAGTCAGCAAGAGCATGCTCCCCTGCCTCCTAATCCCAGCCTTTCCCCAGGGGACTTCCCCTACTTTCCCAGGATGCCTTGAAAATAGAAAGCAACTGAAAGGGCAATGTGACCACTCTTGCCATGGCCAAATAGTGTGAGACCCCCTGCTTTTATCCTCACCCTTATCCCATTCCTTACTCAGGCTGCTCCATGCTGTCGCTTGTTCTTCCATCTGACTCGCAGCCCCCTGAGCTGCCAGCCCTGCAGACACCTCCCACCACAGCCCCATGAGTACTTCCCTGGATCCCACTGGAGAAGTGCTGCTGGCAGTTCTGCCTGTTGGGATCCTGAGTGGTATCCATCATCATGGCACGAGTGCATCCCTCAGGCAGCTGGTCTGCTGCTGCTGGCAGACACCTGCAGAAGAAACCCTTTATATTTATGGCTGGTTTTTAGCTCACTGCCAGTGAAGGAAGTTTAGCTTTACTCTGTAGCTGCATCATTTCGAAAGGAGGTGCTTCTGCCTCCAGTGCACGTTTGTGCCAGCGAGCATTTTGACTTTCTGCCAGACATTTAAGTGACCTTATGGCAGGACTGGAAAACAAGGCTCTGGAGCTCCACCACCCTGCTGACCCTGTGGGCCTCTAGTCTCCCCTCGGCTGCCTCCTTCATGTATTTTTGTTCAGCATCTCTGCTTGCAGGGTTGCCTGAGACATTAAAAAGAAATGCCTTCACCACTAAGACGATAAGGAACTTGATCTCACATAAATTGGGATGTTCTGAGAACCATTTTAATTTCTGCTAATCAGCAGATGAAAAATGAATTACTTCACATGTCATGTCCTATTGCACGAGTCTTGAAACATTTGGAAAAGCCATAACAGAGTTACCCAGTAATTGAAGGGCTCTACATGAGTGAACTTTGTAATTGCATATTCTTCTCCTTGAGTCTGGGAGGCAGAAAGGAAAAGCGGATCAGGCCATGTCTTAATGAAACAGCTCAGTCCCGCAGTGCTAGTGAAGCCAAAAGTAAACAAACCACGCTCATTATTTTATATCACAGCTCCCTGGCTGCTGCAGCAGCCATGTGTATGTTGTCTCCCACCTCACTTCTGCTTTCAGCCCCCTGCCAGGCTGTCCTCAGCCTTCACCCCAGGTGCACCCAAGGCCAGCAGCCCACATTCGAGCTCTGCCTCATGCCACAGGAGACACAAACAGCTTCGGAGACAGACGTAGCGTTGGAGGGTTTCCATCTCTGAGCTTCCAGTCTTGACCATCCCAAATGGAGCAGGAGAAGCTCCTGCATAACCATACCCATCCAGACCTGTTGGAACAGTCCCTCCTGTCATGTCCTCATCTCCACTCCCAGCTGGGAAACACCACTTTCGAGTGGTGGAGATTTGCACCTTATTATTGGCTTCCACTTATTGAATGTGCACCTGGCTCCCCCAGTTCCCCACCATGCTGCCCTCAGTCCTGACTGGGGGTCACTTGAGGATATTATGGCAAATGACAACCCTCAAATCCTGGCTGCCATCATGTTCTGCTCCCCTCCACTGATGAGCTGCTGGTACCAGGGCAAAGCAGCTCCTAAGCAGTTGCTGCACTTTTGGAAGGAGCATCTCACTGCTGGATGACTGCCAGTAGCATCTGGACATTTTCTCATTCCTGATGAACCCAAGAAGATGAGGCAAATATTACAGAGTAAAGATTTTCTCAGGTCTAATGCTGAAGGGATTTTCAGCTTCCTCTGAGGGAAAAAAAAAAGACAAAAAGCCTATTGGTCTGTTTGTTTCACTGTCTTTAAAAGTGGGGTCTACATCTGGAGAGTCAAAACAGCATCCATTTCCATGGATTGTCCATGGCTGCTCCTCAGCAGTTGATGGCATAATGTTTCCTGAAATGGCCATTAGCTGAGTATCTTTATGAACAGCTTCCCAGGGAAGTAGCTGCAAAGTTCAATTTGCTGAATTATGAGCACATCTTGGATAAGAATTGCATTGTACGGTACTTGCATTCTGAAAGCATTAACTTAGAAATAAGTTTTCTTTTTTACCTATTTAAAAATAAGTATGTGTAGAAAAAAATTATTTAGATGAGGCTTTCTCTAGTGAAAAAGCCATTTGTACCCCCCCCCCAAAAAAAAAGAAAAGAAAACCTCTTTAATTGGTTAAAGTTTTATTACAAGAAGCCATAACTTAATGGTTCTTGATTTGTGCTGAAGAGTTGTTTGACTTCATGGTGTCACATCAGATTTATCCCAGCATCGCATCCTAGGGAGCAAAACTGAGTTCCCTCTTGTATCTCACACAGAATAAATCTAAGTGTTGTCTGAAATACTTTAAATTTAATTAAGAAGAGCCAGAGTGAAACAACTGTGGATTTCTTTTTCAGAAGTAACTAGAGTGTTCTAGCTCATGAAAGGGTTGGGGTCTACAGTAAATCTCCAGAAGCTTAAAGCTCTCAATACCTTGGGTGAAAGCCCAGAAGCTACAGACTATGACATTTCTTCTCTGGGATGCTGAAATGGCTCCACTCGGTCAGGACGAGTCTGGAGCTGAACTCAGTGCAACACCCAAGTGCTCAGGGGTGTTCAGGTATCTTGATTTCACATGTGCAGCACTGTGATTTCCATGCACTGAAGGCTCTTCACTTAATCGGTGCTATTATCACACCTGATGAGGCACAGCAGGTGATATTTGAGACACTTGCCTTTTGATTCCTTGCAACCAAGCAACATTTAGTAAGAATTACTTAAATCAGCTAATCAAAAACATGTTCAATGACATTAGGATGAAGTGGGCTGTAGAACACATAAGTCAAGTAATTTTTCTTGTGAAAATCTTTCTATAGAGAGAAAAGCAAATAAATACCATATATGGAAACCTCTCTGCTCCTTGGGCTATTAATAATTAATTCCTGATTCCTTATTCCGTATTTCAGGTAAGGTTCAACTTTGTTATAGTGGAACAGTTTTTCAAGATCAGTTTCAGCTGCTTTGTCATGGGTTCACTGGTGGCAACAACAACATGGCAGGAGTGCTTGCAGGTCCCTGTGTTTGCTGAGGAGCTGATTTGCTCTGAGGACTGCCTTGTTCTGATTTGCTCTCATTTGCTTATTTGCTCTGAGGAAAACTGATGGGTCAGGATTCTTGTTCAGAGGAATCTCCTCTGAGAAGGGCCCGTCTGTTGGCAAGACCTGCACACAGAGATGGAGTTCAGCATCTTTCCTCTCAGTTAAGGGGGCCCTTAGGGACTGCCCTTCCCTCTCACATCCCCTGCAGTGGTTGACTTAGGTGAGAACCAATCCCCAGCATCCCTTTCCATGCTGGCTCCCTTCCCTGGCCAAGTGGGACTTAAATTTAATGGCTCTCTGCCCTTCACCTTTCACTGGCCTGAAACCAGGTGTTAAAGTACTCCATAGCTCATTGCACATAAAATGCCCTGTGATTCTTTGTTTCTCACAAAAATGCATTTTTTTCTGCTCATGTGAAGGAAATTGGTGTTAAGCCATGAGACACCCAGCCCTTCTGAACCAACTCCCTTGGGTCTTTACCAGTGGTGCCAAAGAAACGCCCAGAGCTGTTGGATAGTACCAGGTGTGGGCAAACACATGACCAAGTTGCTGTCAGATAAATACTGAAACAGCTCTAGCCTAGATTAAGTCCTTTTTTCCTTTTTTATAGTGAAAAGGGATTGGGTCATGTCCAAATCTTTTATATTAGACTCTGCAACTTTCCTGTTTTCTCTTCCGTTACCAAGGCAAATGCGCCCCAGCTCCCTGACAGTTCACATTAAGCTCAGTGGAGCTGTGTTCAATCACCTTGCTCTGGAAATCAGTGAAGGAGTGAGGGCAGAGCCACCACTCCAGACTGCTCCCAGGATGAGTCACCACAGCAAAGGCTCCTGGCTGAGTGAGCCAGAGCCGCCTCTCTAATGCGCTGGGCTTTCTGCACCCAGGACTTCTCTTCCTTCTTCTTTCTTTTCTTCCTGAGATTTTATTCCTTGTCTTCATTTCTCTCTCTGACCTTCCTGCCCTGCAGAACTCTTTAAGGTTTTAGCAATTAAGGGAGGAAAAGAAGGCATCCTCTTTCCTGCTCCTTGGCAGAGGTGAGAGATGATCTGTGTGCAGAGGAAACCCGATCCTGCTGCTGCCTGGCTGAGTCTGTGGCACCATTGCTTACCCTGTGGGAAGGTGGAGTACGGAGGTTGCCCTCAGGCCTCTGTGACGTGGCACCCATCCCTGTTAATAGCAGGATCCCCCTGTGGGGATCCCCTGGGGCACACAGAGAGTGCCATGAGGAACATCCTGCTCAGAGGTGGCAGAGTAGGAGCAGGGCAATTTGGTAAAGAGGGCAGCCAGTGCAACTCAGGGCCCTCTTGGGACTTTCCAGTTCTCTGCTGAACAGCCTTGAGAAGGGACCTGTCAGATGTCTCTCCCCCACATCCCTGCACTGTTGTTGGACATGAGGGTACAGGGATTTGACCCACTGTCTGCCTCCAGCACAGCTGAGACTCTTGAGTCATCTGCTTCAACAAAAACCCCCCATGGTTTGACTTAAAACATGGGCAAGATTTGTTCCTACCCTGATGAGCAGCCAGATGAGGTGATGGTCCCTCAGTTCTGCAGTGACAGAAGAGGCCTCAGGGGGAATGGTAATGCTCAGAAAATGGAAAGTCTCCCTTCCCACTTCTCCATCCCACTCCCAAATTCTGAGCTGACACCTCTGTCATTGTCTGTCTCAGCAGTGGTGACAAGCACAAAACACTGCAGATGGGAAAGAGCAGAGAAAACTTGAAATTTCCCTGGTTCATGGTGAAGCCAGAGGCTGTGGGCATCAGCTGCTCAGCTGGGAAGTCATGCCTCTTGTGATAGTGGTGGGATGAGTTTTCCAGCAGAAGGAAGATGCAAAGCAGGTCCCACCCTGCCCTGCTCACAGTGGTGGCTGCAGCCTTTTGTGTTTTCATCAGAGAGGTGCAGAAAAAGCCTGAGCAGCGTGGCAGCCCCAGCGCTCCTCACAGGTGCCACAGCAGCAGCCTCTGTGGGTGGAAAGGCAATTTGTGTTGTTTTTGGAGCATTGGGAGCTCTGCAGACATGATGGCTTTTCAGACAAGACTCACTGTGGAACAAATGTGGAGTTTTGGCTCAGGACCTTGTGAGACACATCCCTTTCCCAGCCAGCACCCACACTCGCAGACATCATCAGAGTATTCCCGGTGGTCCCAGAGGGGTGTGTGATGGTTTTGCTGGGTGTACTAAAGCTGAGATCCCTGTCTGCTCACACCCAGCCTATAGGCAGAGATGCCTGAGGCACACAGAACAGCTAATACCCATTGAAAATTGCAGAAAATCATGAAAAAGCAGAGCTGTGCCCCCAGCACACCCATCTCAGAGCCCCCAGCCTGACATGCCCAGCTGTGGCTGCTCCTTCTTACTGCTGAGAGGTTGAGGAATCCTAGAGAGGGGCCCACACCCCTACCACAGCTGAGCCCTGCAGAGACACGATCCTGACCCAGGGAGCTGCCAGGCCAAGAGTGCACACCAGAAGCTTCAGCCAGGTAGTCACAGACCTCATAAAATCACATCTAAGCAACAGATACAATTGTTCAGAGCTGGATTTTTCTCCTTTTTGGGGCTGCATTTTTCTCTTGCTGTTGGGATGGGGGTACTCATAGCACCCCAGGGCACACAGATCTTGCCTGCCATGGGCAGTGCCATCTCTGCATGGCACAGGGATATCAGGTATTGCAGGGGAGCTGTGGGATGAGCCAATTCTGGTCACAGAGATGGCAGTCTGGATGCTTTCTTTTTGTAATCACTCGCATAGATTTTCCTATAGGCTCTCCAGATTTTAGGGAGGTACCCAGTTAGGGTATTCCCCCATCTGGGTCAAGGAAAGTCATCAGATTTCTGCCAAGGTGGAGATTGGGATCAGCACCCAGCTCTGCTGAGGTGCCTGAGGAAATGCTGTCTCACCAGAGCCCCATTCATAACCATGTCCTTTGCTGTCCTGACACCACAGGCGACCTGGGTCCACTCCTCTGTGGGTCCATACTCTGTGTCAGTTTCCCCCAGTGCTGGAGAATTTCATGCAATATAATATATATATACATATATACACACACATACACATAGATACCTATTCCATGTCTCTTGCTGCCTGTTGCTGGCTGGCACAGTGCTTGTGTACATGGGAAAGCATTTGAGATGCTGGTAATAATGTGTTTAGTTCAAAAGGATAGAAGGGCAACTCTTTTAAGTGTGTGAAGACAGGGTGGCCATTAGTGCATGTTTATTGAAGTTTACCAGCTGTGTAACAATGGGCTTCTCTTTGCCATTGTACTTAATTTGTCTGTAATTAAGTTCCTAATATAGAAATAATTTGGCATTTATTTGCTGTAATAAAACTTCCCATTGCATTTAAACTCAGTGTGAAGATTTAAGTATATTTAGGAGACACAGCTGAAGACCTGAAATTAAATGACCCTGGCTTCCTTTTGTAAACAAGACAAACTCAGATAAATGCTAGCAATCAGATGCATGCATGCAGGTCTGTGAGCAGCAGCAGTTGCATGTTCACCCCCAAAGAGAGATGGCAGCCCTTGTGATGGGACAACTCCTCCAGTGTCTTCTCATTGACCTGCTCTGGCCCAGGGCACTGCTCCTCTGACTGATGCTTGTGCTACTTTGCATACCTGTGCAGGAAAAATGCACAGGTGAAGAAAAAACTGCAGGTCTTAAGATCATCATCAGCTATCTTGATTTTCTGTACAGCTTGCACTGGCTTTCAAAATGTTTGCTTTAATGGTTGTGGAAGTAGGATGTTGGTAACATGGCTCTTTCCAGCTGAGCTGGTGCTCAGGAGCAGCCCAGGCATCAGACATAGGTCAGCACAGCTGGGCAACCCCAGGAGACCAAGCAAATTCCTAGCCCAGTGACACTGTCATCCCCAGCCCTGCCCTGTTTAAAGGAGACTGGGTGGGCAAATTTGCTGTACTTAATTTCCAATTAAAAGAACAGGCCAGGGAGACACATCCCGTATCTGCCGGCTGGTGGGTGAGCTGCTGCAGCTGTGGATGTGCGGATGGGCTCCCAGCACTGATAAATGGCAGCTAAAAGCCAGGCAAAACTCTGCCACCACCACTCAACAGGGGTGACGCTGCTCCTGACGTGGTTATTTTCTCCCTGGATATACCGAGCATCACAAGCACGCACCAGCAATAATGTTTTTCCCCCATCCCTTCTCAGCACTCCTGCCCGTAGGCTTTAAATAGCAGGGCCAGATAATCATTAACCATTTTGACGTATTGCAGCGGGTACAGATTGGGAAGTCAGACAGAAAGGACAGAGCTGGAGCAGAGCTGCACTACTGGTGCATCTCCAGCAGTATTGTCTTCCTCAGGGTAAAGCCAGTTCAGCCTGGCCTTGCCCTTGCTGCTCCTTTAGACAAGCTCCCATCATAGTGAGAAATAGGGAAGAATATTATATATATAATTGATTAGTATATTACTCTTTCCAGAAGTAGGGAAGAGCATTTCATGCATATGTTGAAATGGCTGTGGCTGAGCCAGAGCACCTTTCCCTTTTTGTTAACTCTGGTTTTTTTTAATCTAGACTTGGATAATAGAAAAAAAAAAAAAAAAAAAAAGGGCAGGTGCCCTGACTCCAAAGCACACTTCAGTGTTTCAGAAGAACAAGATGGTAGTGAGCAAACTGAGGAGCAAAAGAGGAAACTTGCAGTTGGAGAGCATTTCTCCACTAGTTATTGACAAAGGAAAAATGCTGCTTAGACTCATCCCAGTGATGGGATATAACTCTACAATGGGAAGACGCAAAAATAAATGTTGTGAAGTAGGGAAATAGACCCTTCAAAGGTTTTTTTGAGAGCAGTCCCCAAAGGGATTTGCTGTTTGAGCACTGGAGAATTTGTTGTGCAGACCCATCTTCTACAAACTTGCGAAAATGGGTGTTAGGGATTTAATTTCCATCTCTAATTGTTGTGATTTGTGTCTCCCTTTGGGTTTGCTTTTGTGTTCCTCTAGCTTTTAGTAGCAGAGGACTCTGTACAGCAAAACCTTCCTGTGTATGACAACCAATGGTCTGTTCCTGAGCTCTCTGTACAGCTAGCAATGAGACTCCTTCTCCTTTGCTGTACAAAGGATTTATTCCTTTAATATGCCCCTGGTGCTTGTTTTTCTGCTCATACAGAAGTGCATGTGCACATGTGTGCACGTGGCAGTGTTTTACAAATGCCTGCTGTGGATAGAATTGGGCTTCACAGTATGCAAAAATAGCTGTGTGCCATGTACAAGGATGTAATATTTCAGACGGCTGGAGAAAATGTGATAAATTGGGTTTTTGCTAGATTTGCTAAAATCAAGTTACTAGAGGATTCATCTCCACAGCTGAATCCTGAGGTTGTAGGAGCTGGCAGGACTGTGTGTTTGAGCATCACAGTTAGGGAGGGAGACTGGGTCCCCATGGTGCTGTAGGACATCTGTGAACATCTCTTGGCTCTGAAGAGAGAAGCTCAGATTTCACAGACTCATTTATTACAGAGCCCCAGAAGCCAACGCAAGTCCAGGCTGTAGCTGCAGCTTTTCCCCTCTGCCTTTGCCTGGAGGTTGTTGCTCTTCGTTCCTGCTCCATTCTGCTCCATTCCTGATCCCTCACCATCGATGCCTCCAGCTGCTCATTAGACAAAGCCTGGGTCCTGCACTCATCATTTTGAGCCCTGCAAGAGACCCAGGTGTGCAGTGAGGTGGAAAGGCAGGGATGCTGCAGCTCTGTGAGGTTTCTGTGTGACCTCCTTACTGCTGGGGCCACACTTGTGTGCTGAGGAGCGAAGCTGTTGACAAAGTAAGGCACCAGGGACTGAGATGAGAAGGGCAGACCAGAGGCACAGAGCAGTGGTCCTTGTACCAGGCTGGCTCTTGGTGTAGAAGAGGTTTGGTGAGTGGGGAAGCAAAGGAGTTGTGCCAGGTTCTGGTCCCTCCCCTTTTGCATTCTGTCTGGCAGTACCTGCTCTTCTGGGCTCCTAATCACACTGGCAATGTCCCACCCCAGTCTCAGCCAAGAGCACAGACATGCACAGCCAAACCTGAGCCCCCTCAAACTGGACTTCATGTGGGGAGTTTGAGTGCCAAATGTTAGTGCTCATTCCCACATGCACCTTTCTCCCATCTAATCCTTCCCTACTTCCCTTCTTCTGGTTTGCCATGTGGAAAAGGTTCCACATTGCCAGGTGGAAAAGGTTCATGGAGCCTACAACTCTCCTTGCTTCCCCTCTCCCTTTTTATCCCCTCTAATATGTAATGAAGAGCAGTAACAAGTAGAGCCAAGGCTGGGTTTGGAACATAAACAGTTATTTACAGTTTTGCTAAAATTTCATGAAAGATGACATTTTTAGGTGACCTAGCTGAAACAAATGAAATTACTAACATGTTCACATTAGATTTTGTGAAAAGTATCACTCTTGCCCAGTGTGGTCCTCAGTTCCTTAGGTCTTGAGACCTGATGTTGTGACCTAGAAGCTGAGACAGTTTCCTACCAGGGTTAGCAAGAGCAGGTTCATAAGCCAAGGCAGTTGGAATGGATGTCTTTTACCATATCTAGCAGTGTCCAGTGCCAGGGTCTGTTATCCTGGTGCTCCATCAGGCTAGTGATGAGGCTGATCTGGGCTGTAAGAGCAAATATCTTCTCCCCAATGCTGAAAGTATGATCCAACCTTCCCTATCCCATAGATATTCTTATTCAGCCTTTAAAAGCTTTTTAATCTTGGAGCACAGCTAAAGAGACTACTGGAATCTATGCTATGGCTTTTAAACACTAAACAGTGAGGAGTAAAATGTGATGGCTCTCTCCTAACCTAAATAAGCGACGGCAAACAACTGTAAAAGGCTCCTGAGCTTGTGTGCACAGAGGAATTAAGTCTCATGGTGAATAGGATGATAGCAGATCAGAATAATATGAGGTTTTCGTGGATACCCTGTTATAAGCTGCACCAGAAACAAGGGAATGAGCCAGGAGGTTCAGTGTTTCTACCACCACGCATAACTGTCTGGGTCACAAGCCAGAACACAATTTGTTCTCCATCTTGCTTGCTTCTAGGGTGCAAATAGTCAGCCCTGTAGTTCACCAGTATGACTGTCTGGGATGGTGGACAGTGTGGGAGAGAAATTTGAGGACGTTTTGCATGCCTGGGCTTGAGGAAGCTACCTGGGTCTGAGCAGGACATGAGTCTGCAGCAGAGGCTGTCTCACAACACCACCACCAACCTCAGTTTCTAAAGTAGGTAGCAGAGAGACAAAACCTTGAGGAATGAACTAGTGGCATCTGGTTGCCAACAGAAGTGTGTTGTGCACTGGCTGGAGTCAGTGTGAGTCCTCTGGAGTGGTAAGAGTTGTGCTCATCTAGCTTTTCCTTCAGTGGTGACAAGGCATGTAAGACCCCAGTATCTGAGACCATTACATCCCTGACAGTCTCAGTTCATATCAGCCAAGAAATATTAGAGGGAAAAGGGATGGAAGCAGCATGATTGCCTGAGCCAAACCAGGTAAAAAAGGAAGAAAGTTCAAATGGTGGCTAAGGGAGCTTCTGCCATGCCGTGCCACGTGTGCCATGCTGTGGAAGGAGGGAAGCCTGGCTGATGCTGTCTGTCTCTTTTCAGGGGGAGTTGCTGAGCCCGTGTCGATGCGATGGATCTGTGAAGTGCACGCACCAGCCATGTCTGATCAAGTGGATTAGCGAGAGAGGCTGCTGGAGCTGTGAGCTGTGTTACTACAAGTATCACGTCATTGCCATAAGCACAAAGAACCCTCTGCAGGTAAAGGTACTAGAGACATTTCAAAGTCTATTTATTCTTGTTTCAGTTTTTGTTTCTGGGAGCAAGTGGATATTACCTCAGTGGGTTTTCCTTTCCTGTGCACAGGGATTCATATGTCTGAGACACTTAGAAAGGATTGCTAGGGGCTGGTCCAAAGAGGCCCCATGTTCTGCTCAGTGGTTCTGGGAGCATCCCTCAGGAGTCTGCTCTTTCTGTCCTTGGCAATTCCTATATTCACTTGCCTCCTGTTGAAAATTCCACAATAGTGCTATAACACCTCACAGCCATTCAAATGTGTTCATCCACTGGAGACCCCAGGTGTGCCTGTCTCCAGGGCCAGGCAAGCTCTGCGCTATTGTGGGATTTACTGCAACAGAGCACACAGTCTGTGACTGAGCAGTCGAGACTCCTTGTGTTTGTAGTTGTGCCATTAATCCTGATCTCCTCCTGCTGAGACTCCGCGGTGTTGGCGTGAGGGATGGTGGAGGCAGATGGAGGGTTCTTAGAGCTCTCCTCTCTGATCTCACTCCCTTTTTCACTTTACTACTCTCACACAATCATGGCATGGCACAGGAGGTGTTGACTCTGATACTCTGGTCTCTTCAAGCCTGATTCTTGATGGGCTTTTGCAGATGTGCACACAACAGGTAAAGCACATCTTGATGTGTGTGTGAAAGTCATCCAAGGACCCACGTTCTTTCTTATCTGAAAAGCATTGTTGTTGAGTCAGTCGCAGTACAGACTGGTGATTTAAAATCAGGATTCAGAATGGGGAAATGTGTGACTATTAAAAATGGGATAAATTATCCTTAATAGCTATTGATTTATTGCGGGGGCAATGCCTGAAGATGCATTAATTGCTGCATGCCTTTGCTGAGCATCCTTAGTGCCTCGGCTATAAGGAAGCACATTACACCCAGACACTTCTGCTTAATCAGCATCATCTGGACTGGAGAGGCATTACAGTGGTTTAGAGACCAGGGTCATGTCTATAGGGATTTCGGTCTGTCTAGTGCCTGGCCCTCTGTGGGTCACTCTCTACCAGGAGGCAAGGACAGTGCTGGTGATGGTGCCCAGTTGTACAGAAGAGTGGGGGAATGCAAACTCCTGCTCTCTCCTTCAAACTGTGATCTCTGTGTGGTTTTTTCTAGGCCTGAGGTCACTTACCACATTGAGGAAAAAGGGACAACCCATCAGGACTCCAGACTTAAATGAAGTAGTGAAATTAGGGGGAACATCATGGGGAAACTTTGCTGAGGAGAAGGAAAAACCTGCCTGCTCTCTGAGAGTCCCTACAGCTTCTGATTCAATTTTCCATGAGCCATGGGCTGGTCACATCAGTAGTTTCATCCCAAGCCTCAGACCCAGAGTGTTTTAATTTCTTGGCTCCAGCAACTCAGAGCAGATTGAAACACAGGAGGGGAGATGTGGACAAAGCAGCTTTTGTTTATTTCTGGAAAGCTGCTCCATGAGTGCCCTAATGCTTCCTGTGTTTCAGATTGGGGATGTGATGCTGAGCAGCGCTGAAGGTTTGTGAGTACAAATTTGTGAGCCTTTGTGTCCCCAGAACTGCCTTTAGTGAATGACTCCCAAATGCTCTGCACTTTCAGGTGGCTCAGGGCAATGGGTCAATGACTTTCTTCCTGTTCCTCACTCAGCTAAAATTTGTTGGAGCTGCTCATGGACAAGCTTCCGCCTCACACACACAAATTTCAGAGCCTATGCAAAGCTTCTCTCTCTCTGGGCTCCCCTGTCATAAAGTGGCCTGATCTGATGGTCTTTGCCACAAAAACTGTGTGGCAGAAACAGCTGAGTTAGAGAGCTCAGCTCCAGGAGCAAGGATCCCAGAGAACTGTGCAGATCCAGGGCTTGGAGCCTTCACATTGTTGGCTTAGACTTCACAGCACTTCTCACAGAAGCACTGGGGAAATTTGGAGGATGGGAAGAAGCAACTGGAGTGAAAAGCCACTTGGCCTGGAATAAATGCAGTGTGTAGAGCTACAGCTGCGTGCCTGGGTGCCCTGTCTGGTGCCAGCACAAAGGCACTGCTGGGAAGCAGATGCTACACTGGCATTAATGTGCAAAATCCTGTGGGAAGTGGCTGATGCACCAGGCCAGGACTTCGTACCAGTACTAAGGGCTTGGGCCCCCTGTAACCCATTACTATGAATGCCTCATTTCTCAGTGGCTCTCACCATCTGGTAAGATGCTGAGAAAAGGAGGCAGAGAAGACACAGGAGTTACGATGCCCCAACACTGTATCCCATAAAAAGTCACAGCATGTATAGGTGGGAGGAGCATCCTTTCTGCTTGGTCTGCACCCCACATGTGGATAACACAGGCCAGCTGGACATACAAAGTCCCTGAGCTTTCTTCTCAGGGTCTGCTGGAACTTGGCCTCAGCTTTATCCTTACAAGAAATCTCTGAATTTCTCAAGCACAGTTTTCGGAGGGCAAATACTGTAGGAAGTCATGGTTATCTGTTTTTTCCAGGCCAACCATAATACAGGCAAGGACCACACAAGCCTCATGTCCTTGTCCAATATAATCTATTTGGGTGATGCTCTGAACCTGGCTAGATTCTAACCAGCAACATGGCCTACCTCTCTCCTGTGTCCTGTATCTGATAGACTGCTGGGAAGCCAAATCCAGGCAGCTGGCAGACCCTGGGCTACCTGAAGCATGTCCAGTTGGTCTAAGCATAGCAGCACATCCAACACCCACATGTTCCCTGGGACCTGCATGTTTCTCTGCCCATTTTGACAGCTGCTGCACATTTTTTGGAGTGCTTAGAAGCACAGCATGGGCCAGATGTGTCTGGAGACTCATGGTGTGGGCAGAGAACTTACAGCCGGGTTCATGCATAATTAACACAGGCTCCTTCCAGCCTCCAGGCTATTGCGATGTTTCATACCAGAGAGAGACCTTTAGTCTTCTGTTTTGGCAGAATTAATCTCTATAAATTAACCCACCCCACTCCCTGCTCCCTGGATTGCAGGCAATTAAGAGCAAAGGTCTTAAAGCAGCAATACTGCTAACCTGCTGAGACTGGGGGATTAAAGTTGTTGGAAAACATAACAGGTGTCCTGCCAAGAAGCAGTCGGGCAGCGAATAAGCAAAAATATTCCATCAGCTGTGAACAACCAGGAAATCCAGAGCTTTTGTCCATCCATCCATCCATCCATCCATCCATCCATCCATCCATCCATCCATCCATCCGTCCGTCTGTGTGTCCATCCATCCATCCACCAATCCAGTGGATTCCTGCTCTCCAGTTTGCCAGTTACCGAGACAGGAGTCATGGGCTTGGAGGCTTTAAATGCTTCCTTCCATTGTAATACTTGTGTAAAGCCCATGAGTTTTAAAAGACCCTGAAGGCACAGGACTTAGAAGCACGTGCTAGTACTGCCTGCACCCTGGTGCTGATACATAATGGAGTAGGTATCTGCCTTGATGGGCCTCTGAAGAGTATTTAATTTATACACCTCCTTTGTAGTCAGTCCTGAACCACATCCACTCTGATGCTCAAATTTTAGCAAAGAGAAAATCTGTTTGAACCAACCTTCCCAACAACTGTCTGCAGTCTTGATGAGTTTGGCTCTGATTTACAGTTGTTATCTCTAACTCTTCCTGCATTGTGGGCTGTTTCAGCTCCAAAGATCCCCAGTTATCCAATGCTGGGGTTGGGATCTGGTCTCTGTTCCCCTCTGGCTCCATTTTGTCCATGGTGATGATCTGTTAGGAGCTGATGAGTGCTCTTACATGGCCTCTTCATCAGGATACTCAGAACTGCAAGAACAGCTGTTCTCACAGGGTGTTTGAACTTCAGCCTGAGATCCTGAGCTAAAAAGCTTGAGGCAAGTTTACTGATGTCTCCTGGTAGTCCCAGCCTGCTGAATCAGTTGTGTTGAGCATGAGCTTTGCTGGTCCCTGCTGAGCTTCAGCTACAGCCTGCATGCAATGGGTGCAGTCACTGCAAGAGAGACTTCAGGGCCTGTGTGTTATAACAGGAATTTTCCAGGATGCTGATGCTGTAGCCTGAGTCTTACCCGATGCTGTGGCACATGAAGGAGGGGGGTTTTCATCATTGCAAGTTTCCATTACATGACCCTACTGGGCCCTCCCTCCTCCTCTTTGCTTTTCTAGTATGTGAATAAACCACAACATCTGTAAGTGTACAGCAGGGAAGCCGTGCCACAGCAGTGGCTTAATTTTGCTTGGCAGATTTATATAAAAAAAGCCATCCTCCAGAAGATAATTGATGGCCAGGGTCTTGGGACAGCAGCAAGGGGAGAACCACACCTAAGCTGCAAATGATCCTCTCCAACCTTCTAGGAAAAAAGCTCCTCTTGCTTGTGACCCTGGGTCTGAGAATTCAATTGCTTACTAGCACAGCTCAGGATGTTAATGATGTGTATTAAGGGGACGTGTCAGATACAGCAATAAAAATAAACTGAACTGCCTGAGGCAGGCATGGAGGAGCTCTCAGGGGAGTGCAGGAAGGCTTCTCCAGCAAATGAGACTTCTTTGCAAGCTGCTGCAGTAAGACATAGACATCATCTGCAGTATCTGCCTTGGATATGTTTGTGCTGGTGCTTGGGAACCTTTGTAGACTGCAAGTGCCAAAGAAAGGGAAATACAGATCAGGCATTAAATACTATAGTAATGACATTATTCATCTGTGTTACATTAGCAGGTTTTCACTTACAAACCTCTAAGCAGAAGCACTGAAGCAAGCAGGGAAAGAGCTTCATGTCAAGTACAACTTGCAGGTTTTGAAACAGTGCAGGAGAACAAGTGACATGACTCAAAGGCAGCAGTACCAGCTTGGATCCTGACTAAAGTCATCACAAATGTCAGACCTGAGCTCCTAAGAAGCCCTTTCTGAGGCATCTGGGTTGCAGAGCTTTGTGATTAGAGCAAAATGGGGAAACTGGTCTGAGAGAGAGAGGTGTTTTGCACCTGCAGACATGGGTGGTGTGCCAAAGCACTTGGCCCTGGGGGGTGGTAGCAGAGGACAGACAGACAGCTCCACACAGCTTCTCCAGAATGGTTTGGAGGGTTGGAGCACTTTTCCAGTGCAGGTGGCAGACCATCACAGAGAACTGCTTGGGCATGTTCTGAAGCCATTGTGAGTCTGGAGTTCACAAAGCTGATCATATTATCCTGTAGGAGCCTTTAAAGCTTTTTTGGTACCACGAACTCTTAGTTCTGCGCTGTTCAGCACTGGCAGAGCATCTGTAGAGCTTTCTACCTGCCTAAAGGTCATGTCCCTGACTGACAGCCTGGGTGAGCTGCGTTGTTAAAGGTGCACTTTAGTGCAGCTCAGTGGCTGCCTGGAGCTTGAGTCATTATCAGCTGAGGGGAGAAGGACTCAGCTTTAGGTCTCTCCCCACAAGGTGGGATTGCTTGACACTGTGATCTTGCAGGATCTTGAACATTTGAGCTGGAGATTTGGAGGGAGGGGACTGTGTCTGCTGCCAGGCATTCAGAAAAAGAGCTTTGGACGTTTCAGATGTGCCAGTAGAGGGACTCCAGAGTTGCTGAGCAGCTCTAGTGGGGACCCAAGGATGATAGGGTTACCTGCCAAGTCCTTGGTCTGCTGACCGTAATGAGGGTGGAGAGGCCTTGTGAAAAGGGGTGATTTTCTAAGGGCTGTTATGAAATCTGAAAGGCACAGTGCTGTGATTGAGGTGAGCTCCTAAGGCTACCAGTACAGGGACACATCAAGCCCAGCTCCTGCAGCTGAAATTCATCAGCACGTTCCAGCTCTGAACAGCTCTTGGACCTTTCTGTCTGAGCACTCATGGGAGTAACAGGCTCATGCTAAGATCTTCTATCTCATACGCTAAGATGGAATTAAAAGATGAAAAATAATGACTCTAGTTATTAGTGGCTCAAGCTAGATCTGGGACACTAAATTGCAGTTCTCAGGGTTGCCAGAGAGAAAATACAACATTTATTACTTCTTTTTTTTTTTTTTTACTGGAAAATATTAAATTCTTCTGCATGCTGGCTGTTTTCCCCAATGTTCAGCTTTGACCCATTTACCTCCTTGCCAGAGGGTAATCACACCCCAGTGCCACCTTCTGAACAGAGTCAGGACTGCTGCTGTGTATGTCACTGTCACTTAGTGCCAGATGCAGGGGGAGAGCCTCCTACCCCCTGGCACAGCTGTCAGACTCCAGGCTCTTCATTATAACCACAGTGAACTTCCCAGCAGCCGCTGCCAGCTGAGCAGTGTCAGGCACTGTCCCTGCCAGTGTTTCAGCCTCCCTGTTCCCAGCCAAGGCGAGCAGGGTTTGAGGTTTTGCACTCAGGTGTAACTCTTCTGTTCTCTGAGCCCCATCCCCTTTGACACTGTATTTAGTGCTACACTTAAGCCCCCTTTCTCTGCAAAGCCATGGTGTTGGTTGTACATGGCTTCTAGTTGTAGAAAAAAAACTCCTTCTTCTCTTCCCTTCGCCTCTACCTTGCTACCTTGGAAGGACCTGTTGCTACCAGAGGCCTTACAGTTTGCCAGGCAGATGGTGAGGAGCCAGTCCATTACCTCCTCAAGAGAGAGAAATGATGCAGAATGATTTGGCTGGCACAGGCGCACGCGGGTCAGTGTGAGGGGCCTGCAGTAAAGCCTTCGCACGCAGCACCAGGCTGTGCTCTCAGCACTCTCATTCCCTCTGAGCCACAGGCCGTGGAAGGGGAAATGAGGTCTGGGGAAAGTTGCAGGGGCAAAACTGCAACCCCATGCACATAGCCAAGCTCCCTGCCCACCACATGAATTTAGTACTGGAGCTCTGGGCTAATGGCATTGCTTGCAGATTTGTCCTTCATTGGCTTATGGTGCTGTTGAGAACAAAGCTGAGGAGCAGATGGGAGGACGGCAGAGCTCCTTATCCCACCCTCAGAAGCCAGATACGTGATGAGTGCTGGGTGGCCTTTGCTCTGCCTGATGTCAGGAGAGGAGTTGCACCATTGCACTTCTGTGGACTCCAGCACCCCTGCAGCATTGGGACTTCCAGGCTGTTCACTGTGTCACCTTCTCAGTGGCACAGAGGGGCCAGGTGGATTTGGTGGAGGCATGGAGCATGTTGGGCAGTGGCAGAGTGGGAATGGTTGAAAAGATTACTGAGTGTCCCTAGTGCTATGTTTGCCTTTGGCTGGGTCAGCTGCTGGGGCAGATGGCAGGAAGGAGAGTGGAGTAGCTGGGCCCAGGGAAGAGACTGGGTTTAGCTAAGCCCAGTCCTGCTTCAGTGGGGAACAAGCCCAGTCACTGGGGAACAAGCTCTCTCTCTGCTTAGCGGCTCTGTGGCCATTTCTGTGGCCAACTACCAAATAAGCTGGTACTGCCCACCTTGCTGGTGCTACACATCCATGGTAGACCATTTGAGGGCTGTCTGCCCTTGCAGGATGTAAGCCAAAGAGCAAGGCTGGCAGAGGCAGAGCAATCTCCTTCAGTTGCAACCCACAGACCTCAGCCTCCAGCTGAAGCTCTTGTTTGTCCCTCTCCAAATGCAGCCCTTTTCAGGGAAGTGCATTTGGTTCAGGGGTTTGATCGTTGGTAGCAGTGCCATGCATGCCTGTACCAGCAAAAGTCACTTCTTGTCCTTCTTGCCCTTCAGTCAGGGTTCAAAAGTCCTGGCAAAAAACATTGCTAACTCCTGGCTGGCCTGAGCAGTAAAGAGGTACCCAGTACTTGAACTCCCTTCTTGCACTGCAGAAGGATGGGACAAGGCTTGCTGGGTGATCCTGCTGTCCTAGGATATGTTTGACCAACATGCAGGGCACTGAGATCTCACAAGACTGTCACTTCACGGGGAAACTGATTTTGGGCTGAATCTAGGCTAAAGATTTTCAACTCCTCTGAATCCTCTGTACCTGGAGGAGGTTGAAGTCCGTCTTTGTTTATCCTCCTGCCTGTCCCACTGTGATTTCAAGGGCATGTATCTCACAGCTAGAGGTGGCCTATATACTTTGATGCCAGGAGAGACTGTCTCTCCTCAGCCTGTTTACAGATTTGATTTTTGATTTGCAGAAGATGCTATGGACCATGTCCCCAAGTCTTGTTAAAGACTCCAATTTCTGCTCTTGGTTTTATAGGACAGTTTTCTCAGCAGTGTAAATCTGAGTGGGGAGGTTTTATGCTGGATGACAGAGAGGAGTCTGGGTTTAGGATATTTATAACGTAGCTTATACAAAGCTATTTGACAAAGTGAATGGATTTGGAGGAGTTATTTCTATTTTTTTCTTTTTCTGAGGAAGAAGCATTGATGTTTACCTTGGAACACAGCCTGAACATGTCATAATTTAAAGGCAGAGTGTCCTAACCACAACAACTTGTGTTGTTTGTAGCACGTTCTGTGGGATGTGTATTGCCACTGTGAGATTCTACCTAGGGCTGTGATCATGTCAGATCTCACAAAGTGGCACAGAGCCAGCTCATATGAGGCCTTCAAAAGACAGCTTGGTTCTTTGAGATACTTACTTTTTTGGTACTGGGATGCCCTGGATGAGGATGTTGCCTGGCCTCTGTTTGAGGAAGCAACTGAACTTTATGGTTTGTGATGGCCATCGCAGATCTACTGTCATGGGAGTGTTATTTTTGGTGTCTTACCTTCATCCATCCTGCCTTACTCAGGTTGCTGTTTTTTCCTGGTGAGATGCAGGATTTCTTTCCATTGCCTCTTCAGCAGTGCTGTCAAGAAACCCAAGGCCATGCACTATTGAACAACTGCCATGCTCCATCCCAGATCTGGATGGGGTAAAAGCACCTATGCCCATATGTGCTCTTTGAGATCTCCAAAGCCACTACAATGGTGTAAAACAGTGATGTGCTCCAAGTAACTAATCTCTTCTCTTTTGTCCTTCCTCTGTCCCTCTTCTCCCCTCTCTGTACAGTGGCAGGCCATCTCTCTGACAGTCATTGAGAAGGTTCAGATAGCAGCAGCCATCCTGGGTTCCCTCTTCCTCATCGCCAGTATCTCGTGGCTCATCTGGTCGACCTTCAGTCCTTCAGCCAAGTGGCAGCGCCAGGACCTGCTCTTCCAGATCTGCTATGGAATGTACGGCTTCATGGACATTGTCTGTATAGGTGGGTGATCGTATCTCACACCGTGGCCACGGCCGCCCGCTCACTCACCTGTGGAGAGGAGTGGGACGTGGCATGGAGAGCCAGCCCATACAGGTTGGCTTGGATTGAGTGCCCACAGCTTTTGCTCCTCTTTGCTTTTATGGCCCATTGTTCTCTCAGCTCGTCTGGGCAGCCCCAGAGTGTTTCCTTGGCTGGGGTGGCAGAGGGACCTGCAAAAACGCCAGAGAGAAACAGATGTCTCTTCAGAGCAAGAAGTGGGTGGGGAGGTCTGGGGAGTCTGAGGAGTGTAAGGCTTTAGAGAAACTCCTTTTCTCCTGGAATAGTTAATTTAGGGACTGCCCCACAGGCATGGCAGGGTCTCTCCACATGCAGCTCCTTGGCTCTCCAGCCCAGTCTCTCTGCCAGGCAGGAATGGTTTCCCCTTCATTGGGCCACCTTGAAGCTGCAAGTCCAAACCAGGTCACGGGCCAGCCTGGGGTCCTTGTCAGGTTGCTGGTACAGAGCAGCTCTCTGAGGATGCAGCTGCCTCACTCACACTGCCCAAGCCTGGAGAGCACAGCAGCTGCTGTCAGCCTGGCCCCAGCAGAGTCTCGCTGGGACCCAGTGCAGGTCTGCAGGATGGAGGGACATAGCTGCCAATACCTGCAGCAGCTCCTGGTGAGCACCAGCCACCTCCAAATGTGCCCCTGAGCAGTGTCCACCCAAGCCCAGGCCACAAGATAACTTGTCAGTTAAAGTGACCCTGACAGGAAGCAAAAGGGAACCAGAGAGCTCTTTGTGTCTGGGTCCTGGCATCACTGTTATGAAGTTAGAAGAAGCCTTCTCAAACTCAGTGGGAAAAGGCAGTCATCTTGACTTGCTGGATATGTGTATGTGTGGATAGAGCCCTTCCAGAGGGAAGAACAGCCCCTGTTCCAGCCCTCAGGAGAAGCAGGACAGAGCAGCAGCTGGTGGAATTTGAGTGCAGAAGTAAAACAGACCCAGCGGCAGGGACAGAATTCTGGACTGCACACCCTGGTATCCAGGTTCAAATGGCTCTTGGCCTCAGCAGCCTTCCAGCACAGGACTTGGGCCTGCCAAGACCTATTCCTCCCACTGTTGCCACCACTGTGCTAGCAATGAGATGTGAGCTTGGCCTGTAGAGATCATCCTGCTCCTTCATATGTGATGCTGGTGGAGCTACCACATTTCTCCAGGAACAAAGTATGGCAAAGGGGGTTAAAGAGAGATGGGCAGCACCTATATGTTGGCACAGTAGGCACAATAAGCGATGTCCTCTTGCTGGAGGAATTGAAAGTGGAGAAAAATTTTCCCTATGCGTGTGTGGTGTGCACATGTGTCACCTTGTTGGCAGGGGACGGAAATGGAGAGCTCTGAGCTGGGCGGACATCAGTAACACGATTAACTGGCTTTGATAAAGCTTCAAGAGCTGAGGGGAACTGCTTAGCTCATCTGATAATAGGAGGTAAATCTTCCCACATAGCAGAGAACAAACCATGCCAACCTTGAACTGAAGGGGAACTGGGCAGACAGATCAGATTTTAGGTTTTGTTTACTTGTTTGTTTTTGTTAATTTTTCTAGAATTTGGCCTCTATTTCTCTTTTCCACCTTCTCTGATGGAAAAATAAGTTTATTTGCCTCTCCGCTGATGTCACCATTAAGCATAATGCCCTAAACTGTGAGCTTTGATTTTTTTTTTTTCCCCCAAAGAACAAGCAGACATCCCATTCCCAGGAACATTTCAGAGTCGTGACTTGGGGCATCCCCTTGTCTCATGTTCCGCCCTGCACAGCTGGCAGTCCTGGGGTGCCAGGCATGCTGGCTTTCCCACAGACTCAAAAGCCAGTGGGAAGCATTACAGATGCAGTGAGTTAACATGTCTGTACGTGGGTTCTCTTGCCCAGCACTCAGCAGCTACCCAGAGCTGGCTCCACTTGGGCTGTGTGCAGCACGTCTGCCCGTGCTGCCAGGCAGCCCACCCATGCTCATCCAGGAGAGGGGATGTTCTGGAGCATGTGAGCTCTGTCTCCATTCCTGTAAAAAAGCTCATATGTCATGCTGCCAGCCCTCTGCCCCTGCCACCCTGCGGTGTAAAACTTGATTGTATAGTGCATTTTTGCTTTTTGAAATCTCAGCTGTTGCTGCTGCTGCTGCTGCCAGCTCAGCAGTGGAGAGGAAATGAGCTCTGAGCAATACTAGCTGAGAGTGTGTGTTCACTCTCCTCCCCTCCTCTTCCTCTTCTACCCAGTTCAAACTCAGTGACAAATGAGATCTTCAGCAGGAGCTGTGACTGCCCTGGCTGTTTATGTGGTCATCTCTCTTTTCTGGGTGACTTCTCCTCAGCCCTGCAGATTTCAGTGGGTGCACTAGCACTAGCCAAAAGGCTGGTCTGTCCCACTGAGAGGCAAGGCCAGGTCAGACCCAGGGGAAGGGACTGATCGCAGGGAATTCTTTCCTATGAACACAAGCTGAGTGTTGGGGTTATTCTGCCTGGAGAAGAGAGGAGTCTGAGGATACAGCTTTCCAGTATGTCAAGGGGCCTACAAGAGAGCTGGAGAGGGACTTAGGGCAAGGGCATGTAGTGATGGAACATGGGTCATGGCTTTAAGTTGAGAGAAGGGTTAGATATTAGCAAGAACTACTTTACTGTGAGGGTGGTGATGCACTGGAGCAGGTTGCCCAGAGAAGCTGTGGGTACCCAATCCTTGGAAGTGTTCAAGGCCACACTGGACAGGGCTCTGAGCAGCCTGGAGTAGTGGGAGGTGTCCCTGCCCAAGGCAGGTTGGAACAAGATGATCTTTAAGGTCCCTTCCAACCCAACCCATTCTATGAACACTGCAATTGAGGTGAATTCCTCATTCATTATAACTTTGTGCAGCTGTGATGGATGCAGCAATGTCTCCCTAGAAGGCTTGCAGTGAGTTCCTCATTGTGGAACAGCTTCTCTCCCTCTCTTCATCCTTCTTCCAAACCTTACTGTCTCATGCAGGGTCTTTTGACAAAAATGGTCAAAGGCAGCTCTGGAGATTGAAAGTTCTGCTCCTGACTGCCAGCATGGCCAAAAGCCTCTTGTTATTCATTCCTGGGTTTTAGTTCTACTTCTGCAAGTTTAGGATAAAACCTCTCATGGATAATTACAGTGGCAATGGATCTTGAAATACTGGAGTGTTGTCTGTGCAATCAGTGTCTCCTCCTCTGCAGTAGAGGTCTTTTCCTCTTTTGTTACCTAGCCTGTGGGTGGGTAGGAAAGATTTAAGAACTAAGTCAACTCAGTCATGGGGAAAGGGCAGGACATTAGGTGCACTCAGTTCTACCACACTTGTTTCTTCCAGCTAATGTACAGTGCTGTCTGTACATATTTTTGTAACAGGCTGGGCAGCCTTAGCTAGCAGAATGTGATACCATAGGTGCTACAGTAACTGTATGAATTCCAGTTGTTTCTTCCTCCAGCTTGACCCCTAAGTTTTTCTTTCGCTAGCAGAGGAGCAGAGGCTGAAAGACAAGGTACTTAGTGAAGAGCAGATATGCTGAAACAGAGCTCCTCTGTAGTTCCTGGCAGTTTGCACTTCAGTTATACTTGTGTGTCTCACATCCATTGGGTGAGTCACTGGGCAGCCAGTGACTCTTGTCCTGGAGGCTAGTTTACACACCCTGTCACTGGAGGTGCTCAGCAGGACACTTCCTCTGGCACTGTGGAGTCTCAAAGCTGGAGAGTCACCAACTCTGCAGAGGTGTGACTAAAATCAGACAGGCAGTCAGCAGCTGCCCAGCTGTTTTGTGTGATCTCCTCTCTACCAAGTCAGTAAGGGATTTAGGTAGAAATTTGCCAAAATAGAGATATCTGTGGCAATTTGCATGGACAATCCCATGGCAGCACTGATCTTTCCAGTGTGGAGCCAAAGGTGAGGGCATGAGTGCTTCCTTGCACACACAGCTCCCTCAGCACAGATCATTTGGTTGTTGTTATCCTCATTTGTTCTGAAATGGTCAAATCATCTCCAAGCTGAACTCTCAAAATATGTCTGTTTACTCAGAGACCATTGATCCATGGAACAAAATCCAGGGGTCTGGATTTGACCCTCAGTCACTAACCTTCAGTAATATACTAGTTTTATTTGGACTTTTCTAGATCTAGCATGCCCCACAAAAACAGTTGGAAGGGTCAGGAACCATTGTCTATCTCTTCACCCATGATGAAAACAAAAGCCACAACCAAAGTAAAACCAGTCTGCTCCTCATGATCAGCGAGACAGGTGGTATGGCCTCAAGCACCAGAAGCTATGTCCATCTGGGCAAGATGTGCAAGATGGCCTTTCAACACTGTTCTCCCCCTTGCCCTCAGACATCTAACAGGAGAGCAAGAAGCACTGGAAAAGATTGCTTGGGATTTGTGGGAACCTCCAGTACTGGATTTTATTTAAGAACCTGTTAGAAAACATATGTCAGGAACAGGTTGCAGAGAGAGGATCCCAGTTTGTGAAGGAGGAACAAATTAAGTACTTCTTGATATCCAGCCAGCCTCAATGTCTTTGATTCTGATCTCTCTTTCATCTGTGCTATCTCTGGTCATGTCTGTAGGACAGATATGAGAGTTGGATTAAACTAGAAACTGGTGCTGGTGCCGGCATAGGTATTGCTCTGCTATGAAGTCATCTACAACACAGACATCTGAGATCAGGAACCATATGAGATGGGGACTGTTCATTTGATTAACTGCTCTCTCCATGGTCCATGAGAGGTAAATCCAAGAGGTAAATCTCTCGCATAGCAAGAGATTAGCAAAAATGTGGTTATCGAAATGCACAGATAAATGGAATGAGCCTTCACAGGAGAGAGTAGCAGCTTAGAGCTGGCCTGTAAGTCCTGAGAGATACCTGCCTGTTAATTAAATGACAGTCCTTGGAGAGGAAAGGAGGGGTTTGCCTCTCTCTCTGTCAAGGTACAATTAGGGGAAGTCGACATTTGTAGAATAAGGTGTCATTTGGGGTCAGGAGGACAGGAAAGCATCTCCTGTTAAACAAGGAGGAACTCTGCCAGCTAATGAGAGCATGTCACAGAGTAGGCTCAGGCATCCCCAGATGGGCTCTGAGGGAGAAGCGTGTCCCAGGAGGGCCATTTGCAGGTTGTGTGCACAGGGCTGTGGCGATATGGTTTGTGTGTGCTGGCCTGCTCAGGGGTAACCCTGAGGTTGGCATGCTGTGGGGTTATCCCCAGCAATGCAAAAGTAATCTGATCTGCTTCTCCGTGGATCACTGACTGATGGGCACTTCTGCTTTGTCTGTGCCCAAGTCCCTGCTCCCTGGCTCACCCTGCCTTGATGCTGACAGCAGTGCACTTCTGCAAGCACTAAATCCTCGTGCTCTTTGAAGTTTTTCCCGCTCTTTCCCTGGCTGGCCCCTGATGGTATTTGCCTTCAAAATGGCACTGCAGCTCAGCAGCACAAGATAAGCAGAGCAGGACCATTCATCCAGCCAACGATTCTTGTTGGCACACCATGGCAATCCATTACAGATCAGGAAATGTCTGCCTGCTGTTTTTAATCCCAGCTGCCAGAAAGAATAATCAAAAGCATCCAGTATGTCTGACAGCATCTCAGCACAACCATAGGTAATAACATAAGAAATCAATAGCCAATTAAAACTGATCCACAGCATTTGATCTTTCATAGTACAGTGGGAACAATAATTAATGGAGCTTCCTTGAAACAGTGACAATTCAAGCTTCCTGCCAAGACTAATGGGATTTTGTTTTAAATGAGCTTTGCTTTCTAGAGGAAAGACCAGGCTGAGGTAGGCTTGGGATGTTATCTAGCCAGGTCACTTGGGCCCTCAAGTGGTTTAGGAGTCAAAGTCACAATGAAATAAAAAGAAACTGAGAAATGAGGTGTCTGCAGGGTCTTGGTCTTCATCTGTATCGATCCCATTCTCAAAAGGAAAGCAGATGTTTTCATTCAGGTCTACACAGTCCCCCAAGGTACACAGCTGGAAGAATCGCTACCGCGGTAGGAAATCAGTTTTAATTGCCAAAGCCACATGTTGGCTTGATGACACCCTAAAGGCGGAGCACAAGGCAGAGAAGTTCAGCAAATGTCTTTGGAGGAGAGACCTGACAGCAGCCCACACAGCAAATTTGTGTGGCATTGGCATACCTGGAAGAGAACTGTGAGAATATACAGAAGTGTTCTGTGCCTTTCAGCTTGATGCGCTGCTTGCCATGCTCTTCATGCATTTCTTACCCAATTTGCGTGTAAACTGGAGCTATCAGGAGCTAATTGGAGTGGCCATATCCAGGTCCTACCTTCAGAGCAGGCAGTTGGGATAAAGCTAGGCAACAAAGTCACCTTTTCTTCACCATGAACTCTGGTTTGGACACATTCAGCCACAGTGTGCATGCTTTAAAAACCACTGAGCAAATCATTGATCTATCAGCTGTTTGGAGGCTGTGTAGATAGGAACAGTCCCCACAGGGTATGTTATAGGGCTCTCGATCCAGCTGGGCAGGGTCCCTCCTGGGGAGCAATCACTGTGGGCCCTGTAGCTGGGCCAGCATCAGGAGAAGCAACGCTGCAAAGCTGATCTGACCACTGACTCCTTGGCTGTTATCCAGGAACAGTGGATGCTTAGCAAAATCGAGACAAGCCACCCTTCTGCCCCTGAAAGAAGGGACCTATTTTTATCCACTGTTGCATTGATTGTTGCATAAGAGAGCAGAGGGGCAGCTGGCACATGTGCATTGTGTGCTCCCAGCAGTGGGCAGGGCTGCAGAGGCTCTGTGTGCCCACAGGACTCCAGCACAGCTCAGGCCACTCTTCACAGAGCCAGCACATCACTGCTGAGCAAAGAGACACAGCTTTGGACCTGGCTCTGAACCCTCTCCCTCTTTGCAGGGAAGGAACTTCGCTTCCAGCATAATCTGAGCAGCACCTGGGCTTTCACATGTACGCGTTCAGCTCCACACTCCCTCCCCACATCCATCTCCAGCAGGGTCCCACTGTTGCAGCAGGGCTCCAGAGATGTATTTATTGTGAATAACCATATGGTGCTCTCTGCTCCAGTGGATCAATGTGTTTGGCGTTTAATGAGGGCAACATAATTAACAGTTTTTGAGGGAAAAAAGAAATTCTTTCACCTTGTGAACTGCATCATGTGCTTTCAAGTGTGATACATTACAATTAGAATGGTGCCTTCCTGTCACTAAACTCCTTGACAAAATCAAGTGCCTGGTGTCCCTGAATTAAGTTTCTGTATGTGGGCAGAGGCAGGAGCACTTGCCTGCCTGTCACAACCTCTACACTATGGCAGGAAATTCCTTTGTAGGCAGCTGGTAGGATCTCCCATGCCAGCTGCACAAATTGTGCTATCAAGTAAGGGATGAAAAAAGTCCTCAGTTCTGTGCCAGACTGTGTTTTTCCAACTGCCTTCTGTCCCATCGCTCCTTCTACTACAGCCTGCACCCCACAGACACATTACTCATGGAGGTGGAAGCTGTGGTCCATGGCAGGCTCTTGTGGCTGTAGCAAGAGAATTCAAGTCCATAATCAAAATGAGACCACGGCAGGGTCACCCCCATGCATAGTGGATGAGGCTGCTTTTGGTGTGTCCCCAGCTCAGTGGGGAGCCAGAAGCGGAGATAAGAAGAGATTAATATGAAGCCACATTAATCAAGCTCTGGAATCACCTCATAGGGACTGATGATGGCTACCTACCAGCAGAGCCATCTTTCAACCCATATACAACAGGCTGTAGTGAAGAATATTGCAAACAGGCCTATGGGCTAAGTTGCTAAACTTAATTCTCCCTGAAAGTTACTCCCTGAAGCAGTGCTTTTCTTCCTGCACCAAGACCCACAAATGACAGCCACAGCCTGAGCCCCTCTGCCCCATGGCAGAGCTGGTTCCACAATATCCATACTAGGCCAGGTGGAACAATTCACTCTGCTCAGCCACAGCCACATGAAGAACTTTTCTGTGTTCTCCAAAGCTCTCTAAACCTTTGCTGCAGGTGTAGCCACACTCAGCTCTGTTCACTGCTATCATACTTGTAAGCCAGGCATTGGCAGATCCCATAGGTGCAGGTAAACCCTTATCTGTCCCTCAGCATCTCTCAGCATTCACTCATCTGGATATTGCAGCCACAAAGGCCTTCAGCTCTGGTGGAAGACCCTTGTATGTGCAGAGAAGCAAGGAACATGTTTTGCCTTCCTAGAGATCCTAGCTAGTAACAGATCAGAAACAACAGACCCTTTTCCTCTTGGCTTCTACCACCTTTGTTAATTTTGAGTAGTGCCTCTGTGGGAGAGGCGAAGACCTTTGCAGGGGAGAAGGTGGGGTGAGACCTGTGGGGACGCCGTCAGGGAGCAGAGAGAGGCTGCAGCACCCAAGGTGAAAGGCTTTGGGAGATCTCACAGAAATCCTGGGTTTGCAATGAAAGATTTTTTTTGTCATGGCTGTGAAGAACAAAGCGGCACAGGACAGGCTGCACCATGGTGTGTTCCAGGAACACATTTATCCCAACAAAAGGCTGGCCAAATTCCAGCATGAACACCTTCTGCCTCACATCCTTGGGATGCCTTCCTGCTTGTTGGAGGGGAAAGATGCCCACATCTCACTCCAGTGAGGCAGTAGAAGCAATCACAACACACATACCAACATCTGACATCACAGCCATGTCAGGTCCATTAATTTATCCCATGTGCCCTACATTACCCAGGGAGATGTCAAGGGTGATCTGTACTCACCTTTGTGTCTCTCCTAATTGGTTTGTATTTCTCTTAGTGAAAAAAGCACTTAGGTGACTGGAATAGTCTGGAAGAATTGGGCTCAAAAAGGACCTGCATCCCTTAGAAAATGAAAAAATTGTGAAACTATTCTCATTTTTCCTTACAGAATTTAATTTGCTAATAAAAGCAGAGAGGGAGGCATTAGTTCTACTTTCAATAAGCAAATGTCATGTTTTGATCATTCTTGAATAAAGCATTTTGATTTAACATTTAGAGATGACTGCTCATGCTGAGTATTTTAAATTCAGTGTCAGAATTTGGAATACAACGTTCAAAAAAAATTCAATTCCAAATGAAACATTTTAACCTGTCTGCAAATACATGTGTGTTCTTCCATTCTGGGGAACAATGTGACTTTTTCAGGTCTCATTCCAAGCAAGTGTGAAGGCAGATTCCCAAGCCCTGCACAGCACAGTGGTGCTGTCCAGCTTTCCTTTTAAAGGAGTGTCCCTGGAATGTCTGAGGATCAGCATGACTGCACAGGCAATGCTTTGGTCAGAGGAACATTAGCTATGGCCTAGGAAGGTTCAGGACCCAGATCTGGAGGAATGATTTCCATCATGCAAACAGAATGAAGTGGAAGTCACGTGCTTTTTCTCTCCTCACTATAAGTATTCAACTCCATGAACTTCTGTAGGGAAAGTCTGGAAATCTGAAGATAGAAAAGACCCATAAAATCACCTAGAGATCAGTGCTCTGTTCAACCTAGCTTGAAATCATTATTTACTCCCTTCTTTTAAAGACCTTGCAGTATCTGTCATGCACACAGTGAGTGTCTTTCACCTCTTGAACAAAGCCTTTTCAAGATGTAGGGTGTTGCTGTTATATCCATTTTAAATTAGGAGAAAATAAAGGTCCCAAGAGGATCTACCCAGTCCTAGCTACAAAGCAAGGAGGGGAAGCTTTAAGACAGCAAGAGGGTATATGAGTACTGCCTCCAAGCCCTGTCCCTCCTGTTCTGGCACAGGTATGGATAGACACATAGACACACAAGTGGGGAATGGTGCTGGAGAGGCATGATTCAGAAGCAAGGGGTTGTTCTCTTGGTGGAGCTCCCATCTCTATTTATTTAGTTGCTTTTTCCAAGAAGAGCCTCATTTATTGCTGCCTGCATAACTACAGACTGCCCTTTAATCCTCTGCTTTATCATGTCCTGTGAGTTAAATACTACAGGGGTACAAGGGCCCTTTAGGGCACAACATCCACTTTGCTGTAGCTGTCCACAGCCAGCTGAGTTTATAGGAGTACTTCGGTTTACGCTTTTATCGACTGACTGAGTAAGAATTTCTTTGGGTTTCATTTTACCTATTTTCACTGTTATTTCTTGTTTTGCTTTTGGGTGGTTTTTATCATTGTTTTGAGTCAAAGGGTAAAAAAGTACTGGTCTGGGCAGTGCAGGAGGAGGAAGTTGTGGTGGTTGGTAGCTTGCATGTTTACAGCTGGAAGTACTGTGGCATCTCCAGGGCCATGGTGTTGCTGTGTGCAACTCCAGGGGTCAGCCCAGCTCATCTGTCACATCTCTGCAGGACAACTTGTGTTATTTTCCCACTGCAAACAAACCATGTGGGAGTGCTGAACAAAATGAAATTTCGTTTCCATTGGACACCTCTTCTCAGCTCCTTAATTTTGCCAGTGTTTCCTCATGTTGGGTCTTATCAGCTCAGCTCTACAGGGCCCAGGCCCACGTGCTGTGGAGAACATGGCTGAGCAGGGCTGCCCTGGGATGGAGGCAGCATCTCGCAGAGAAGATGCATTACTTTGCAGCCAAATGCTCCCCAAATGCTCCTGCAACACCCTGCCCCCAGCTCCCATGAGCTCCACAAGCCCCATGACAGGCAGTCCTACTTGTCAACTCAATTCATCCTGCAGGATAAAACCTTCCTCCTTCTGCAGCTACAAATGCCGTGTCTGTGGGGTGGACAGCTCCCGCTTCCAAGAGGAACCTATGGCATCCTGTGCACACAGGAATCACTGCTGCATACTATTGTCACATGAACTCATGACATGCTGCAGTGTCACAGCCTGGAAGTTGTTTCTTGCCATGTAACTCAGCCGCATCCTACAAAATCACAGTGCTTCCCGGGGGAGGGACGCTGCCAGCTGCCCCACCAGGCACTCCCAGCAGTCATAGAAGAGCTGCCTCCTCTCCCCAGCCCCCCACACTCTGCCCCAGGATCACCCACCTGGTGAAGCAGCAGCTGTGGGGACTCCTGAGGTGCCAGCTCGCTGGATCCGTGTCCCACCTGGCAGGGCTCTTGCTGACTCTGGGGCTGGGTGTAAACGGCTGCAGAGAGCTTGGGACGCAGCGTAATGACCTGCCCAGATGGGATCTGCTGCTCCCGTGGCTCTGCCAGCTGGAGTGGAGGAAGCAGGAAGGAGAAGGGCTCTCACTGCATGTGGGGGGGTGGTCCTGGCCCACCAGGGGCTGAGGAAGCTCTGAGGCACAGCTGCCTTTGAACAAGGAGAAATGAGCTGTAATAAAAACAAGGTTTTCTGGTTAGGCGGCAGTTGAAGGTTATGGGCCAGCTTGTTTTTGCTGTAGTGACCCAAAATGGAAGAGTCCAAACCTCCATAAAATACTTCCTCAAAACTGGGAACAGCTTCTCTGTGTACACTGGTGGGAGCTCTTCCCTGGCCATGGAGGTACCAGGGACTCAGTTTCAGTTTTGCTGGAGTCATGGCCCTGTGGCCCAGGAGATCCAAGCATGGCATCCCAGTGCTGGGAAAGCTGTGTGGCAGTGAAACCTCACTACAGTGAATGCACTTCGCAGAAGAAGGAGGGTTTTGTCTTCCCCAGGTCCGTGGGATCCATGATGGCCATGTCATCCAGTGATAACAGCACTCAAGGGAGTCCAGCCATGCAGACATCCCAGTTCCTGCTGAGCCAAAACACAGTTCAGATTCATACATAATCAGTTCTTCAGACATTAAAAAAAATGTGCATTGAGAATGATTGATAAGAAAATGCCTGATTATAATCAGCTAATTATTTTTCCATATGTTAAGCATTCACTTGAGCTCTAATCATTATGAATACATTTTCAATTTATACTTTATCTCATTCAGTGCTGGAAATTGCTAAGTTTGTACACCCACCTTGTGCAGTTCCAGCATAATTCAGAGCAGATCTTTGCTAAAAATCTTGTGGACTAGAGAAATCCTGATCACTGGACCAGTGTCTTGCAGCTTCCAGAAATGTCTAAAAGACAGCACCACATGTTCCAACCTAACCAGTATGAACTACTTCTGTATGCAGGGTAGGCAGTTCAGCTCTTGAAACATTCTTGGGACAAAAATTATATTTTGGAGAGTGGAGATAACAGTTATGAAGGAATCTATACTTCCTATTCAATTTCCCCAGAAAGCAAAGGCTCCCCGAAAATTTGAAAGTATCGGTAGTTTTTATGGGAAACAAGTGTTTAATGAAAGCATTCCAGAGCTGAAGAAAAGTAAGATGTGAGGATAATGGACTCCAGAAAAGCAGCAGCAGCAGCCCCAGGGGAGTAGAGCAGTAAGAGTCTCTTGGGAAGAGAATCTGAAGGATAAAAGAGCTGTGAACAGCTCACAGCTGCCAAAAGGGATGATACTAAAGGCACAGCAGCAAACTGTGCCTGTGCAGGGGGAAGCTCAGAAGCGTAGGAAGAGAGCACAGAGGCTGCATCAGGAACTCTTTGAGGACCCTAAATCAGAAGCTGCAATCACACAAAAGGCAGAAAGAATACCCTTCATCTAATGAAAAGTCTCTAGAAATCAGACAGGCATGGGGAGCTGTCAGAGTTGAGCCCCAAGATGACCATCCAGAGATTCAAAAGGCAAAAAGAACTGTGTCCATACGCATAAGTGAGGAAGAACAAGGCAAGTCTAAGAGCTCAAATAATATGTGATAACAAAGGGCCAAATAGTTAAATGTTGCCTTTGTTTCAGTCCTCAAAACTTAACTAAAATAATTTTAATGAGGAAAAAGGAGCCCAGGGCAGAATCAGAAAAGAAGAGCCTCAAAAATACTCAAATGAGTTAGCTCTGTCCTTGCCAGCATGTCCTAATGAACTTCAGAGGCAGCTGCAGGAACAATGGCTGACCCACGAGCATTTCATCATCAGGAACTTGAGGAGGATGCAGGAGGTGCCAGGCAGCTGGGGAAATGCAAGCAGAGTACCTAACTTTTTGAATATAATCTCTATCAGATAATGAAGGTAGGCACTGAGGAAATGAAGGGCAAATCAGCTTAACTGATTCATAGAAAGATACTGAATATTTTTTAGCTAACCAATTGGTGAGCACAGGAGTATAACCAGATGTAATTTGGAAAGGTAATTGCAAAGTGGCTAAGGAGGAAGCTGTTAATTTAATATGCTGTGGCTTAGGCAATGCTCTTGGTGCTTTGCCTTTGGAGTCTCCTCCCAGAGAAGCATGTTCTAGATTAAATAACTATAATGCAGGTGTACAGCCAGTGGAGAAACTGCTTTCTCAGCAGTTGTTAGTGGTGTGCTGTAAACTGGAAACACATTTCAAGTAGAAGATCTTTTGGACTCTGCTCTCTTCAATATTTTTATTAATGACTTAGATAATTAAATAGCATGTGTTGTTATAAAATATACAGATGACACCAAGCTTGGAAAGGCTGCAAGCACTTTGGAGGATCAGATCAGCATTTGAAATTTGAAATTATCTTGGCAAATTGCAGGAATCAACAAGATGTAATTGAATAAAGAGAAGTGCAAAGCATTACCCTTAGGAATGAGAAATCAGAATCCCAAATGCAAGCTGGACCACAGTCACACTGCTGAAGACAGTGACATACCTGTTTATTTCATCAGGGAATCAAAAGGCAGGTGGGGTGTTACAGTGCTGATTCTGCACCTCTCTGTTCTGGGACTGCACCCTGCTGGGGAGTTCACCTGCAGAAAAAGGGGGATGAAATGAAGAGGTTCTGGAGATGATGAGCAGGATTGAGGAGAAGGACATTAGCTCATTCCCAGCCTAGTCAGCTCCGAGGTTCACAACTCTCCTCCAAATCATCCCAAGTGCAGAGTTGCTTTGATGCCATGACATTGTTTTCAACTACAAAGCTACCTCTCCTTGCTCCTTGGTTTACCCTCTTCCGAAGAGCACAGCTCTGCAGCCTTGAGTATCAGCCACAGGAACATCTAAGTATGCTAGGCTGTTCAGAGAACTTGTCATATTCAGCTGGAACTGACCTGGGCACAATGGTGAGGGATGCCAGATACTACGTACCCCTTTCCAAGTCTGAACAGATTCTTCTGCCTCTCTTTTCCTGATTTATCATCAGCCACTTTCCCATTCTTAGGTCAAGATAAAAGGCGACTAAGGATGGAGCAAATAAGATAAGATTAAGGCAAAAAGATTAGTGAGGGCTGAGCTGGTGGAGCTTTGGAAACAAAAGTGCAGAAATTTGAGATTGTCACAAAAGATTAAAGAATTCACAGAAAGGGAGGGAAGGGTTTGTATATGCAATGATGTCAATAGAGAGAAAGCCTAGCAAATAAAGTGTTATTTCCCAGAAAGCTTGGTTTACCTTGGCCTGAGTCATGACTGCTGTGGAGGCAAACATTAAGCTTTGATCACAGCTGCCATAATCTTCCCCTGACACCCAATAATGAAAGCAACAGAAACAGGCTGAGGCATGGCAGCTGTCTGGCTGAGATGAAATCGCATTTGAAAGGGAAAACAAAAAGGCAAAGTCCTGCTGAAGGTGGAAACAAGAAGTGACAGGACAGGGTGTTTTTGAGAAGGTAACTGTCTGGAATGGACTGTGATTTTTCCTCCTTAGATAATATGAGTGTCAGTGCAGGGGTGATGTGCCACCCACTATCAGCAGAAGCCTTATTTTGGTGGTTTTCTTTACTGGCAAACAGGTGAAACAGTTCCTGCCCCAAAAATTTTACCTGTTTCTTTCAAGAAAATGCATGGCAAGTGTTGGAATAAGAGGAAGGTTAATTAGAGGCTGAAAGTTCTGAGGAAAACATCACTTGGTGGCAGAGGCTGACCATGTTCAGGAATTCACTGAATGTCATTTTTGGGAAACTGCTGCTCCAAAGTTACTTGAAATTGGAGGCTCACAATCCCCCTGGGTTAATATCACAGGATGGTGGTAGAGCAACTGATCCCCGCTTCCCCATCCAGAGACAGAAACACAATTCCCTTGTTACATCTGCCACTGTTCTTCCAGCAGTCCTTCTGGCCCTTGGGCTGAGGACCTTTCTCTTGATCAGTTTTCTTACAAGCCCACTGATGCAATGCACCTCTGTCTCATCTAATCCCAAGGGAGTCCAGCTTTCAACAATTTTCAGATCAAGGAATTTCATCCAATGCTGGTCCAGCCAGGTCTCTACATGAGAAAATGGGAATGAGAGCAGCACATCATGAGTACCCACATTCCATGGGAGTTTCACTTCACCAGCACTACAAACTAGGGATTTCTTGAAGCAAGCAACAACCTGGACCAACAAGTTTTGTGTACAACTGACAGAAATTTTCCTTCTGAAGATGATGATTTTCACAGAGGATCCACTGAGAACAGATTTTGTGAAGGAGAAGAGGGCGAAATAAAATGGGGAGGAGTAGAAAAGGACCAGGACACTCCCAGAATCCACAGAATCCATCTGAAACTCTGCTATAGACATTTCTGTGTTGAGGACTGCACAAAGAGAGAATCACACCAGCCTGCAACCTTACACAATCACACAGGAGATTTGGCTTATGGAATAACTGCTTCTAAATGGACACCTCAAGTTGAATACAGTCCTTCCTAAAGGACTTCCCACTGAATTCTGGCTTTTAAATTGAACATTTCACCTCTGTCAACAAGAATGATTCTTGAGGGGAGGGGTGTTCTTATTAAGGGATGCACAGAGCTGAATGTAAGAATTCCAATCCTAATTTATCTGAGGCAGAGCAGATTTGTTTCAATGAGAGCATTAAGCATCCTGCAGCTTGATATTTACTGATAGACTCTTGCTTACTCTTGGCACTTCCTCTTGTAAATGAATCACTGTTACTTCCGCTTCCATGCCCACCCCTCCACTTGGTTCCTTCTTAATTTTACAGCCTCCTGAACTTGACACTGGGAAATCGATAAGTAATTTAAAGCCCAGTAAATACAGATGAAAAGAGGTTATTTTGTACTTTTATAAATATTTGGAAACCAAAACTATCTAAGAAAACAGCTGCTCAATTGACTCAGCAACCCATCCATCAGCATCACACAGTTAATTGCATAAGATCATAAACATTTATAATTAGAAGGCAAACAAACAAGAATTTTATAAACAGCCCTCTTGAATCAGGCTGCGCATTAAATATTTGTGATAAGGTAATTAAGAATAGATTTACAATCGTGGCTCGGTGTTTAATACTTTGTAGAATAGATTTGATTCTATGGAGAATGTTCTACAGCCAAAGAGAAAACATTTGATTTTGGCTCTTTTATCCCAGGCTTAAAGTGGTCTCTGAGAAGCACTGAGAAACATTGATCAGAGTGGAATTTCATTCATTACCAATCAGACAGCTCATTTAAATGTATGTCTAATGTCCCTTGTCGTGGGCTGATCCACTTCTGGCGTGCTTCAAAGCTCTGTCTCCTTGGCTGGATCTGCAGGCTTTCCCTAAGTCCTGCTTTTTATAGTTGATGCTTTGATCACACCACGTCAGAATTCTTAACCATGTTTCAAAGCAGGAAGGAAAACCCACATTTTCTATTATGACATCACAGGTTTTGGTTATAAAAAGCCAGCAGCGCTGCAGGATTACAGCTGTGCAATCTCAGTGGCCTCTGGGAACCAGAGGGTAGAGCTCTTTCGTAGTGTAGTGCCCTACACCATTCCCTGTCCCAAAATAGTCAGATCTGCATACAAGCTATCCAGTGGAGTTACTTCTATAGCCAGTGAGCAGGCTCAGCACCCATTTCAATGCATGTGAGTCCCCCTGAAGCTAATCTAGGATCAAGTCAGCAGGGCTCCTAGTTATCCTTAGAACCAGAGAGACTGGAATCTCAATCTGTACTGAAGCAGTGATTTAAACTCTCTAATATCAGATGCTGATCCTAAGAAACCAAGTGGCTGCATCCCATCAGTGAGTAATGGGGAGATCAGCCCCCAGCGTAAGATGACCTTCAGGTATTTTGGGGTCTGATATGGCACAGGTTGTCTCCAGTAATTATCTGCCATCAGAAACTAGAACTATCTGGAAAAGGTAGGTGGTGGGTAAAACTGTAGGATTTGATTAATCAGGAATAGCTGTAAAACACTTACTCTGTGGTGCCCATCGTCTCCCTACACATTGTTGGTCAAGTCATCCCCTTTGTTTAGGCATGAGCTTGATTCTTGTGACTCTTGTTCACGTATTTTTATGTTTGCAACAGGAAGGAAGGAGAGCTACTCTTCTTAGAAAGGTTTTTGATAATCTTGCTCCTGACCCAGAATGGTGAAGCCTTCATCATTAAGGACAATGAAGCCATTCCATGTGCTAACTCACCCTGCTAACTGCCTGCTGGTCTGGCTTCAGTTACATGGGACACAAAGGCACTTGCCTAAGAGACAGATGGCTGCAAAGCAGGGGCATTCAGGCTCCCCTCATTCCACATGAATCCCATCTCTAGCAAAGCTTGTGAGATACATTAGTGTGCCAGCGAAGCCAGTATACAGGAGGTGTTGCAGCTTCCTCCAGCCTCAGTGGAGAAGACCTGTGTTGCAGCCACTGCTAGACCTAGTGCTTCCACAGGGTCTAGCCAGAGTCTGCAACTTCAATAATAATAGCAGAGCTTAATACTCAAGTATTGTCATCCAAGCAACTGAAATTATTTAATTCCTTAGTCCTCATGCAAGGGTGGGGAGGATGATAGAGACAGCTGGGAAATGCAATAACTGGTGGGCTACTGAGGGATCTGAGCTGCTCCTTCTCTTATGAACACAGAGACCATTACCAGTGCCATGTCCTGCAGCCCAGAGCCGTCCTCAGACATCGGTCCTGTGCCTAGAGATGGGCAACAGGATACAGGCACTGCCTGCATGCTCTGCACACACTGGGAGCTACTCTGCCCCTTCTGTCAAGCGTGCTGAGCTCCCCCTCAAAGGAGGGAGTGATGTTCAATGAGGTACCTGCTCTGCAGATGAGCAAAACTTTGCCTTGGATAACAAACCACTTACAGGTGCAGACAGACCACTTTTTCTGCTCAGTTGCTGCCTCTGGTCTCCACAGGTGTGTCTGCTCTGCTGCTTTGTGTGTGGGGAGAGACACGGGCTGTGCACATACACGGCGCTGGTGCAGCAGCCGTCACTGACACGTCAGCTGCAGTTACACCCCCTCCAAACACACGCTTGAGCCCAGTGAATCATGCCTATGCAGCGTGTAAAATTAGCCCAGTGAGAGATAAACCTTGGGCATTTGTTGGTAAACAGATACTCTTTTGCTGTAAGAGCATAACTCACTGTGCTCCATTTACGATCCGTTTATCGATGGCTGAGATAAAACTGTAATCCCTTTAATTCAGGGTAAAAAGGGATCCAGCAGAGGAGGAGCACCAGTGCTCTGCCTGTCGGTAATTAAAATACAGGATTTATCCTTCAGAAAGCACTGGCTGGAGAGCTGAGCTTAACCAGCTAACTGGGGGAAAATGCTGGGGAAGGTTTATGGCTCTTTCTAAAGTTTTGTTTATGTTTTCTGTTTATTTCTTTCCCCCTTCCCTCCAGGTCTAATAATACACGAAGGGCCCTCGGTTTACCGGATTTTTAAACGGTGGCAGGCGGTCAATCAGCAGTGGAAAGTGCTGAACTATGACAAAACAAAGGACATGGAGGAGCAAAAAACAGGGACCAGGACAAATCAGCGCCCCTCCTCCCAAACCACCCACTCATCCTCCACTGGTGGTACAGCCACTAACTCCGCTCCAGCCGACAGCGGGGCACGGGCTGCCGGCCATGCCACAGGCACCCTCTCTGACCACCACTGTGCTTATACCATCCTGCATATACTCAGCCACCTGAGGCCTCACGAACAGAGGAGTCAGTCTAGTAGTAACAGAGAGCTCGTCATGAGGGTCACGACGGTCTGAGCAGAGGAATTCAGGAGGCCTTAACACGAAGTGGAGGAGACAAAGAACTCATAAAGCAGAGGAGCATGGTGTGCCTTTTTCTTTCTCTTTCCTTTTCTTTTTTCTTTTTTTCTTTTCTTCTTTCAGTAACTGCACAAGATATAAGAGGCGGCACCTGGCCAGCTAAGGAAAAAAGCAGGTGGAGGGAGAGCTGCACACTCATGCTAAAGAGGTTAATGTTTTCCAGCCTGTTTAAAAAAAAAAAAAAAAAAAAAAGAAAAAAAAAGAAAAAAAATAACAACACAAATCACAAAAAAACCAACAAAACAAGTGCAATACAGACTACAAACTGAGTAGGCAGAGTTCTGGGGAAGCAGAGGAACAGACGGTTTAGCATGTCTTACAAATCCTATTACCTGGAATAGGTAACACTCTGTGCACAGCCCCGTACACACACGCACGCGCACACAAACACACACGTAGTGTGAGATTTATAAAAACATGGAAGGGAACGAAATATTTGGAGTGGTTTTATTTTCCAGACTCCAATTAACCAGGGCTATGAGTTGTTTTGTTTCATGAGTCACTGGAGCCTTGTTTTATTTACCATGGGGTACCTGAAGTGAAATGGCTGGGGATTTTTCCATATTGATTTACAGAAGACAGATTGAATCATCTCACTAAGAAAATCTTAACAAAATCCAGGCATACCCAAATTTCACCAAGAAGCCTGTTTTTTTCATAATGTTCCTGACAAAGGGTTTGTGAGGGTAGAACTGGGAGGGGGGAGGGTGCTCCATAACCTTTATTTGACGTATAGGCATTTTTGGCAAATTTTGTACAAACATTCCGCAGGTGTCTCAAGCACAAGTACTGGTGTGATTCATGCCTTCATAACCCCAAATCCAGCATCCAGACCTTGCCACCCACACACATCATTTTCCATGCAGACATTCCAGGTTAATTTCCTTCCATTTTACTCTAATCACAAGAAGCTGACCCACCTTTGGTGGGTTTCTGCTCCCTTGCTGATTCAGACACTCATGCATTAGAGATGTACCTTTGTTTTTTTGGTGTCTGTATCTCTGCTGCTCAATTTGCAACAGTCTCACTCAGTCTTGTAGGCTGATCCTTTCACATCCAGTCTGTTAGTTTATTACAGAGTCTATTCCATTCAATCATCCAAAAGAGTTAGTCTGAAGAGGGAGCACAGTTGCTGACTGACTGTGTAGCACTTCTAATAAGTCTCCTTCTCTGGGATATATCCTCAAAGGTATCGGTTGCTCTTCAGGAACATTCTCTTTCAATGCACAATGGCTGAATCATTTGTGGATATTAAAGGGACACTGTCAAGTACTTTTTAAATAGTTTTTAGGGTTTGGGTTTTTTTTACTCTTCCATTGTTTGTAATATTCTCTTACAAGCTTGAAAATAAAATTTCTTTCCCTATCAGTTTTGTCCTTTTCCATTTGGGCATGTATGGTTCTCTCCACTCACCCCATTCCTTTCACCATTCCCTGTCCTTCTCCTCCCCAGCTTTCTTCTGTGACAGGAGGAAATCCATATTTCTGATTTCCTGCTGACTGTCCTCATTCTATGGAGGGTATGTCCCAACTCTATGGGGTTATTTTGCAGCTGCCACAGAGGAAGCATAAGAGCAGGAACCCTAGAAATATGGAGATTAGCTAGGATTTTGAGGAGCAAAAGCTCAGTTGTCACAAAACAATGACCCCATAGTGTTCAAGCCTGAACCTAGCTCCCTCCAAAATCAAGATAATGTCTTCAGCCAAACTGCATCCATTTAGCAGCAGTGCCAAGCAACGTTGCAAGATGGCTGAATGCAGCTGCCCTCCATCATCATACCAGCACCTCTCACACCTTCTCTGGAGACAGTGCAAACGTGGGCTACCAGCTCCTTTGGCAGCCAGGCTGTCACAGGTCAGGTGTTTCTGGACTGGAGAAGGTGTCAAACTTCAGCCTCTGAACATGGCAGCCATCCTGCAGCGTTGAGGATGGAGGTTAGCAGCTTAAAGCAAGGTCATACTTTTCACCTCGATTACTTGACAGTGTCCCTTTAAATATCAGAATGCAACGGCACAGGTACTTACTTCTCTGGCAGAGAATGTGGGAGGTGGAACACTGTCCGAGAAAGCCAGCTTACTGAGGACCAGTGTGAAACAGCATGGTTTCTGAGGCCATTGTACCTTTGTCTGACCAGATTTACTATCTACCAAAGAGTGCTTTTGGCAGAGGGGAGAAAAGAGATGGTGGTGGGCAGAGGGAGAGGGAAGGGGCAGTTCCAATCATCTCTGAAAGTAGCTATCCCCCAGAAGGAAAGTGTTGCAATGAATGATCTCTGGAAGAACTGCTTCAGTAGAGAGAAACCTGGCCAAAGCAAGCAAACACAGCAGCCTCTCACCCCTATGCCTATTCTGGAAGCTGTCCTCATTCCAAGAGATGAGTAATTACAGTGTTTTTGGGAAGGGGGAATCATACACAGATGAAGGGACAGCTGTCACCCATGATGTCATTTCCCTCCCTGCCCTCCACTCATTTAATATGGAGAAGTCAAATTCCTTTAATTTGGCTAACAGATAAAATGTTACGAGGTCAGAAGCACAACTTGCTGTGAAAGAGTGGTGTACTCTGAGCACACAGGACTCTGCATACTCTCACTCCAGCTCTGCCACTGACTCTGTAGCCTTGGGCTGTTTGGCTCAGTCCCCCCTCCACGCAAAGGGGGAATAACAATACGTACCTACCTCACAGGGGTGTTGTGAGAATCCACGTTGGTAAAGCCTGTTGAAGTGCTAAGTCTACCACCAGTAGTCACGAGGCGTGTGGTGGGGGTGAGCAGCGCTGCCCTTTTGCTGGTTACAGTCCGAATCACAGCGGGAGTCCCATCGGCCTTCTCCTGCTTGGAGACCCTCCTTGATCGGAAGCGGAGGCTGTCACCCGAGTGCCCTCTCCTCCATTGCATGACATTTTAAGCGGCTGTGAGGTGCAGGATAGTGACAGACATGAAGTCCTACTTGACCAGGGATTTGCTACAACGTTTTCTATATCTGTGGGGTTTGTTGGTTTGTTTTTTCCATATATTGTGCTTAGAAATAAACTTTCCACTTAGGGCTGGCGGTTTGGGGTCTATTCTGTTGCATGGCAATGTATACAAGTCTTATTGTCTGTCTTACTGTGCAAATGATCCCGCAGCCCAGTTTCAGAGATGGGCATGGTCTGAGCCTTTTCACAGTGGCATAAGACTCAAAAGCCTGTCTAGACTGTTTAATATTTAAACAACACAATGAACTTGTCAATTGTATGTGTTCTGTGCAATACGAAGCATGTCATTAGCTGGCTTGATGGGCAGAGGGGCTAAAGGAAGGTCAAAACTTGTTCAAAGAGCTTCATACATGTGCCAGCATGGGAGCCGAAGGGCTGCCACCAGCAAAGCAGCTCGGGGGAAGCCATTGGAAACTATTTTCAAAACAGTTTACTCCAGAACAAGGTACTTCTGAGTTTACGAACTTCTGGGCTGCCAGCCTGAGAGAACAAGTGCAAATTTAGTATGGGGGTTGGGGTTTTGAATTCCCTTTTTCTCTCCTCAAAGTTTTGATGGCAGAAATACTGAGGATCTCTTCCTTCCATAGCACAGTTCTCTCATCTCCCACAGTCTCGTTGTGCTGTCCCCTTTGTGCTACTATGCAGGACTTTCAAAGGTGCAAATGGAGACAGCACATTCCCGAGACATGAAAAGTAAGTTGAATATTGGGTGATTCTAGCAGATAGACAAGATGGGGCAGAGCTATGCTACAGAGGCATCTCTTCTTCCCCATGTCTTTCTTTTAGTCTTGTCTGCTGGGTCCCTGAAGAGACGTTCCCTGTATTTTGTTACAAAACTGTCAGATCACCTTCCACTGACAAACAAAGCTTGCAGAGTTTGGCAGCTGTTTCTCCCAGTGGAGAAAATTCTGGGTCCTATTACTGTGGAGACCCTTCAGTTCTTGGGCTTTGTGGTCCTCCAGCATTGTTTGGGGGTGGTCAGTGTGGAGGACTGTGTTCAGCCATCATCAGAAATCATGTGTGTATGGTCCTGCTCAATCTTGTGATTTCTGCCAGTCCCCTGATTTTCTGTCAGCTTTGACAGGTCTTTCTGGTAATGCTTTTCGGGTTATGCTCTTCAGAGGTGTTTTGCTCTGTGTCAGTTGCCAATGCCGTTCTTGCCTACTGAAACATCAGTGCTGGCCTCCAGCTTCCACAGCTCTTCCATTCTTGCTGTCCTGTCTCTTGGTAAATACTCACTGCCAAGTTCAAACCCTCTTCCTCTGTGCCTGCAAGGGGTCAAGCACATGCACTAACCCAAGGGTCACCAGAGAACACGGGGAATTTTAAGAGTCTGTATCAATAAGTCAAACTCTGTAACTATCAGTCTTTGATATATACTTACTTTGCCAATCTCAGTGCCTGTTAATTGGTTGCTACAAAAAAACTACTGGCAAATGCTGGCAAATACTACTAAATGCTGGCAAAACCCATATACCCAGCTAACATTTGATTTCCAATTTAAAATGTAAGAAATGATGGGCTGTTTTTCCGAAAAATCTGGTATGTTCCCTGTTGTGGTTTCCCAAGCAAGGTGGTGAAGAGGTTCTTGTTTTACCTTCCCATGATGGGATGGGCAACCCAAGGAAAGAGAAAGTCAGCAACTTAGATTTGAGTCAAGAGAAGTGTTGGCTGTCCTGTTTTCGCTCACGGAGACAGGAAAATACTACTCATGCCTGCCAGATCCCTGGCTCTTCTCAAAGCCCTTCATCTGGGAGCAGTAAAACACTAGAGCAAATGGCTGTAGCTGGAGGACCTTTCTGAAGACTTTCAAGTTCTGTCCACTTGTAGTAGACTTTCATCCAAGCATCCTCCCTTTCTTTTCCTTAAGAGAAAAAGAGTATTTTGACTAAGCAAAGCACTAATGCTCTTCAGTGTAGGATGAGGCTGTACCATTAGCACTTCCAACCTGTGGTACATCTACCAGGATTCCTGTCCATCTTCTTGTGAGGATGCATGGTCAGAAGAGCTGCTCCTTCCTCTTTCTCTTTTATGTTGGTCAAGCGCTTGGAGGAAAACAGTCAGCAGTACAATTGCCTTAGGGAGTACTGGCTGAGTATCCTGATCTCCCCTCCACCGTCATCTCCCCTGTGACTGCTCCTTCTCATTCCTGAGGTAACAGATGCCTCATCCCCTCTGCCATCCTTAGACTCTGGCCCTGAAGATTTCATGAACAGACACAGAATTCCTCCCAGAGTAGTTTTTAAGTCTTCTACATCATTTGCATTTCCAGACAGGCAAATTCACTCTATTGATAAACAATGACATTCAGATCTTGAGAGGACAAGCAAGTATAGGAGCCTATTGCATTGACCTTCATCATTTCTTACATGCTGAAGGAAATACGGTGAAAACACCAATTGTTGTCCTCCATTTTGCAGCAATGGACCAGTGGCTATAGGAATATTTCCCTCAATAATGCAAGTCTGACATGCAGCAGTTACTGCAGGCAGTCTTTGATCTCACATCTATCATGTCAGATAAAAGGAGAGCAGAATCTGACAGTTTTGTGCTGTTTACACAAACATCAAAAACTATCTTAGTTCATTATTCAAATTACCTCCAGGTCAGTGGGTGAATTTCTCCTCTGATGAAAGAATGATGTTTTTTCTTCCAGAACTGGAATGGCAAGATAATAGATATATAAACATATACATATATATTTATAAATGTTATCCTGGAAACATAAAGAAGAGATAAAAACCTAAATAAACCTACAACAATACTTGATTTTTGAATAGGTCTTGACAGAATCCAGGGAGTTGCTGTGTGGAAAATGCGACACAGGGTTTGACTTCAGGCAAAGAGAAGACAGAAGAGGGAAGTACTTTTAAGGCACTCTTGGCCTATCTTTAGTTCATGCTCATTATTGTATAGCGTTTGATTAAGACAGAAATATGTGGAAAACAGACACTCAGCTCCAGCAGCAGGAAACAGACTAAAGACCCCTCAAAATTATCTGAGCCTTAAACAAGCACAATGATGCAAAAGCACAAACAACTGCCATCACAACTGCTTGAAAAGAGATGGATTTCTAAATGGGACAAGAACTCAGAAATTCTTTTCCAAGCCACATTTCCCATATTTCTTATTTAAAAAAAGAAAAAAAAAGAGAGAGAAAATTAAAAAGGAGTATTTTGATACCTAAATCTTAAAGAAGTAAGTAACAGTAGAGAAGAGATACTAAGAGAAGATGCTCCTTTCTATGTTATATTATGCATCAAGATGTGCTTTGCCAAACAGAATTAGGATATCACATTCAGTTCCCTGATCATTCAGAGAAAGTCTCAGTGACTGAGTCTGCTCATCGAGACTTCCTAGAGTGTAGCTCTCCAGAGTACCAGAGCTCCCATCTGGATGAGCTGGCATCAGGCTGTTTGCCTCCAGCTGCAGTCTTCTGTGGCGGGATCACCACCTGTTAGCAAGTCACTGTTGGGCAACTTTGATCAGCTGATATTGGTTATGATATTAATAATCACAAAAATTGCACATTCCCATCGTGCCCGTGCAAGTGACCTGTCTCATCCTTTCACAGCTGAAGTTGATGAGAGCTACTCTGCTCTTTGGTCTTCATCACAGGAGAGCTTTCCTTTAAAATCCAGCCTGCCACACTTATCTGGGAGATTTTCTACAACACTTCATAGAAGTTCTTTCTCCTTTAAGGATGAACAGACTTCTGACTAACCCACCTGATCTTATTTTCCAGCTAGAGAGACAAAAATTAATGTTCTCTGACCAGCTGATCTCAGTACCTATGTTCTTATGAGATTATATTCCCCCTCCCCTTTCACTCACTACTCCATAATCTTCGCTTTCCTTTGGAAAGGGGTGATTCATTGCTACCAAATGGTAGCAGTCTTTGAGATGGGAGTCTGGACAGCCCTTCTACTCCTTGTTAACAGGCACACAAACATTCCTCCCACCCCTCTAGACTGATGTGGCCAGCAGAACCCTTTTTCATGGAGTTTCACTTCTTGATCCAGAAGAACAACTGCTTTCAAGCATCTCCTTCACTGCTATCAAGCTGTGGGATAATGGCATGGGGAATCTTGTTTTTTAGCCTCAGGGTAACTACAGTGGATGATGTAACTGAGCCAGAAACACAGTGAGGACAAAGCACTTGTATTTTAGATGGTGGTAAACGTGGGTGAGGCTTGTTCTGATCACAGGGGAGCAAGAATCTTTGTTAGCTTCATACAGTAGCAAATCAAAACGGCCTCGTTCCCTCGTGTTTTTAGCTCATTTACATCAGCTCTCCATTATAAACAAACCCTTTTGTAGGCAATGCAGGCCAGGCCTGGGGAGGAAATCTTCCTCATTCCAGAAGCACAACCAGCCTGTAGCTATGCATCAATCCCATCAGGACTTTTGCCCCTGAGAGGCTGAGCGCAAGAATGGAGGTGGCTAGCAGGGATGGCAAGAACACTTCCCTGAATCTTCATCCCCAGTGGGCAAATTTTGCATCTCTACATGTGAGTCCCCTTTGAAGTCACTCCTAAGGCCTCCTTCACTACTACAGGGTCTGCCCAGGAGAGGAAGCAGTGTCTCTGCATGGATCCCCCAGGTCTGTTGCTGGGATCCTCATTCAAGCCTGCAAGAAATCACTATGTTCACTGAAGGTTGATATGATTCAATGGTGCATCCATGCAGAAATACTCTCTTGAGACTACTACAGAGTCTGTGGGGCTGGGAGGGAGGGGGTGGTTTTGTCCAGGGCAGGAAGCACGGGGAAGGGAAGGCAGCAATGTAAGGAAAAATCAGCCACAAGGGAGGGGCTGACTAAAAGGAATGACCATGTCAACTGTGTTACTGTCCCGTCATTCTCCTGAACCCAGAATGGAAACTTCCAAGTGCTCTTCATGAGCTTACGTTTATTAGAAAACTATTCCTGGGTGTTCAAGATTGTTTTCTAACGAAAATATACATAATAAAAAAAAAAAGAAAATTAATGACTCTTGGTAATCTTTTCATTTCCTCTCTTCACTTGTAACATCTTGTGAAATTCACCTCCTTTCTCATTTGTTTGCTACAATAAAAACTCTTTCGTTCTGGTCACAATTCACACAGGGCCTTACACAGTAAACTTTTATCTTCTTTTTACACATCAGAGGAGAAGACTTAATGTAAGGAGATTTGAACAAAGGGCCAGGGCTCAGCATGCCTAGCACAATGTGTTAGCACTTTTAATTGTTTATGGCATTAAATAGCAAAAATTGTTTACCAAACATCACTATAAGATTCTTGTGTAGTGTCAAGAGAGAAGCTTGAGGCAACCATGGTAAGTACATGCAGCTGTTTTCAGAGTATCCACCCTGATGTGCTGTGTCCTTCCCAGGGATTGTACAGAACTGCCCTCAACAGAGAACATCTCCTGTCCAAACAGTGCTGGAGTCAACCTCTTCTCCAGGGCTGTACCTTCTACAGATTGCTGTGGAAACACCAAGACACAGGCAATGCTCAGAGCAAACATGCACAGCTAAGGGAGGACACTGGAAGCAATCACCACTGACATGGTTGGAAGGGGATGATGGTAAAGAGCTAGGCTAGATCCACAGGTCCTCTCCTGAGTGCACGTGGCAGCCAAGCTGTACCCCAGGACATCTTCTGAGGCTGCCCCTTGTTTCTGGGGTGCCTGCTGAATGCCTAGAGCATCACTTGTCAAGGTGATGTGCCCAGAAGCCCAGTGCCATCAGCCACACAGCCTTCCTATCTCAGGAGGAAAGCAGGGGCAGTGTTTCACCAGAAGATTGTCACAAGGAATTCTGAAAACTCATGCCAAAAGGTCACTGAACTTCCCCATGCTTGCACATGTGAGGATACTGCTCTGTAGAGTTAGGCAGTCTGTTCCTCATCCATCCCCCTGGAAGCACATGAGTCCTTTTCTTCTCTCACTTTTTTTTTTTTTAATATAGATTTATTCCAGTAAGCCTATTGAAATGCAGAGAGAGACAGAGAGGGAGAAAAGAACAAATAGAGAAAAAGGAAATAGGCAGGACAAAGAGGTGCCTGTAAAGAAACAGCTGTGCTAATCAGAAATGAGGGACAAAAAAGTGGGAACACAGATAGGACTGGTAGAGGGAAGGAAGATACGTGAAGAGGCTGGTGGCAATTATTGATTACTGCAGTGATAACACTGCTGGTTTTGGAATAAAGAGGACAAGATAGGTTCTAGAGGATCCTCAGGGAAATGAGGAAGAAGCCATGAAACATGGACAAAATAGACTTCTCCACCCAGCTTATGAGTCCAGTACCAAAACTGGTTCTTTCACAGACTGCAGCCTGACAAACTTTTTGCTAGATCATATGCCCTGATTAACAAAAACCTGCATCACCCAGACTAGACAAACACGAATTACTGCACACATCATCTTACCTCAAACCCAATTATTCTTAATAGAATGTATTATTCCTAATTCAAGGTGGCCTCCAAGGGCCAGTTTTATTCAGTACACACAGCTCCATTGCTAAAAGCCATTATGTGCCCTGCACCTGCTCAGACCAAAAGTAATTTCCTACACCAGCCAACCACAGTTCTGCTGAACTGTAGCAGCTGTAACACAGCGTGGCCTTTGCCACCTCAGTGGATTGCAAGAGAACAGGGATACTGGAACACTGGGTTGCTCTACACAGATGTAAGGTACCCTGTAAAACGGGGAGGTTTGAGTGATATTGCAGCCTGGATTCCCTCACAGATAGAGAAAGGAATTGGAATGTTGCCAAAACATTGGGATCTGAGCTCAAGCTGCAAATTCACCACAGAATTGCAAAAATCACAGGCTCAAGAGTAAAAAGCTTTAGAGGTAAGGTGGTGGCAGGAAGATGTTTTAACCCCTGGAAACACGCAAGTATTTTGGTTCGGAAATGGGAGGAAATTTCAAAACATAAACTACAATGAATGTAGCTATAATCTGAATGGGAATATATTTACCTGAATCTTAAAGAGAATAATCTTTTTTGAGAATTTCAAGCAGCGAGTCAGTGCCTGCCATCCAGAAGTACTGGCCACTTCCAGAGGCAATATAACAGCTGTCCACTCAATGGCCAGAGGATGCCCATCTCTAAAGAAGACAACAAACAGCTGTCTGCAATTACAGTGGTAAAATTCCCAATGTAATAGAAGTCTATTAAATAGACAACAAGTTTATTAATTTTGAATGAGATCACCTAAGGGGCTAACAAAAACCGGACTGAAATCAGCAGGATTTTTCCTCAGGCTTGAGTGGGTGCATAAGATCAGGGCTGTGCCCTTGGGGCATTTTGTTCTCCCAGCTTCTCAGTACTTTTCTGATTTTGCAATCCAGAAGCAAGAGCACAGGAGAAGTGGATCAGCTCTGCGAGGTCAACTGAGCCTGTGTTGCTGCAGGATTTGCAAAAATTACTATTTTAACCATACAGCCCCCTCCTTCCCATGTTTCCCATTGAATTAATAGCATTTAAAGCATCACATTTGCAAAAGCCTCGTGTGAATTGACACAGCTACACCCAGTCATGCCTATGTGTATAAACACGTGCCTGTGTGAGGTGGCACTGCTCAGGCACACACAAGGTCAGAGCAAGGCCACCTGAGATGACTCCTGGCATGCATTGTCTTACTGCCCCATAAACTGGCATCAGCCAAAGTGGAACCATAGTTAGGGACCTGCATCTGCAGGGGAGAAGAGCCTGTTCACAGGCAGGTATGGTAATCAGCTGAAATATTCTGAGTTCTTACCAAGGTCAGTTACATTTGTAAACAAGGCCTCCATCCTCAAAAAGAGCCAAAAGTAGCCCCATGCTACAGTCACAGAGCTGCACACCTTACAGAGAATAATTGAAGTATTTCACTCTCATTTCAAGTATAGCTGGGAGCAACAAGCACCGATTACTTATCTAAACAGTGCCCTGGTTATTTAATGCATTAAATAACAACAGACACATGTGGCAAGCACATTTCTCTCTCTCTCAAGATTTTTTATTGAGGTGCACAGAGAGAAATGTGCTTGCCACAGACACCCATAAATGCACTTTCTTTATATACTTTTTTTTTAATGCCCAAGCCTTCTCTCTAATTTTTGAATGCTGTGAACTTTATTGCATCACTAAAGCCTTATCAAACTTTGGAGCAGTCTCAGGTCAGAGCATAATGGATAGTTTTCAAAGCTATAACTGGTGTACAAGGAGGCAAAATTATTTCACTTGAGTGCCACTTTCACATACAAGCCGTGTCTTTTCCATTCAGATCAAGTTTCTTGGTGGTGAAAGAAGCCAGATCTGGAGCTGTCTCTGCTCACAGCACCTGGAGTGACCCTTGAAGCTCTCTGTGTCTTCAATCTCCAGTAAACAACCTCTGCCAGCTGAGCAATGCTTAAGGCCATCTATTTCCACCTGCCTTTGTACGTATTTAATGTAGTCATCTACAGCTACAGCTCACCCAAATTTATACATCTAAAGGCCACTTGTCAAATTCTAAGCTTCCTTAGTAATCATCAGAGAAAAATAGGTGCCTCCTAGGAATTATTCATCTCAATTGTGTTCAGCACAAACTACCCACACAGTTGTCTAGTATGATTTGAGATGCTTGACTGGCCTCCATTGTCTCAATTTTAAATTGACACCTATCTGTAAAGTTAGGAAAAAAGCGCCCACCCCTCTTTTGCATGTACCCAGCAGTTGCATCAGTCATTTTCCCCCCGACGTTATTAATCAAAGGAAGTAAGTTTGGCTGCCCAGGCTGAATACAAGAGGTGGTCCCCAAAGCAGTTGTTTCTTCACTTACTGAAAAAGGGAGAAGGAACCTATGGCAACTGTGAGGTTCTCCTACTGTTCACAGTCAGTGTGAGACTTCAGCTACCAAATCTCTCAGCTCTGCAGCTAATTCTGCTTGGGGTCTACAGATCATTACATCTGTTGCTTGAAACCTGCCTCCTATTCTCAACTTTGGTTCTGAATTTGCAAAAAGCATAAAGTAAAATGCTGTTCAACTTTTCCTAAAAGTAAAAAAAAAAAAAACAAACAACAACAACAAAAAAAAAAACCAAAAACCCAAAAACCCCCCCAAAAAAACAAAACAAAAAAAAACCCACCAAAACAAACATCCACCCAAAAAAAAAAAAAAAAAAAAAAAAAAACAAACCAACAAAAATGCTTTCTAGGCCAATTTAGCACCTCAAATTACTGTTACCTCCTGAAAATTCAGGCCTGAATTTCTAAACACTCAGGGGAAACCCAGGATTTTTTAAACAGCAAATTTCTTCAAGGTTGTGGATGAAGCCTAGTAAAAAGTTGTTCTCCAAACAGCAAGGCAGCTTCCCCTCACCATTTGTGACTCTCATCATTACAGCACATCTTGTAACAGAAGCATCTTTCAGAGCTTTAGGGAATAGTTTGTTTTCTTGTTTAAAGCCTGCAAAAAAATCCTGAGAAAACAGAAAAGGAAAGGTAGAAAGAGGCTGAGTACCAGACAAAATGGAGCAAGTAAAGCCACCATAGCCAACAAGCTGGCCTGATGGAAAGCACAGTCCCATGCTACAGGACAGCCTCAGGATTAGAAATCATGCCTGAAAAGTTTTAACTAAGGCATTTGTCCGACAGCCAAAGCAAACAAGAAGAGGCACAGGGAGGTGTTTTGAGGCTTTAAAATACTATTTTCAAGGTTGAAGGAGATCAGAGGCTCAACAAGGTAAAGCTGCTGGTGCCCATTAAATTTTGCAAAGTAACAAATCTGTGAAAGGGAATCATTCATGATCTCACACAACAAGGAACTGATGTTTTCAGGGAGAGCTCTGCACCCAGGAGACCTCCCTTGGACTGCCTTTCTCAGCTACCCAAACAGCAATGCTCCTCTCCCGTCACTTGACCTCTCAGCCTCCCATTCTGGAAAGCCAAGACATGCTATTCTCCTGCAGGGCAGGAGCAGATGTCTCTGGCTTCCTATCCCCACCAACAAGTGGGCCTTGGGCTGAGCTCTCAAGCACTGGTGGGATCAGTCCTGACCTGCATATGCACATCAAAGGGTACCAGCAACCCTGTTCCTTGCCATGGACTTGATTTAACACATCATATTACACTAAAACTACAGCCCAGGAGGCATTTGAAACATCCACAGTACACTCTCAGCTTTCTGTTTCTGAACATGTGTAAAAAAATCCCATTACTTTACCTCTCCAGAAAGAAAATGCACTGCTTTCCTTGGCATCTGTCTCCACACTTCTTCCACACTTTTCTCTGCCCTGTGGTGGTGGTGGTAATTGCTGCTGTTACTGAGATGCATGAGATTATGCAACTGTCTAGCATTTTGATTTAAACAGCATGGGGAAAAAACCTGCTCCAAATTCTATTAATAACTACCAGCCAGCTCTCTCCTTCTCTCCCTCCCCAAATTCCCATGGAAGGAGGATCACAGACAGATCCCTGCAAGCACAAACTATCAGCCTGACTGGATCAATAACATCCATGGTGCCAGGAATCTGCAATGCATTCTGGGTAATTAATCTGCCAGGGAAAGACAACCTTAATTAAGAACAGCCAAGCTGTTCTTTTTCCAAACCTTGTGCTTAATAAAGTCACAGTATTGGTTTGGCTGAGGATTTTGGTCTAAATTTTAATGGGTTTTTTTTTGTTCTTAACAAATGTTTTGAAAGCAACAGTGCAGGCAGCAGGAAAGTCTTCACACAACAGTCAGAGCTACAAACTCTTTACTTTGCCTTCTTGATGCCACATTGAAGGTGGATGATCTCATTATTTAAGATGCCTCAGTGCTGGACAGAAGCACTGGCTTCAGCTGGGATGGGCACTGCTGTGGAGAGGTTGCCTCCATCCATAAGGGGCCACAGTTGAGATAAAGCTGAGACCTCCCCTCCACTTCTTCGGAAGAGCATCCAGAACAAAAGTTTCCTCAGTAGGCCAAAGTCTCTGCATTTTCACAACCCTGCAGGCAATCTGGGAAATACCATTTCAGCCCTATCAGGCTGCAAGCAGTCATTTGGATATGGGCAGTTGTGCAGGTCACTCCACAGTTCCTGAAGCAGCTGCTGCCACAAGACAGTCAGAAATCCTCCCAGGCATCACATGATTATTTAGGAGGAGTACTGGTTATATTTCAGATACACAGAATTTAAGTTCTTTGGTTTTTTGTTTCTGGTTCTACTTTAAACTCTTTATTTCACGCATGATAAGTGTATCTATAGCAACACTTCTTCCAGTGTGCTCAGGACCTTTTTCTGGTGCCAATGTCAATTGGTACACAACTCTACCAAGTCCAAACTCTTATTCCTCAGGGCAAAAATGGCCAAAGGGTGACCACATCCAAACTGTCCATTGCTCCTGATCTGTGTCAACTCCTGAATTTTGCTGGGTACTCTCATGCTGACAGCTTGGGCCAAAAGGAGGTCAAAATCTGTGTTAACAACTTACCAAGATGAGCCTGGGAGTGTTTCCTGGACATCTATTCATGACAAGGATGTCTCAAATATTCAGAAAGACCCAAGAAACTCCTCCCAAACTGGCACTATATCCCAGCAAGGACTTGGTCAGCTGCAAACAAAACCTGCCTGAAGCAATTTGCACAGCCAGTTTTGAGGGCCTAAAAAGGTATGTTCCAGAGACTTTAAAAAAGGATCTCTAATTTCACCAGCTCTGCTTATCTTTGCAGGTCAAACTCTACTCATCTGTCTGAAGCCAAGGGGGGGCTCCATATTTATTGGCAAAAATCAGCATTTTCCCTAATGGTATCCTGGACAGAAGGTAATTATGGTAAAGGCTGATGATTTAACTCCTACTATGGGGACAGAATCATGACAGCTAGATTAAAGATGTCCTTTATATACCATCACTGAGCAAGAGAACATGATAATGAATGAGTTAATTACACCAGCATTTGAGGCTGATACTACCCATCTGCTGCTTTGATTAATTAAAACTCTGATGGACAACAGTGAGGCCCTTCTCAGGTCTGAAAGCAATTAATTGCCAAAATCCTCAATAAATCTAGCAGCATCACTGACTGAACTGGCAGAAGAGTCCACTGTGAACAGCCCCAGAACAGAGACAGCAGAGCATATAATGGAGTTTGAAGTATCCCCAACATGATGCATTAATCTTTCAGTGTCGCTGGGAGCTGGGGCCTAGTAGTTTTAACTTCTTGTTTAATCACCTTTTCTTTCCTCTCAACATCAGAAGGGGCAGTCTCAGTAAACCACATGAACTGCTGAAGAAATTAAGGGCTTTGGCCCTTTTGGTTATTTGTCCAGGTTCTCCAAGCTGTAATGAATGGGTTACATTTTTTCTCTTGAGTGTTTGTTCTCCTTCGACTAGTTGTAACCAGTCCTGAAAAAGAGGGATTTTAGAAAAGCAATGGGAAGCCAAACTCTTCCAATGCTTCCTGTGTTCAGCAATCAAAGAATGACAATAATCAGCAGCAGTTGCTCAGAAAGTAGTGACAAACTGGGCACCTGTGGGCAGGTCAAGGGAAGACTGAGAAACCAGACACAAACCATGTGTCCCGATTCCATCAGAGCACAGGCAGGGCATGACAGAGCCATCAAATATCCTGAGATGGAAGAGACCCACAAGGATCATTGAGTCCAACAGGATGAAGCTAATCAAGGCACTTTCTATTGTGAGAAATCCTAGACTCCAGAACTGCTTTCCAAAGAAGGGAAAAGAGGAAAGCCCTAGTGCACAACCATTTAAACCCAAAAAATGTTCTCACTGTACTGCAGAAAAAATGCCCACAGCCGGGGAGGGGGGAGGAATTAGTGCTTTTCACTTTTTGCCTTCCATCTGCACAGAAGTTTTACAAATTAAGCACAACTACAACACAATGGGATTTTGAGGGAACACCACAAAAATCCACTTTCTTGTGCAACAAACAGAGCTAGAGGGTACCAGATCATCTTCAAAGCCAGTGCAACTCACACATGTGGTTTGGAGGCCTTGCAAAAGGTGCTGCTTTTTCAGAGAGAGGGGGAGAAAAGCCTTTCCTTCCATTTTTATCCTACTTATGCATTGTTAAGCAGTTCTTGCATTTCACCTCGAAGAGTAACAGTTGAGGAAATAAAGCTTCTTCATGCTACAGATCCAAGGCAATGATTAATAACAATTATCAGCAGTGATTAGTCAATATGGCCATAATGCAACAATCCCTCTGCCTGCCAGTGAATTGGAGGCATCAGTGCATTGGATCATGCCAGCTGCTCTCATTAAATACTGCCTCACTCCTGAGGACAAGAGGACAGTCCTCTGCAGCTCAGCTCAGCATGATGCAGCTGCAACTTCCCATAGCTTCTCAGGTTGGAACGAAACAGCAAGAAGCAGACAAGAAAGAGCAAGTTTAGACATGCTGAAGTAAATACAGAAACAACTGCTTTATGATCATGGAATGGTTTGAGTTGGAAGGGACCTTAAGGATCATCTTGTTTCAACCTCCCTGCCTTCCAAGCCCCATCCAACCTGGCTTTGAACATTTTCAGGGATGGGGCATCCACAGCAGGCAACCTGTTCCAGTGACTTGCCACCCCCACATTAGGGAGAGGGTGATTATGGCTCTTATTGCTGGGTCTTTAGTTCAGTAATTGAAAAGGAACCATGTATCAAGGGGTAAGACATGACCCAGTTAGCAGAGGACAACAAAACAGGTTTACTCACGGAGTTCTTGTTTCAAATTACAGTACCTGGTTCTTACAGTGTTTCAAAAAGCAAACTTCTAATATACAAGTAAAGTAACAATGCACTGCTTTTCCAGTTACAGAAAAAGAGGAAAACAGTCAAGGAAAGAAATAGAGCTGAAATGGGGAAGGTACTTTCCAACAGATGCTGTGGCCATTTGCAAATAGTAATTACTCTTATCTCGATCTGAGCAAAGGAGGGTGAGAGATAGATGCCACATATGTACCTATATTTCTCAGAAGAAGAATGGAAGAGAAATTAGAACAGACCAGATATTCAAGGATTAAAATTTTTGAAGACTAACCAAAACACACAAGGAGCTGTTATTGCCCAGGTGAGCCCCAGCTGCCTCAAGGTATGTCTGCATCATGCAGAACAGAAGCATGCAGAAGTGCCCTAGGCATCTCAGAAAAGCCAGCTAAGTCAGAACTGTGCAAGTATCTCCTCAGAACACTGTGCTCCCCTGAGCCCAAAGGGCAAGAGGAGGTTAATCTTCCACCAATGCATTTTAAGGCATCTTCAGGAAGCAGATAATGTGGCATGTCTCTGCAGATCAGCTGACATGACAGACAGGTACAGACATGTGCATCCACTGTGGACTGAATCCATTACTCAACCTGAGATTTGGGTCAGATTTTCTGACTCCACCTGCAGCTCAACTAAAGAGCATTCCAAAAACCAGAGAGCAAGGATGTGGTAGGGATTTGGGGTTTTCACATCTTTTTGCTTTCTAACCCCTCCAAGTATTACATATTTAACTCATTGAATTATCCAAGATCCCTTCCCTTGTTGTCCAGCCCAAAAGACTGCACATGCAGGAAAAGTATGAGAAACCATGCTCCAAGGACAGGGATTTCTTTTCTTCGTCCCAGTTTTAGATTTAAGCCCATTTCACATATCAACTTTTAGTGTTAAAATTTTAGCTCCCTCCAAAGAATCATGTTAGAAGAAACACTTTTCATAAGAACATTAAAACCTTACTGCACACTGCAAAGAGAACCATCATTCCAAGCTCCCTGCAGTATTTGGCCATTACAAGGTAAGATGGGGATGTGGGTATAACATTAGCTTCAAATTTCTTTCTTACCACTGTCAATTTGAGGTAAGCCCCAGTGTTATTTTTACCCACTGTAAAGACCAGGTACTACAGAAGAACTTGGTGTAACCTGCCACACTGCAAAACAAGTGTCATATTGAATTAGTGATTCTCTACTGCACTTCTGTCCTGTTCTTCCACAAGCAGGCATGTAGTAGAAGAGCAATAAAAATAATTTAAAAATCACTTTCTAACTCCTGTTTTATAAACCAGTTAATACCTCCAGTTACATAGCATTATTGTCATGGACAGTCAAGAGAAGTACTAATTAGCCTGGCACAATGAACAATTGCATTCTCAGATCTCAGTGTCAGGAGAATATCTCATTTGTACCTTTAGAAGCTGTGTGAGGAGGAAGAGGGGAAAACAAAACCAGCTCTTCTCTGATGTAGTATAGTTCTTGACTAACCAGTTACTGCAGTGTAGCTGCCTTATTTTTGTCATAGACCCATCTGGATATGCAGAGGGACTTATTTTATTCACAAGAATATGTAAAATAAGCATCTCTCTGATGAAGTCAATGAAACTGTATTGATATGCAAACCAGCAAAAATAAAATTAACAGTGACCCCAAAAGCTCCAGTGGCACAGACTCTGCTCCAGACCATCTCTTTTGCAGAGTAGGTGGAGCAGTATCATACAAGCAGGTTGAAACTTTTGGTTTAGGATCACAATTTTAAGTTGACATCTCTGCAGCCTGCGCCAGCTTTTGGTCTTGAAAGCATATATGGGTGATGCTCTTTCCTTCTTCATGCCAATGTATAGATCAATATGAACCTCTTATTCATCTAATTATAGCTGCAGGGGGGCTCTTTGCAGCTCAGGTTCATTTGTCTCCCTGTGATGTTAATACAATCAGGCACAAGAATCACTTCATTAAAAGATCATCTATGCTTGATCTTATTTGAGCTATAAAAATCATTTCTTTGTCATACAAACAGTAGGGTCAAAATTGCCAAGCTAAATGACTCACTGTAATGCAGGGAGCAGAGTTCAGCTCCAAAGAGCAGCTGCCACTAAGTAAACACAGCACTTCCACCATGATTCAGATGGAGGATCTATCCACTGCACAGATAAATGGCCACTCTGCAATCAGGTACAGGGAGGAAATGAGGAGTACATTGAATGTAAGGTGCAGAGTATCTGTGGCAGAACCCAGAGCAGAGCCTAGCTCTCCTTTACTGTAAAATCATGTCCTGTTTTATTTAGTCCACCTCCCGACTACATATCCCCCCAGAAGTGCAAAACACAGGGTTGGTTTGTTTATAGTGTGGTCAAACAGACACTGTCCTCAGAGCAAAGGGCCTCTTTTCTAAGCAGCTGGTGGCCCAGAGGGGATGAGACCTGCAAAGGAGGCTGAGAGTGTCCCAGAAAATGCTGCTTTAGGTTGGTACTTCATAGTCACCTCCTAGATGCAGCTTCCAGCTGGTCATCCTGTGAATATACCCTTATACAAGAGCACATCCTCAATGATACAGACACAGACTAGAGATTAACAGCCAAGAGGAATCAGGTAGAGGAAGGATTTCAGTTTGAAACTCTGTTATTGCTAGAAGATGCTTTAGCCTCTTGAGTACAGACAATAAGGGGGTAAGGGAACAGCACAACCAGCCCACTTCCACTGGATTTTTTTCAGATCTAACCTATTTTTGCAGACATCATCTGAGGACATCTACCCTCAAGGCCTGTGGGTAAAGAACAGTTTCTTTGTTAATTTTGCAAGGAAATCAATGCAGCCTTGGGACACTGTAACATGCACACAGAATATGCAGGCAGAGCACAGCCTTTGCCACTGCCTGTGCCCCAGCCCAAAATGGGCATCTTCAAAATCCTCCACAGGAACAATCTTGCCCTGCCTACATCTGCATTTCTACCAATACTGACCTATCTGTGAAATCAGCTGAAAAATAGGAGCAATACTTGTTCTTTTGAAAACCTCAGGATGAAAGTAAGCTGTTACAGTACTCTCTGTGCCACTAAGTTATTAATAAACACACAAAGTCCTGAAATCTTTTTAGCAGATTCTCACTGAAAAAAACCTTACAACCTGCACATGCTAGAAATTCAGCAGCAGGGAGACCTGAATTCTTGGTTCATTACTCATAGAAGTTTCTGGACATGAGTTAAATACATATGCTTAACACCATAACTGCTCATACAGCAGCATCATAATATGAGTTCTTCTCACCTTATCATCCAAAATGATTTTCAGGAACTAGTGATCACAAGTAAGTCAGGGAGAGATAATTATAGATCACCAAGTTGACACTGGCTTCAGAGAGCAGAGATTAGTTGTACAACAAGATGAAAAGCTATAATGGAGCAGCCTAGCACAACAAATTGGCAAGAGGTCTACCATGCAGCATTGGAGAAATAGTTATGTCCCCAAAGAATGGTACCTTGGAACCTCATTGGTACCCTTCTGGAGAGGTGGCTTTTGAAAAGCCATTATGACAGAAGGATTTGAGGGGTGTCATTCCAGTCCCCAAGAGTCAGAATCAGATGGCAATTTCCTGCAATTAATGGTTTTGATTGCCAAACCTGGAAGTGCAGCACACATGGCTGATTTTATCTGAAGGTAAGAGCTGGGAATGAAGCACAGCTGCAAAACAGGCTGGAGGGGGAATCATGTGGCTTGGCTTCTGCAACTTAGCAGAACTGTTTCTTTAGCTGATATCTGACTTCAAACTGTATATGCTTTTTGAGTTGCCTTGCCCTTCTCTTCCTCTTAGTTGCCTTGATGCCTTTAATTCACGCAGGGAAAAATTCATGCTCCACAGACATGCCTGGCTTGCTGGGTACCAAAAAAATCCCCAAAAGAATCTAGAGGAAGAGCATTCACAGCAGTTGTGCAAGCTTCCCTGCACCCTGCCACCAGACCATTTAGAACCAGATCAACCAGGCTGCCAGTCCTAGGTGTACCTTGGGATTTTGCCTCAATATCATCCATGCAGTCAAAGCTACCCAGAGGAAAATTGTAGTGCAATGAAGACATCAACTTCTGCCCCACTGGCTGGTTTCACATTGTCTCTGAGAGTACACAGGAAATCCTCAGAGGCTTTAGGAAATCTTTGTATGACAAAGGGTACATTACCTACAGATGCATTTGCTCTTCTAGGAATTGGAAAGTGGGGTTGATTGTTTCTTTAAAGAAACAATGCAGAGGGGCTGGACTAGATGACTTTTCAAGGCCCCTTCCTATGCCACAGCACATGCCACAGTTGAGACAGCCACATACACAGAGTGTCACCATACAGTATCAGAAGGCTCCAATCCATACAGAGTGACACCAGACCTCATCAGAAGGCTGCAAGCATCTGCCCTTCTTGTTCTTTAGCCCAAGCTTTTATAGCCCTCATGTTCATGCGTTGCACCTGTGTGCCCTCTGTGCCCTTTGGTGGTTGGTCAGTGCCCCTGGGCACTCCATGGCTCATTGCTGTCAGTGCTGCTCACCCGCTTCTCACAGCTGGACCCGCTGGGGATGAGGCTTAGCTGCAGCCCCACTCCAATTACCACAAACTGTGTGCCTACCACACCTTCCAACCCAAACTACTCTATGACTTAAAGCCTAACAAAATATAGAATTACATTCCAATAATTCCTGCCATTCTGCAGCTACTTAATGAATGATAGAATTTTCTTCAGTTTCGCTCATCCCATAGGATGAATTTTTGTACCAGCTACAAATCATTTGCAACATGGCCTAGAGTAATTTTTCAAGACCAGATACTGGCAACCTAAAGACCAGATTCCATCACAAGGAAATTCCTGCACAAAAACTTCAGCAGTTAAACTTCAGAGAAGGATTATTATTTTGCTTTGGATACCTAACATATGTTTTGTCAATGTAGTTGTGACTTGGAGTTTCAATTCTCTTTACTCCACAATAAATCTCTGAAACTGCACACAGCTCTTCTGTGAAGAACAGAATAATCTTCCCTTGAGGAGTGCACAGCTGTCCAGAAGGTGAAGCTGGTCCTGCCTTCCAGCACACATTCAATCTGTAACATATATCCATAACGTGGTTCCCTTGATTTCCAGTGGTCCCCTTGGGTATGTGTCATTCTTGTATTTTAAGTTACAGTGACCTGTGGGTAGCAAAAGGTCATTCTTGCATGTTTTTCTCTCATCATGTTTGCTCCTTTTCACATGTCCTCTGTCTCATCACAGTTCTTACTTCTGAATCATCATGAGCTTTAGGTTAACGGGGATTATACACAATCTCATGTGTAAACCTCGAGCTGTGAGTCATTTGAATGCTAAAGCCTATATTACTCCTGTTTCCTGAGGACTGCGGAGAAATCTCTTGCAGACAAGCTACAACACAATTACATCTTGTCTTGCTGGACTAACCCTATTCCTTCTACATTGATTTTGTCACTGCTGCCCAAAGGGAACTTCACGACCATTTGCATTTTTAAATAGGTCAGTGTGTGTGTGTCTGGGAGAACTGTAAGTAAATGCTCATTATGTAAAACAGATCATTCTTTCTGGAATGTGAAAAGAGATATAGAAAGGCTGTTCTTTCCAATAATAAGCTTTGAAACCTCATCTGTTTCCTCTCCTTGCCTTTCAAAGTCATTAAGCGGAATAACTGCTTCTCCACTTCTCCAGAATACCTGTCTTTGTCTGTTTAATGTCTGCCTTTCATATATTCCTGGTGCCTGTGGGACACTTAATGGAACTCCCACTGTTCCATTTCTCCTCAAGACTAATGATCATGTTCTCCTCATGCCCAGGGAACATCACAATAACTTGCTTTTTTTTTTCTTCATTTATTCCCATCCCCCCCAAATCTTCTGTCATAAAACTTTTGCACTGACATACCTTCTGTATATGAAGTCTCATCCAACCAAAGTCCATCAAAAGTCTTTCATCTGCCTTCCCTGGGAGATACCGTAAGTAAGCAACTTTCCCCAATTACAGAGGGAGAATAATCAACAGGCAGAGAGATTTTTGGTCACCACACCAAGGTTGTGAGTTCAATGCCTGTATGGGCCACTCACTTAAAAGTTGGACTCGATCACCCTTGTGTGTCCCTTCCAACTCAGGATATTCTGTGAAACTGTGAATAAATGGCCCCTAATGAGCCTTCAACACAACTAGGAATAAAACCTTACTGTTGCTGTCCTCAATTAGTGAACCATATTAGATCTCTTACTTTCTTAGAAAATAAAACAATAAGAAAATTTTAATGCAGCTATGGAGGACACCACCTGTTTCTCTTACTGTTTAATTTACAGGTTGATTTAGATGGAATCATTGAGGATTCACCTGTTATAGAATTCACCTCTTCTGGAGTACCTCCTTTATCTTTCAAGAAACCTGACCACCAGATCTCACAGAGTTTTGAGCCACCCCTTGTGACAAAGCCACAGACCCCTTACAAACAACATGCAACAAGCCCACCCAGCTAAGCTATGTGTATTGTCCCTGTAAGTGCAGGTGCTCCCAAGTTTTCCTTGTTTGTTAGCCAGCAAAAGTACTAAAGACAGAAACCTTCCCTATCTCTGCCTCTTCAAGGCATTTCTGCAGTAAGTGCATTATCCAAAGATAATGTTGCTGTTGCTACTAATCAATGGCTTAATAGCTAAAAAACACACTGATAGTCCTGGTACTTTAAGGGATAGCATATAAAACAAAAGCAAGTTCATTAAACATATGCAATTTCCCCATCACCAAACCAACTTTCCTTCCCAAAATCTTTATTCCTCTTACTCAGGGAGAAAAAGGATATACTTACTGGCTGATGTTATCTTTGATGAATTCCCCCCAGAAAATGAAGTGAATCAGCAAGTTGAGCTGCTAGAAGATCAGATGTTATTTAAAGGTAGGATTCAGATGATATGAAAATTTGTACAGTACCCAGCACAGTTCTGTGAAAGGTGGATTACTATCACTTATGCTATGCTCTTCTTGGAGAGCATTTAGCCATCTAAACCTTGGTGTTAAACTGAAATGTAGAGATCCTACAGGTGACAACTACTGAAAGTTCCCAAGGACTAATAGGGAGGAATCTACATCACAATCACTAGATAAACATCATGTAATTTCTCAACTCAATTTTGCTGAGCCATTTCTTATGCTTTGCAGGAAGAGAAATGACACCTCAACATTCAGGACAACTGTGGACTAGATCAAATTCACACTGGACTCACACAGTATTAAGGCATCACAGGGAAATGCTCTTGGCTGGCTCTCACCCATTCAGATCAGGGCCTTCAATGGTGGCCTGCTAGGGACCAAAGGAAAAAAATTCTCTCCACCCCACTCCCTCCTTTTTCAGTAAGTAAAGGGTCCCTAAGCATTCTGACACAGCTCCTTGTGAAGTAACTCTTGTGAAAAGTCAGCAAAGGGGCCATTTCTTCACACTGCAGATGTACTCACTCCATGGGGAGAGAACATTTGTCATTTGACTACTTGCATTAGCAGGCTGGAGAAGGCATTCTTATACATCCCAGTCATATAAAACTCCAGCAATCAGGTACTAACAGCTATTTTACCTTTCTTTTCCTAGCATTATGTCTGATCCACATGCTTCAGGCAAAAATATCTGCACCACAGTTGGTCTCCTCAGGGGCTTGTGCTCCCCTTATGCATTGTCTCAGACAGCAGACAGAAAACGTTTCTAGTTATACCCTACATTGGAGGTATTTCTGTTTTCTGATAATATCTTGAAAGCTGCAAGATTCACTCCCTTCTGGAGGAAAAGAAAATGACAGTTATTACTGCCTATTATTGTACAGTAAAATAGGAAGAAAGGATGAGACAGAGTTGGAACTCAGTAAGACCAAGAAGAAAAACAATCCTTTGGTTTGATATATTTAAAGCAACAGTGAATATATTTCCATGGTCAACCTACTAATTCCATTATAGAGCCCCGAAACTTTCACAGCAGTCGATACAGCTGACTTGGTGCACAGGGAGGTGTCCTAAGAGTTAACACATCAGTAAATATATATGTGACCAAATCTGAGTACTTTTTATTGCTGCAAAATAACTCATTATTTGGTAACAGCAAAAAGTACTGTAAGTATTTCAGGTTACTGGCAAAAGAGGTGCTTTTGATGGTCAACTGTTGAGACTTGTACAGGGGAAGCATCAGAAGGAACAGAATTAATTTTACTGTCTTAGTCGTGCTGTCTTCACAAAGTTTATTGGGAAGAAGCAGATTAATTTCTATCCAGCTTAAGTCGTTAAAGTACAGTATGTGCAGAATCAGATGAGCAAAGAGTCTATTTTAAGGCACTCATCTCACATATGCACTACAGTTATGCCTAGTTTGTAAAAACAAAATTGAGAGGTTTTCTAGTTCCTGTTCTTTTATTTTCATAAAAGCAAGCACTATTCCAGAACAGTAGAAGAGGGAAGGTAGAGGGGGACATAATCTTTCCACTTACCAAAACTTGCTGAATGGAAAAATATGATCAAACTTTAAGCTAAGCTTTGTTCAAATGTTTTCCAAGTAATTTTCTTTATCTATTATCTAGCTCTATCTATTATCTCTATGCCAATTTTTTAATGTGGAGTTCAATGTGGGTATTGATCCTTTGGGAAAAGTAAGAGAGGCTAAAAATCACAGCCTTGCCTTTTTTAATATATCTATTTCAGACCTTCATATCAGAATATGACAGTATTACAAAAGAAAACTTCACCTATTCTGGTTTCCTTTATTGTCTTTAACATATGGTAATCTATTCCTCTAAAATTTTCAGGTTCAGTAATCACAAGAAAAGAAGAGTCCAAACTATTACAGAACTTCTTCTAGAGCTGCCCTCAAATCAGTGCAGAGAAATGCTAAACACAAACTCCACCCCCCAGAAAGGCAAGTCACCTCTTGCAGAAGTCAGTGCTGCCTCACTTTACCAGCACCTTTAAGTGGTGATGGTTTGTTGAAAGAACTGTTTTATTTATGTGGCAATTCTTCAAAGAATTAAGAAACAAAAGCCTGGGTGGGCCTCCAGTCCCCTGCTAGTGCTATGAACATTTTGAGTTTTTAAAAAATCTTTGTAACCCACATCTCAAAAGAGACACAAGAAAACTTGGAAGTTTCCTACATCTGACATTCACAAGTGCTCCCAGCACTGAGCTCCAATACTGTAATGGTACCGAGAGAAGAATGAAGATGGAATGGGAAAGAAAGCAAAGCTGAAAATTTACTGGAAATGAGTTTTCCACTGTCACAAACCAACAGCTAAATTTAAAGTGCTTATTTCACACTGACAGCGGTGAGGCTGAACAAATCCAAACCCACCCTTACAAGCACAGTAGCAACATCTACCAGTGTATTTGCCAGCTTAGCAACATGCAAGTCAAAACTCTTCTTTCCAGATTATCCCCAACCCTACTGAGATCACAAGGGAATTCCTCCCTTGCCTCATGTGCAAATGCAGACTATAAAAATGGCCTGTGTCTTTAGAATTCACAACTGAGATAACTGATTTTCCTTCCTCATTTTCTAATTCCAAAGATCCTGCTCCAACATCAAACAGACAATTCTGTCAAAACCCAAACACCAGAAAAGTTTGCAAGATGTAAATCCACCCTGACAACTAAGAGACACAGTGCAGCAGAACAGGTCTCTTCACATTAGAAGTGTTTTGATGGCACGTGTAACACTTCTGTGCTACATTCTAAGGACAGAGATGAAGCCTTGCTTTCAGAATTCTCCAAACATGTTGACATTATACTATTGACCTGACATTCATTTCAACCTGATTAGTCTCACACAAATTACAAGTCTTTAACTATGTCATGTTCTAGAAGTTATTTTTTATTACTGTGGCATATTGACAACTGTCCAAGAGGACAAATTTGGTTTCTGAGTACAAAAGGAATGAGACCAAACCTGAGAACTGCATAACAGGTGGCAGACCCCACTACAGTGACAGAGCAAAATGCTTTGTGCAGAACTGATATAGCCTAGATACTTACAGATTCACAGTATATTGTAACCAGAAGAGTCTTACTCTTCCTCTATGACTCCCAAACCCAGTATTTTGTCCTTTTCTGTAGAATACTCTCAGTTCCATGCTATGGTCCTAGATCTCTCACATGTTACTTACCCTTTCTGGTATAATACTTTTGAATATTCTCCACCTCCCAAAGTCCACCCTGCAATATATTTTTTTTTTTAGTCCACACCCCTATTCTAATTAAAGAAGACTTCAGAGTCTTCTTTTTTGCAGATGCTCTGATAATTTCTCTGCCTATAAAGTACATTACAAGGGATGTTCTGCTGCTTGCAGGAAAACAAATGCACTTTATGTTTCCTTTATAGCTGCTTTTGAAGCGAACACCTAACTGCTCTAGTGCTCCTGAGGACTGGTCAGTGTGGCAATTGAGAATTCTCACTGTAAACAGTGAGTCAGCCTACTAAACAGTAAGTCAGACTTTGCAATTGAAAATGAGAGCTTAAACTAAAGGCAAGATCTCTTTCATTGAATGAGAATCTGAAAGCTGGTCCTTTGCCAAAGAACAAATGTAACATCAGGCTGCTGATGTGACAGACCCTCACTAAGATCAAAAGCTTCTGAAGACTGAACTCGGAAGCCTGGGCAGAATGAAAGATGATCTTCTTGCCTTCCAAGAATTCACTTTTACTTATTTTGAATCATATATTCTCATTCCTCTTCTCAGTATTAGCAACTCAATCACCACACCGAGCCTACCTGTACATGTTGTGCTGTACAGGTAGCAAGAAGATCTATGCAGCAATTCTCCATGAACTAAATGTATATTCCACAACAGAAGCACTACAGTCTAGAAATGTGGTCAACTAAATCAAAAGAAACAAAGTAACTCCATATCCTGCTCACCAGGTTCTATATTCTGTGTGCTCTTGACCCAAGATGTTATTATCTCTGCAATATAGTAAAAACTAATTTACTGGGGTGTTGCAAAGTTTAGAGTTCATAAAGAATGGAATAAGTATACTCTGCTTCTGTGGAGGGATTTTGATATTCAATGTTTGCATTGTAGGCCCAGAAAAGGGGCTTTTGATAGTTTCCTTTAGGCACTGCATAAGTAGTCACCTGATTTTAGCAAACATGGCTCTGAAGACAAAACCTGACCTTTAAAATATTTTTATTGAACAAAAAAAATAAAGTGTAAAAGAAACCCCCAGCCACTATACTCCATATATTGGCCTTTAAAACACTGATCAAATAATCCTTATTTACAGTTGAGAAAAATATCTTCTGGTGATACAAAAGCTATAAAGGTCTGCAAAAATCACTTGCTCCCTGCTATCTGCATTTGAGAAATGCTTTCAACTCAGTCAGGATAGGATGTAAGACAGGAGAGAGTAGGTTGCTGTGTAAGGAAGTAGGGGCAAAAAACAATTGCTATTTCCCACACAGGAGCTGTTGGCCAGTATAAAGTACAAACATTCCACAACATTTTGCAACTACAGATCCTGATTTTTCCTTTTTTTCTGATCTTAATACCATTTTGCACAGTATATTTATACATTTATAATAATGAAACAACAGCTTTTAAAGGAATGAATCTGGTTAGAACAGACAAGCATGTGTGAAGGTGTCATTACTGTCTCTTCAGCTCTGTAATCAGACTTCAATGTCTCTTTCTAAGCAGTATTTGACTAGTTTGGATTGCTCTGTGTAGACACTACTCCATCCTGGTTACCAGTATTGACTATTATCACGTATCTATCACAGCTGTCAGTGTACAGCTTTGAGGGAGTCTTCTGCTCTGGGTTAGCAGTTCTCAGCAGTGTATGGAATGGACACAGAAGTGATTCATTCTCCTTTTAGTACCAGGAGCATCTACAGTAACCCTACTAGTTAGAAGTCTAAAAAAATCAAAAAGCCCAGCACATGAAACATGAAAATGTGTAACAGAAAGGGACAGAGACCTTGAGCTGTTGCTGAGCTGAGAGGAGAGAGAACCTGTAGTACAGAGATGACCATAACTACAGACCTGGGGTCAGTGTGGCAAAATCAGCACACCCTGCTGTGTGCTTTAGATCCTGTTGTGTATTTCAAACTATTAACGTGTGAGTCCCTGGCCTAGAATTTTTTCCCACAAGCCTCTGTGGTGGTTTTCATGGTGCTTTGTTGGGTTTTTTTACTCTATCTTGTTTTTTATTTGAGTTGGTTGGTTAGTTTTTTTAAAGCATGAAAATAAGAGACTTTTTCCCTTCTGTAACAATTAACCTATAGGGTTACCTTCACTAAATATTCAGTATTACCTGATAACCTTGCTGTGACATTTCTATCTTCCTTCCCAGGCAATGCAACAAAAGTTTCAGGCATCAGAGCAGATTCTCATTAAATTTAGTAGTGTTCAGCTAATACAAAGGACAAGCTAAATTCAGTTCTAAAGAAAAGAAAAAAAAAAGATGCCTCAAAGGTATTATTACTTCCCAAATACTTCAGACAATTTCAATCTTCTGTTCTAGTTTTGAAAGTCATATGACATTTATACCAGCTGGAAACTTTTCTGGGATTTCTGTTCTCATTTGAGAAAATAAAGATGGATGCACTGTCTTCTCATTAGCATCTTTTTTTGTGTCCCTTTTCACAGAGACATCTCTTCCAAAACTTTGCTTCTATAGTCACCATATATCACTGGTCACATCATGTCCAGCTGCAAACAGAAGAAACAGATTTGAAAGAAGCAGCATTGAAGTTATTTCTTACATGTGTTCAGTGCTGAGAAAACCAAGCAAATTTGCAAATCCTTATCATGTAACATTAACAGATTGCACAGAATTCAGTACTAATCTTCTATAAAGTCCAAAAACAAACCTAAAAATCTCATCTTCACATAATCTATGCAATCTCTGCAAATCTGAGCAATGTATAGATTTTTAAAAGTACAGTCCAAAGTAGAAATCTGTTTGTTATCGAAGCTTCTTTAAAACCATCTACACCATCAGCTTAAGCCTTGGAGACAGATTTGTAATGAGTCAGCCTGTAAAAGATGGCTAAAATATTTATTAAAAAACCTGGTATCCTTGAATTTCAGCAAGCCTATATAGAGAAGTTTAATTCAAAAGATCAAAACATCTTTTTAAAAATGTTTTTGAGTTTTCAACCCACATAAGTAGCTGTTCAAGGTCTGCAAACCTTTTAAAATGCTATTATAGTAAATTATACCAATCCACTGTTAAATGAGTGGCTCACTGGCTATTTTGAAGCATATTAGAAGACACATTTCACCCCTGTAAACACCTATGTTACTACATCACATAATATTTGCCATCATGAAATTATACACCTGACTAAGTTTTACAACGGCAAGTAAGTAATTTCATGTGGCTCTTCTGATTCAATTCCTTAGGTGTTTTCTAAGCCATGCACTCTAATAACTACTGCTTTAAAAAGCATTTGGCTCTCTCATTGCACCTTGCACTTAGAGCTTAATTCTAAAGCCACACTATATCTTTATGGTACTCACCAGATCATCAACATCACCACCTTCATCTGTAGGAGGCAGAGTTTCATTTTTCTGTTCTTTTGGAGCCAAGAACTAAAAAAAAAAAAAAATGAAAAATTATGCAATGAGGACAAAACTGAGAGCCTTTAATGTGAAATTAACAGAATGTCTCCTCTGTATATCAAAACAAAGCCACATAAAATGAAAAACAAGGAAGGAAGTGTTTTCTGGCTTCCACCCTTCAAAACGATATTAAACTACAAAAAACTTTGTAAGACTTGCTTTTAAAGGATTTTATGTGTCAAAAACCAGATGTAAGGATATGGTTCTTGAGACAATACATTGTGAGGCTCTAGAGCACCCTGTGATCAGGATGCTGCAAATATTATTCCCTAAACTAAGGGGGGATGAGAAAGATGCATAGAAGAGAAATCATTTTAAGTCTACTATGCCCACAGAAACAACCTTGGGCACAAAAAGTCTTTGAGACATCAGTGGCTGCAGCCTGGGACTATACATTTTTCTCTACCCATCCCTTTTTGTCCACTCTCAGATGGAATTCTAGATTAGATGGAAATTTTATCCATTTCAGTTTGACCAGGTTTATGATCTTAAAAAATATTGTGTGTAGCTACAAAATGCTCCCAATGATGTGAGTACATACAGGAGGGTGACCAATGGCTTCTTTGAGACATTTCCTACACACAGCATTCTAGTTCTGTGTTGAATTTTTAAGCTTCCCCATTTAATTCAATTAGCATTTACCAAATGAACAAAGATATGAATTAAAAAAAAACTCTCTAACATGCAAGATGGTTAGAATGCCAGTCTTAAAAATGGAAAATTCATTATGTAAAATTACATTGCCGTAGCTGCTGATACAACTCACCATATGCCCTTCACTTAAAGCATGACATTCATAAACAGAAGAGAAAGGTAAGTTGCTCAGATACTATAAAAACTGAAATCAAACATACAGACAATATCTGGAGTACAACCACCTCCAAATTATTTCACAGATTTTTCTCTTAGCCTAAAAAAACCCAAAAACACTAAAATGGTAGGAAAAAAATGGCAATACTCAACTCTTACTTAAAAAAGCATCCAGTTGTCTACAAATCCTAGTTACTACCTTTTTACCAATATCCTTAATATAAAATCTTTTTTTTTTTCTTCTTATTTTCTTTTCTTCTTTTTCTTCTTATTTTCTTTTCTTTTTTTCTTCTTATTAAAATGCACCAGAACAAGTATACAGAGCTATAAACAACGTTGTCCCCAAGAAAACAAGTATGAAGCTAACGAGGAAAAGCCACATTCCCAGATTTGGAGTCCTGTCATCCTTAAGTCAGAAACAACTTCACTATAACTCCAGATGATGAAAGAGAACAGCTAAGTAGAAAATAGCCACATTAAAAAGGCTATAAATACCTGCTTAGATAACTCTTTTGTGCTCCTAAAAGGGAGTTGCTGTTCAGCTGGGGACTTCAACTGTATCAGCCAGAGAGGTTGTGTAAGAGGTCATGGGATCCCTATTAACATCACCAATCTCTGAGACAATACATTTGTAGTGTGAAAAGCTTAAGCATTATTTTAAATAAATAAAACATTCTGATCCTCTCTAGAATCCCAGTGACAGCTTTAGGCGTGGGGTAAAATTCTGACTTTCCTGTTGCATCATCTAGGATGAAAAGCAAATACATCTTGTTTGGGTAACACCAAAGACACAGGATACAGGCAACCTCTGCCTCATTGTCTCAGTGACCAAAGGTAAGACCTTTCCTACATCCTAAGCAGCAACAACCAAGAGAAATATAGAAATCTCACTCCACAGACAACATTCATGTTCTAACATGCTGAGTTTAACATAGCATAGAGATTTGTGTAGCTGAAAAAAAAGGCAGGGAATGTGACAGAAGGAATTAGAATTTCAGGATGCTGTACACCTGTTTATCTTTTCTGTTGGAAGAGTTCTTAATCTAGTAGTAATATAAAGTAGATACTATGAAACTAAAAGCTAATGACATTTGTCAGCTCTGAAAGGCTTTTTGTGCCAGATCAAATTTCCTTTTTTCACATTTAATTAAGAGTCAATTGGTATTTCTGGAAGTAGCACATTTATCAAAATTTTTACAATCAGCTTTCTCATGCTAAATTATGCAAAGGAAACTAAAAGCTAGAGAAATGTACAATGAAGATTTGCAGTAAATTGAAACCTGAAGTTTCCATCAAATGCTGAACATCCAAAGTTGGATTTTTTCCCTGAAAACCTGTTTTACATTTATGCAAAAGCAAATGACATATAATAGCTGTGCTGAAATCATTATCTTCCCCAAAGCAACCAGAAAAAGCACTTGACATTCCTGCTCTTTTAACCTACAATCCTCATACTCTAAAAAGAGTACCTCCACTATCACAGGGAAGAAAAAAATTCTCAGTGATAGGAAAATATGCATGCATAACCTACCTCAAGCAAAAAGAAAAAGGAAATTTTGACCTGTCTAATAAGCAGCCTGGTAAGTCCTCCTTTTTCCTGCAGACAGCAACCCTATATAACCTGTAATCTTACAGACAAAACAGTCTTGAAACTACTAGCAGCTAGGAAACAGCACGTAAGAGAATGGGCTTTTGTGTCACAAAGGACAACACTGACAGAAATCCCCATGACCTACAGGCTTGCACATAACCTCTACAGAGGTGAAGAAAACTTGTATCTTACTCTGTTAGGAATTTTGAAAAAAATCCAATATAACCCTTAAGTGAAGGGTATCGCTTTCAGAAAACAAATTAAGCACTTTTGCAATCTGCTGTAGACCTAGGAAAATGCTGGCTCTGTATTACACAGGAAAACTGTGGCAGGGTTTAACTGGACCAAAGAGGACTAGATTTTATACCAGCCCCACAATATTGAGATAAAATATTCTAACCCTGCAGATCTTACTCCAAGAATACAGAGTCTTGCAGTTTCTTAATGAAAAAGTCATATGACTTAACAGACAATGGGAATTAGGATTCTGGGTTTGGATTTGGACAGTGTGTGAGGAGATGGTTATCAAGTGAATATCTGGAATTGCCAACTGCTTAGTTAGCAAAGAGATGCAATCCAATTACTCTGGAAGTTAAAGTAACTGTCATATTAGAGAACACTGCTGCAAAACTGATTTCATGCAATGGCTTGTATTCCTCCAATTTAATGGGAAGATATAGCTATTGTATGACCAAATGATCAATCACAAAATGACCTTCAGTCACATAATAGTTTCCTATATTGCAATATATGGTGATTGCAGGATGATGGTAAACAGAAATGTAAATTTGCAGTCAGTCTATAAATGCCTTCTCCAGCTTAGCCTGGCAGCTGTGAATCCACTCCATGATACTCTATCATTTGTGCTGGATTCCTATGCAGGCACAGTATTTTTTAGCCACCACAAGCTCACACTGAAGACAATGGTATGCTGCAAGGTCTTTGTGGTTAATAGATATTTCCTTAAGGAACAGTGGCTATTTCACTATTGGCTATTTCAATGTGCATTAGCACATTTTTTTTCAGCATCAGTGGTAGTTTCAGACTAGAAAGTACAGTTCTCAAGAACAATATTGTCTTAGGAAGTTTCCAAGTAAATTCATAGCACTTGAAGTAGATAAAAAGGACTGATACTCTTTAAAACCACTACTGGGGGAAAAGTTGCTCTGTACATTTATGTGTAATGATAAACAGCCAGAAGGTCCTTCATGTCTAGAAAAATCAGCATACTCTGTCATTTGTGTCCTGCACATGTGCTCAGCTTTCTGGACTCCTGGTTTGTTAGCTTTTCATTTTCATGACATTTCTGTGCCCTCTTCTCCTAGAGGTAAATTGTTACAGATGAAAAAAGCAGTTTCTAAAATACAACCTTTTTTTGCTCATTAACTAAATCATGGGGAACCTACTTCTACCCACTTCTGGCTATTGCTTATGGAAGGCCTGGAAGTTGCAAAAATCAATGTGCCATTTTTATAAAAGCAAAATTGTGATTCTAGACACAATTTTACCTTCAGGGGGGTCTGTGATACAAGGACCTTTTTCCTAAACTAGCAGCCTGATACAAAAACATCCATCTTATCCTCTCCACACAAATATAATTTTTGACAGCAGCTCTGAATTCTGATTCCTTCCAAAGAGAAGGCACCATTCTGCCTGTTACAATTCAGTCCTTTGTAACTGGGAGATCCTTCATTCATCACTGTAGTTACTAAAATGCTACATATCTGTAGAAATTATATCTGTAAATAGTCCAAAACTTCCATTTCCAATAGGATCTAATATGGTCACCAATAATACCCCCAGCATCACATATGATGTCCACCAATCTACAAGAGCTGCATGAAGTCAAAATATTGGTATCACTGCATATATGGTGAAAACTAGCCTCAACAAATTGAATTGCTGGAGCTCATAAAACCTTTTTAAAAAACTCAGATTTTTGAACTGGTGCTACCAGTGAGAATATATTTCTTTCTGTGAAGTTCAAATAGTGATCTTACATATGTAAATAGCTCTCTGCTGTTCCACTACACTGAGTTGCTGAAGTTCCTATTCTTTGTAGAGGATATTTTCAGATAATTTCAATACATGCTACTTTTTAAAGACCAATTACAGTAAAACACTGTAGTACATGCTCAGGTATTTTTGCTCTGAAATGCAGAAGTTTCAGTTGTGTGGCAAATGAACATTCTTATTTCTTCATATGGATCTTATTTCATTCAGCTGAAGATTTATCCACATAAAGTCTTCAGTGCCACAGCAAGGGCTCTATACAAACAGATGCTCATGAAAAAAATGATACCTTCTCAGCCTCTTCACCCGTCACCAAACTTCCTTCTGCTTCATCTTTAGTGATCAAAGAAATTCTTTCTGAAAAAAAAACCCAACATAAAAATATCATTAGAAGGCTTCCCAAAAATTCACCTAATGTTAGAAGTGAAAAAATGTTTCACATTCCAACTTCTGGATGTGTCATCATCACCAGCAGAAAAGAGTATCACTCAAAGGAAAATGTGACTTGCATAAATGAGTCAACTATGATATAAAATATGATATAAAAATAAATTAATGAGCATATTCATAAGCTTGCGGAAGTATCCATTTAGGAAACTGCTAATATTGTGACAATCAAACTAATGAGACACTGAAATCATAGATCACAGATGAAATGCTGAAAATCTATTAAAAATTACACTTTTAGTCATTCACAGCATGCTCTTAGGTCCTCAGCAAAAATTAACTCCTAGCATTCAGACACTTTTGCTGTGATTAACTAGTCTGACTACCAAAGTGCTGGGCCTGCCCCACTTTGCTCCTTGGTTGTGCCAGCAGCACTACCTTATGCAGTGATGTCCCACCCCTCCCCCAAAAAAAAACTTCAAAAAAATTTCCATTTATTTTGACCCCAACAATTTTTTCAGCCCAGTTCATCACTTGGCCATACAAATGCTTGTGCCTGAATAAGCAGCAGTGGGTGTGAGAGCAAAAAATAAGAGAGTCATAGAAATTTCAGCAGCAGTGTAAGTGTAGAATCCTCTCCTTGTGCCCACAGAGCCACATGGCAGGGTTTCACAAAACAAAGAAATTTGTCAAACAGATCTCCCTTTCTTCTGAGCCACTAACTCATTAACTTACATCCATCTTCTTTTGGTGATGACAGTCACTCATGACAAGACCCAATGCACATCACACTTGGTAGAAAAGAGGGGATGGGTCACATGGCAAGCATGAGAGAAAACAGAACTTCTGCTCTTGTTAGCAGCAAGTAAAAAGCAATTTCAGCTGCCTACTGAGAGCAGCCAGATTATGCATTAAGCATCAAGATTTCATTTCATCATGTTCTCAAAGGAAGATAATCTATGCTGCATGAAAGTATCATCTCTCTCTGTATTTGTTTGTTTGGTTGATTTTTTTCCTCAAAAACATACTCCAGTTTGTCAAAAACTCTGAATTATACTAACTAAAAACTATTCATGGCTTTGAAAGATCCAAGTTTGCTACTTTCAAAGTTCATTGGTTTATTTTTCCAAATTTATACAGAGAAAGTCCCCTACAGCACTACTGAATATAATGTTCTTCTCAGTGTTGTCCTGTGCTGTTTTTTTTCACATTGCTAAACAAATTCCCATCCTGTAATTCAAAGTTGGATGAAGTAGACATTACAGCATGTCTGCAGTTCATCACTTTGAATGGTACTACACAAAATCACATCACTGCATTTTATAGCATGCACCCTTCAGAGATACAGCTGGGCATTTAACAGATTTTCTTAGCATTGGTTCCAATTAAAAACAAGAGTATGATGTAAAAGATTTTTTTTTTAGACCACTACATTTTCTATTTGTGAAAATGTTCCTTTATTTATCACTTGTGTAGCCTCTGAATGTCTTCTAGAATGGCACTGCCTTGTACCTCCCAGTTTAATCATAGGTAGGTGTCATATTACCACATATTCTGTCCTTCAGGTTGCGTAAATACAAAATGATCAGTGACACATTTCAACGCTATCTATGACCTTTTGGAAGCTTAAACTGCAAGAATCTTTTTATAGGTCTGAGTTTTTTCCATTTATTCTGAAATTGTGTCTTCTCCTTACCCCATAACATTTAATTTGTCTCTTATTCCACGATTAATTTACCATTTCAACAAGACTTGGCAATGCATTATGAATAATGCTGATATGAAACTATTAGTGCAGAAAAGGAAAGGAAGCTGCAACATGAAAGTTGTTGTTTTCTTTTTTTAATAGGCTGCAGGAATGAAACTTATCAAAATGCTGCAGTGGGGTTAGTTTAAGTGCCCCACTGCTAATGAAGTTTTCTTACTTAGTAGATAAATGCAATACAACTAGAAATTATCTAGTTTTTATTAAATGCCATCCTACCTTGTACCATGATCTCCCAGAAATCAGATAAGGCTTTATCTTCCAACTTTGATTTCAGGGCCGGCAGAAAATCATTAAAGCACTGCACCTTGGACAGCTGAAAAAAATGTAACAGCAACTGTAAGCAAGAAATATTAAAACTACTAAAGAGGACTGCAAGCTTAATTCTTCATGAAGTCATTTAACATGGTGAATACAAAAGTCTCTACAGAATTTTTTTTGGTTGGTTTTTTTTTTTTTTTTTTGTTTTGTTTGTTTTTTTCTATTAAAATTGTGAGTGCTAAGGAAAGGTGAGCCACAAAAAGCACCTCCCAGAATGTTAGAAAAACTTTCTTGTAACTAGCTTTGTTGAAGAAGAAAACTGTAGAATTTTACTTTTAACTAGCACAAGCATCAGGTCATAGGCCTTCTGTTTTATGTTTAAACAAAAACAAATAGCAAGTAATACCAGAGAGGCTAGTCCCCATTCCCATAAAATGCAACTCTATTTCTAAAATTTGAAACATGCTTAAAGTTAAATTCTTTTTGCTGCAGCAATAGATTATCAAGCAAATAGGCCCATCATGCCTTTAATTTGAAAGAGGTCAAGAGTATTCACACATTGACATTACCTTCATGGCCTCCTCTCTAAAAACTCTGATACAGTTAATCCCTTTCATGTAGTACTGTGAACCTTTATTTTCCAAGAACTGATCAATGCGGTTTATCAACTGCTGACTCACTGGAAGACAAGGAGAAATAAACTGATAATTAAATAAAAGAATGCACACTTTCAAGGGAAAAAAAATCCAGCTTTTCTTTTACATCTCTCTTTTTCTACTCCACAGGCATCTAAGTAGTTAATCATACCCACACTGCCTCAAGCTATGCAAGTTGATAATTGTTATATAAGCTAGTGACAATAATTTCAGCCTCTCTGGAAAAGCCAGATATACTAGGAAGAACCTCAAGGATGTCCAAGGCATACTTTTCCCTGAAAGCCAAGAAAAAAAAGCAGTGGCCTAACTTGTTTGATAAAAATTTGGGATTCTAAAGCTTACGAAGGATAATGTTCTACAACACAAGCATATCCCCTCCCCTAAGCATCCTTTGCAATCAATGCATATTTCAATAAAAGCATTAAATTTACGAGACAGGTGTACTAATGTCAAACCAACATATGTAGGGTGATTGCAGTTAAAAGACCTTGCTGTTATTGACATCAGAGTATGTCTTGTCTCTTTCTTGCACAGGTAGTTTGATAATTTTTCATCACAGCAAAGAGGTTTGTGATTATAGAGATTATAAACTGTGCACACCTGACAGAAAGAATCAGAAGTAAACAGTGAGACCTGTTCCAACAAGAAGGGGAACACCAGTTTTACCCTTACTGTTGAGCTCCTAAAAGGTAGGTAGCTGTAAACCACTGCAAACAGACAAGAGAAATGTCACCCAAGAGCTCTGCAAATCCAAAGTAATTTCTGCTGGATATTAGTAATTTACTTTCTCTTCATGTTTACTTACAGTTAAGGAATTGTCCAATTTTACCCTCTGGCAAACACCTCAGCCAGGGAAAAAACAAGTGTGAGGATACAACAGTGATCTATAAACTCAGAAGCATTGTGAAAAGAATGAATAGGGAGTTGATAGTGCCCTGCCTCTCTCAAAACAAGAGCCAAGACTTGGGTTAAGAACAAACAATAAAACAGGATCTTTTGAAGCATACATCAGCAGTTAACCCCTTTACCAAAGGCTGATTTAAGTTTTAACAACTTAAAAAATGTCTGAACAAATTCTTAGAATTCTTAAAAGAGGATGTCTGTCAAGGGAGATTAACAGTGGTGTTGCCACTGAAGAAAAAGATTCAGGAAAGCTTTCTGACCAAGTCACAGCATCTACTTTTATTGTTCTTGTACTGTTGAAGACCAGTCAGTGGATTAGCAGAACCTCTCCTCTGATCTATAGCCCTTCCCAGCTCTAGATATTATATGGGCATAGACATCACTTCAAGAACCTCAGCTGTAGAAGCATCAACAAAGAAAAGCACCTACCAGAGTAGTGGAAGAAACAAGACGTAAACACACCAAGAAGACATTGTTTAAGTACAGTGTTCCTCTCTGCTCACTGTGAGCACGCACAGCACCAGCTGTTACATAATTTTCTATAAAATGCCTAACTGAACTGAATCTGAAGGACAATATCTCTGCATAGTGTGAAACAAGGCATGTTTGATATTCTCCCACTAGGTTTTCACAGTTTCTAGAAAAGGAGGCAGATAATGGTTCTGCCCAACAGCAGCTACAGCACAACTAAGTGTGCTAAAGTGCCTATTGTGCCAGAGGTAATCAGCTCACCAGTAGCTGACAAACTGAACTGAAGTCTAACTACTTAAGCTTCCCAAGTTAAGTCAGTCCATTTTTTTTCATGGTTAATGATTTTCTCATTAAATGTTCTAATTTCTTATGAATTGCACTAATAAAAGCAAGTCCTGCTGGTGTTTTCAGTGGTGGTGGTGTTTTTTTTAAACACTGCCTTCTCATTGATGTGTTAAATTAAAACCCCAGGCACTATAAGGGTGCAATAAAAGTCTTTATTGTCAGAAAGATTCCAGCATACTGTTTGAAATTATCAGACACTCTACTACTTCTTTTGCATTTAATTTTTTTTAAATCCCTTTCCATTTGATTGCCCTGGCAGCCATCAGAAGAAAAGACTTTCTTGCTACTGATTGTGAGATGCCCCCTTTTGAAATCTGTGGTAAGGAACCAAATGAAACCTGCAATGTTTTACCAGGAACTGAGAGTCCATAATATAGGCAGCAAACAGGTTACATGGCAACAGTATTAAAGTCACATTACTCTAATATCCTGAGGTAGCTTGGCTAAAAAGTTGGTTCTGTCTATTAGGTTTCCCTTAAATCATAGGCCAATGATGGATGAATCTAAAATAGACAAAAATTCATATGTTCTGATTAGACTACCGAATTACTTCAGGGGGACAAAAGTAATATTAAAGAGAGTAGATAAGGATTATAGCAGGAAATTCTTGAAGTGGTTGCTGTTCCTTTACACTTCTAATCTGAGAACTTCGTTGATTTCCTGCTGCCTTTTCATTAGTCTGAATCTTTGGGTCTGGATGCTGCAAAAAATAGATGTCCCTGTTTTTGGAGCCAGGCATGTTCTGCATAAAGATGTCTTTTTAACTAAGCTGTGATAAGCATTAACTCTGATGTATCCCAGACAAATCTCAGGCATTGATGTTTTGAGGAGTAGGTCCCTGAGTAACAAACTGACAGCCTATTCAGGCCACTCCTGTGTAATTGTAACTTTTTTCTTCTCGCCCAACTTCCCGAACTCCACACACACTTCAGGAAGCACTCCTAATAACCACCACATTCTGCAGAACGTCCCAAGAAATTTTAATGTTCTCTTTCCTCTTTCTACTGTACCTGACAGGTTAGATAACAAATACAGTTATTAAGGGTTGGAGAACTGCAGGAAAAAATAAATCCCGGAATAGAAGATCTTTTAGTTCTAGCAGAATTTAATCCCTTCCCCTCTGGCATTCAGATACATTTGCTACTCCAAAATACATTCACTAGTGCTGTCATTTTTTGTGAAATATGCCATGAACAATTATGTTCACTTGTTATCTCTGAACAGCTACAGTACAGAAGTGCAGTTATATTTTCATGTTTGTTCAGTTCAGCTCTTGGTCTCGATTACTATACCAATCAGATTATACAATAATAATAGCCAAAACTGTCTATTATTACAATCCAAGCTTGATTCCTTGGGGATTCCCCCCCCCCCCCAAAAAAAAATAAATCAGGTTAAAAAAATTTCTTCCTTTAGACAAAAAACTCCTGTTAATCTTCTGATTTATGTGCTGCTGGTGGTAATGATTTGTATTCATGGGCAGTGCTTAAAGTGTGATTCACTAACAGATCAGTTAAATCACCTGAAAATTAATTTTAAAATACTGCTCTGTAACATCTTTCTAGAACTGAAAAGAAGAAAGAAATTCTGAACTGAAAACTGTACTAATTTTTAAGGGTCTCCTTCGTCTTTAAGCCAAGAAATAAGAATTTTAAGACCAAGAGCTGTTGGTTGTTGAACTAATCCAATACCCTATGAGGTGCTGGTTCAGTTTTGAAATGGTGTCTCTAAATGCCCTGTGAGTATGAATCAGCATGATTGAGGCTGGATGTCTGAAGGACATACGACCCAAATCCCTGCTAAAAACAGGGTTCACTGTGGAACAGGTGCCTCAGTGCCCCACAGACTTGAGTTCCATGTAGCTCCAAAGATGGAGAGTCTCCAAGTTCTCATGGGCCCCTTTTTCTGTGTAAGTCCCATCATTGTGATCTTTATTATCTTTTCCCCTATAACATCTAATTCAAATTCTGTTTGTTGCAACTCAGAGCTTTGAGTCTCACCCAATCACTATGCCCTTCAAAGACAAACCTGGCTTCATCTTCTCTGTGAAGCAGATATACAGAAAACTTCAAAGTGATTCTATACACTCAAGTATTTGGTTTGCAAAACCCCTTCTAATGACTGAATCATTTTCATCAAACCAGTTATTGCATTTGGCCTACCTAGCAGTAGAGCATGAATAGTCTCTGAAATATACAAAAACATCCAGTAAGATAAAAATGCAGACAAACTGCAAAAAACATGCCAACAAAGAATTAAGTATTTGTTTTTTAGAAAACTATCTTGGCTCCAGAAAGGTCATTAACTGTACTTATTCCTACAGAAAATCTTGCAATGAAATATCATCATTGTTCACATGCAATTACTTATTCTTTCATCTATAATTTTCTAGAAATGCCTAGGAAAAAAATATTAACTAATTTACTATAAATACAGAAATGAGAGCTTAGTGCAATTTTTCTCTGGACATGCAGATTTCTTTCCCAGCTGAAAATCAGTAAATTAAAAAAGCTTTTTTGACATCATGTTCTCAGACAGGAGTACTGTAAGATGCAATGAATGTGGCCTATAAACTCACACAGAAAATTTACAAATCAAAGAAAATACTATGCATGCGTCACTACCTTTTTCTACTCCCCTGATTCTCTCTTATACAAAAGCCTATGAAAATACAACACAACACATCAGACATGATTTGCTCTCCAGAGATGCAGACATAGATGGAAACCTCCAAACAGGAGGATGAACTGGTAGTACATGGCTACTCCTTTGGCATTACAAAGATGGCAAGCACTGACTGCATTCTCTGAAGCCACAGCAATGAAGAAACTCATTGTACACCCTTGGGAGCAACAATTCAATTCTACTCGGGTAAACTAATCTATTTTATGTGCAATCATTGACAAACGTCAGAAGTTGTTATCAGGAGACATCTCTTTGTGATAACTGCACACTTGTGACTTGCTCAAAATAAGACCTGCATAACATGACATTGCTCAGGCCATGAATGCAAATAAGAAAGTAAGGATGTCTAGAGGGGAACACAATTCTAGTTACATGAGCATCAGCATTAACCAGTACGCTGAAACCATCAAACATATCTCAACATGTAAGCCCTAAGCAGCTCCCTGCTGTAATAAACAACACAGTTTTCAGGTAAAACCAAAGTCAACTATTGTTTCAGGAATTGAGCTGCCAGTCCAGAAAACCTATCTCTAAGACCCTTGCCAATCTGAAAATCCTTGATTTTCTGCAGATATGTATTTAGGCATTAGTGGCAAAGTTCTCACACAGCATCAAACACAGACTAGCTTCCACTTAAGACTTCTGCTATGAAAGGAACAAGCCCTGATTAACAAATCTCAGTGAGGGCACTGCAGGAAATATACTGGTACCTATTTTCAGTGATAAATATACCATCAGGACTTCCTACAAGCTCTTTCAGAAGAAAAAGAAAAATAATCACCTTGCCATCCTCTGGTACTGCTAACTTTATAATTTTGGTGTGGGTGTGCCATTAACCTGTAGCTGAATTAAAAAGCAACTGTAGTGTCAGTATTTAAAGTACAACTCTTCCTACTGCTACAACTTCTCTATCTACTAAAAAACAACCCACCTCCAATCAAACAGCTGAAAGGTCTTTCTCCTCCCAATGAAAGGACTGCTGTTATTTTAAAAGGTGAATGTAAGCTCTATTCAGTTAGGAACACTGTAGTAGATGTTTTTTTAATACAAGAAAGAAAAACAGAATGCAACTTAGCAGTTCTCCTGTCTGCATCCTGACACATAAAATGCTAACCTTTTTACAAATAAGTATTTGAATGCCACAGATTATCCTTTTCTGCAAAGAAATTTTATATTTCTTATGTTCTAGCAGAGGGAAAAAAAATCATCATTAAGTGATAAAATTATACCAAAAAACCCCTTAGAACCACTGAATAGTTTTAAGGCAGAATTTACTAGTTACATAACCAAAGTGCAATACAGCAAGCCATTAAAAACATGCCTGCAATGTTCAATATATTAAGCTACCTAAAAGGCTCTAAAGCACAAAAAGGATTATCCAGAAGAAAGAGATAATATGCAAAGTATGTTTTTATTTGTAGTGGCTTCTATCTCTCCTTTAAATGGGTGACTGCACTACATTCTGTTTAACTACACCTTATCATTACAGAGCAGATTACAAAGCATAAAAGCAAATTGCTCAAAATTTCATAACCTTCCAACCATGTACTGCAGTTATCTCCAGCACAGCTACCAAGTGGACATATTTAAACACTCTTTCTAGTTAAACCATCTTCAAGGATAATCACTATACTTATTTCTGCCTCAAAGCTTTCCTACATGATAAAATTTATCACCATAACAAAGTAGTCAACTGTTTCACAGTTTCTGTATTCTAATGAATTGTACAATGCTTTTTTTACTGCATCTTAATATAGCTGAGATTTAAGAAGACAACTCAATATTTTTTAAATAAATAATTTCTTCTGGGTCTAATGAAAAATCCATGTAAAAAAGCTAGCTAGCTGTCATAGAGGTCTGGAAATTCTGGAGAGAAATAGCTATGCAGGCTTTAAACATGCCATATTACAACTCAATATACCGCTAAACACACTCCTGAAACTCCATCCAAAAGGACCAAAGGTCTTGTTGAAATACTCAGTACCTCACTTAAGCACCTCTGCAAATCTTTCTTTGAAAAGCAATGTGACATTAGTGGCTATTTGGCAGATCAGGTTTATCCTTCCACAACCTTCCAATCACCCTTTATGAGATAAAGGACCCCATCCATCTTGTGCCTTCTTTTTAAGACACCTTTGGATTACATATATCTCTGTATAGCTACTCCTGGAGGGAACTACCATACAAATCAATGATAATTTCATAGCATTTTCAGACTTAGGCCATGCAAGCCAGTGCTTGACCTGTGCCTTGTGTTCATTTTTATCTCTGAGAAGAGTCAGTGCACACAGAGCCTTCTCTCAACTTTCAGATTACAAATACTACCTTTTTATTCCATTCTGAATTCACCTGTGCTTTCTTCCACTCACAAGCAGTAGGAAATGACCTTTGCATGTGAAGATTTAAGTCCCAGGCATGAGAGTCTCTTTTTTTTGTTCATGGAACACGAGACAGGTTTCTCACACTGTGCACCCCCACAGCTGTCCACTTCAGGCCAGAAAGATCCCAGGAATGAGAAGCTGAGACTCATTCTGAATGAGGCAGTCAGTGAATACCAAGGGGTCTTCGTTAGAAACATCTGATGAGCTGCTCAGGTGCCTCAGTGTAGCTGTTCAGTGCCTTTTTACCCAAAGACAGCTACCTGAGAATTAATTGGGGAAGGCAAGTATTAACATGGGAATTACAGATGACACCTTCCTTGGCTGAGAGGCACTACAAGCTAACCTGTAAATTCCAGAGCAACTCACATTGCACTAGAAACTTATGTTTAAACAAATGAATTGCATTTACTGAACTCTGAAAGTGCTACTAATATAATTAAGATAGACAAAAGTCATTTACCATCTTTGAAGTCAGCATTTTTCTTCCTCGCCAGAATTCGGAAATCTTCTGCTGGGTTAACACTGCCTACCTACAAAAAGTACAAAACCAATTCAATTGTCTTCCAAAATGCATCTCTTTCTTCTTGTCAGGCAACAAGAATCTTTAAATTTCTTTTTATTTGAATATTTGAACTGTGTACTTCTCTGCATTCAGACTCAAAAATGCAAGTCTTCTAAAGTGCGTTAATGCACAGTACTCCTGGCAAAAGTTGGTTATGACATGAGCAAGATGAACTCACTCTGCTGCACTGTTACAAGTCGACCACTTCCCTGGTGCTGAGAGGACAGAAGCACAGCACTTCAGGTTATCTGCTAGTTCAGCTTAGAGATCTTCTGTAGCACAGACCTCTTAGACCTCTCTAATCTCACCAGATGCTTAGTGAGGAGCGTGGGCTCCATGGCACATGGGTACAGAATCAGTGGTTTGCCACTCCAATAGGACCTCAAAATTAAAAGCTTGCACTTAAATCATCTAGGCTTTCTGGCAGAGTCTAACATCTTAAAGTCTAAATGCTCTAAATGGGCATGGAAATGCAGAAACCTTTCAAAGGAACTAAAACCAGGTCAAACATAAATAAACACTGAAAAATGGATGCATTAACTTGAGGGGAAAAAAAAACAACAATCTTAAAATTTTCTGTCAGCAATCATAATTCTACTTTTTTATGCTTTGCTGTCAAAATAATTAATGGACTTTGCAATAAGTTTGCTTGGTCTCACTGTATTTCTTCAAGATCTAGCAATGTCACTTTTCAGGAAATATCAGAAAATTATATTAGAAGTGCAGAACACCGAAATCTTTTTAGACTTCAAATATTTTTATAAGTATCAATAATGCTTTTTTCAAAATGAACCTTAAAGAACAGCACATCTGAAAACAAGAGAAGTTATAAAAAAATATTTAATATTGAGCTAATAGGAAAACATTAAATAAAGGAAGGTGCACAGTTATGATACAGGTTTCATCTAGCCACCAAATTTTAAGTTAGATCTAGTGGCAAGATGAAGGCAAATTTCTGATTTAGACCCCAAATTAATGCAGAAAACAATGTCTAAAATCAGAGCAATACTTTTGATTAAATACACAGAGGCAACTTTTATGTTGCAGAAGATATGAAAGACAGCAAGAACAAAATTCAACCACTGAGCTCCAATTCTGTTTTCTTCAGATCCTCAGGCTTTCCTTTTAGAGTTCTAAACACCAGGAGAGAATTTTGTCCTAAAATATCCATGACTGATGGAAACTTGTGTTAACACATGCCTAAGGGCAGAGAAAGTTGTCTTCAGAATCTCTAGCAGAGTCTCAAACGTACAAGTAGACAGTATTTCAGTTATGTTTCAGCTAGAAACCCTCCTTTTATCAGGAATTCTGTATATTCACTACAATAGACCTAGAGAATTAATCTTTCCCTTTGATAATCAGATTTGTAAAAATATGCTTACAGAGGTGATATTGCCTTCAGCAAGTTTCATAATGCTAAAGCTCTCTTCCTCATCTTCAATTTTTGGTTTCTTAAGGCTGGGTTCATCTTCGCTGCAAATGAGAAGAACAAAAATGAATACAAACACTTCAAGATGACTGTCCTGCCTACTACCAGGGAGTCAATAAATTAATGAAATATACACTGAACTAAACTTCATTACATAACTGTTCCAAAAATCAACACTTAAACATGCCTTATTTTTCCCTTGGGCTGCACAAACCAGACAGTAGAAACAGACCAAACTTCATATTCACATACAGCAAAGGCATCACTTGTAGAAGGTACGAGATTCTTACTGCTTATTTCAGGTGTGAATTTCCTTATTCACACAAACCTTCTTCATCTTTCTAAATACAGAATATCTCCAAACACATTATTTAGAACTTCTGTGTTGAGGTAGCCTTGATAATTTACAGTATATAATATGACGTTTGGTATTTTCACTAGGTTTTTTTTATAAACATGAAATGTAAGTGAAAATGCACCATTTTAGTAAGACATTAATTTACTGTTCAGTCACTACCTGCTAGATCACATGAGAACTCTGTAAACTTGCAGCTTGTATTTGTTAAAACCTGCTAGACAAACTCCAGTTAAGCAGATCAGAACTCTCTTAGGACATTTTAAGCTACATCTCAAAATGCTTTCAAAAGACTGTATTTTTTAAAAGTTAGGTGTGATTTTGGGCTACTTTCTTGCTTTGTCCTTACAGGTAACATAGAGCAAGGTGTACATTCAAACTAGGAACTTAATTCTAAAATGTAACATGCTACACTTCAGAGCACATCTCAGCAACAGGAAAATCCAGATAATCACAAAAGGGGAAGAAAATTAGATGCTGACAGGCTACTGACACAGACAAATTGATTTCCATTTAAGAATGACTGAAAGCTACTCAGCAACCCAAAGGGCAGGATTTGTGTTCAAGGAATCCCAAAACAAAGTAACAAGTTTTTCTGAAAAATTCTACTGCTGTGAAAAGAAGAAACTGCATGATGATGTAGGGACAAAGCCAGAGATCCTGGATTAGGAGCCACTTTTCATTCTGCAAGATTAGAAGTGATTGCAAAAACTGCACTCCATGTTACAGAAGCAATCAACTATTAGAAAGAACTTGTGCATTCTTCCTTTTTGCTTTCCATAGCACACTCCCTCCCCTACTTTACAATCATTGTCTATCTCACTTTGTTTCAGCAATCTTCTGTGTCCTTTACTTAATTTTGTCACTACCAAAAATGAAATCCCTTCTCCTCAGCAACTCCTGTCATTCACCATAACCTTACTTATCACTCTAGGAGAAACGATGACTTTAGCTATGCCTAGGGACAAGGATAGGATACCTTTGCTTCATTCTCAACTCTGCTGACTTTCTGGCTAACCTTGAACAAGTTGCTTGATTGTTTTGAAAAACCAGCGTGTCTCTCTGTAAAAGGAGAAACTGATACTTATCAACAACAGAGAGTTTAGAAACTCCACTGGAACCAAAAATCTTGTATATTAACATGGTTTGATGAAAGGTGTAAAGAACAACAAAAATTCCCTTTCAGAATATTTTCCTCCAAAAGTATATGGCAATCAATTTTCTTCTTTTTCTTCCTGCATTATTTTTACCGATTCAAAATGCTTTGGGATTGGAGGAAGGAGAAAATAAATGATGATGCTGCATTTAACAGCCTAGGACCAAATCTACAGTTGTCATTAATCAGTGCAGCACAGCAGAAACTAATGAATTCATAGCCATTTATACCAGCCAAGGATCTGACATTTAGAATATGCACTGATTAGCAGTATTTTTAAACTGCAAAACGTGCAATTACTATTTGAGAAAAATTAATAAAATACAAGATTAATTTAAAACACCCACTTCTACATTAATATAGAAGCCTCTCACATCCTAAAAAGCTGTATGAGATAACAACCTCTCCATAGCCAACCTAAGAAGGAAAAGGTAAAATGTTTTCTATACTACTGGATTTTTTTTTTAACTACACATATCTTAAGCAAAAGTGATACAAATGAATACTGAAATCTCTATTAAGATATCATGCCTACAATTATGCTGATTTAGTCCCATTAGACCTTAAACATTAACAGAGAAGAATTTGGTCAATATGATGACAGGAGGTACAAATCAGTTTTAGAAAACAAAAATAATGGTCAAGACATCTTCTAAACAGTGTTTCCAAATACTTAAATGCAACCTATATCTTAGTATTAATGAGTTGAATCTCATAGAACCATAGCATTTAGAATCACAGAACGGTTTGGGTTGGAAGGAACCTTAAAGATCACCCACTTCCTACACGCCTGCCATGGGCAGGGACACCTCCAACTAAACCAGGCTGCCCAAAGCCCCACCCAGCCTGGCCTTGAACACTGCCAGGAAGGGGCATCCACAACCTCTCTGGGCAACCTGTACCAATGCCTTTGTTATTTAATATTTTCCTTAATCATTGTTGCAGAGTGATGCACTTTTCTTGATCCAGTGAATAAATTATATAATCTCAGCTTTTCCCCAAACACAGAACAAAAACATACAGTTAAGACTGCTGTTGTAGCAATGATAAAATACTACCAGACCCATTCATTACTACAGCAATACCATTATTCTGCAATTTTAAACAAATCCTAACTATCATTCATTCTTCTTTGCATAGTTGAGTCTGTATCCTTTTACTTCATTTACAGTTTTTTTTTTTAAATAATTTTAATGCCCAACATCAATTTCTATCTGCATTACTTTTACAACTACTTTTATCACCCCTCTAAAGGAAACCAGTTTTTAAACAAAATAGATTTCCTTCTTGCTTGTCAGATGCTTTTGGGAAGATATATTTTAAAGCAACTAACAGTAATGGGTCACTGCTTTTTGTTTAAATTCTCTCTCTAGCTTGTTTGAACCCAATTTTTTACCTTTTATTTCTAATCTGGCTCTACCACTTTTTAAGCTATACATATAAATGTACATAAACCCAGAGAAACTGGGGCATGGAGTAAGGAAAAGAGAATTTAATCAGTATGAATTCACAGACACACCAAGGCAACAGGAATACACTGAAATCAGCAACAACAACAACAACAAAAGCCAGGCGTGTCCCAGTCTGTAGAAAGGAATGTGGTCATTAGCCTCAAGCAGCGAAGTGAGGAGTCCGGTGTTGTGTCTTCCCAAAACAACATGCTGAAGAGGCTCTACCCAACCCAGAGGAAAGGAATGAGCTAAGCAAGAGCTCAAAACACCTCAAAGACGTCATTCCTAGTGCTGAAAGGACTGAACCAAAAATGACAAAACAAAGGGAGAAGGAGCTAACTGAGAACACTCCAACATCTCAGGGGCCCACTAGTTATATTAATTATAGATTTCAGTAAATTAATTTCTCAGAAGCAGATTTTGTTTACATAAATTGATTTGGCTGAGGTGACAGTACAAGTGCAGTATCAATTTAGCATTTATTCTTCCTCTCTGCAGCACAAATAAACTAAACACCTATATTCAATAATATCAAAAATACCCTGTCTTAAAACTGTTCGAACAATAGCTGTTCCAGGAAGAGTCTATAACAGCTTGATTTTCTTGGAGACAACCACATCAAATGCACAGTACATAATAATGAAACTGCTTTTCTTTTGATATTCAAAATGAAAGCTAGATAATTACCTAAATCAAGCATGCTGAGAAGGAAGGCTCAACTTTATGGCTAATTTAAACTGCCATGGCATTTATTCTAAACTAAATTAGACCCTCTGTTAGTGTTATTTGAACTATTTTATAAAGACCTCTAGGACAAACTAACTGACCAGGAGACAAGCAGCAATGCAACAGGTTGCCCAGAAAGGATGCACAAACCCTGAAGGTTTTCAAAGCCAGACTGTATGAATCCCTGCTTAGATCTCACAGGTGGTCTTTGAGCAACAGGTTGACCTAGAAGCCTCTGGTGGTCCATTCCAATCTGATGGATTTTGTGATTCTGTGGCAGCAAATACAGACATGAGGAACTTACGTGAGTAGGTACAGGCTCCCCAGACATGAGGAACTTACTGGTTCCTAGTGTGTCCTGCACTGCAACAGTATGACCACCACTATTCACAAAACACTCCAGACATTGTGGCACTACAACATTCTCTATCCATCAGCATTTTTTCCATTGTGTAACTCATTGATTTTCTGTTCAAAAGATTCTGAGCCTGCTTCATCCAGCAAAAACAACCTGAAGTGTAAAAAAAAAAGTTTCAAAAAATCCGTAATACATCTCTAACTTACTTGTCTTTGAAGATGTCTTGCGCAGTCTTCTCTTCTTTTTTCTTGCCAACTTCCTTTAGGGGGAAAAGTGCTTTTACTCTTTCCAGAGGAGCCTGACACCTTTCTCTTACCACACAAGGCATTTCCAGCATTTGTAAAATGTGCTGTTCTATTGGTGGCAGTGGCTTATCAGGGTGAAAAGCCTTGTGCTGCAAACACTGCAAGAAACAAAACAGTCTGAGCAAAGTAGAACTTTCAATTATATTAAAAACTTTTAATGTAATGCCTGTACACCATATGGTAACTGCAAAATATCTTCCGTATTAAACCTTTGTATTGCTGAAAAATATCCTGTCTCACAGTGGACTGAAAGTCTATGATCAACTGTTTAAGGAGATTATTAATGATATTAAACAAGAATACCGATGCAGATGAGTGGTCCCACACTCACTGGAATGAGTTCTATGAAAATTAGAAAAATCCCAGGAATTAAACAATCTGCAATTGTTCATATTTTTAGCTTCACTCTACCTTTAAAAAGCAGTTCTCTTATAAAAAAACAGTCCCACAGGAGATATTTATATACACTTCAAAATTAAGTAAATGAGATCTATCCCAACCACACATTCCAGTTATTTTAACAGTTTAATGTCCCTCAAAGAAAATATTTCTTCTTGGTCAATTAAACTCAGTATGCATACAGGAGGAATGTTCATAAGCTTAAGAGAGAATGCAAATAGAAAGAGAGAATATTAAATGTGCACAGGTGAGGCACAGAATATATGTATGTTTGGAACATAGCTTTGACAGGAGTAGGGAATGAAGGGGCCTGACAGATGCACAAAGCTGGAACAGATGGTGAGAGCTACAGAGAAGGATTTTTCACCCAAGTGTAGAGTCAGTGCACACAGTCACGGAGTCAAGCAGACGGGGAGAGATGAGGTTAATGAGGCAGGCTACAGAAATTCCATGGAGGGCTTTGAAAACAAAGTAAATATCTTTACAATTTTGTGAAGTGTGAGATAGCAGTAGAGAGGTATGTGCATTTACAAATACACACACAGATACCAGTGCACGCACACAAATACATCAAAACATGTGATATACAAAGGAGACAAATTTTTTTCCCATGCTCATTGTACTGGGTGCATTAGACACCCATGTGAAGGCACCTACTCAGTAAACTAGGAATACAGCAGAGATTTGCTCCCCTGTTGGCTGTCAGACATGACATTAATATAAAAAACAAAATCAAAGCAAATAGAAGCTCCTATGCATACTGGAAATCTGCCAATACAGAAAATCAAGACAATATGCGACACATCAATACTGATGTGTTTTCAGGCTGCCATTAAGATTCCAGTCCACATTAGAACGTACTGCCAAAAGGAGGCAGTTGTACAAGGCTACTGATTTGGAAAACTTGTAATGATTTAAGGCACAATTATTTTGAAAGACAGTAAAAATGTTGCTGGAAGCTGCAGTAATGGCTCTTCTGATACAAAAACAAACAAACAAACAAACAACCACCCAAAAATCAAAAAATTAGGTAATTGAATTAAACTCACAAAGCAAAAAAACTTAAGTCCCTTGTTATGCCTATGTGTTTCAGGCTTTTGTAACTGACATCTTAATGTGTGCAGCTGCAGGAGCTGAGCAGACTGAGTGGCCACAGCATCTACTTTTACCTGTTTTTAAAGTAGATGACTACATCTGAAACCTGAGATGGCAGGTACTGTCAAAACTCAGGTGCTAAATGGAGACTAAGTTAAACAGACAGCCTGGAGTTTCTAAAGCAACACCGTCCCTCTTAACCTTGCTACCCCCCTTCCTTCTGTGTCCAGCAGGAATCACTCCTACCTTCACAGTTAGAAGAAACCCACACTGCCACTGCCTTGCAGACTCACTGTTCTATTCATGCATGTTGTCACCAAGGCACTAGCTCCTCATTGCTTTTCCTAATTTCTTACATTTCCACTTCAAGAGACACAGCCAGCTTTCAGGAACAGGGGTCACACCAAGGTACTGGTCAATGGATGCAATGAAGCGGGCTTCACACCATTAACTCCATGATAAACAATGACATATATGCACCAACAGACCAACAGGTCCATCTTTCTACAGAACCACCCTTGCTGAGCAGTTTGTTTATTTGGCTAACAAATAAAATTAACTGCATCCCCTAAACATCTTAGGTGCTTCAAATCCCTGTATTTAAGATGGGCAACTTAAACAATAATGTTGGAAGTTTACCACTACAAAAGCTACAGAAGTTCACCTAGTTTTTTCTGGAAGCAAGGAATAAAGGTTGAAAGTCTGGATATAGGATATTCCTCATCTTCCACTCCAGCAAGCATTAACATCTACTTCTCATCCACTCTGTCATTTCCTGATGCCTACCACTGCTTCCAGAGATATAATTTAGCTTGATGTTTTTGTTTAAATTCTGGCTCTTGTCACTTATCGTTCCAAATATCTTCATGAGGCAACAAAGCAAGGAAATGAGGTAGGAGTTCATCCTTTTCTTCAGAGTTATTTTTCAAAACCATTTATAGGTTCTATTCAAACAATCCACTTACTGGCTACAGTCAAAAGATGATGCAGAATTTTTCTTCACAGTTCTTAAGGAACCAGCAGTGCCACTTTGCCTAAGAGCAAAATACTAAGAATCTGGAACATCTTTGCAGCAAAGGAGAGAACAAGCGCAGATTAATAGTAATTTTGTAATAAGACAAATGAATGGGGCTGTGTGTGGCCAAAAGAAAGCACTAAGGGGACTGACAGTTTAGGGCTTCCTGAACAGCAAGGACAAAAATTGTATCCTACCCCATACATTCAGTCAATAAATACTTCTACCAGTAGCACTCAACCTTACAAAATCCTATTATCCTCTAAGGAAATAGGCAAGTTACTCAGTTATTCTCTTCCAGCAGTAATTGTCCCAAGTGCTGGAACACCACTATCACACTGTTTCAGAAGACAAATAGCACACCTAATAAAAACATCTTTCACCAAGAGGTAACATCCACTAAACTAAAAGAATGCAAACCTCTATCTAGCAATATAACAGAGGAAATTCTATCCCCCAAGTATTTGATTTACAAGCAAAGCCCAAGTTTCGTAATATCCGAGCTTAACAACCCTTCCTAAAATAAGAGCTGTGCAGAGGTCAGTTCATTTTAAGTTCTTGCCCTGCAATAACCTCCAACTGATCAAATCTTTTATTCAGTTACACACTGTCTTGTCAATATGACTGGCAGAACTTGATGAGACCTCTGAGTTCTTCAGGTGTCAATCAGAGTAGGGTTGAAGACAGTGGGCTTACATGTGTTCCTGAAACACACATTGACCTTCAGATCCTTTAGTTATTTTAACAACATTGAGAAAGCAAGGCTTTGGGAAGCTAGGGTAAGTTTTCTTAATTTAAAAAAACATCTTCCTACTTGTAAACCAAAATACATCATGTGGAATTGCTGAGATATGATGAATGTGATTGCTATAATACCATTTTTGTTCAATTTTCAGAGAAGAGTCACATGTTCAATATATCTCCATGGTTCTGTATACAGTACAATTCTGCAGTTGCTTAAATTGCAACATAATTTTCTTTATTTTTGCATTTGCTGTGTCATTTTTTAAACACTTGCATTCCAATGTATAATTAAGTCTCTCATCCTCACAGTTGCAATGAAAGTCTTCGTGACATGAAAGGAATGTAAATCAAAATGGAGACAGCTTGATATAATAACTGCAGGAAGTGTGAACTGTTCTGCTGGCTTGTAAAGTGCATCAGCTTAGACACCCCAACACAATATTTTAAATGTCAACAAAGTTAATAACCATTTATTACTGATCCAGTTCATCTCAGACTGACCTGGTTTGGAACACTGCTAGATGCAACAATGCACAGAAAAGTGATGGGACACAGAATGAGAAACTGAAGATATTGCAAATTCTGAGCCAATTTTTCTCTTTGTCCAAAAGTCAAAGACTGAATCTATGTCCACAATACAGTGTTGAGAGGCAAGTTTTAACTTGCCTAGTCTATGTGCCTGTGAATATCACTGATGCTGTTGTAGACACCTCAGCACAGGTATAATTTCCCTTGCTTCCTGGAAACTAGAAATTTTAAACATAAATTTATGTCAGGGACAACACAGAAATCACTGGTTACCACATACTTTAATGCCAGAGATTTATATCTGCATTTTCACAATGCAGATCTTTCCAACGTGAATCAAAGAAAGACAGAAAAATCTTAAGAAAAAAGTTTTTAAAAAATACCATATAGTTCATCTCACCTGATATAATCTCTGAAAATGAGGGTTTGGAATCTTGCTGGGCTTAAATAGGTCCTCAAAAGTTTCTCCATCTTCATGAACCAAATTCATAGAATCAATCAGTGAGTCAACAGCAGATAACTGATCCACTAAGGTAGCAATCACATACAAAGGAAGATTAAATACACTTGCAGATGGATGGATTTCTTGAAACAGTTTATAAATGAAGATTTGCTTCACAATGTGAGATTTTCACCGAGTCATTACATGCCACAGAATGCACTGCAGCTGTAGATGTGCTAATAAAGAATATGGATAATGGACACAATAATAAACCCCTGCTTTATTTAAGGACTACAGTGTAAAGATAAAGCCTTTTTCTTTTGCCCCAAGACCTCAATTATTGTTGCCTTTCTGCTTTAGCTTTTCTTCTTTTTCAAGATGTTTTCATTTGCAACAGAAGGTTTATAGGCCACTTAGAAAATAAGGAGAACAGTTGGTTTGCAAAACTAAATGGCATAATATAAATTTTTAAAGTTATGATTGCGAATTAACACAGTTCACAAGAGCCAGCTACTGCTTTGGTAAGATAGGTTTTAGATTTGTTATCAAACTGCTGGTTACAGGCAAGAAGACAGAAACTGCTATAGAAACAAAACAGCATGCTAAATATACCCTGACGTGCAGGTGCCCATTCAATGCATCTCATAACAATTGAAAGAAGCAGGAGTGGATTTTAAACTACATCCACTTAAGACTCATTGCTGTGCAAAACTCTCAGAACAGCAAGTCAAGCTTTGTGTAGCTGCATGTTCTCCAAAAATGCCATCCATCTCAACCTGGACACCAATAAGCACGCAGTTTAATAACACTCCACAGAAAATACTGTCTTTGCCTTTGTACATTATATTAACAGGCCATACTGCAAATGGCTACGGGACCAGCTTTGCACCAACAGAGCAGCTGCCTCTGCTCTAATTCTAGCTAGCTAATCACACACTGTAGATCCCACAAGGTTTGGCCATTTACTCCCACAAATGAGTTCAAAGATCAAAGGATACAGAGGACTAATCGCAGCTCTCTATCACAGGATCCTGTGAGACTCACAATGCTGTAACCTGAGCCAGAAGTCATTTAACAGAACAGCTGAAATACTGCTTGCAAACTTAGGTCTGCTCAGCCCACACCTGAAGTGGCAAACCTCTAACACATATTTACACCTCAAGATGACATCACCATAATGGATGCCCAAATACCTGGGTGTCTTCCTCAGTCAAAATAACAACAAAACTTAGGCTTTCATTGGTAAGCCAAATATTCTAACTATTTTAGAGTATCTTAGAAGACAACAAGCAGGTTACTTTTCCAGTTGACCAGCAAATATCTTACCTGTAGGAATGCATTTTTTACTGTTTTTCAAGGATGAAAATACATATTGTCTTAGGTCTTCCATATAGGGTAGTTGCACATAGATGAGACACTGTGCAAGAGAAAAGAATAATATCTGTAACCCCAGATGAGACACTGTGTAAGAAAAAACAACTGAGCCTGAAGAAAAAAAAAAATCTGTATCCCCAGAGTGCCATATCAGGGCAATATAAAACCTAAGAAAAATCTGAAAATGTCATGTCTGTATGTCTGTGCACATCAAAACACTTAAAATATTTATAGAGCAACAATTTTAAATCAGAATAAAACACAGCATTATATTTTATAACATAGTGATGGCTACACTCAATTTTTCTGCTTGTGGAATAAAGACCTCCCAACCTATCTGATCCCTTTTTCTTGTGCAGATTTCCAATTATCCATGCTTTAAATATCCAATATATTGGTGCTTTGGGAGGTTTTATCAGAGCTTACTGTATTCCAAAGTCAAAAGCTAGATTTGGTTTTTTTAACATTTCTCTGCCTCATTTTTTCTTTATTCAATTACCTCCTCCAGTTCATACCACCCTAAATAATTCCTTTCCATCTTTTATGTTTATACCCTTCAAAAGTCTGAAGACTGTTGTGTCCGCCCCCACCTCCATCACTGCTCAGCCATGCTATACATATTTGGCTCTTTCAATAGTCTCTCGTAAGAAAGATCAGGGGAAACATATGCTGCAAAAATTCTGACATACTGTGTTGCTACTGGGTCTCTCTGCAGAAGGGTAAGAGAGAAGAGTTACCTCATATGCATCCTTAATATGCGGAAAAGCTACTCCAATTTGTGGGTTGCATCTTCTATCATAAACATAGCGCACTACAGCCACCACTTTCAACTCATCCAATGCACGAACAAGTGCAGAAAAAGCAACTGCTGCATTCTGGAGGGAAAAAAGAACTCCAAAAATCATGCAAGTTCTTAATCATGAAATACATCTTTCACAGGGAATTCAACAGCATTGATTTAGTCAAGACTAGTTTCCATTTCAGCTATAACTTTAGCACAAGCATTTTTTCATGTGCATAAATCAAAGAAGCAGAAAGGGCAAATCTCATCACGAGAGTGGATCCATTCAAAGCTGAGCCAACTTTAGATTCAGCACATTCCACCTTTTTTACCAGGTGTGAAGAACTCTCAGAGGTTTTGCATGAGATAGAGAAAAGGAGGGAAGTCACTCAAAAGAACATATTAGAGCACCACAGTGGGCTTTTTACCTCCAGTACTTTGAAGGTCTGTTCTAAATAACACAGTGACAGGGCACACTGTTGCTCTGCATGAGAATTGACTTAAACACCAATTTCAGGTTCCTCATAACCTTGCTCAAACATAGTATCTATTAGTTTTTCATTATTCATGAGATACTGTGTTCATTTGGGGTTTAATCCAACTTCTTTTTAACCTACTGGGCAATGAAATAAGACATTTCTGTAAGCTGCATTAAAAGTATTTATTAACACAGAAAGACAGGACAATCTCAAGCATCACTACTATTCTTTTTTTTTCTGCAGCAAAGTATGTTCAACATTAACCTTCAGTTTACCTTACCTCATCATCTTTTGCTGCAAAGACCTTCAGAGCTTGGTTGCCCATGTAGTAATGCCTCTGGATCTACAGATTCAAATGGTCAAGAGTTAGCCTGACCTAAAGAAAAGGTCACTAATGCAACTGGACCAATTAAATTACAAAACAACTAGTGTTACTCAAGTCAGAAGCCACCAAATTTAATTACAGTGCATAGAGGTTAAAGTCCTGCATTTGTCTTATATCTCCATTTATCACTTAATGAATATTCAGTCATATTGGGTAGGATATTCTCATAGCTTCTTACTGATGGGCAGGAATGAAAGACAGTACTACTGGCAGCTGTTACCAGTCTGAATTATACTTCAGTAATTCAAAAGTCATTGTGGAAAACTACAATAGTTAATACAAGACGTAAACCTAACGGTTATCATATCTATGTTATTACATTTTTCTAGCAAAGATACATCAAAAAGGAGCTGCAAAAAGTTGCATCCTTAATTAATAAAGCTACTTCAACAGCAACCCAGAGTATATACAGTTGTGCTAGCAAAGAAGCACTACTATTAGCAGAGTTTATTCTATTCATGAACATGGCTGAATCTAAAACAAAAAGGAAAAATAGTTTCATCAAGGGGCATCACTGAAATAGCTGGAGCTACAGCAGCTCTCACACACAAAGTCTGCAATCACCTGTCACAAAGATCACACACTACTATGGACACTGATTAAAACAACCTCTCTTTGTTAAAGAAAAAACTCTTTGAATTACAGTCTCAGAACTTCATTATATCTTTGATTTTTCTTTCATTCATTTCATCTTTTTATCTTCTTTATTTAGCAAATTACCATAAGGCTGTTGAAGGCGGTGACAACCTGCACCAGAGCAGATCTCTTTACGGTATTACAGCACGATTCGTCAGCTCAGATTACTCTACCTGCAATCCTTCTTTCCTGTTCTGTCTCTAAATGCTCAGGAAATTTTACGTTCAGTATAGTATACGTAACTACACGTATGTATCACTACACCTTTTTTTGTTTGCAAAAGGAATTGTCCCTTTGTAATATTTCAAGTATTATTTCTTGATTTACATTGCATGGGCTAATAAATTAAAAATCAAAGTTTAAGCAGCCTCTGATCTTCTTTCCTGAGGGATGTGAACAACTCAGGAAAAGAATGTAAGGTGGTTCTATTCCTTATTTAATTATGTATTTGGAGCTGTTCCACTTTTTCTAGTCAATAATGAATCATCTTTCCATGGAAGTTTTTAAAAAAAAACAATTTAATAAAAACATACATTTGAGTAGTGTCAGTTTTATCATTCCAAACAATAAAATTTAGGAGGCAAAACTTAAGATAACATACTGGTCTTGAAAATTCCAGCTGTAGTTAAAAACTTCCTGATATCATTATGCACCCACTGTAATTTTAATCCTGCAAGCACACTTGAATAATTTTACTCCACTGAGGGGAGGTGCAGCTACTACTCGGCATAACTACTCACACTCCTGACTACAGGACCAGAGGACACTTAAAATATCATTTCTGTTTGTTATGAAATCCAGAGACAATAAAAATTAATTAAAAGCAATCAGTATTTGGTACATTGAATTTTTTTAAAAACAACTTGTTAATTCTTTTATGCATATTTACATGACTCAAAAAATATTCCTAAAATTAACTGTAACCCTAAAATCATTAACTATGTATTTGAAGTTATTACTACACTATCTGACCAATGACGGGAAAATAAAAATCCACGTGAAATAACACTATATTTCTCTTCTGCTTTCCTCTTAGTTTCCATTTCCAAATAAAGTCAGACTAAGTTGAAACAGGAGGCCAACCTCCAGCATAAGAAAACTCTGCACACAGTGAAATACATCTTGCAGAACTAAATAACAATAGTAGGACTCAGCTGGAGGCTAATAATGTATGGAGAGATCCAAGAAATTGTTGCATTGGAACACAGGATTCAGACACATTTCACTTATTAGATCCAGTTTCTGGTATAGGAGGTAGCACTCCCTAACACCTCTCTGGCCCTGGCCAATTTAGAGCACATAAGCTCAAGCATGAGATGTTTCCTTGATCAATCACTTGAAGTGCACAAACTCCCACATTACTCAACAACTGAGTCTGAAAGTCCTCAAGGAGCAACCAGGTTACAGTTTCCAGTAGGGCTGGCTTCTGCTTTCAGTAAATCACGTAACTTCCTGGCTCCTCAGTTCTTATGTTTTAGAACACTGCACTGCAGTAGTCTAATGACACATCTAGCAACATGCACAAGGTCTCTGTGACACCTATACTGTAAAGTAAGAAGGTGTTTAGTAACACGCATTTAAGAGTAAGCTCCCACAGATGCCTCCTATTTCATTAGCATATTTCTTTCATTGTAAAGGTGATGATGCCTTAGCCTTTATCAAGAGTTCTCATTTGTTCAGATAGTGAGAGATTTCAAAGAGCAGGAAGGCTGGGAGCTGTCAGAGTGAAGGTGTAGAACTGCCCTAAGATTTCATTTCAGTTTTGACTGGTGAAGAGGACTGGGCGTGGGTAACTCTAAGATGAGTAAAGTTTCAGTGAGAAACTTTTTCAGAGAAAAAAGATGGGGAGCATCTTAACATTCACAGCAATTACTTGGCACTCACATTTCTGTACTCTCTCCTCATGTGTCCTTCTTCAAGAACGGTTTTGTTAAGCCTTTGCCTAAGGCTTTACTAATGCTTAAGTCCTGGATTTTCTGAAGGAAATCACCTTGTGCTGGGTAACTTTTATTAAAGTACTTGCTCAAAGTAAGTTTCTTACAACTGTCAGGGACAACAAATAGCAAAGTCAATACCACAGGTAGAGATAAGTATATTACAAACACCAAGCATCTCAGGGAAATATGGAGAGTTTTTTGAATTATGCTACCTTTATCTAAGTTCTTACATGAAGAAGTCTTCACTACATGTAAGTTTTGTCACAATAGAAAGATGAGACCAGTCATGGTTCACAAACTAACCCTTAAGGAATTGCGAATGAATGGAGACAGCTTCAGGCTTACTTTAACACTATTTGAAGGAAAAGCTTCTGTTAAGAAGCAGCCATACTCTTGGCTGGAAAAAGCCCAGAAAGGCTGCTGCCTGAGCTGAACAGAAGACAGACTACTAAAGTTTGTGAGATTAAATGAGACAACAATACCTCTGTCTCCTCTTTGCAGAGATCTGAACTCAGTGGGTCTGGCTTCACTTGAGGGACCAATGGCCACATTTACGAGCTTCTCTCCTTCACAAGACCACATATTGCTTACATGTACTAGAATCAGCAAATAAGTCACCCCTGCATACCTGAGTGGAGATGCCCCATTCCCAGTATTGAAACCCAATACAACACCATGACTTTACTGAATTCAAACCAAGATTGATTGTCTTGAATAACCCAGGAAGCTGAATAGGAAGATATTTAGCATCACACCTGAGAGGATCTAGTGAATCCCAAAACAGAAAAACACTTTCCTTCTGTTTTGTATTTCATTTGCTCTTCGTCTTCCTTGGAAAAAGGAACTATATCACTCCCATACCGAAAACCTGGAGAATGAGAGAAGAGCATCTGGTAAGCATATGGGCCTACAATTTTAACACTGAAATTAGCTCTCTGAATATTTTAACAATGCATTCGTGCCCCACAGCTACGTTCCACACATGCTCATCAAATTACTTTCCCTGCTAGCAAAAAGAACCCAAACACCCATAGACACATTCTGTACTTCGCAAACAGCAGCTGCACTCCTTGTACATCATTTTATGTAACACAACTACTCTCAGAGAGCAGGAAGGAAAATAAGGGAACATCTTGCCTAACAAAGTTATGCTCACAGAATAGATTTAAGCAATTCAGAATAGATTTCAGCAAACAGATTGCAACACTCTCTGCAAGCATAATACAAGCAACCTCAAACATACAATAAATCATACCACACGAGGTGACACCAGAAGAGATTCAGAGAATAAAATGTGCTACCAGTAGAAGCAAGGTACACAATGGAAAACCAAAACACTCTTATATGCAGAACTGGTCTTTTTATATATTTCTGTATTTTACTTCCCATGCTATACATTACAGGTATATGTCCATAAAATAGGAAGCTGTACTTTCTCAGAGGTATCATCTGCTCCAACTGCTTATTTTCCTATCTCAGCTTCCAATAACCTCCCTGTAATGTCATCACTTTATTATGTTGCCACAGACTAAGGATGATATCCTCAGGTGTGAAGAAAGCAGAAGGAACAGAGATAAATCCCTGGATGAAAAACTTATAAGATACATTTTCCTACAAACTGAAAAGCAAACACACAGAATGAAAGAAATTTCAGTACAGGTGCTGCAAATACAAAATATTGTCTAATTATGACATTTCTCAAAAGATTCACTAAAGTCCAGGAGGCATCAGTACCTCTTTTAGCATTAGAAATACCACATCACTGACAGGGAAATCTTTTATCTCTTTTGTTCACATTGAACTGCTCACCACTTCTTTTTACTAGTATCCCACAACTACTTATTAACTTAAGCAGTCAAAAGATTAGCTGAGAACAGTCACAAATCCTTCAAAATGCATTCTCTGTAAGAACTGGATTTTTTTTTACACAGTTTTGAAGTTGTAGAACGTAACTAGACCATCTTTTAACCATCATTTCTGCTTAAAGAAGGTCACATTGTCATTGTGACTTTATCTGATACTGCTATGAAACACCTATGAATGCTACAACTGAAATAAATTTAAAAATACAGCTTATTCTAATTTTCAATTTATGTTATTCATCTGACAGCACTCTCTATACTGTTATCTGGCTAGTCTGCTCTTTATAGCTAATATACTTGCCCTACTTGTGTGGGATTGAAATAGCAAAGGAAAGGAAAAAACTAGTAACAAGTAAAAAAAAACTAGTAAATTGTATATCTATACAATCACAAAAAATAAAACAGATTTGCTTAACTCAATTTTTAAAATTAAGTGCACTATTTCCTGCTGTTTCTGGGCCTATAGTCTTCTAAGGAAATTAATCTGCTCAGAAAGAAGCTGCAGGTCATAAAAAGTATGTTGCCTACCACTTCTTCCGATTGATCCTGTTATAGAACAGCAAAGCTAGTACTCTTGAGCACTAAACCCTCCTTTGATGGCTTCAACTTTCCAAGTGCAGAATAACTAGAGCACTTGCTCATCTACAAAAAAAGCAGCACTATGAAAGCATTCATGTTATCAGTACAACTGAAGATCTAAAAACGGAATAGTGGTAGCAGAACTACTCACTACAGAACTGAGGTATGGCCTTCCACAGTGTGTAGTTCAGAAAGCTGTAGTGCCTTCTAACTTCCATGTGTTGTTATTACTATTATTGTTGTTGTTAGCCCTATTACTATTATTCCTATTATTATTATTCCTACTACTGGCAAAATAAGACTTTTTTTAAATATGTGAAAACAAAGCATCTCGTGCAACAGTCTGTGCTCCATCAGCCTACAGGGTTCACATTCTACAACCACAGCTAGGCTTCAATTTATAAAACTAAGAGGCCCTTAGGTGACCTAAGAGTCCAAGCCATTATCTTCCCTTTGTCTTCAGGGTGCACATAACGATCTCGTACCTTGAATAGTATCATCTTTCTGAACCTCTGTCTCATCATCATCATTCAAGCAGTAAACAGTTTCTTTTTGCACGTCCTCTTTTCTGAGGGTTTTAGCATCCACAACTGCCCAAGGTTTTTTCACATTCTCTTCTGTGACCTTGATATCAGAATTCAAAGAAAAGGAATGTTTAACATTACAATGGGAACCAGAGTACTTACCAGAACACACCAAAAATCCTTTGCCTGAGTGCTGCATTGTTTTGCCAATAAAGAACTAATGAAGATTGTCAAATAATGCATCTCTGGCTGCCACCACAGTGCTATCAGCACTTCTTCATTTGTATGAGACCTAACACATGAACTGTAGCATATTGACAGCACTCTTGTCCTGGTTTTTCATTAAACCTGTAGGTTAAGCCATTTGTGGATGTCTTTGAGTCACAGGATACCATGTAACTTGCTTGCTACGCAATTTACTACCTCCAACTGTATAAATATTTTTGACAAAGCATTAAGAAATATGCTAAAGATACAGTAGGACTCAATGTTCACTCAGTTTGCTTGGCCAAGTTTTCCATCAGGCTTACTACACTTCAGGATAAAAATACCTTATATTACTGCAACTTCCCCAAAAGGCAAAAAGATTAAGATTCCAGTTGCATTATGGAACTTGGGTGGGAAAGAAGGAATAAGTATTTACAATGAGTGAATGTTTCCCAACTACAAGGAAATAAAACTGCTTTCTTTTCTCTCTGCTTAAGTGAAATTGATGTTCTAGCTAGTACATGAGAAGAAAAATGTAGAACTGAGCAGAAAACAGAATAGATTATAGCAGTATGACTGCTGTATGACCTCAGGCCAGTCACTCAGTTCATGTTGCTTATTCTCCCAAACTTACTTTATTTTGTGTGTAAACATCTTTGGGAGGGGACTCTTTCTGTCTATTTGCACTGGTCTGGCACAACAGCCTAATAAAAAAAATTTTAATAACTATAAATATAAAGCTGATATCTTTCAAGGCTAATATACCCAGCTCTCAGACTTCAGATATATTTCATCTTCATAATATCAGGCCCAGTCTCGTGTTGAAATAACAAGCCAATTAAACTCCATCTCACCAGATCCATCAATACTGCCACACCACACAGTTACCTATTAACTGTTCTATAACAAGAAATTTGCACATTTGCTGCCTTTAAATACACTTACTTTTTCCTAGCACTGATTAAAGGAACCATATAAACCATAAGAAACAGACTGGGCCCAAGCTCTGCCAAACAGTACAAACAAGCTGAAAAATCAGACCTTTTATTCTAAGTCTGAAATAACAACAGATGTGATTTGAAACGATGGCTGGTAAAACATTTACACCCACCATTTTATGCACACATGTCCAAAATTCTTCTCATGCCTATATAAAGTCTCACATATAATTGATGCTGAATGTAAATCTTCAATCACAACATTTTTAATCAGGGTCATCAACTTCAATACCACTAAGTGCCAGAGCAGACAGCAATTATTCCTATGGCTGTACCTTATGAATTTTAGTTATTTAACGTGTATGGTGAAGTTAAAGTTGCTGTGGGAACCACAATTTTAGATGTACTGGCTTCTAACCAAACAAAAATCTCTATTGTAATTATTTGGATGTTGTTTTTTCTTTATTTTCTTAGCTTTAAGGAAAAAAAAAAAAAACCAACATGTAGTTGCACCTAACTTGCTGCCAAATTACACTGGAACATATGATCTTACACACTTACTGATTTGTAGGCCACAATCCTTATAGACAAATTAGGACCAATAGTGAGCTGGCAGGGCCAAGGCATAGGCTTTCTTTCCATTTTCTTAAACATTGAAAGGCGTTCCAAGCTCTCTCTAAATGAAGGAATCAGCAAAACAGCAATGAACTCTGGTGAACTGTAATAAAGTATTATAGACAATACACTCTCCTTAAGGAAATGCAGGAGTCCAAACTGTTTCAGCTTTGATTGCATAAAGCAAATAAACTGTATCAATAATCTTACAATTACCCATTGTCAGAAAAGAGAATAAAAAAAAAGAGGTGGTACAGTAGATTATCCCCATCTTCAGCTTTTATGATGGTGTGACACTAGGGCTTAAAGGCACTGTGTTAAGTCTAGTGCTAAAACCACACAACTGCTTCTTAAGCATTTTCCATTTTTCTGTGCTCATCCAATTAGGCCATGTAGCAAGTTGAACAACAAAAATTAGAAAAGGCTCTCTATGTGGTAAAATGCTTTCTATAGAGAAGCTGAAGAAATAAAGAATCCAGTTTCAATTAACGGGATTTTGTTTATGTAGAAATTAACTTTTGGCGCTTTTTTATACACTACTAGTGAAGTCATTAATTTAAGGGCATTCTGTCATAGCGAAAGAAGTTATTTCAGCTATTTCTAGCCTAAGCAGCACATATACAAGTTCAAAAAAACACGAAAAAATGAACTGTAATGAATTTATACTAAAAAGTGTTAACTTAATTGCACAACTTTTAGCAATGGAGTCCAAAATTAACAACTCACAGTAATTTATAATATATCATTGTGAATTCAAAGAGGCTTGCCCCCTAGAACAGCTTTCAGCTAATATAAACTATATTGTCAATTTGGCTGTAAAATTCCAACAGAGAGAAAGCTCTCAATTTTTTTTCTTTTATTGCATGATAAAGCAAAGATAAAACAAAGTTGAAGTACTCTTTTTCACATTATGATAAAACCTGGAATCCACCACTTTCTTGATTAAAGCACTTGTCTGGCAGAAATCAAGATGAACTCCTAAAATGACCAGTAGAGAATTCAACTTGGCATTCTATTTTTCAGGTTTCCTAGTATGAACAGAGTTGTTGTTCTTAAATTCTAAAAGCACAATGAAAGGCAAAAACACACTGGATTTTTTATATGAGATAAACACTGGATTTCCTTTTTAGTTTTGTTTTTTTGGGGTTTTTTTTTGGTTTTTTTTTCCTTATGGAAAAGAGGGGAATTTTTTTTTCCTAGCAATAAAGACATCAATACAGGATTTTAAAACAGAACATGGTACTGCATCATTAGGAGTACTGCAACACATACATTCAGGGATGAGTAAAAAAATCAAATATACAAGTGCCAAATGCCTAAAAATGTAATTTAAGCTCAATTTATTATCTCTAGCCTTTAATTTCTTATATTTACAGAAGAAAAATGCTGCCTGTAATTAAAGATGATCCAGTCAATAAAACCTTGCAAACATATATTTCAGCTTGTATTTAATGAACACAACCTTTCTCTTCTGCTCTGCAATCCCTTCCCTCAAAACCCAGAGGCAGCAGAAGTACATCCTGTCTAATAGGCTGAGTATCATAACAAAAATAACAAAAAAATCACAACAAAACCTCCTCACTCACTTTCCTGGCATGGCTAATTTATTTTTACAAGAGTTGAAATATTTTTACCAGCAGGAATAATTAATCTAGGAAAATGGAGAGTGTATCTGCGTTAGCCAATTATCATGACAGATTTGCAAAGCTGACTTCTTAAAGCTTGATAAGCAACTTAATTGCATCTAAAACCTCACATACTCTTAAACAACTTTTCCAACTAAAGCTTTAATCTACTAGCCAAATGCCTTTTTATCCAGAGATTTTGGATTTCCCCTGAAAGTATGGCACAAAGACAGCTTGTGAAGTAGCAAGAGTCTGTGATAAAAAAAGTATAAAGAGGCCAAGCCACATGGTAGGCTCATGCATATGGATTATCCTAAAGGATAAATAGGCCAGGAAAGATTCTGCTTTTCTGTGCAGTCTTTGAAGCAGCGACAAAGCCTGTTTTTTTCTAGAGACTCAGACTGCTCTGTTGACTAGTACAGAACACAGACACAGTGACACGTGTCTCTTCACTAATGCACAGCAATGCTCAAGGAGCAGCTTCTCTGGCTGCTGAGGTGCAAAGCTGACCAGCTGAGCTGGGGGAGGGAAGGAAATCCCACCAATAATCTGACGAATTACAGCATATAAACCTACAGGGACAACCCTCATCTAAAAATTACCTTTGATAACGACATTACAGCTATGGTCTGCTAAGCTTCCTGAAAATCACATTGTCTAAAAGATCACTTTTCTTAATTGTAGAACAGAACTACTGAGACAGTAACATCAGACTATGATAGGTGCATTTTGCCTGTTTCCCAACTGAGACATCACCTATGTAGAAAAGTCTTGGATATATCATTAGCTACAGTTTTTCAGAGATACAAAAACTTTTATTCTTTCATTTGGAAAACAAGTGAAAAATCACCTTTCAATTCTTGCATTACTAATGCAAGAAAAATGAAAAATAAAGTATATTGTTTGTCACAGTGGCACAGCAGAATGTGATTAAAGAGTAGAATTCAACAAACAACATTTACTCAAAGAAATTGTGTGAGTTTATCAAACTAGTGAGCTAAAAGTAGTTTGCAACCAAGGAACAAAGGCTACCATTAAATGCAGATGTTCAAGCTGAACTATGCCACAAATTCCATCTCTTTCTAAAACATATTTTTGAAATGACATTTACAGAAATGTTCCCTCCAAAATCCTCCAACACTAAAGATGGAAGGAAACTGATTTTTTAATTTAAATATAGATACAGAAAATTAATTTTTCCCTGAAATCTCTAAGCTCTTCTACTTATTCTAAAGCCACTGAAGAAGCTGTATGAAGGGGACTGAGGGTACAGCAAGTCATAAAATTCACTGACTTCAACTGATTACTTTACTTCACCTTTTGGAGAAGAAATCAGGAAGTATATCTATAGTACAATAACCAGGATTAGCCAAATTTACCTGAAAGTATAAATTTCTTCCAGCCCTCCTTCTTCATCCAAAGTATACATGAGCTTCCTCACCACATCAATACCTTGCTTTTGTTGTTCAGTTAAGCCCTTTATTGGAAAAGAGTTTCTATGCATATGAGCATATACACCGGCACTTGTATCTCCACTTCCTTCATCAACACTCACTGGAAATGGCAGACTAAGAACAAAAGAAGAAGCAGTTAGTTTGACTTTCTTCCTTATTAAAATAACCAAGCAAATAAAACAAAATGTTCTTAGGATCAGCGATTTCTGTCTAGCTGCAGACAGGTATATAAAGAGCCACAGAACTTGCAAAACAAATTAAGGAGTATTTCAAGCCTACTTGGCATTGGTAACATCTTGACCAGAGCAATGCACCGGTTCTGGGTATTGTGCATCAATAAAGACATCCACATACAGGAATAGATTAGACAGTAAAGTCAATGCTGATTAGAAAGCAAGATCCATTAAAAAAGATTGAACAAAATAAAGCCAGTAGAGAAGGGAATTAGAGGGCAAGACAGCCTTAAATATAAAAAGCTGTTGCAGAGAGTAAGGAAACAATCAGTTCTTTGTATTCTGCCTGCAGTCACATCATGGAGTCAGGTCAGATAGTCAAAAACCTGATGAAGGCATTTCAAACCATAATCTCTAAAACCAACTGCCTGAGGAGAGAGAAGAGTCTCCATCACTGCAAATCTTTATCAGAAGGTTAGACAAACACTGCTCAGCAATGACAGGCATACACCTGACCCAGTCTGAAGTAGAGGATTGCTCCAGATGACTTGTTAAAGGTGATTCATGCCTGTGACTCTGTATCAGCTCCAAATGCCAGCAAGCAGGACATTCTCTACAGTGGAGCTATTAGGTATTTCTGGAACAATGCTATTCTTTGAGATTTTAATAGCTTACAACACTGGATGAATTTCTAACTGAAGATGACACATTTTTCCTGCACTTCATGAATCAGATTTTAAAATTTAGCCAGGGGTTATAGATAAAATGATTTTGCTACTCTTCAAAATATAGGAGAGCATTAACTAAGTATAACAAACACAGCAGAGAAAGATGTGTAAGATCCTGTGCCTCTGAAAACACCTGCAGATTTTTCAGGTCTTTCACCTGATTCAATTCTGAATGAACCACATGATACCTTTTACCACATTTCTACAAAGTGAAATAACTTTAGTATTGTATTATGTTTTTTAAAAGGCAACCTACACGTCTCTACCATACTTCCACCTCATTAGCCCTCACTAAACTTATCCATGAAGCAACCAATAATAAGCAGATTTAACATTATGCACAACAGTGTCACATACAGCAAAATTAAAGATCAAGCTTCAGCAAGGTTTTTGGTACCTTTTTAGGAAGCAGATTCTGATGACAAAATATAGAAACTGTACTTTTAAGCTGATAGGGCAACATCAAAAAGCTTCAAACCTCTGATAGGTAAAAGTTAGGCTACATTCACTATACAATACCCAGAGACTACTGTGATGAGAAGTACGCAATACCCAACACTACACAGTGCTCAGCATGTGCTTGGCACCTGGAAACAGGGAGGAAAACCAACTCTCTGCTGCAAGTTACAACCTAGTCTATGATCAGGGCATAAGAGATGGAAGCATAGGTTATAACAAAAGGTTTATCAAGAATTTTTTTTAAATAAGCATTTTATATTTGTACAAGTAAAAATCAAATAATCCTTTGTTCCTGTGGCTGGGAGACAGGGTGCAAACCTGAAACCAATGCTGTAACAGCAACATTTCTTTTCTGCTTCATAGACAAGGGAGCAGCAGCTGAATACCAGGGCTCCAAAAGATGTACTCTGACTGGCAGAGGTACTCAGATTCATGGTGTTGCACCTCTACTGGCTCCAGTGCCAACAACAGCTCAAATAAGCCAGGAGGGGCCTGTCACACTAGAAGCATAACTGTTTTTCCTGTGTAGACAGAACCTGATATTTTTGCATCCAGCCTCTCCTAAGCAAAGGCAAAGATGTTTTGTGGAGGATCAGACCACGATTTTCAGTCACATTTCCCTATCTAACCCCTCTTTTATCTTCCAGATAGGTTGGCAAATGGCTTAAATGAATTCATTAATAAGTTCACAACATTGTTCCTTATAGAATGCTGGATCTAGGTTAAAGTACATGGTCAGAAGTAAATCTAGGGCTTCAACTTTCTCCTTTGAAAGTATTTATTATAAACAGCCACATAAAGTTTTGCTTTTAAATAAACTCCTCTAGAAGGCTCACAGCTTCCACTTGCCATCACATGCAACAGCCAATACAGACCACTATTGATTATCTGGATCAATGCCTGAATCTACAGCATGACAATAAAGGGATTCCTATTCTAACACATAAGACGTTGCTTCCATTTTCCAAGCCCATCATTGTGAATATAACCCTTCTCTCCAGACCTGCTCCTCTACTGACACCAGAATCAAGCTATTAACATCTGCAACACTACCTCATTATTTCTTCCCAGTAATGTCCTTACCTAAAAGGCTGTTGCTGTGACAAAACCACTGTTTCTGAGGCTATATTTGGCTTATTGTTTCCTAATTCTCTGCTTATATTTTTCTTTTGTCCCCCATTTTACACTTTGGCTCTAAGCTATAAGCTTAACTGGAGAAAAAGCCATTATCTTAACATTTATTTGCACATTACTTAACCAAGGGGATTTGGCTCATAAGTGGAATTCAAAGTACATATAACTGAGAGAAGTACTTACAATAATCATGTTCCTTACTCATACATCTCTGAAGAGGCTATATCCAGCAGATCACCAGCTATTTCAATATAATTATTAAGAAAGAATAATTTCCCTTTAAAAGATGGCATAGTACATAACAGCCATTTTAATACTTACAAAAACTGAAGCGAAATTCCTGTTTTCTTCAAGTTTGCAATGATAATTCCCAGTTGATCCTCACTGACAGGACTACTAAGGTCTGTAAACAGTTCAATGTGTCTCTTCTCATATTTCTTTCCTCTTAAAATAGAGAAAAACATTTACATATATTGAAAATATTCTAAGGTTATTTTTAAGTTATTTCCTTATAAAATAATAACAAAAGTAATACATTTGTAATTACTTTTACCAAAGAGAGATACTTGTAAAATGAAAGAAAGCAAATAAACCTATTTGGTAGAAGTTGTTCTATCATAGGTTTTACTATTCATCCTAAGTGTTTATCTTTATATGCTTCCCCTTTCTCCCTCCTACCCTAAAATTGAGGATTCTAGCCCTGTGACTGCAGACAGTAACTACATCTAAATGAATGGAATTCTGCCAAATTTCATCAATGTGGATAAAATGCTAATAAAATATGTTAGGCTGTTTATGGATTACACTGGTTATTTCCTTTGCAGTTGTAAGTCTGTTCTTGTAAAAATGTATTTTAAATTACTGTTGCTGGTGGGGTTTCCATTTTAGTAATCTAATTCAGTAGATTCATTAGAGAAGATGGACTTTCAAGACTACTTAATATACTAAGAAGTATAGATAGTACAGTAGAAGTACAGTACAGATCAGGAAGGCTGGCCAATGACAGAACAAAATTCAGTTGTATTGGCACAGTTTTGATCTGGATAATCAAACTTAAGAGGGATTTTCTTGAATTTTTACCCTATAGTATTTTCTCAAATTAAGACAAACTCCATATCAAAGGGGTTGGTGTATACAGGCTACAAGAAAACCCAGTGTTCCATCGCTATTCAAGACTATAATGCCATAAATACAGTAATTTTCATTCACAACTCAGTTTTAACCATTAAATGGATACAGCTTTCCACACTGATTCAACTTTATTCATAAAATTATGAATTGCATCATCAAGTGCAGTCTTCACACAGCGCTCACAATTAGATCATATAACCTTTTTAGAAACATGATCAAGCTCTGGTTTGAGAGCAAGTGCAGTTACCTTCCTTTCCCTGCACTACTAGTTCAGAGTGTTAGAAACACCTTGCCAGCCTAAGTACATTCACTGATAACTTTGTAACACTGATGTCAACATTTTTTCTCAGCTTAAAGAGTGTTTTTTCCTATTGCACCTTTATTTCCCACAGCATGCATATTTACAAGCAGCCACTTCATCTCCAACAGTCTTTAAATTTCTAGACTGAACAAATTCACTTTTCTAGTTTTGTTTTCTTTTTTTCTTTCTAAAATGTGCCATCACATTTAAATTCAGTAACCCTTTTCTAAGCATTTTAACATCCAGATTAACAATTTTTGAAAGCAGAACACAAGGTATGTGACAGAAAGGGAAGGCTTTGTGCCTTCTATAATGGCATTAATACTCTCATGGCTCTACTACAGAGTTGCCAGTTGCCTCAGAAAGCTCTCCAGTTGTCTGGACAAATCAGATCTCTCATGAGGATTCTTTGGAGACAAGATAAACAGTGTGCTGTTTATCTTTAATGTTTTGGGCGGTTTTTTTTTTTTTTTTTTTTTTTTTTTTAAGAAAGCACTTCCCATGTTTATACCTACAGTAAATATAAGACTGACAAGAAAACAGTACAGACTTCTGTATAAGACCTCAAGTTACATACTCACATTGTTTGCTTCTGAAGCAAGTCCATACATACAATAATAGCATCCAAAACTAGGCAAAATTAAGAAAAATCTCAGAATATGAATCAAGTAATGATAAGTGGTTTTCGTATAAAACAATTTTACACTTTCACTCCCTCTCAAAGACTGACAGACATGCATTTTAGTTAAGAAATACTCTTTTGAGATAAATACTTTTCAAATAACTGATGTGCAAGAGGTCCCTATATAACTTGTGCATATTGTGATCTTGTCTCTACCCCATCTACCCAATGGAACACTAAAAAGACTACTTCAGATCCCAGCCTCTCAACTGTCAATAAGAGGCTCAAGTCCATGAAGAGGCAATCTAACCTTTCCACCAACAAAATTTCAATATATAACATTTCCTCATGCAAGTTTTTCTTTGAACCACCTGCATCTGACAATCTCCTAGTTTCTTCCTCATCACAATGTCCACTGGGAATGTGTGAGCCAGCTGAGTGGCTGCACACTTCTCTGAAACAGCTCTGACTGCCTGGATAGAGCTCACAGCAATCACTTTATGGCCAGAGAGAGACAATACAGGAAATTGAACTGAATGTAAATGAAACACATGAAGGAACACTATACAGCTCACCCTTTAAAACTCTTCACCTTACATGTAACTAAGAGCAGAACAGTCAAACATGAATGGCATTCAAACCAGGGAGTAATACTTGGCAATGTTAGAAATACTTCATGAATAAATCAATCGGATAAACCTCTTTCTGCTTTCTCTGAGGTAGAGATAGATTTCTTCACAGGAGCTGGTATGGGGCTGTGAGTTGAAATTGTGCTGGAAAAAGTGATGATAACATAGGGATGTTATAGTTGTTGGTGAACAGTGCCTGCACAGAACCAAGGCCTTTTCTGGTTCTTGTACCACCTTGTCAGTGAGGTGGCTGCAGGAGGCACAAGAAGTTGGGAGGAGACACAGCAGGGACAGCTGGTCCCAACTGACCAATGGGATATCCCACACCACCTGGCATCACACTCAACACGTAAAGCTGGCAGGAAGAAGGAGGAAGGGGGGATATTCAGAGTTCTGGTGTTGGTCTTCCTAGGTAACTGTTAAGTCTGATGAAGCCCTGCTCTCCTGGAGATGACTGAACACCTACCTGCCCTGGGAAAGCAGTGAATAATTCCTTGTTTTGCTCTGCTTGTGTGCACAGCTTTTAACTTCCCTATTAACTTTATCTCAACCCACGAGTTTTCTCCCTTTTACCCTGTCAGTTCTCTCCCCATCCAACTGGTGGTGGAATGAGCAAGTAGTTGTGTGGGGCTGAGTTGCCAGCTGGGCTGAAACCACGACAGTCTGGTTTCTGGAACTTCTGCTGACTTATTTCATAAACAACATTTTTATTAAAAAGCATAAACCAAGTTCTGTAATGCTATTTTAAAAATACATGCCTTATCTGAAGTCTAAAATTATATTACTATCTTTGTTCTCTTTAATTAACAGAACACTTCATAAAAGCAATGATTCCTTTTAAGGCCAAGGCTACATCTGTTAGCTTAAAAGAACGTCAAAAAGCAGCTAAGTCTGCTTTTGGACAAACTTACAACTACAAATTAGCTCAACTCTGATAGTAGTTAAAACTTGGGAGGCTGAGCCCAATTTTGCAACACTGACTTCCTGTCTCCTGCGTAGCTGAATCAGTTCAAGAAGTGCTTTGCAGCAAAAGGATACAGTCTGCTTGTTCAGAGCCTGCTTTAATCACATTTTGAATGTCTTCCAGCAGATCAAAATCTGGCAGCATTAGTGATCTATGTACAGTAATGTTTTGGTATTGATCTTCACTGGCAAGGTCATTTCTAGTGCCATTAGTGCCAAACAAAACTACAGCAACTTCATCTTTACTCTCAGCAAAAACCTGCAGATAGAGAGAACACAAAACAGGTATAAAAACACAGGTAGATTCACACACAACTATGTTAGGCAGATTACAGCATGACAAACTAATTTTGAAACATCAGTTACAATGGATTTACTGATTTATTCGGTGCTATCCTCTCAAAATGCAAACTTACAGTGAGATCACAAAGTTAGATATAATTAAACTAACAAATTTACAAGAGGCTATCTGGGATAAAACAAATAAAATTGGCTGAATCAGTCCTCAAAATGAGTCTTCTGTGTGGTAACTTATAAGTGTTGAAATATTTTAGATAAAGAGAAAAGCAATTTTTTTTCCCTAAAAATTTCTACTGCCCTGAAGAAAAAGGGTGACCAACCCAACTATCACATCTCATGCACAAAAAATAAAAAAAAACCAAAAAAACCCACAAAAACCAAACCAAACAAAAAACCAAACCACCAAAAATAACAAAGAGCACTGTCACTCCTGCATAAATAGAGACTACTTCTCACTCATTCCAATAATTTATTCCAATTATTAGTAAATGAGAAAAATGTTTCACAGATCTTATTAACACTTATGAAGTCACACACACCTGTCTCTGCACAAACTTTGTCATAATCTTCTTGGCTTGGTCAAGTGAAGACTCTTCACCAGGGGCAGAACTGCTCATTGTAAGGCCTACATCCAGGCACAGCACTATTGCCACCTGAAAAGCATGAGTGAGAGTAAAAAATAAAATACAAGCATAATTACTTAAAAGGTTAAAAGGGTTCATAAAAAACCTAAAAATCAAGCTACTTTACAAGAGGTTTCTTTTACACTAACTGTTAATAACAGACAAAGGTGGAAGACAGAACTGGTATAACTGCACTGAAAAGAAAATTATTTCATCCTCTACCATGTTCCAGACATTTCAGTGGAAAATACAAAAAAATCCTGTTACACAGTAACCTGTAAAGAGCATGTAATTTCTATACAATCCCGTGAATGTATTAGGGATCTAAGGGCTTTTCTGCATCAGGAAATCAATCAGATGTTTTAGTTGACAATTGGAATGATGAATTCCATTTTCAATTTAGGAGCTTAAATCCCTGACATTAGTCTATGTTTTTGCATTTCTGATCACCTCTTTAAGTGATCTATATAAAACACTGCCCAAGTCTGCCCATGAATTGATTTATACACTAGAATTAAATAAAATTGTTTCTTGCAATTTCTCATTTGACTCTAAGTTCCTCTGAAGTTCTTTCATAGACTCCCCTTACATTGATTAATCATCCAGATGAATGTAGTTGAAAGAAGAATTTAGCAAAATGAGGCTCTGCATGTCCAAAGCCAGCTCAAATTTATTCTCATGGATTAAACCAAAGTTCTCTAAATATACATCAAAACCTTGCTTGATGGACTGCCAGTAGATGAAATTACACTGCCTGAAAAAAAATTGTTTGTCAGAACACAGGAAAGGCAGGTATTACCTAGGCTGGAGCCAGCTGACTTGTTTTAAAATACAAGATATATCCAATTCCAGAAGAAATGAAGCTGACAAAAGCATGTGGGCAATAATCCTAAATCTGCCAAGTGGCACAAGATGTAGAGTCTGCTTCTACAAAGCAAAATAGATGAACAGTGAGAAAAGGTGTTGGTCTAAGCTCTGCATATGGCCTTGCAAGCAACTCCAAGTACCTGCTGAGCAGCAGAGCTCCACAAGCTGCCCAGCAGGTTACACTCAGTCTCAGCACTCTACTCCTCACCCTGCCTTCACCAGTGGCTTCCCTGGGAGCTGGGAATAAGTGCCAGAGTCAGACAGGTCTGCAGAAGCTCAGAGTGGAGCAGAGGCAGTTACAGAGGCTGCACTGCATTCTCACAAGAGCCTTGTCAGTGCCCACCTCCAGCCTGAGGAACTGCTGTATCTACCCACACCAGCAGCTGCAGACCCTCCTTGGCTTGGTGCTGTGCTCCCTAAAAACACACAATGGCTGGCAGCCAAATCCATCCTGTTGTCCAAAAGGGGTAAAATTCCCTTCATAGATGGCAGGATAACAGCAGAGGAGTCAAAGAAGTGCAGGAGTGAAGAGCTGCTGTTTTGCTTACAAAACACACGATCAATTGCCGAGTGCCAAGATGCTCTTCTGGAAGGCAGCAAACCCAGGCTGGGTGCCCGTTCAGGTATGTGAAATCATCCTTCAGGAAGAGCTCTCGTGGTAACCCTCCTCTATGTCTCTCTTCAGCTGTTATTAACCTCTGGCCATCCCACCCGAGCACCCAGAGCTGCTGCTGTCAGCTGCGGGGTCCTAAGCGACACCCGCCCGGAGCTCCGCACGTGTGACCGCAGGAGAGCACTGTCACACCTGAGCTAAACCAACCCGCTCTGCTCAGGCACTGATAAGGGCGATACGGAACAAGCCGCCTTTATCTCTGGCCTCTCGGCGCTGAAGTAGCTATAATAAAGCAAAGAGAGAGATGGCTACAGCAGCACAGATAAAGCTGTGTTTAACAGATACTAAACTGCCCCGTAACACAAGAGACCTCAACACTGCTTTCACCAATAAGTTCCCTTAAACGCACCCCACATACAAACTGCATTTTCAACAGAGCAAAACCAGTTTTATCATCACTCCAGCAAGAGCAATGCCAGTCACTGCTGCGGGAGCTGCACTGCGCTCTGAAGCAGGAACACTGGTTCCCTCTGAGCTAGCCAGCTTTGCACTGGCAGCGGCTCGGCGGTCAGCACGGGCAGTAGTCACCCGGTGCCAGGGATGGGTGCATGTGGGTGCCCGGAGCCGGCGGGACCCCCGGCCCCCGCCCTCACCTTGCCGCTGGGCGCCATCGCGCTCCTGCCGGGACCCGGAGCGCCGCGCGCAGCGCTCCTCCCGCCCCGCGTCCTCCCGGGAACACGGCGGCCGCGCCTCGCGTTCCGCTGCGGGGGCAGCGCCGCCTAGCGGCGGAGGGGGCGCGGGCCGGGCCGCTCCCGGCACTGGTTCGGGACAGGCTGAGGGAGGGGGAAGCTGAGGTGGGAACGGGCCGGCTATGGGAGAGGGAAGGGAGATGTCGGGTGCCCCCCGCATCTTTCTCCTCAGGGCTCCGCGCAGCCCTCCCTCCAAGTGCCAGATCTCGCAGGCGTGCCTGTCATTTTGGCCGTAGTTCGAGCGGAGCGTAGCCGAGGACGAGCCCGAGGTGGGTGGACTGGGGCCCCTGAGGAGAGACGGTGGCAGGGCAAATGTCAGAAGCTCTTCTGTCCTGTCCTGGAGCACCTCCTGGCTGCCCCATCCCTCACCCATGGTGATGTAACCCCGGCTGTCAGCCCAGCCCCACACTCACTTATCCCTCACCAGCAGCACTGGGGAGACAATCGGGAGGGGTAAAGGTGGAAAACTCGTGGCTTGAGGTAACGACAGTGTAATAAGAAGAGCAAGAGTCATGCACACAAGCAAAGCAAACCAAGGCATTAATTCACTGCTTCCCCAGGGCAGGCAGGCGTTCAGCCATCTCAGGGAGGGCAGGGCCCCATCACATGTAATGGTGATGGGAAGACTCCAAATATGCACACTCCATCACTCCAAATAGCCCCTCTTCCTCCTCCTCCTCTCCCCTTTATGTACTATGATGTTATATGGTCTGGAATACCCCTTTGGTCATCTGGGGTCACCTGTCCCAATTGTGTCACCCCCAACTCTTGCCAACGTGACAATACAAAAAGCAGAAAATGCCTTGGCTCTGTAAGCTCTGCTCGGCAATAACAAAAACACCTCTATATTATCAGCCCCGTGTTCAGCACAAACCCAAAACACATTCCCATACCAAACTGCTGTGAAGAAAATTAACTCTATCCCAGCCAAGCCCAGCACATCACCCCAGAGGGGCTGTCTCCAGGGCTCTCCAGCCTCCTCTTCATGGCACCTCAGAGTCCCACAGGACACAGCCTGCCGGGGAGCAGCTGCTCCCCTTCACCACTGGGACAGGATTTCAGCTGCCTGAAGCATCCCAAAAGTTGCATTCTGCCTGTGAATCACCAGTGGGTCAGGATTGTTTCATTAAACACTGGCACAACACTAGAGAATTTCAGAACCACACTACATCCAGGCTGTTTGATCAAACTGGAGCCCACTGATTTTAAGTCCTAGTAAAATAGATGCTATATCAGGTATATCTTGGTGCCCATTGGCTATTAAATCATTAGAGATATGAGAACAGCAAGTATTTCATCACATGTATTTTGTACTTCTTGTTCTTCATTACTTTCCCTGTATCCTTTGAGGGTATCATTACCAGTGTCTTTCACTTCTAGGTATATCTCAAAACCCACATATCTATAATTATTCTCAAAACAGAGCTCGAAGTTGGGATACTAGTATAGCTACAAAAGAGTAAATCTCATGTGAACACTTCAAAAATCTTGTACCTGAAGATGACCCTACAAAAACAAGTGTTTCCTTTTTATAATGAGTGATGTCTGAAGACAAAAATCCCCTTTCCCTCCTTACTACATTGCCATGCTTTGGGAATTGAGGGATTGGGTATTTGAGGGATTCTCTCTTCAAAGCACTTTGCATATCAAAGGAACAGAGCAGCTTGGCAATGTGACAAACATTTTAGGGGAAACAGTCAGCTACTGCCAGAGAAAATCTTGCATTGTCTTCCTGAATGTCTCTAAGGAGATTTCAGATTAATCAGCCAAGGAAATCGGGCTGCTTACTATCATTATTATTATTCCTGATGTTATCTTAGTCCAAAAGCCCTCCCCTGGGCTCACAACCAGGCAAACCCCACTCCAGCTGATTTCCAGCATAGCTTAAATTCTAGGCACAAGACAGGAGATGTGCACACACACGCAGGAAGAACAGAGAAGCAAGAACTCGTCAATTTCATCAGTAATAGCTTTTCACACACCGGCAGAAAAGCATTTTGCAAGGCATCCTGATCAATGAACATTTTATTTTTTTTGCTGGGGTTGGAAAGTAAAACCCCAGCCCTGACTGCTGGAACAGAATATTGACATAAACCCCTTCTCTCTGAATCCTAGATTTGACATGAAAGCTGAATCTCAGGCTTTGGTCCAAGATCTTGCAGCTAGAGCTGTAATTGCAAACATTACTCAGGGAAACCCAATTTGTGCCAGAACTGGGAACCTCTGATCGCAGAAGTTTGTACGCCCAGCCCAGGTACCAGCATCCTATTTCCTTTCAAAGTCTGAGTAAAACTAAAGACACCTGTAATCATGAAACTCCATCTGTGATAGTCCTGTCTTTTAGCTCTCAGTCTGACATAAATGGGGGCTTTTAGCTGTCTGGCAAAATACACAAACAATAAACCCAAACATTTCCACTTCACACCTTCATGATGCCAGATTTCTTCAGAGCTGTTTCCACCATTCAAAGAAAAACTGGCTAATCATTCCTGAAACAAACCTTAATCCACATTTCCTTTTTCCTTTGCAAGTCTGAACAGAGCTCCCTTATTGGTAATAATCAAATCTGACTAATCAACTCCATCTGGGGCACTGGTGCTTTGTTAGCCTGGATGAAGATTTGAGGATCTTTGCTTGTAAAAGCATGTAAAAAAGTTTGTGACTAATTGTCCATTTCTATTGTATAGAATGCCAGTCTCTGGGTATAAATAATAAATATATGACATCTCAGAGGACTCAGGATCCGGGGTGATCAGCTGTAATCTCATTCACAGCAGAGTGTGTGCCACCTCAGTGTCAGTGAGGGTCTCACTCATTGCTCTGCTCATTCCTTCTTTGGTTAATTCTCCCCCCAAACCAAGCCTGGATTAAGCAAGCACACTCTTGGGAAGCAGCAATGAATGGTCTGCTTTATGCTTAACTTCACTCAATGCCTTTACAAGGCAGCAAGGAAAATGGCTTCCCTGTTTTTTTACAAGAAGGAATATATTACCCAGAGAGTTATAGCTGAGACCCAGCTGCTTATGGCATCTCTGAGCAAATGTAAATGGCTTAAATGTAAAAGTAGCAAGATGACTTGGCCTTTCTCCCTCTTTACCCACAGGGTAAAACTTTGGATAAATGCCTGGTGGAAAGATGAATACTATAGCCATCTGGGATCTAGCCCAATAGCTGTATTGAAATGGATACATGAAGCAGAATTTTCTACAGAAAAATGGAATTAACTTTGCAATCATTATCTATTCTTTGCCTGGGATGATACATAATAGTGGGTGCTAACTGCAAACGAAGGAATTATGAACTGAATTTTCTACATACAAACAAAGCAGGGCAAACACACTGTGACACCAATCAGCTTTGTATTTCCATCAGTACAAGCTTGGCAGCAGGCTGGAAGACAAAGTAGATGGGAAATTGGCACTCAAAACAAAGCAGAGCTTGGAAGCACATGTGTTAACATCCTCCTACATTGGGCTTTGTGAGGTGTGTAGTTGTCTTCTCCCAAGAGGCCGTTCCAAACACCTGCTTGAAAGAACATGCCAAAACTGTGATGCAGACTAACACTAGTATTTATTATGTCTGTTTAGTGATTTCTGATGGCCCTTCCCAAGGGATGCAAGCCTAACTTACAATGTTTGCTTAGTTGCTTCTGTGGAATACACCCACAGGGAAAGGATCTCAAAGATCTACTCTCTAAAGCAAAACTGATCTTTGGCTTTGAGGTTCAGCTGTAAGTCCACAGAGCTTGTTCTCTGTCTGTGACTCAACCACCTTTGGCACATTTAGAAACTGTGCCTTTAATAAACTGGAAAATGACTTCTAAAAAATCCTTTGGGGCATTTAGCAGTTTTCATCTGTTGGTCTACCTGTTCTGTCTATTTTGAGTTTAGTTCATGCAATGCAAAAAATGAGCCTCTTAGGAAACAAAGACATTACTGCAGTAGGAAAATTAGCAAAATAGGAAAGACTATACCACACCATCCAACCTTGCCTGAAAACACAAAAGAAAAACATAGGAAGGAGAGGTAATGGGTAAGGAGAGTATATTGACTTGGGGTATGTCCTGCCAGCACACACAGTTCAGGGGATCCTGAATAGTGGCAAATGGGTGGATCACAGCTGACAAACTACGTCAAAGCAGCACACCCAGAACTCCTAATCCCATAGCACTGCAGAGGAGAAATAGCTCTTCAAATCCTTCAGCATGAAGCTGAGAGACAGAATCACCATGTTTGCAGTTCCTCTCCCACAGGGGTGTCACTTCCTCATCACTGCCTCCCACCCCAGCTGCTGAATTTACAGCTTCCTCTTGCCCATCCCATCCCCTTCTCCAGATTATGCAGTAATTACACATTTCTCAGGCAGAAACCTCCCCCCTTCCACTGGCTGTTGTACACCAGCAGAGGCCTTATCAAGTGCCACAGAGAGAGAAAGCATGAAATCACAGGCCAACAATGTTTACAGCCCATTTTCCCCCATGTAGTTTTTTACCTTTTCCACACTGTCATGAAGGCACACTTGAGAATCACACTCTGCTGAAGCCTGCATGTACTGTCCTGTAGAATTGCTGCCTATCCAGTAGTTCTTCCACCTGCTGGTTTTTATTTCCAATGAACTGAACAGCACGTATGTCTGCTGAATCCTGGTTTCTTTCAATCCATTTACAAAATTGCAACAATAATTTTTTTTTACCTTTAATCTTCTCAGGCATGGTGCTTGCCATCCCCCTCGTTCTGATGACATTTCCAGATTTCATAAGAACTATTTTGTCTTCAGCTAGGTCATGAAAGGACACTGCACAGCACAAGGTGGCCAGTCCTGGGAATAACCACTAGGCATATCTTAAGATACATCACTCTACCCACTTTTGCAGCTATTTTGTCATGCACCAAAATGCACAACACTTCCCAGCCTGCTCAGGAGAATGCAATTTTAAACAGCATCAAAGAAAATAAAGAAGGTAGGTGGATGATTTAACAACATTTGTCCTTAAACCCCACCCACCAGTTTTCCTTTAACTTATTGTGCTCTGAGTACCTACTAAAGGTTTAATTATTTGCTATTCTACATTCCACTCTCTAGAACACAGATATTCTCTAACACCCTAACATCTTTGCCCTCTCTCATCCCTTTTCAAAGTAGACACTATATTTGTAATCTCACACATGATTTTCAAGGGAAAACATTAAAGCTTGCTTTGGCTATTTTTATATTTGCCTTGAATGGAATTCACCTGGTTCAGTTGATTTGAAAAATCTCCACTGCAAAGCTCTGATATTTCCCGTTTTATCTCTAATCACTTTTTGCTGCTGATGTTAATTGTGTTGTTGCCTGATTGCAGATGACCTTTGTAAATGGACAGTCTTCCACAGCTGTCAATTATTTAATTAGCTCAAAAGGCAGAAGCATATGCTGTGGGTCCAAAGGTTTCATCCCATCTGAATCTCATGTAACTGTCAGGAGGAGACTATTTAATGTAATTTCATTTTCTTTATTATATATTTGTTTTTCTGTAAGAAGTAAAGAGAACATTAAAGTTGCAAAAGTCTAGCTCCAAAATAACAGAAATTTCTGACATTAAAGTTTATTTTCCAACCTTAACCAAGTATTTCTCTACACTGTGATACAGATTCAACTACAGGACCAGGTACTTTCTGTCTGACAATGTCATAGCCTATTTCAATACATATTGGGATAAAGTTAGGGCTGTGCACTCAAGGACTCATGAGGCTCTTGCTTCATTTGTTACAAAAATTGGGAGACAGAGAGTGAAAGAGGAAATTCTTATGATTATGGTAACTAAATGGCACTTTACAAATTAAACTCTGGTTTTGTTCAGCAGATTGCCTGTAATCTGATTTATGTATCACTTGAACCAAGTCTCTTACCAGTAAGCAGTGGTTGTGTGAATCACATTTTCTTAGTGCTCAGTTTGAGATATGACAGATCTGCATAAATGTTGAACATTCACAGGCATTTGTGAATGGAGCTTCACTTTCAAAACAGAAAATGCCTCATTATGTTGAATGTTAAAAAAAATCATCTGCAAGGGCCAGCTCAGAGGGGCACTGAGCTTTTTTAGACTTTTGTATCTTTTAAAATATTGTGCCTTTGTTGCCACATATTAGTTTATCGGCATTTATGTCACATGTTATTGGGGAAAAAAAACCCTAAAGTATTTTTGAGAATGACGTATACGTTACAGTAGCATGTATTATTGAGAAATTTCTTTGCACAATCTATGAAAATGGAGTTTGACCACACTCTCATATATAGGGACAAATCAAAATGCTGTATTTGTTTCTCACTAAACATTCTCCCATGGCCCACTATATAAGCCTGGCAAACCAGAGAAAGAGCAGGATGAAGATTGTTCCAGATTGCATACCTACAAGGAACAGGAAGGGAGGGAAGGATTAGTTTTATATTCATATATTAAAAATTAGCATGACATAAATTCTTAGTTCAATTTATTGCAATTTCATGGCGTGTAGACCTCTCTGGAAGCATTTTTATAGCAGAGAGAAGTACTGCAGGGGCCTTTTATCCCCGTTTTTCAGTTCAGCCACTGGAGGGCAACGTGATCCCAGACACCAGGCAGAGGTAGCAGCTCTGCAGCCCGCGGGAGTAGGGAGCGTCACCCAGCAAGCACTGCCGAACTGCAGAGGAGTTTCTGTACATGAGTCTGGCAGAAATTAGGCAATAACAGCAGCAAAAAACCATATGCGCTTACATTTTACCTTTTGGGGAAGTAGATTTAAAATTCTTCCTACATCTAAAATCTGTGTTTCTGTTAAGGATTGCTTCACAAGTTCTAAATCTGTGGATTAGCCAAAGGATTTCTGCAGGCAGTGATGCAAGGGCCATTCAGCCTGGTATCACGAGAAGCAAAATATTTCTCATTGCTAAGTAACTGAAAAGCCCCAGACATGTGTCTGCAGTGGAAACAACTCTGGCAGACTTCTCTGGATTAGTTGTTAAATCTATTACAACAAATAATTTGTTTATTACATTTTATAGGACTATTTGCCATGTAGGGTCTGATTTTCTTTCAAATAGAAATAGTTGGGCTCAACTGAGCTCCAGAGCACCTGGGTTCCTGGAGAAGACCAGAGAGATCATGGCAGGTATGTGCTTTGGGGAAAGCAGCAGCCCAGCAAAAGAGTAGCAAATAGCTTTTGGAAAAAGTGAAAGCCAGTGTTTTATTAAGAGGTAGTAAGTACCAAGTGGCTGCTGCTGTTTCAGATGGGGTTGTTGTGGAAGCAGAATCTCATCCATCTTGCTCTCCATGTGCCCTTTGTTTCGCAGTCTGTACCGCACCGCTGCCTGTGCAGTGCCTTTGTTGGCAGCCATTAGCAATGCGGCTGTGTTTGCAGGGCCTCTGGAAAGCGCTTTCATGCAGCGGATTGTTCAGGACAAGCTAGCTGGGATAACTCACTGCCTGAGGGATTTGCTTAGCAGATGCACAAGGATAAGCCTTTAGCATCCTCCCCTTTAGTTTTATCCTGCCCTCACCAGCATGGTGCATGTTTGCATGCACACACACACGGGCTGGCTAATAATCTAATTTAATCCTCGCAGCACAGGATTTTCTTCCTTATCCATTCAACTGTGGGAAGGGATGAGGAGTCTTCAGCTGCCAAACTAGGCTCTTTGTGAGCTGAGAAGATCCCATTTTAAATTTCTATCTGTTTGCCTGCACCTGGAAGCAGATTAAATCAGACTGAAAGGATGAAATTTGGGATCTTTTGAAAAATATTTGCTTTAATTGCACTTTCGAAATGGAGCATTGCGGCATTGAGGAGGGGACGTCATGTTTTAATTCTTGTGAGTTTCCAGTTTGTACAGCTTAGGGGGACAAAGCAGCAATGTGAAGGAGAGAGCTTATATTTGAGAGGAAAGAAGGGATTAGGTTTGGTTTCTATTTGTGTGAATTGATGCTAACCCACTACAGTAGCAGATATGTGACAGTGTCAGATGTAGAGCCAGGGGAAGAATAATTTCAAGTTTTCTCTGTCAGTTATTTTATTGTTTCACAGAAATTCCTTGGAAGGAAGTCATCAAGATGACAATGATTTCTGCATGTTCTTTTGTACTAGACATTCAAGACAGACATTTAATTTTTTATAACTTTCTGTTGAAATAAATGGCAAATTTAGACATCAAAACAGACTTGGTTTTAGGGTGGAACTGGAGCCTCAGAGCAATCCTGCTGTAATCATGGGGCTGGCTGAAGTCACCACCATGACATGAAACTTTTGCCTTGCAGCCTGTTTCGATATTAGAGTCCATGGCTCCAGCAGTGTTTAATCATATTAGAGACAAGCCAGTGCTATAATCACTGGGAGTTACTGAAGGCAGCTCCACCAACATATATTTGAGGAGAACTGAGATACCATTTAGCAATGACACTATGTGTGCCTTGGGATGATATTGCTCATTATATTAAATATTTCACTTTTTTCTTTACTACATGCAGATACTGCGAATTATTTCTGCTCCTTTCTTAGGTCACAGAGGAGCTCATTTGAATAAATTATTGGAGGTTAAAATTGCTTCTGTTTGTTAATTCTGCATGCCATTTTTCCATGGATAAAGTGTTAAGGAAAATCTCCATTATCATGGAAGGATATTCTAGTAATTGCCTCTAATTCTAAAACTCACTACAAATACATTTAAGTACATCATTAGAAACTGACACTTCCATACTTCAGGACAAGAATGTATTTTAGAAAGACTGAATAAAATGCATGCTCTCCTTAGGCTGACTAACCCAGGAGCTGTTGGATTCATGCCCAGCACTGACACTATAACAGCCATTCAGTGTATTTATGATATTTGGGGTGTTCAGATCACAACTACAGGTTATTCAGATAATCAGGCTAGAATAAATTAAGCTATATTTGTGTTATATCCTAATGAGCAAGTTTGCTGGTATTTTGTAGTAGAAAGAATTGATTCTCTTATTCTCTTACCTTACCACTGTAGGAGCAGAAAGAATTTGGCATATATATGAAGATAGTCTAAGGCACCTTCAAATATATTTATCTTAATATACATTACTGCTGGAGGAACTTGTAATAAACCATGCTCTGGGGGAACATGTTGCCTGGGAGGTGGGGGGTTTATCCTATTTGCAGGCAGAACATACTATCAAAATCAGTAGTTATCCTTTTTTATCTTGTAAAGCTAAGTTTGCACTTGGAAGAAATGGCTGGGAAAAGGAGCCCTAAGACAAGGAGATCACATCAAAGATTTGTATCTTAAGGGGCTCCAGGTCAAATTCATCCATGGCATATCTAATTTCAATGCATACAAACCACAATGGATTTTAGCTGCTGTACTCTGGGAGTAAGGTTTTATGTTTTGGCACACTAAAAGCAAGGGCATTTTTTTAACACAGGGAAAAATGCATTGTTGGCCTGATTCAGGCATTCTCTGTATTTTAATGCATTCTGACAGACTTCAGCTACCGTGTAATGACATGAAATTAGGAGAACTGGAAGTTAATGGAACTGGGTGACCAGGGGGGATACATGACAGACCCTCAAGCCTCGTTTCTCTGGACTGCTTGTTTGCATGCAATCACACTTCACCTGTTATGTGGAAGGATGCTTAGGGGCTTTTTGAGCCCCCGGGTAATTTACCTGGACCTAACACACAACCACAAGCCCTCCCTCATCATTAAGTGTCTGCCTGTTGGAAGAGAAACCATGCTTTAGTAGTTAAGACTAGCAAACATATGTCTATTCTAATTCACCAAATTAATTGAAAAGTTGTGTTTCCAAGTGGATTAGCCCCTCCTGAATTTGACTCAACCTCTCTTTTTTTTTTTTTTTTTCTTTCTTTTTTTTTTTTTAGTTCCCTTTTCCATTCAGGGAATAAATGTCCAAGGACTAATCTAGGGATGAAAACACATTAATACAACTGCCTCCACATTGCCAAATGCTTGGAAAGAAGCAGGGAGGGCACTGATCCCATAGATAATTCACTGCCTGGGACAAAAAGGGGTTGCATAAATGTTGAGCCAAATTGTGTCCATCACAGTACAGAACTGTGGTCTGTGCATCCTTATTTTCTCTCTGTAATGCTAGTGTAATTGCATGCTTCAGTGTTCAAGAGCACATTGGAGTAGCTTTTCTTAGCTACTGGTTGCAGCTTCTAAAAGGTACCTGGGGGGGTGGTTATGAGGATCCATTGTGCAACCTCTGCTGATAATCTCAGCAAGGAATTGCAGGATCCTGGCCTTAGGATTCAAAACACAGGCTGGAGGGACTAGAAGGGTGAATTTGAGGGACTAAATGTAGATAAAAGCACATTCATGCTGTTTCAGTCCTCAAAGAAACTGAATGGGGTAAGTCAGCAGGCAGAATTAGCACATCCTCTTCCCCTGGTGAGATACATGGTGCAGTCACACAGGTGTGCTTTGCCTGATGCAAAGATCTTCAATAGGAGTCTCTCACTGATAACCATTAGCTTATAAAATGATTACCTTGCACCTCAGAAGTGAGAACTGCAAAGGCTAATGAGCTAATTCTCTGGGCCCACTACCTCCATCTCACAGGAAGCTGTGTCCTTCATTGTGCTCTTCACTGGGTGAAGAGGTGGGGAGTCCCCAACATACATCTGCCACATAAGGAATTCTGTTCCCCTGGCCATGTTTGCAGCAGACATCAAACCAAAAGCCCCTTCCTGCTATTTCCAGCTGTTGCACTTCCAGTTTGAGGGAATTACCTACAGGTAGCTTTTTGACTCAAAGAGTTGTTTTACTGAAGCTGTGCTAGCCCTCATCTAGGAATTTTGTTTGGGTTTTCTGAAGATCTATCTCTCCTTCTTAGAAGAAGATTTTAAATAAGTGTTTTCCCTGTGCCAGCAGGAGGGTAGGGCTGTAATAAGACCATGTGGGAGAGATCCAAAGGCGTCATTTAATATTTAGACACCTTGACGAACTGTACTGGTGGGTTCTCCTTTGACTTACCACAGTCATGCCTGAAGTACCCAAGGGTTGTAAGAAATCTTTGCAGTACAGCTGTAAATAGCAGCTCCAAGTCACAGACACACAAACCACATCTGAAGAGTTAAAAGTACTTCCTGTTTTGGTATGGAAGTATATCCCCCACTATAGACCCTTGTGGCTAAAGCTAAACAGACACCCAATGAGTAAAATTAAATCAAAAGCTTTCATTTGTGAGCTAGGAAGTAAAAATAAAGAACACCGGCCTCAGAGATATATGACAATTTGGATAGGCACTATTTAACAAGGGGTAGAACTTCAACCCATATCAGACACACTTTAAAGTGGATCTTCAAACACAAGGAATTCTAATCAATTATCAGCATAGAATGACTGCGTCCATCTCACAGCACTGATTTTAACACAAAGTAAAACAGAAGCATGAGAGTAACACTCCTGTAAAGCCACACACATCTTTATTCTCCACCCAGGCCAGCAAGGATGGGAAAAGGGAATGCAATTAAAAATAACTATCAGCAAACAGTATCTTTACTTAAAAAACATCCAGACTAGAGCAGCCAGAAACACATTCAACAATCAGAATAATTGGAATTCCCTGCAGTCTGACAGTGGCACATAAGCAGAAATTACTTGTGAGTTTCTGAAAGCAGGGTAGAACAAGACAAAAACTTGTGCTTTTTTCTGTTACAGCAATTGATAATTATTATATATTTTGCAACAGGCAAACTGCTACAGAGGATAGTGGGCAAGAGAGAAAGCTATCCAGTTACTTAGAGAAAAGTCTGAATTAAACTTTTACAAATAGCACCAGAACTAACCCCAAGCACCAGAACTAACCCCAAGCTTAAAATAGCCCCCCACCAAAATCAATGACAGGACACCTTGAATTTAGCAGGAGCCAATTAAAGCTTAGTTAAGTGTAAAGAAGTAGAAAACACATGATGGATTGTCCCAGCATATGCCCCAAAATGTGAACTCCAAATCCAGAAGCACAGCTGCCACTGCAGTGGGAGGGTACTATGACTCCTCTGATGCTCCTTTGTGTCTATGTAGCAGTAAGAGGCACAGATTTGGTTTTGTCTCCACTCCAGAGGGCTGTTAGCAATCCTGAAAGCAAATCCTGCAGCTCAGCAGACATTTCACATGGATGTATTCTGTAATGAGCTGGTACTTATCATCCAAGCCCTCTGTAAGCTGAAGGCTCTTTGTGCTACTGACCCCAGCCTTTCATCTAGCCTTGAACAGCTGCTGCTGGCAGTGACAGCTGAATTGGGTTTTCTCCCTCTGCAGCAATGCACACTTGCCAGCCATCCTTTCCCCAAACTTGTCTGCTGCATGTTGGGGCCAAGATACACAATCTACCCCTTTCATGCCAGCAGTGTCCCTTTAGGCAAAGCATAAGAACACTTGCCAGTGTTCTTTTTCCTTAATGCTTGTTAAACATCACTTATTCCCACCCTCCAGCCATGTGGGAGCCTGCAATTTCCATGTGGAGCAGTATTAAGCAAAGTGGCTGCACTGGGTAACTACAGACTGCCAGCACTGGCATGGCTTATCCTCAGCATCTCCATTAATTCAGAGGCATATCAGCCTGCCTGATTGGAACAGGTCTGTGAAAGGCATTCCACTGCTTGAACCAGTCCCAGGCATATATTGGCCTCTTTGAAACCCACTAAACTGCCTGATGTTTTCTCACAGATTGGGGTCTATTTTATTTTAATTTTTATGGAAGTTGGTAATTGCTTTGAAATACTTCACCAGTAAAAAATGACAGTAGGAAGCAACAAACACAGCCTGGCTCTACCTGTGCCCAGGGAGCACCACTGCTTTCCCAGTTAAGTGTGGGGCCAAGACTGTTCTTGATATTTGGCTTGTACATTAGTTACTGTTGAGCCTTCAGCCAATGTTAAGAGGCTCTTTTGACCTCCCAGGGACCCAGGATGCAGCAAGAACTACTTATTTCTCAGTGTTAGGACTAGAGCATCAGATGGACTTGTTTATACATCACCAGTTTCCAGATGTTCTAACCAGGACAGTCAGTGTAGTCTTGAGCTCAACCTTAAAATGCAACACAAAGCATTAGTTTCTGTGAAATTCAGCTTCTGAATGCTTCTCTTTACCATCCTAAAACTAGAGCAGTTCCCCCCCATAGGGAGACACCTACAGAGACAGGAGTGACTGTGCAGCTGACAGACTGCATGCCACACTTACCTACCTACACGCAAGCAAATGGTGGGTTCCTCTGGCTTGAGGCTCACAGACTTTCCAGCAGCACCAGCTGAGCTGGAGCACTGGGAAAATTAACTGTTTCAGATGTATTACTCAGCCCCCGTTAAAATCTGCTGCACCTCTCTTTTATTTTGCTCATCTCCTTCTTAGGCCAAAACCCCAATAGATGATCAAGAATAAAGGATTTTTCTGCTAGTCATTTTTTAAAGAGATATTTAACTTTCTCCAGCCTATGGTGGCCACCTCAGCCTGGTCAGAGAGCCCATTATGATGCCATGAAAAATCTAAAAAGGAGAGAAACCCGTTATGAAAATGAGACATGACGGGAGGATGATGTATGATCCAATGCTCTTCCATATAATTAAACAGGAAGAGGGATGAGGTGGGGAAGGCAACACAGATTTCCAGAGCTGAGGCACAGATAGACATGAACTTCTGGACTCCCCCATTCTGAAAGGGGAGATCCAACAGGTCTTCCATAAGAGCAACTTGAAAACCAGAATAACTTGTTTCAGAGCCCTTCACATCTCAAGCACTTTCAACTCCACCTCCCTAAATCCAGGTGCTGCAAGTCCACACCTGCATTGCAGTGAGATGTAAATTGATTGCCCCTTCTTTAGGGGCAGGTACCTCCTTAGAGCAGGTGTTTCCTCCCTATAATACAACTGTTTGCACTGCACACTGTGTATGACTCCTGTAGATTGTTCCTCCCTAGCAGTGCACATATCGAGAGATGCACTGCAGATGTGTTCCAAGCACCTATCTGAGCACCTGCAGCCACTTGAGGGTTCTAGGTGACAGCCCCATCAGGTCTCCACACACCACATTACAAAGCAAGCCCTGCTCTTCCATCGTGCAATGGGGCTGTTTCAGGTCAATGTAGAACTCGCTCTCCTTTGTTGGCAGCTGTGCTGTCCTCTCCCACTATTCCAGTGTCTGTGACACTGAACTCAGTGTCTAAGCAGTCAGCCTGCCCAAATTAGCTGCTCTTGTTGGAAGGACTGGGAAAGGACCCTTTCTAAGAAAACTGCAGGAACATCACACATTTTGCAATTTAGCCTTCACCTCTGAATGGGTTCCTATCTCTTGAAGTTCATCCCCCGAGCAGAGACTTCTTTTCACTCTGTCAGAGGTCACGACTATGTCCTATTGCTGAAAAGTAAAGTCTACCTTGACAGAAGGACTGTTAATAATATGGACTTTTCATAATATGTCTCTGCTACTCCACAAACAGTCAGAGCCCTGCAGATCTGGATTTTCTTACAACTCCCAGAAGCTGTAATTAGCTACAACACATGACAAATCCTTGGAAAGCCATGCACCTCCCCACCCAGAGCATGTGAAGCTAGCATTCTTGCATTCTGTGACATTTAAAGAGGACCCTCAGCCCAATATTTTATTCATTATGTTTGTGTTTAAATATATATGTATATTTTTTAAAAAAAAATCAGTGTGTTATTTTCTTGGTGAGAACACTGGCATATGACCAAAATAGTCATCTAGGACAAAGGCTCAGACTGCTGAGGTCTCAACCCCCTGTGCAGAGCTCTTGCCAGAGAGACTACCTGAGATATTGTCAGAATCAAGCAGTTCGACAATGCTGTAGGGAGAACAATCTTCCAAGCCCAGCTTGCTGCAGAGCCAGCCACAGAATCCTTTCTCCATATCCCTGACAGCGTGCCACCAGTACCCAAAGGACCATGCTACCTGGGCTACAGCTGAATACAGGCCTAGGGAGAAAGAAACAACCATAATTATAATTGGGTAGGAGATAATCAAAAAGGGACAAAAGGTGATTTTGTGCCAGAAGGTCCTCTCTTCATTGTACACCAAGAAGATGTTGTACCATGTAATGGTTCCATAGTAGAATGAAACCACGAAGGACACTACAAAAATGATGGGGAGGCAGATGATGGTCCAGAGGACAATGTGAGGTCCTCTGTCTAACCCAACATTACACTTCTTCTTTTTCTCAGTTACATCTTCTTTAGGAGGTTCCTTTGACTTAGCCAGTTCCTGCAGTTCTTTATCCGTTAGGGTGACGTGGATGTCCACCATCTGACCCTTCTTCTTTCCCCTGGTGATTGTTCCAGTCAAGGTGACATATCGGCTGTCTAAAGGCATGTTCCAGACACCTACAACACAGATAAACTCATCTACATCAGATTTATTTTCTGTACAAAGTACTGTGTGTAAATCTTCAAAGACCCCAAAGACAGATAGTGACTATGGAGTTACATTTAAAATCAAATTTAAAAAGACAAGAAGCAATGCAGTATGAAGAAAATTACCACAGAAGAAAATGGAAGAAGAGCTAATGAGGAAAAAGACAGGAATTCCAGAGGACAGAAATCACAAGGGAGAAAACTCCAGTATCTCCACTAGGGACCATACGTGAAGGGAAGGTGCTGCAAAAGTATAGGAGAATGAGACATAGTAACTCAATTGAAAATGGTATACCTATTTTCTCTGTTTACTTCATGGATTTATTCCTGAACAGCATGGACACTTGGGATTAATTAGATAAATATCACTGAGACTCTTGTTTCGGAATAAGCACATCCACACATGGAATTATACCTGAATAGCTCATATTTCACTCTACATTTGCATTGTATCTCAATCCAAATTAATTTTTGAAATTTAGAAAAACTTAACAAACTGTCATAAAATTATATTTGCATTTTAAGAAATCAGTAGAGACACCAAACTGGACAGTGCTGGTATATGTGTTAAAGTTACAAAGGGACTGCTTTAGCTTTCAAGTGACATTGGTATAGGATGGGCCATGCAGTGGTACTGGCCATAAACTCCTCTTTGGGGCTACAGTATATTTCCTCCTGGTCTTAATTCTGACTAGCTTGGAAGAAGGTCTTCAGAAACTCTTAAAAAGAGGCTGAGCAGCTTGAAGTACTTCACAAAAGTAGGAAGGCAGCAGGCAAGTAATGATAGGGTCTGGGATCATGGGGGCATCTGGTGGACCAGGAGCATTTAAGCCCCTCTCAGCCTGCACTGCTGACTCACAGGAGTATTTAGCCACAGGACCTGCCTTCCACACTTGTTCCCTGCAAGGGTACCCAGGACAGATAACAGAAGTGAAAGTGACTCGAAGATGCCCCATGATGACCTTGCCAAATAATCACCCTTCAAGAGGAAGCCATGCTGAGTGTATCCAAACAGAAGGCAACAGCAAATCCTAGATAATGAGTTAAATTCCCTATCAAAGGTAGAGCCACTAACTCCATCTGCTTCCATCCTTTCACTTAACAGGCAGTTTTTCAGGCATGGGCAGTGGCTTGATCATGGCTTAGAATGACATCATTGTCTTAATGCATGCACAGCACTGCAACCAGCACATAACCCCAACCAGCACATACATTTAAAACTAAGACTGTAGCAATAACCAAACTTTGAAAAGAACTGCAGGAGACAACCCAAATCAGCCTGTAATGCTTTCTGTTTCAGAGCATTTTCATGTATGAACTCAAGCTCTCCTTGCCTGTAGTCTTGGAGAGGGTTGGTCCCACAGTCACTTCCATTTGACCTTAAAGCATGATGGCATCAAAAAAGCTTATGTGAAGTGAGTGTTCTCAGGACTACATACCATCTGTCATAGACTGACCCAGGAACTTGGAGCCTTCCTCAGAGCTCCTCTCCCCTCCTTCTTCATCTGCCTGTTCTTCTTCCACCTTATTGTCATTCTCGGACCGATATACAATTATTGACTCAGGGCGGGACTCTTTCTTCTTCCTTTTCCTGCGGTCCATAGTGGCTTCCCCATCAAAGGTGACAGTGGTTGCCACAGCCCTTCTCATTGTGCCACAGCGAGGGCTCTGGCCTCCAGATTTGCTGTCTTTCTGCACAGTCTCCTCCATCCCGCTGCTGCTTTCAGTCACCTCACCTGGCATCTTGTAGCACCTGTTTGCAATCCAACAGCACCAATCCTGCACTTAGAAGTCATTGATTAAGAATGGTCCCATGGATGCTTTGTTCTGGTAAGATGTCCCGCTGCTGGTATCCAAACTATGCACTCCATTCCCAGCCTAAAATGAGAGAGAAGGCTGAAAAAGTGTCTCTGTCTTACCGAGTAGAAAAGATTGGCAGAATTTTCCTCAAAAGAGTTACTTCCAACTGGTTTAAATGTTGTCTGAAGATCTCTATTACTGTCCTGAAAATCAGTTCTCTTACATGGCTACATGTTTTGTGGTATCTAATCTATCTTGATTCTTCGGGTCCAGTTTTCACTATAACAAACCAAAGCTACTGGAAAGAGTATTAACATTTATAAGAAGGGATTAAACGTAGCCAGCTTACTGGATGAATTTAACATTCCTCTGCAATGCTGGAAACAAACAGAAGACAATAGTTTTGGCCCAAAGGCATCAAAATAAAGGATTGAAACCATAGATGAAAAAGAAGTTGACCAATTTAAGGGACTGGCATAGGGACAACTGCATCAGGAACACTGTGCTTGTCCAGCATTACAACAGCTATATTGGTGCCAGCTTTTCTCATTTTGAGCATCTAATGATTTACTCTCCTCTGCAAGGACATTACAAAAATTAATCAAATTATGTAAAAATTATTGATATTTCAAACTTTAACAATTTAGCAATATGTAGTGTTGCCATACTTTAAAAATACAGAATATACAGTGGATTTAAAGCAAAATTATTATTAAGATGACTTTGCTGGAGAGGGAATTGAGAACCACAGCAAATTTTTCTGATTGCGCAGAGAAAACAACACAAGTGTTCACAAATCTTTTTAGCAAAAATCAAATTTTGCTCCTCTTTCAAGCAAAGTTAACAGCGATATCAAGTGAAACTGTAATCCATGGGAAGCTGCCTAAGTAAAAACCACATAATTAAACACACATCGAGGCAGACAAATCCTGCTCCACGAATACGGCAAAAGGATTAATGGTTCTCAGATTTCATAACATTTAAGGAAACTGACTCTGCCAAGTATTCATGAAGCATTTAGGTACAAATCTGAATACAATGAATAACATTTTAACAACTCTGAAGAGCTCTGTTGAACATTTACATGAACATTTGTATTTAAAAGAATGCAACTGACCAATAATTAAGCTTCTACCTAGTAACTGAGTCTTTCCTGTAACAGGAAATTAAGAAACACAAGCATCATAGTTTATAGCCTACATAATGCTGGGGAAATAGTTTTACTTGAAAAGTTAAGCATTTTTAAATTTGGCAGTATGGTCCTGGTCTTCCCACAGATCTAAGATTTTGCTGGTCCGTTTTGAAATTTTGTGCAGAACTTTAGATCAACTATTTATGCCTGGTATGCTCACACTTAAACACATCCCACCCACACAAAACTTGTAACTGTATCACTTTAACACCTAAGACTGTGCCCATTTGGCTCTATGGAGCCTTGAAGAATTAAACATTTCAGATTATTTTTGTGCATTAGAGAAAATAAATTTTCCCTGGTGATCAGAAGACATATAAAATGGACTTAAAAACCCCTCAAGATTCAGTATACCCCAGAAGCCAGCCCACTTCTAAATTACTAGGCAGGCAATATTTTTAGCTCTGCAGCATGGCTGGAAAGAGTCTGTTTAGATTGCCATCACACCTGCCATAAAATACGTATGTCTAAATTAGCAGACACACTGGAAAACAGAAATTCATGTAAGCTTTTGTTCGTTGGGGTTTTTCTTGTTTGTTTGTTTTAATGCCTTTGGGGGTAAATGGAATTAATTTATGCAATGGAATAAACTCACTCTTTGCAGTAAATTCATTCAGGAAGTACAATAGACTCCAACATTTTTTCTCTGAAAATCAGCTGTAAAACTTCATGTTTTGCATCTATAAAACCTTGAAATTACATGATTGAGCCTAATGAGCCCCTGAGACAACAATGAGGGTCTGCTTCCAAAAGTCAGGAAAACAGGCCTGGAAACAGAGAAACCAAAAGCATCACTTTTGGAATAATCTACTAGAAGTTTGGAGACACAGAAGTTTATTAGATTCCCAGAGTTCCTGGCTGTAGTTCCATGTTCAGTCCCTACTGACTTGAGAAGGGGAGGACTTAAAAGTAACATTTAAAAAGAGCACAAAGCTACAGGCAAATATTTGTAGTTGGGCCTTTTTTTTTGTTTCTTAAAGTTGATCCAGCTGTGGCCTTGCTTAAACTCAGAGTGGATGATAAGCTAATGTCAGTTCTCAGTGTGATGCCAAAGCCCAAAGGACTATGTCAGCCTTGATTGAGCAAGGAGCAAGGTGATGTCCCTTCTGAATCTCTCATAGACAGGCACTGGCAATCTGTGTCCTGGTCTTCTGCTCACCACGCAGGCAGAATGCTGATTAATGACCAGAAGGTGTCCATGATCCCCAGGTTATTTTGCTATGTCTGATGTTCCTACCCCACTATAGCAGCTACTGCCTCTGTGAGTTACCACCAGGACTAGAAACACCTCCACAGCAGGGTAATCTCAGAGTGGCAGCTCAGTTTCTCCTCCTGCTGATAAAAGGAGAGGGAATGGGCAATGGGGGACAAGCCCCTAAGAAGCACTGCTGCTGGGGCTGAGTCAAAGCCCTTGGATAAGGAAGCAAAGGAGCCCAGATTATTCTGTTTAAGGCACAAGAAGGTAAAATCTGATGTCAGTCTGTCTACATCAAAACCAAAAACATGTAGGAGATCCTTATGACACAGCAGAGGAGGATGCAGCAAGATAAAAAGCTGAAACATGCAAATACAAGGCAGACGTTAGGTAGGTGTTTTAACAAAGTGGGTAGGTGTCCCTTGATATATATCACTGGGTGATAAACTGTCAGAAACTTCCAATTCTGGACTGGCTGTCTTGGCAGAATTTTGGTCACCTGTACTTGACCAGAAGAGGGAAAGTCCCCTGGTTTGCATTAGGGAGCAGTCAGATTGAAGATCACGAAGATCTCTCCTGATCTTATGCCTGTTCTCACAGTACATGTTTATTTTTCTCTCATCAGTTTCCCAATGAAGCAGCTAGAATATCCCCTGCCAGCTGGTCCAGAACTTCTGAACTCAGCACTTCAAAATACCACCATCAGCCCTACATCCCACAGCAGTGCTGCTGAGTTGAACAGGTTCAAGCCTCAGTCCCATTTTTCCTGGAAATATTTTCTCTGTAGTTGCAAACAAGAATTGGGCTCTTGCAGAAATCACAGTAGTGTACAAAGAGCTTAATTTTCCTCTCTTCCTTTTCTTTACCACTTCTAAGAATAAGGCCAGCCCTCAGCATTACACAGCTGTCCACAGCATCAGTTCCCTCAGCCACACACCAAAATCTTCACCCTTTCAAAGCCTTGCTATAGAGCTGAAACATTAACAATTGCTGTGTATCTCATACTAGTGATGCTTCCCACGTGGGTGCACAGGGGCAGACAGGAATCTAATAACCCATGGGAGGGAAGGAAAAGAAATGGTCATATTTCAGAGATAGCAAGGAACAGTTTATTAGCCAAACAATTTGTTATTAATCTCCATATGAAAACAGATGGAGAACCCTGGGGAGGCTGCTCTGCAAAAGCACTTTGTAGAGTAATTTTTAGAAGCACAGTCTTCTGTTACTATGCAGGAAAGCTACGGCTGCTTACGCTTCCTGTGACAGTAATAGTCTTTGACACACAAAACAGGAGCCTAAAAGCTTGGCCTTGCACCATTTAGGTCAAAAGAAGCTTCTTCCATTGGTTTTCAGAGTTTGATCCTGCTGCTAACAGAAGAGAAATTATCTGGTTTGAATACAGACGGGGAGGAAGAGCCTTCGTGCAAGCTAATAAAATCCTTGATCTTAAATCCCAGCTGCAGCACAAGTAACCTTTTATGATTGCTCAGAGCAGACATGAGAGGAAAAAAATGTAGACGGTAAGCAGCAAGGAGCATAAATTTTTATTTTTATAGTCACATAAAATGTACAACACATAAGAAGAACTGGCACAGCGTCTTCACTCACATCATGCAGAAGTAGTCTGCAGAAACAAAAAAACAACCTGTGCTTTAGCAGCACTGTGATTTATGCAGGATGGGGAAGAGATGAAGAAAAATCTACCCCAGAGACACACTTTGAGAGAGCTTCCTAGCCACAGATCTTCCTTTGCTTACTGCTTTTACTCCATAACCTCTGCATCCCCAATCTCATCTTCACTCAACCCCCACCTCTGATTTTGTGCATTTGCATGTGTGTGGTTTTGAGCACGCATGTCACCCAAGGGATTTTTTCCAATCCCTAATATTTCTAAAGGGGTTATCTGCTGTAACTGCAGGGGCAAACTGTACACATGAAAAATAGGTGATATTAGATGCATCCAGATGTTCAGGACAGATCTGTCTGCCACCAACCAATTGTGTTATGATGAAATGCATTGGTCTAACGCAGAACATGCAGCCCCCGGGCCCTAGAAAAACACGTGACAAGACATATATAAGAAAGCACATTTCATTCACGCATTATGTAGGAAAAGGGCCAAATGGTAGGGCTCCCTCCACATGTTTTAAATACCTAAATGACTCCACATTATCTTTCACATATGCATCCTCACCTGCTAAAACAGAGGATGTCTGTTTCCTCTTTATTTTTATGGTGAAATAGATCAAACTAGATTGCACAGTCACTTGAAACTAGCAAATACTCAAGGCTGTGATGAATGACATATTAGACAGTGAGGCAAGAACAGTTCCTCCCTGTCAGTACCAGGGTCTGTGCAGCTTGTGGTGAGCTTGACAGGGGGATTTATTTCACTGAAAATAATAAAATGTTATTTTTAGCCATACAGATTCTTCAGCAAGCAGCTCCTTCTACAGGAAGGAATGTCTAAGGAAGGAGGGAAAAACTACCCATCCTGGCAGTGGCTGATTTCAGACTGCATTAAGTGTATAACAACAACAAGAAACACAAAGGAAGACATCTACCTCTGCCACCCCAGCAAAAGTAAAAGAAAGCAAACACCAAAGTTCAAAGATCATATCCATCTTTCTCTCCCTGCTTAATCCACAGGCTTCCAAACACTTTCATTTCTTGGAAAGAGAAACAAGAAAAATGACCATGCTCTAGGCATACTTCCAAGCAGGAGCAGACTTTAAGCTGAGCTGCCACAAGCAGAGGACGGCACTGAGTGCCTGAGCAGAGGGGATAACACACTAAGATGACCCAAGTCACCAAAAACTTTACAGGTGTTTGCTAGTGGAGCCCCCGATGTGCCATGCCTTCCCCTCAGGGGCAGAGGGTGCTAAAAGCTCAAGCTAAAAGCAAAGGGAGGTGTGGGCAAGCACTGACAGACCCAAGTTTGCCCAGTCCCTCCAGTTTATCACAGGCACACAGCTCCTGCCTGTTGGCAGGTGCCATTAGTGCCAGCCCTGCACCACACCATGAGCCACAGCTGCTGTGGCCAGCTTAGCTGTTGACCATCACTGGAGCTGCAGCAAGACTGGACTTGCTTGGGCGTGGATTAAAGGCATCCTGGCTCCCAGGACCGTGCTGGGTGCCTCAGGACCTTTGATCTCCCTTCCATTCTTCCACAAGACACCAAACGCTCACTGACAAAATTCTACAGATACAAAGCACAAAAAAAAAAAAAAGTAGTGAAGAGATACATTGTGTACTATCACTATTGTTTCTGAATTATATCATTTCTGAATGACATTTTCCAAGGATATTTTTAAAAGTCAAGGACATTTTGCAGAGTATCTGCTTTTTATGAATCAGTTCTTTTTATTTTCCTTTGCTGTTCCATAACTTTTCCAAATGTCACAGAACAATAACTGCTGTGCAGATCACTTATTACTGAAGACTAGAAGACAGCATACAAGAATTTTATATTAAATGAGCTTTTTTATTTTTTATTAAATGAATGCCCAATCAATTTTCTTGCATACCAACTTTTAAAAAATGCCCCAACTGTATTAGTCTACCTTTTTTGGAGCAAAAGCCTGAAACGCTATCTTGCCCTTGTCTTCCCATTTATTTGAACAGACTGCTAGAAGAGAAATTGAGATAAAAAACACAAAGCTTCCCACTGCCTCCACATGGATGATATCTATTTATTTATGTTTATTATACTATGCTAAAATGTCAAGGAATGGCATGGGCACATTAGCCTTTAAAGAGAACCAAGATTTTAAAAGGAGCCTAATTTGGAAATGGAAGGTTTGAAATCTTCAAAGCAAACCAAGCATTTAGATATGAGCCTTGAATAAACTCAACCAAAGTCTTTAAATTTTGTAAGGAAAATTAGATTTCAACTGTAGAGGCATGTTTTCTCTGTTCCCCTGCTCTACCCCTCACTTCTGGATTTGCCAAAACAGGCCATCCTGCACCTTGAAACAGCAGGTGCTCATTGCAATCCCTACGCCATCCGCCAGGTCACTGCTGGATTACACTGTACCATAGGAACATCTGAACAAAGTCAATCCCACCAACTTTAGCTAAACATCTTGCCTCCACATCAGTGCCTTTAGGCTGAGATCAAGTGTAGCATCTATTTTTATTGGTATAAGACCCAACTGTCCTTGGTTGGGATTGGAAGATGCACTAGGAACTTGCTGCATACATGAACCAGAGTTGTGTCTCCTCCCCTCCAGGCATCCTAGTAGATGCCTAGAAAACAGTAAAAAGCAAGTAAGTACATGAAAAGAGAGCTTTGAGCCCCTCACCTCCCACACCAGAGGGCAGAGAAAACACCTCCTACACAGCATATACACACACATGTGGAAGTGAGAAACACGGGGAGTTGCTCCAAAGCCATGAAACACCGGCAGGTGGTGGGTGGGAAGCACCTGTGCTAACTCAGGACTTCTGCTACAGACCTGACTGCAGGGAATGCCAGTGAAGAGCTCCAAGACCTCCACACAGTGCTCTCAAGAAAAGGTTTTAATGCATGCTGGACTATTTTCTGACCTTTACAATAACTAGAAGCAAGGACCCTGGTTAACAACTCAGGTTCTTTTTCCTTCCTTCCTACTCAGAAGATCCCTGACCATCTCTGTCTCAGTCCCCTTTCCTGCCCTGCACTGTGCTGGCAAGATCAAGCACCCCAGTCAGTGCTTTACTCTGACAAAATGAGGAGAAACCACACATTGAAATACCTGCAATTAGAGAGGAAGCAGTGGCAGCCATACAGCCTAATGGAAAATACAGTCAGTTGTAAATCCAGTCTAGAAAGCATTATCTGAAAAATACCAACAAGCTACATACATCTTGTGGTTCTTCTTTAGTAAAGATATTTGGGGGCTTCAAATCAGAACTTTTTCTGAGTAACACCTGGATGCAGCCCAGGAGTTGCTGGAGAGCACAACTGCACAGAGAGTGAACTAGAATATTCCCGTGGGAGTGATTCAGGATTGTTTAATGCATTGCACAGTAAATACAATCTAGGATATTTAGACAGTATCTCCAGCAGCAGGAATTACTTGGCTCAGGGGAGTTGTGATTGGATACAAGTGCAAATAGAGACCTGTGATGCCAGGATATTAAAAATGCAGCACTTTGAATTGCAGACAAGTGAATGCTTCAGTATCATTAGTATGGTATTAGCAGGGTGTGTAATTGTTTAGAAAATCTTTCTATGAACCTGTTTCAAAGTATTTGATGCTGATATTCTATATCTTGCACCACTGCAAACTCTGCTTTGAGTGGGATGTCTGTATGTCTGTCTTGGTATCTCTTTTTTTTTTTTTTTTTTTTTTTTAATCACTGGAATGAAATTGCTATGGATAATGATAAAAGATTGTAAAATTCTGATTATCTTCTAATTAGACTGAAATCCCCCAAGACACAGCTGAGAGTAAAGTGCCTTTCCAGAGAAGAAGTCCCTAAAAAGATGAATTGACCAGAAAGCCTGAACATCAGCTGGGGTTGACCAGGAGGCTGTTCTGACATGGAAACCAGAAGCCACAAAACAGAAAGGCTCTCACTTGCTGTTAAGAGATGATGAAAGGAAAAGCAGCCTCAGGAGGGAATGTACAGACAGGAGAAGAAAGTAGCAGGGATTTCCAAAGAGGCCTATTCCATAATCCCATGGAAAGGTCTAGAGAAGTAAGGACACAAACTCACACCAGCTTTCATTTGGTTTAGGCTCGATCCAAACATTTGTTGTAATGGGAGAGAAGAAATTATTGCTGTTACACTTTGTGTGGTTTTTGCTGTCCCAGGAGAAGAAAAATATAAGCCTGGAGTACCCATAAGGGGTCTGAGAAAGCGAAGGCTACTGGAATGTGAGCCTGTGTTTTTCTGAAGGCTAACTAGCAGAAATGCTCTATGAGAAGCTGTCTCTAACCTTAAAATTTTATTTCTGCCACTAAGATGCTTTTCATTAAATCTCCTCTGCCCTCACCTCCTTGTGAGACTGCTGACCCCAGGCATACCTCTCACAGGGTTTGGATCCTGCGGATGTTTCTCTCCTGTTTGGAGCCACCTCTTCTCTCACACCACGTTGGTACTTAACTACTCTTGAGACCTTTCCCCTTGCCAGTGTGGATTCTGAGCTATAGGAGAGCACAGACACCCTGAAGGGTAGCATGCCATAAGGAATTCTCAAGGCAGTACAGGTCAGGGCCAGGATTTTTAAAGCATGGTAGCATACTGGACTGGCAGGTGTCATCAGCTGAATAGCTGAGCCATAGGCTGGCAAAGCACAGCTTTGGACAAAAGTAGCCTTTTCTGAAAATGCAGAGTATCCTATTCATCTCAATAAATTGAACTACTTCATTCAAAGCCAAGACACAATCTGGGAGCTGTAAAAACAGGAAATCTATTTTTTTCTCTTCAATATGTAAATAAAAAAGTAGATGTTCAAGAATGACATATGCTAATCCTACAACTCCAAATGAGCTGACAACTGGAAAAAACTGCTGAATTCTTTTTTTGTCATTTTGACTTTTGAATGGTTGATGTTTTAAGTGATATATATACACCAAGGCAAAAAAAGTCAGATGGTTAACTTCAAAAAACAAAAATTAAGACTCCGAGGCTTTAAATGCAGATTTATTTTCTTCCAAATTCAAGCTGACATATACTGAAAAAAAAAAAATAAGCTGTCTAATCAGACACTATTTTCTAACACATAAAAAGTTAGAATCTTAACATTAAGTTTATAGAGTAACATCAATATGCAAAAGCTTTATGCTTACTGAATTTACCACTGTCTGTGTGGAGTGACAGAACAACATCTTTTAATGTTATCAATAAAAGTAACATTCCTTTGTGATTTAGAAAGTAAAAGCATATGAGGAGATTAAAATTGATTTTAGTTAATAAGATTTTCTTCCTTTCAGCTTAAATAATTTTGAATTTCAACGACTGGGGTCAAATCAATTCACACAAAGGTACAGTTTGAATCCTTGGTTCAGAGGCAACGCACACAACAGAGAACAGAAGCCGCTGCTTTGCTGAAAATGTCTGTGAGCATCGGTTATCCCAGGTCTGTATTTTGTGAACACATTTTGTACCAGAAGGGGCTACCCTCCACTGAATGCCAAGGAATGCATGTCTCCTTTCCCCTCCTCCTTCCTCTATAGTCTTGATGCCTTTCCCCTTTCTCCTCCCACCCATCATTCACAGAACCCTAACTCATGTGTTCAGCCCCTTATTTATGGCATTTCTGTGGCTTCTGGGAAATTCCAGAAACCAAACAATATATCCTGATAGGGAAGAAAAAATCTTTGATAGTGCTCTCCAGGAAGAACACTGAAGTCAAGGAGGTCACATGAGTAGAAAGGTCCACTGGATTTTCCTTGGAGCCATGCAGCTCAGTTGGGATGGCAGGCAGGCTGGAATATGAAGATCTAATTCACCAGCACAGATGAGTGCTTTTCCCTGGGATTAATTAATGATTGCTCTGATACAGCCTGCCTAAGATATGTGGGGCAGCCAGAGATAGTTAATGGGAATCTGTGAAGTCTCAGATTGTGAAAGATAATTAAAGGGAGGAAAAAAGATTTTTGCAGTGTCACTCACAGTACTTCACGTTTTGCCCCCAGGAAGTGGAATGCTTTCAACACTGATGTATTCTGCAAACATTGACCCACCCCAAAAGGGCAATTTTGTCTAACAGTTGATTTACTGGCCTAAGTCACCATGCAGAAATGCACCCCTCTTGTCACCCTTTGGTGAATGAATCTGGACACACTGCTAGCTTCTCTATGCCTCCCCTCCCATACACTTAAAAGGAGGGTACACAGCATCGAAACACACTGAACTACAGGATAAACACATTACCCTAAAATTGTGCCCGATTTAAACTATTAAATCTTAAAACATACTTTTGGAAAAGTAAATAAATTTGTTTCACAAATGAGAATCCCAAAACAGACTCAATGATTCTCCCACTTTACTTATATATCTTTAAAGAAACCCCACTCTCTTCTCACATTAGCCAACTCTCCTAAGGCAAAAATAACAAGACAAAATTGAGACATACTTTCATACATCTCTTCTATTGAAAAGGACAGAAGAGATGCCTGGAAAGACACTGAACATGCACACACATGCTGCTGGGCACATCAGCGCCGGTTAAAATCACCTGCAACGGACAAAGATGCTCTGTCACTTCATTGTAGGATAGAAAAGAAAATAATGCTGCCGGTCCTCTGAGTCAGCTGAGCAGCTAATACTGAGCTTAGTTAGGGCCATTTTAAGGGGGCCGGGAGAGGGGGGACGGACACCACCATCACAAAGGCATTTGAGCCCAAAATGACTCTACTGGGGACATGGTAAACGCTGTCACCTCAGCCTTCGCGGCCTCTTCCCTACAAAGTCCATGCCTGGAGAGAGGAGTGCCCGCCCGCGGGTCCGTGGCAGGCTCACACCAGCACCTTCTTCTGTCCGTGACAGCCTCCGGGCTTCCCACCGGCTGCTCCCGGTGGGGCTCCGCTCCCGCTGCTCCTCAGGGTGCCTGCCCGCGTCCACGGGGAAGGTGACCCGAAGCGGAATAGAAAACCAAGGCGACCCGTCCCTTGCAAGCAGACGAGCCCGCGGCTGCGGGCAGGTGGGCGCTCACTGCGGGGCTGTAGCGGCGACCCCGCGGCGCCACCGGAGGCACCGACCCCTCCCGGGCGCTGAGCGGTGTCTGCCCCGCGGGGTGGGACCCGGGCGATACCGACAACTCCCTTTGCCTTACCTGCCGCCCGCGGTACCGCGCTGTGCCGCGCCACAGGACCCGGGCACCGCCGCCACGGCCGGCACCGCTCCGCCGTCCCCGGCGCCGAGCCCCGGGCGGGCGGGGCCGCGCGTCACACGGCGGGGCGGGCGCGGCTGAGGCGGCAGGAGGGAGGGAAGGAGGGGGAAGATGGCGGCGGCGGCGGGGCGCGGGCTGCTGGCGGCGGGGCTGTTCCGCGGGCGGGTCGCCATTGTCACCGGCGGCGGCACCGGCATCGGCAAGGCCATCGCCGCCGACCTGCTGGCGCTAGGTGGGCGCGGGGCGGGCTCCGCAGGAAGCCCCGGTGGGGCCGCGGGGCCAGGCGGGTGTTGGGAGGGCGGATGGAGTTTGAGGGGCCGTCAGGAAGTGCCCGCGGGCTGTGCTGCCTTTTGGGGGCTGACGGCGCTCGGGGACGGTGCAAGGAGCCCGTGGTTGGGACATTGTGACAGGGTCAGCAAGGGGTACGAGGTGAGGTTGATGTGGCACTGTGCCTTTTGGCCCGCAAAACACTCGCTATTTTAAACACAGAGGTCAGTGAGGTTATGTTAAACCAGGACCCTTTCTCTCAGACTCTCCCTTCAGTGACTTCTCGTCTTGCTTCAACTGGAGGATTTACGAGGCTGTTGAACCTTGATTCTTACAGAGCAGCATCCTTAAACTGCTGCCCGCACAGTCTCTATCTTAGAGACGTGGTGCTTGTCTCAGTGTCTGCGATTTCAGGAACGTCCTGAAATTGAAGAACATCTTCATGATGCACGGCGTAGCTTTTCTTTCCACGCTGAATACAGAGAAGTGGTAAAACCTAGAGTGAAAGGCAGTCTCCTGACTTTCTGATATGAGACCAGGAGAGGTAGAAATGACTCCTACATCCTACATCCACCTTGCAACACCTTTCCTGCAGATTTCAACATCAGTGCTAGGGATGGTCGGCATCAGACGGGGTTTGGATAGTTTATTGTCATGATTAGATTCAGTGCCTTCAGAATACCAACGCTAGTGTTACACCTCTCGGTGTCACACTCCCGTGGTTTGTTGGAATGTGCACCGCTGCACTGCATCGTAAAGAGCTTTCTTTGTTAAGGCTGTGCTGGGAGACATCTCTGTCTCTCCTGGCCTTTGTGCCGCAGCTTTCCGCTTGCTTTGTACAGCTGAATGGAGGATTAGTTCTATTATTGGGGAACTGAGTATTTTTTTTTTTCAGGTGTCCTTACATGCTGCTTTAAAGAGATACTTTTTAAGCATCATCATGTTGGTTGGTGATGTTACCCAGTTATCTTAAAATTGTGCTTAATTTGATCTTTGCTGTTTTTTTCAAGCAAAATACAATAACAAAAGTGTGTCCGTAACAGCCTAAATAGAACACAACAGAAAACAAATCTATACAAAGCACATGAAGAAATGAAGAAAGAAAATGAGAAATTAAGAAAGAGCTATAAAGGGCTTAAAACTGACTTAGTAACCTTCCTTACCTGTAGACTTGCTGGTTACTCCTTACAAGATGATGATTAGGAACTATTGCCATGTATACCCTGCACTTCGGGTAAGGGAGACTGGTTCTTACAAGCATAGGAGCAGTGACACATAATGCTAGTCATGATATACATTTTTTATATAACCAGTCTCCTTTGAGGCCTTCTGGGCAAATTTAAACCTTTTATCTGGAAACTTGTGCCCTTTTCCCTGACCCTATCAGGAAATGGTCTGTTCATTCTTTGTGAAGAAAATTAAGTGACGTCGTCAGCTTGCACAGTATGTACCAAATGCTCTTCAGTGATTAGCATCTCTCCCTCTCCCAATCAGTACATTTAGCAAAAATATAGACTCTTACTGGACCTTATTCTATATCAATGTGTGTATTAATAAGCACTTAAATTAGTAAATACAGCTGGGCTACTGTGATTCAGTATTTTGTGTTAATTGGTAATTGTGTGTGGCATTTTATGAACTTTTTTTTAGTTAGGTGGTTGTGCAAGTGACTGGAGTTCTTAATTTAAAAAAAAATCAGGAGACCTCAGAGACAACTGTCTCTATATATGTTGTTTTAAGATGGCCGCTAGTTAAAGGTGAAGCTCCTATTCCTAAGGATATGTAGTTGTAAAGCCTCTCCCTGGAAGAATTAAACTCCTCTATTTTTAATATTTTTTTTTTTAATACATAGTTTCACAAGACAGCCTGAGTCAAATGAACAGCTTGCTGCTCTTTCCTCCCCCTAGTTATTTTGAGTTGATTCTGGTGTTTGCTTGATCACATGAGAGGCCAAATTCCACTCTGCAACAGAGGGAGGGGGGAAACCCCCACACCTGGCAAGATGCTAACTTTTCCTTTTTTCTTTTTTTTTTTTTTTTTTTTTTTTTTTCTGGTTGAGGATGGTTTATATTGAAGCAGATGTGCAGCAGACCTGATATGAAGAAGAGATTACTTCTGCTTTCTGCTGAATTACTAAGATGATGGAAGGAGCAAGACCTCCATGTCTGCTTGTCTAATAATTTGCTTATCCATTGCATGATATTGCATGCCTGCTGGATTTGCACTGGGAATTAATTTAGTGTCCTTTGGTTTAGTCTGTGTAATAGCAATTGCTGAAGCCTTAAAGCTGTCCTGAGTCCACTGGTGTGACAGAAGAAATTAGACTGGTTTCAGTATGAGTGCTTGACTTAAATTTGGCACCTGCATTGTTTTTTCTCTGTAAAATGAATTGTTCTGCCTCCAAATGCTGAAAAAAAAAAAAGAGTACTTGAGCTCCTGCCTTATTTTTTTTCTCTCCTTTCTGCAGTTAGGATTCTGCAGTGCCACAGGGAGGGCTCTGTTCCCACTGTCTGTAGACTGCAGATAGGAATTAATCTTGTGAGGCTATTATCCTTTCCTTCAGTCGCTGTAGTTAAAAACCAGACCATTACATTTCCTCACTGCTAGTCAAAATTATTGCCAGTTGTACAAGAAGATTATTTTTGTGGTTCTAAGAGCAAGCATTTTTTGTAATCAAGACCTGCTGAAACATCTTTAAATCACTTAATTGATAAATGAGGCAGTTGTGAGCAGACGCAGCAGAAGTGATGTCTGAAAGCTGTTTTGCTGACTCTGCAACTCACAGGCTACCTTCTCTTCTGCAGGAAGGAGAGGAAATCTTGGTTTTTTAATTGCTCTTTTCCTGGCACAAAGGGATCTTGTTGCTAAGAAGCATCTGACATCAGTCATTTCTCTTTCTTGCAAGAACTTCAAGACTCTATTTGCTAGTCAGTGACTAATAAATGCACATCCTACAAGATATGTCCATGATGTTACTAAAAAAAAATAGCATCATTTTGTTAGCTGAATGATGTTTCATTTTGTCTCTACAGGTTGCAGTGTTGTTATTGCCTCTCGTAAATTTGACCGATTAAAAGCCGCTGCAGAAGAGCTGAATACCAGATTTGCTTCCATGAGTCCTGCCCAAGTGACCCCCATAGAGTGCAATATCCGCAAAGAAGAGGAGGTAAAGATGAGTGACCTTGTTCTGGGGCTTAACGTACCAAAAGCATATTGTATATATAAATTGTCAGATCTCTAAAGATTTCTAGCCTTCTCAAAAGTAGCTTAGATCAGGAGAAAGGTGGAACAAAGATCAGTTAAATTGATCTGGTTAGGTGTGCTTCCCAAGGGAAGACATTTGTTAGCCACCTAAGCAAAAAAGCATTTGTAAATATTGGCAAATATTTTTCTGATCACGCTTACATATTTCTGGTATTTCTGGGAGATGCAGGCCTTGGAACTGGCATGTTCTACAGCGAGCCAGAGCCCACTTAGCATGATTCTTTGTCACATTGCTGTGACAGAAGTGAGTGGGTGTAAACTTGTGAAGATGGAGACCTCAGAATAGTTCCTTCAAACAGGAAGGCATAGCATGGAATCCGAATGCTTGTGACTTGACACAAGTGCCCTGCATTGTCAGTTTGGCCTGTAGTAAAGCCAAAAAACCCCACAGATATATAATATTATAGCCATGTCAGAAATTTTGGGTATAGTTTGAGGCATACCTCATTGCAAACTCTGTTACTGTTCAAGTTGATTTTTAAATCTTTTCTTCATATTACAGAAAATGGAAGATCAAGAGCAAAAGTACATAATCCAGGTTCTTCAGAAGTCTGCATACACCTCCTAATTCTTTTTATCTCTGTAGTTAAATATTTAAAAGTCCAACTTCAGGTTGGATTTTTTGACTTTTTGAAGACAGATAGAAAATTTTCCAATAACCACTGATTGCTTCATTTTTCTAAACCACTCAAGGTCTCCCTTAACCTAGACATTAATGACCTTCAGTAGCTATAAGGATTCTGGAAACATCTATCCTAAAATATAGCCATAAAACAAATAAAAATTAAAATTCTTCCCTTGTGGAACAGTTCGTGCCATAAAATATTTATAGTGATATACTCCAACTTTCTCTCCTGAAGGAGATGAACCCTGGGGCTGTGCAGTATGTCACTTCACCTAGCAGTGAATTTTAGGTGTGTATTTACTGGCATCAGCAGTGCAACATAATAGGTTATGGCAGATGTCAGAGGGCAAGTTGCATGATTAAAGCTACAGGAAAGAGGAGCGGTAAAGAGGAAAAAAGGTTTAAGCTTTTTTTCAGGTCTGTTTCTTGTAGAAAGTACTCTGGCTTGCTTAATAACCTTCTGGAGGTGAATCTCATTTCTGTATCAGTGTGAAATTGATTTGTGGGAACTACAGCCTTCTGGGAGATGGTTTGGGGCTTGCTTGGATGGTGAAATGGGGTAATCTCCACTAAACTGCAGTTCCTTCTTTGTTTGCTGCTTAACTGTGGCTAAATACCTGTTTAACAAAACAGGCTTAAGTGGCTTTGGAAATTTTTGAAGGTGATTTTCCAGCCTTCTTTATAATGCTGTGTAATGAGTTTAGGCATTATTCTGTGTAATGGGTAGCCATACTGATACTTGAAGAAACTTCTGTCTTTGTTATTACCTTGCAGTTTTATCATAGAATTATCCTGTTTCAAATTTAAACTCTACCCATTTACAGGCACACCAGAACTTTCCTAGAACTTTTCATATGATATTAGTGAAGCTTCTATTGGATGTCTCCTATCAGTGGAGAGACTTCAGAAGATAAAGGCAAATTAAACTCTAGTCTTGAACTTTTCAGTCATTGATTTAGTCTTATGGTTTGACTCACTTCAGTTCTGCAACTGCTCTTATTTATTTCTGTTAAAGTCCTATTTAGAAAAATATTACTATGAAAATTTCATGGGCCTTTTGCTGACAATCTGAATAAGGAATGCAATTTCTGTTGCATATTAACATAAGAACTTGTGTGCCTGGTAGATATTTCTCCATTCCAGATGCCCGTCTCCAAAACCAGATATTTTATTGGTTAGAGACTTCCTGTAAGTTTTGTTCTTTAGCTTGTGCCTCTCTGGCTCTGTTCTCTTCTTAATGCTGAGATTCTCAAAGATTGCTAAATCCTGGCCATGTGTTACTTAATTTCTAAATTTACTGTTTGACCAGAAATTTGTGTTTTCAGCTCTCAAATTTGTAGTGAGGATAGTGCTTCCTTACACTTTGGTTTTTAAGTGTAAACTAGATAAACTCAAATTAACAATTGTTAACTTACACTGCTAAGAACTGTCAGAACTGAGGTATATGGCAGGTTTTCCACCTCCCACTGCTTACTATTGCTTATTTATTATGTCTCTTAGAGCAGCAATGGTGAAAAGTACTTTCTTCCTAATTTGCACTTGCTTGCCTTGTGGGAACTGGAGGAAAAGTACCTTTGGGCTTTTACTTTGATTCAAAGAGTATTATGCATCCGCTTTCAAAACATATTCCATTCTTAACTTAAAATTTAGTGCCTGGGACTTGGAGTCATAGGAACAGGAATCAGTAAAAGATGTTGTTAAGGATTTTTCTAGCCTAGGAGGCAAATACTGAGTAGAGGTAACACAGTAATATAACTCACTTCACTATTTTCATGAATACAGGAAGAGCTTCCTGTTACAGTGTAAGAGGGGATGGGAGGGCATGTCAACTTTTGGTTTCCCTCACGAAAAAAGTGAGACTAGTTACAACTGTGTTGGGTCTGTGTGCTACTCATTAGTAACATTACAACTCATTGTTTGCTTTCAGCTTAGTATGAGTGAAGAGTATTTACCTCAGAAATCATGGGAGCACATTGTTGGGTAGAGAGGAACAGCCTCTGCAAGAATTCCGTGTGAGTCACTACATCCTCCTTCTTAGTTCTTATACCAGGTACCAAAGAACATGTGCAGGAGAAAAACATTATAAATGTTTCAACAGAAAAAAAATAGGAGTTCAAACTCCCTTAGATGTCAGAAGTGATCTATCACAAGCTTCAAAGCCCAGGAAGTTTCCTGAAGAACTGCATAATTCATTTAATATATCATTTTCTCTGACATCTCAGAAGTCTTTCTAAGAGTAAATCTTTGTTTTAAAGGAAGCCACCTTGATCACCTGTAGGAACAAGCCATTTCTTCTTATTGCAGAATGTCATTTTTTTGAGCCCTCCTTCTCCATCAGTTGTTCTGCATTTCTCTAAAGGTCTCTATAAATTTTGTCCTGGTTTGAATTTTTTAAACTGGAGGGAGGGACTTTGAATAGGGAAAATTTAAGAAAGATGAAGGTGCTTTCAAATTGCCAGAAGATTATTTTTTCCCTCCTATTGTAAATCTTAAAGTAACTGACCTGCTTTGAAGATGACACGGTTCATGCCTCTAGTTTGGATCTGTGAAATTCAAGCATTAGAAGGTTCATCCCTCATCGTGTAGTCCAGAATGTTTGTTGGAGCTCTTTCTAGCCTAGAATGAGGCAAAGAAGGTACAGTGAATTAATTACTGCAGAAACTTGATGGCAAATATCATGGGAATAGCTTAATGAATTAATATTTTTAAGTCTCTAAATCTTCATCCTCAGAAGTCCTTTTGCTTTCTAGCAAAGCTTACTTTTTGTTTAATGTGCAAGAAATAATCCTGCTTGATGGAGGATTTTCAACCACTGCATAACCTGTCAGGCTTATTTTTGTCATGAGTTTGCTGCTGCTTTTGACTAGTTTTCCATTGAGTGTTCTGTAAAGGATAAAAAATCTGGTTTATTTTTAAAAATGGCAGAGTAGAGGGTTCTGGGATAAGAGGACTTAAGGTTTCTCTATGCTGTCATCAGAATGTATTTCTATATTCTGTCATAGGGCCTTATCCTGGAGCAGCAACTGTTCACCTGTTCCCTTTCCCTGTGGTTTGGAGTGTATATAGTGATAGATGTTGCTTCTTAGTGATTATGAAGCTGAAGTGATTTTCATTGTTTGCATATTTCCTGGCCTCATAATGTATTGAGAGCAGATCAGTTTGCTCTTGCTGAGATGCAAACCAGACAGTTCTGTGTGCATGTGTATCTTTATTTCTCTCTTTTTGTGTCTTAAATTTTGAGCTACACCAAAATCTGTTGGCTGGGACAAGACATGAAGAATAAATGCCAGAGTTAAGGGGAGGAAGGAAGGGAGGGAGACTGAGAGAGACAGAAACCAAGCAGATGATAGTCACAAGCTGTGGATGCAGCAGTGTCCTGACAGTCTTCTGGGGGTACCACCTTCACACTGGCAAAGTTTCAAGTACCCATGGGGTGGTCACAAGTGCCGTTCCCATGACTTGGGGTGATGTGTGTGAGCAGTTGCTTCCTTTCCCAAAGTTTGCCACAGTGGGCATTTTTGTCTGGATGTATTAACCAAGATGTTCTAACCTGATCTTACCTCTGCTAGGCCTGGAATTAATGCTTTCCTGTTGCAAATTCCTCCCTTCTGTGCTTCTCTCAAGTTCCTGCTTTGGTGGCTTATCATCTTATAGTAAGTTCCTTCTGTGGCCTTGACAGTGTTTTGAGACAGGCAGCAGTACTCTTTAAATCCTTACACTTCTAAAGCCTTTTTGCAATACTCTGTGGACAAACATTTCTTTAACTGGCACCTAGATAAGTAGAAGCTTACATGTCTAGGTAAGTGAAAGATAAATCCTTGTACTTCTGTTAGGCCACAGCTGTTCTTGAAATCAGCAATTCAGAATTCTGTTCATGGTGTCTCCTTTCCATACTTGAACTCCAGCAACAGAACCTGCTGCTGGACCAGACCCCGAGGATAAAATCTGTCAGTTGGACATCAAGAAGGCAACTTCAGACAGACTCAGTACAGTGCTACTTAGCACATACCTTGTGTCTGAGCTCACCAGCAGCTTTTCTTTTCCAATCAACTTTATAGCTTAACATAGGCTCAGTTGGTTTATAAATACTTAATGCCTGTCTGTGTGAAGCCTGTAGTGAAAGACTGTGGCTTGGTGGGGAGTTGTGGATAAGAGATTCCTGTTGTTGTACTTTTAAATAACACAGCGGTAACACAGTAAAAATACCTGTTACCACTGTGCCAGAATGCCTATTAGCTCTAGCCACCAAATCACAAATCTCTAACACTCCGTAGTGGGTTGTTTGCCTGTGTGTTTTGCTCACTCAGGGTGACCTGTGAATGCATGTGGACATTTGTCCCTTTTCCCTGAGTCAGTGACTGCTGTCATCTCAGTTGTCTGTGAGTACGTGCTACTGCATAATACATCTAAGTTGCAGTCACACACAAAAGTTCCTTATTGCAGTGTTCCAATCTTCTGCTTATGTCTGAAGTGCCTGCTTTTGTTATTTTCTGTCGTTTTCAGAAGAATGTCCTAAACTAGTAGCTCTACTTCATGCAGCTTTGGTTTGCTTTGCTTTGCTTCCAAAGAGAGTCTTTAATTGCTTTTCTAAGAAGTTCTTTCCAAGTGGATATTTTAATTATAGCAATAGAAAAGAATCTTCTTTAGTAGTCACTGTGATTTAAATGTGTTCTACCAGACCCTCCTTCTCCCTGTGCTGCTGGCTGCTGTCACCACGTTTACTGTAACTGGGAGAAGCACGGCAGTGATGCTTTTCTACAGCACAGAAGACTTTGTGAAGATTGCTACAGTTGAAGCCATCTGAGCTGTCACTGGAGAGCCTTCTGGCCTTTCCTGGCTTTCAGAAAGCAGAACTGATAGGCGTTTGTTGTTGTTGGGTTTTTGTTTTTCCTGAGAATATTGTGCAACACGTAGGAACAACAGTTCCTTAAGTGCAACATATGAACAATTTTGAATTGATATGCTATAGCATAAAACATTTTGTCCAGCTGTTGAAAAGTTGCTTTAATGTCTCTTCTCAGTGGATTTTTCTTCCTAATTGGTTTTCAGTCTTTTCTTTTTATCATTCTTAGCAATTTTCCTTCTCTCTCTCTCTCATCTTTCCACAGTCTGAATAGCCTTAGTCTGTGCAAATCTTCTTTGTACTGAAACCATTTCTGTTCTATAAATGAGCCCATATTTCAGTGACTTACAGAGAATAATATTCAAAGCAACATTCTCAGACTGACAGGGAGAAGAGTTTGATATTGCTGAGCAAAGCATAACTTTTGCTGCCTAGCCAGACATAACTTTCCTTTGCTCACAACAAGAGAAAAGTAAATGCCAGAACGTCCTTGTGGCGTGGCTGTTTTCGCAAGCTGTGAGTTTGGGACTGCTGTCACAGATGTTTTGGTTTTCTGCGCTTTTTCCTCACATCCCACTACCTGCAGTGACTAATAAGTGAGGAATAAGATGACATTCAGAATTTGAAGATTGGATTTAGGTATTGAAATTATTTTCTTAAGGCATTTTTTATCAGCAGGCACTAGTTTTTATACTATATATTTGTTTAGGGTTTTTTTTTCTTTCCAGAGGTGCATCCTTACAGGATCCATATTGTCCTGTTAAACCATTCTGTGCTGTTAGAAATAAAAGATTAGTAAGTAAATAGTAAGGCAGCCTTTGTGAGACTGGGTTGGTAACACTCATTGTGATATACAGATAATGCATTGCTTGCACTTTTTTTTTGTTTCTGGTGTTCTATTGCTAACTCAATTAAAAAAAAGGCTGATTGATATCTTCCCCTAGCCCAATCTGTTTGAGTGGCAGCATTGCTCCACCTGTTTGGTTTTTTAGGGCTTTTTTGTTCTGTGTTTTTCTTTGACCACAGATGCTAGGTTATCTTTTTATATATGCTTGAGTAGGAATAACTGATGCATGGTGCCTAGTTATAATTGATAATGTAAGCAGGAAACAGTCATGTTGTCCCATTTCCTATTTCTTGAGATAAATATAAAATTATTAAGTTGTTGCTATGGAGTTCTTGCTACTATCTTGCAATAATATTTTTGCTAAACAAAACAACTTGTATTTCCAGCATTTTTTAGACTTCATGTTTTTTAGGGTAATTAACTTTCTTGCTCTGTGTAAGAAGACCAGCTATTGTTAACTCATATGTCAGAACTGTAGTGAATATGCTAAACTTCTAGATAAGGATGATAAAACTCCACAAGAAGAGTTAGGTTTTCTATTTAAAATGGTCAGATAAAAATAACAGTAGCTACCTTATATGGAACTGTATGGAGATCTCATGTGAACACCCCCACTCTTCTGAAAAACATCAGGAGATTCTTAGTAGGTCATATGTAGTGGGCTTTTGTGTCTGTTTGATTTTATAAATCTTCAGCAGCTTAAATCCCCTTCTTCTTTGGGTGCTGGTATTCTATGCAGCACCTGCCTTATACCAGCAAAATTTCCTAAGTAAACATGGATACAGCCCAGTCCTTCTTGGCTGCCTAAACCTGTCATACCAATCTTACAGCCTCTCTGAAGGCTAGACCTCCTCTTTTTCTGTGAAAAGGGCATGAGGGAGAAAATACTGTCTGAGAACAAATTTGGATGTAGACCTTGATCAGCATACCACACTAACAAATACTGTTTCAGGTAGAAGCTTTGGTGAAGTCTACACTGAGTCTGCATGGGAAAATTGACTTCCTGGTGAATAATGGAGGGGGCCAGTTTGCAAGTCCTTCTGAAACCATCCGTGCAAAAGGCTGGAATGCCGTGATAGACACAAATCTGACAGGGACCTTCTATTGCTGCAAAGCAGGTAAGGTCTGAACATTAAGGTTTTTATGTTTATTTGGTTTTGTGTTTTACAGAAATACCAGAAGATAAGAAATGTCAAGTCTCCTTAGTCTCAAGCTGTGTCAAGGGAAATATAGGTTGGATATTAGGAAAAAGTTTTTCACAGAAAGAGTGATAAAGTTCTGGAATGGCCTGCCGGGGGAGGTGGTGGAGTCAGCATCCCTGGGTGTGTTTAAAAAAAGACTGGTATGGCACTCGATGCCATGGTTTAGTTGAGGTGTTAGGGCACGGGTTAGCCTTGATGATCATGATGGTCTCTTCCAACCTAGTGGTTCTGGTAGTTGTATGAGTTCTTCTTTTCATGCACTTATCTGACAGTGGATATTTGTTTTCCTGAATCTCATCCAAAGCTTTGCATTAAATGGTATATTACATTTGTTCATAAATACAGACATACATTTAGGCAAGCATGATCTGGTTAAGGCCAGGTTTGGGAAGTCAGTTGACTTGGATATTCATTTAAAAGACTGTAAGAAAGCCACTTAACTTTCATTGCCTGTATTCACTGCGTAACATAGGAAAATAGTTTTTTCAGGGATATAAATTTAGGCTTAAATTTAAGTATGGTATGTCATTCTCAGATAGTATTTGGAATGTGGAAAATAAAGTAATTTACATGGAAACATGAAATCTTGATTTCCATCAAGTGCTTCTTTACAATCCTTGAGCCTTACCTCGACTGTTCCTGTTGCTTCATGGCCTCACCTCTGGATTGGCAAGGCTGTGGTACAAGCAGCAGATTGTTTTTCCAAACCAGTATGACAAATGTGTAGTGTGATTGCAGTTAAGACTCCAAATTTGGTTTCCAGTTGGCGAGTTCATTTGTATGCATTTCTTCTGATATTTATAGGTTATCTTCCTCCTTCATACAGTGTACAATGCCTGGATGCAGGAACATGGAGGAGCCATTGTCAACATTACTGCTGCCGTGAGAAATGGCTTTCCTGGAATGTCGTAATATATATTTTCTTTTTATATTTTGCTATATTTTTCTCCCAGAAGTACTAACTGTTCCTAAACACCTCAGAAAGGTGTGTACTGGGCAGCAGCAGAGTATAGAAATACAGTAGTTAGGTCAAGAGAGAGCAAGAGTATCACTTGGCTGTATGTGTGGGGATCTCTTAATAATCCAGTAGATGGCATCTCTGGTCTCTCTCCATTTGTTTGTAAGAAACTATGAAGCAAGACTTGCCAGTGAAGCTTTATTTGGAAATGGCTTCTTCTGGTTTTAGTTTGTTGGTTTTATTTTTTTTTTTAACTTGGAAATTGAGTTTCTGTTGAAGAAATATAAAATTATATTTTGAACAAGTGTTGCATTATCTCTCTTCATCCTCATTCAGGGTTGAATGCTTTCAAAACCAGCACTTTTAAGGAACAGCAGCATATTTTCTCACTAGCTTGTTCTTCACAGTACAGAATAAATAGAGAGATCCACACGGTGGTGCTGAAGCTACAGTTATTTGAGTATCTCCACTGCGGTATCTGGTTCAACTGTCATGGCAAATAGGCTGAAGATGTTTCAGTTTGAGTGAACTAAGAGGAAAAACAAGCTCATTCTGAATAACGGTGAAAAAATTTTCCTAAGTAACCATTGTATGTAGATGGATAGACAAAACTACTTCCAAATTAAATTGAGTTGGAAATTCTTGCAGAAATGTACTGTTGAAAAAGATATGCCTTTACAAGTCCAGCCACCACTCATGCCAAAAGTCACCTGATAGGAGTTTTTTATAGATATTAATTTTGAGCATAGAAGTTGTCATGCCTCCTCACAGTGTGCCTGGAGGTTATGTATTTCTGGCCTAAACATATGAATAAGTTATCTTAGGTTTTTCTTAAGTTTTTCATATTCTTTCCCTGTATTTGAGAAGCTATTGTATCTGTCTTCTCTTAGTCTGTTTTGCTAGGCTAAAGCTGTTAAATTTATTTATTTTCTCTGACTACAACTGTTTACAATTCATTACTGCAGTAATTTTGTTTCCATTTGTTCAAGCTTGTAATCATTTCAGACTGGTTACCTACAGTAGCAAGGCGTAGGAGTTCACTCTAACTCTCGTGTCTCTATCTCCATCCACCTACAGTAATTTTTGAATAGTGATTTACTTTAATCATGTTTGTCATGAATAAAACAATCTTCCAGACCACTGTTCTTCCACGTGTTGCTTTACCTGTGCAAGCTACAGGTAGTTTTACACAGTTTGAACTTCAGTTATTTCTCTTTTTATAAGCCTTCTCCTGCAGTAGAGTGTAGCTGACCCCATGTTGCATTGGGAAAGAGATTTTAAGTATTTCTGGCAATGACAGGAAATCACAGCATGGCTTGTTTAAACAGTGAAGCTATGGTCAAACTTGGAAACTAGAGAGTCTCTCTTTTCCAGATGCTTGGTCCAGCCACAGAAAACCACTCTGAATACCCTAATGAGTAGAATTAACACTGAACACTCCTAGCTAACGGAACAGATGCTTCCTTTGCTTTCTTTTCTCCACAGGCACTCAGGAGCTGCAAGAGCTGCAGTGGATAACCTAACCAAGACTTTAGCTTTAGAATGGGCTCACAGTGGAGTGAGAATCAACAGTGTTGCTCCCGTAAGTAATGGCAAATAGTCTGATTAAAATCAGCTATTACACATGTTCATAGTTAGAGCTTTTGGACCAAAACGGATTTTTAAATTTATTACCAGTAACTGTTTGTAGATTATTTATATATTTGTTTATTTATAATTTCCTTACTGTGTTCTTTGGACCATTTGACAGTGTTTTGTACTTTTGGATGATGAGTCAGAGGATGTGGGATAAAATTGCTTCTGCTTTCTGCCTTGACTTGGCACGCTTGGTTTTTAGTTTTTTTATAGCTAAATGAAATAATACTGGTAGGAGTTGGTGACCTGTCTTACAAAGCCTTGACATAAAATTACTGAGTGCTCTGTGTTTTAGTAATGGATACTTTACTTCTGAGTTTGGGAAACCTTTTCTGTTTGAGGTTCAGGTATGCTGATGGTTTTCACCTATGTTTACAAACTTATTTTGAAAATCTCTGAATGTTTCACGTAATGCCTTTTACTTTGTCTCCTACATGTTAAGTTAGTTTAGCTTTAGGCATATAAAGAGACTGTAGTTGGATGTACCTTTTCTCAGAGAAATCATATATTAAAATGTGCGTTTTGATTTTTTTCATAAAAAACTCATGCAGACAGGAAACCACTATACAGGTCACCTAAAATATGCCTGCCACATTTCTGAGGAAGTAGACAGCAGGTAGAGTTGTTTTAAATAACTGTATAGAAAGAGCTGCAGGTTTTGTAGTGCTGCAGATACAAAAGTTATATAGAAGCTCTAGCCTTGACATTTGAGAATGTGTGATCTGTTGTAATTTTCTCTTATCCACAATTTATTTCGCATGTTTACTCCCTTGAAATTAAAGAGGAAACAAAAATTTTGTCCAGCTACTTCTACAGTCAGAATTTAGCTTATTTCACAGTGAGTGTCATAAGTGAAGTGTCGTGTTTGTTTAAGTGATCTCTAGGAAGATCTTGCTACTATTTTTGTAGAATGTCTGTGTATTCTGTTGTGCTTCTTGTCCTAAAACATCTGGCTTGCTTTGTTTGGCATAGCATAGAATGCTTAATGACAGATGTGTGTTAATCATTCAGGTAAAGGCTTTTATGTAACCTTTGTGAGACCCAGTTCATCTGGAGACATGTTAAATATTAAGATGCACTGACTTGTATTTCCTGTTTATCTGTTTTTTCTGATTTATCAAGTCTTGGGGAAGTAAGTAATTAAGACAGCATTATTATGTGAATATACTTTTCAGGCATGCTAATTACCTAATGAATCATGCTGATTAGATATTATAGCACATGTCAGGAGACATTTTTGACAAGCAAACACTTCAGAGCTTTGGCTCTTTCAGAAGTATTTGCTAGCTTTGTTACTATGCTGGTAACAAAAGTCCATGTTGTAGTTACAATAATACTTCTGTCACCTTTGTGGACCCCTCAGGTTTGTGGTAACAATTCAAAATTGTTACTGCTTTATGGGAGGAGAGTAACCTGTAGGGAATGGATACACAGAGAGGGAAGTGAGCATTCTGAAAGAAGGAGTTTCACATACATTATACAAGTTATATAGATCTTCAAAATCTTAGTATATGCTTCATGGGTGAATTCAAATTTTGCTATTTTGCTTAAACTTGAGTCCCAAAAGTTCTGTCCTAACTGGTGGATGTAACTCTGTGTTCACATTGCCATCTTCCTTCTCAGAACTTCCTTCTCACCAGTCACTCTGGTGACTGTGTGGTCACCAGAGCAAACACAGTCATCTTTTTCTGCTTCTGGAGCAGCTAAGTAAGGAGAGTCAGAATTCTGACTGAAATCTGTCTGCTTCTGTAAGTCACAATAAATCGGTCTAGTGCTCCTACAGATGACAAGAAACTTTTGAGAATTTATTCTTGAGGCTTTGTAGTTTCCTGCTGTAATTTAACATTAAATGCTTGAAATTTCAAAGCAGCATCTGAGTTTTTTTAAACTCCACTTTTTTGTTATTGAAGTGACAGCAGAGAATTGGAATAATCAGAATTATTGTGCTTGAACGGAGATGTGGCTGGCAGCCAAATTACCTTCTTGTATGAATTATACTATGCCATTACATTCGGAAACTTGTATTCAAGTGCTCTTTAGATAGTTCAGTCCCACAGAAAATCAGTACTGACAACTTCACAATTTTAGAATGATCAGTTTAAATGTATGCAAGAGAACTTAAGTTTCACTGGGCTGTTTTTAAATAGGGACTGGTATTTTCGGAAACTGCTGTTGCAAACTATGGAGAACAAGGTGTAATGATGTGGTTAAAGAGCATACCAAAGGTTCCTGCCAAGAGGTCAGCTGTTCCTGAGGAGGTAATGTATTTCAGAATGCTTCTGATTTGCCTACTTCTGTGTCTCTATTTTGAAGCCATTTCATTATATGGAGAACAAAAAAGATTTAATTTTGCACTGTGATGGAATATTTAAAAAGAAGAAAGCTTGTAGCAATGTGTGGTTTTGCCAAGTGAGAGACTTAACCAGTAGTACAGAAAATTTCATTCAGCTGCCTCTTACAGCTGAAGTGTTTGACAGTAGACATTATTTCTTGAAAAAGTTGACTTCAACAGGAAGGACTGAAAGAATGAATATTAAGGGGAAAAAAGTGTATCTTAAATACACTTAGCTCTCTTCCACAAAGAATGTGCATCTTTGATAAACTTATCAACCTTTTTTGTTGTTTTTTGGTATCTGATGCTGCTCTGTGACAGCTTTCTGGTTTTCCTCTGTTAAATACTTGATGTTTGTGGCTGGAAGGACAGCTTTAAGGCTGTTACAGTTTTCATTACTAAGTAGAAAATCTTACTAGATCTTGCCTGTCAAAGTTTTCACAAGCTTCTTTGACATGAACAATTCCCGTCAGTTTAAGAAATTTAAAATTTGAGATTTTAAAATTAAGATTTTAAAATGTCATTCTTTTGCCAGATCTCTCCTGCAGTATGTTTCCTGCTGTCTCCAGCTGCATCATTCATAACTGGGATAACCATGGTCGTGGATGGTGGCCAGAGTTTGTACGGCCATAGCCTAGAAATACCCGGTAAGAAATGGGCTCCAAAATAATGCCCTTCAAGGCACTGAAGTTGTACAGGACACAAAAGTAAGATGTCTAGTTTCTCAATCAACAAAGTAAATTCTTTTATTTGTTTTCCTCAGATCATGACAGATGGCCCTCACCACCAGAAGGAAAAAATTCTGAAATGCTGAAAAAGCTTGTTTCTGGCAAGTTCAAAGCAAAGCTGTAAAAGAAAGAGATATTACCCTTGCTAATAATCTCACATTGTGATTTGGCCTAATAATTTTTTTTGCTCATATGTAACTACATTAAGTGCCTTGATTTTTCTTGGTTTATATTTAAAACTTTTGAAAGTCTTTACATTGTACATGTCTTCTTTGAAAAGTCTCACTCTGAAAACATTCAGTCTTTTGGGAAGGGAAAAGATGTAAAAGACCATCCATTTGCTCAGGCATTAAGTAATGAAGAATCCCAGCAAGAAGGGAATACAAAGTATACTTATTTTGCAGTGAAGAAGGAATGTTTAGGAATCCTTCTGTCCTTGATGAATTTACAGAGAAGGTAATTTAAATATTTTACTATTAATTGCATCAGTAACCCTTGGGTCAGGGTTAGCTCTACACTACTTCTGTTCAGCCACATACTGAGTGTTAATCAATGGTTTTAAAGACCAAGCAGAGTATGTATTTCTCTGAAAATAAATAAAAATAAGATGGAATACTGTTATTAATGTTTCAAACTAATATGTCATATCATATTTTGAATGTTTTGAATTGTTTGAAGATATAATGACATAATGGAGTTAAGGTGGCTGCAACTTAAATTTGATAACAGAATAAGCAGATAATAAATGCAGTGATGGAAAACGGTATAGATTCAATAATTTAACATGCAAAATCCATGGTGTATATTGTAGTGCTCTCTGCAGTATGCTACACTAGTAAAGGAGAAATTTGGAATTCTTCATTTGCCAGCCAAAACACCTTTTATCCATACTTGTTGTCTTACAATGTTAGCAGAATTTTTTTCATTACTGTCTTTAAGTGTGGTTTTTGTGAACAATGCAGAGATGCCATTTAAAAAACGGAAGTCTTGTAATACATCACTTGAAGAGGCTATATTTGTAAATTTTTTGTTCACTTTAAGGCAAATGTTCCTATGTCTGCTCACTTTAGTGAAAATACAAAAATTACGTAATGACTCTGTTTGCTGTAAAAACTGAAATTCCTGGAATCAAGTTGCTACTATAGAAGGGTACTTTTAGTACTTCATTTTTGATGGTTGGTTTTTCTCTGCAAAGATGTTTGACTTTTGTGTCTCTCAGTATTCTTATATAGGTACACGTAGATTGCTTTTTCATGAAAATGAAATGAATGCCAGTTTGGGGGGGGGGGGTAGTTTGAGCCATCATGTGTGTTCTTTCTGCTTTATCCTCTTTCCTTAGTAACTGAGCAGTCATTTATGTGACTGTGAGAAATTGGTACAGAGGTAAAGCCAACTTTTTTCAAACCTCTTGTGCAAGGTATATTTTGTTTATTGCAAATACTAGTTCAGGGTACTCAGCAAGGAGATTCCTGGAAGCAAATGCACTTGTTAGATAACTTACTCTAGAAGTCTAGCCCATTGCATTCAAATGAAATTATTTAGTTTATTAACACATCGTTTTGACATTCTTGACATCTTTCTGGAAAAGAAGGTTAACATGAATAAGCTTGAGACTTGTGGAACTTACTTCCTCTTTGTGTTTGACTGTGAGTTTCTATGGTACATTTCTAAGCCATGTACTGTGGCTTTAAAGTGAAATGGAAGTGAATTGATTACTTATATTATATCCCAGAAATGTTCACTGAAATATTTGGGTACAAACGTGAAAATCATCAATTTTTAATCTTGCAAATTTCCTCTTTAACTATGCTATAGTGTGAATATTCATAAAGAGGGGAAGTTTATATGTAATGATGGTGAAATTAATCATTCACCTCAGGAAATCATGAGAACATTAGAAAGGTGAGCATTCTCCTGTGTGGGAGACAGGTTCAGTCTGCAGTTAATAAATTTCTTCACAAGTAAAACTATAATAAACCTTTCTGCTTGTGCTGAATACAATTTGACCTTGCCTTCTTCAACTTTCAGCAAAGCAATGGATGTACTAAGAAGATGTAAGTTAATTCTTTAGAAGAGGCTGTGTGTGCTTTTTCTTTTTAACTGGCAGGAAGTTGAAATAGGCAGCATTTGTGGAGCTGTAATGTGCTCAGCTTAGTGCAATAGGATAACATAATCAGAATACTCTAAGGGTAAATCTGTTATAAAAATACGGAAAATACATCCTCGGAAGGAGAAGGGGACACATCAGTGTTGTCTGCTTTTTCTTTTTTTCCCCTAGTAATAATATCAAGGTTCCCTCATGAGCTGAAGCTTACGGTGCATAATATTAACATTTTAATCACAATTGTTTATATATTAGGATAGTAAATCCCTTGCTGTAATGGTTTTGCAGTAATCACAGCCTTTCCTTTATTATTTGGGTTTATTTTTGTTTTTATTTGTATTTTGGGGGATTTACTTTGTTTTTGTTGTTTTAATCTTGCACCATGGATTACATGAAGTGTTTAATTCTCAGAACAGAGGTTTTATTTTGGTCTTGCCTCTTTGGTCCACTTTTACGTAGATTAAAATTATTTTAAAAGTTTTGCAGCACCTTGCAGAAACCCAGTATTGTGTAAGCTGGCAGCAAGAATGTTTCAGGTTTCTGCTGTAGTGCTGCAGATAATATCAACTGTAGCAACGCTCTTCCTATGCCAACAGCCCTTGATCAAAGGGCATTGAGAGGTTAAAAGAAATGGGTGTGGTAGCAAAAACATCCTTGACCTTAAGATTGGGGTATCTGGAGTTCAGAGAACAGGACTTTATTTTATTTGATTTATTGTACAAGGGAGGCAAAAGCAACTATGAGAAAAGGGCTAAGGAACCTCAGGAAGAATCAAGATTTGCTGACCAAACACTGAAATGTAAACATTTGCTGGACTGTATAATTGTAATGAGCAAAGAGAAGAATGTTGGAATGACAGTTACATTTACCATTCTGTTAGAAATCTCTTTTTGTTTGCTTTAGTATTTACCTCTGGCTAAACCTCTGCCTATTCTGCCTATCTCTTATCAGATATTCATTTGATGGATGAATAGATGCTTACCAACTGCTACAATACACCACGATCTGGTGTTATATCTGAATATGTGTCATAGAACTTTACATTTGTGACAGCAGTGTAATTCACTGAAGGGGAACTTCTGTCAATTTCTGTCAACTGCACTTGCCTTATGTTTTACATAAGATACAGATACTCTTTGTATCTGTACTCTTAAGCAGAATATTGTTCATTCAGGGTATTTATTTAGGATAAAGTGAAGTCTGATTATTCTGTGGGTTTACTTAGTGTAAAATGAAGTCTGTGTTGTAAAAATCTTCATTCTTTCAAGATTAACAGTTGTGTTTGCTAAAGGGAGAATAGTCTGTGCAGTGTCATTCTGCAGTAAGGTCCCTTGTCTGCTTTAAGATGTAAATGAACAAATATCAGGCAACCATTGCTTGTTACAAGCTTTTATGGCTGTGTTTAGTCTTCTGAACAGTCACACAGAATATCCCCTATAATCTTTAAGAAAGTGTGCTCTTTGCAAGATAGTGTCATTTCATATACTTCTAATCAGCATCTCCCAGTTTCCCCTTGCCATCTCAAATAGCAGCCTTGTGTTAAATGGCTGAGTGCTGCAGATGTTAGGGGAATTGCCTTATTAGTAAAGTCAACAGTGTCTGTATTCTGGGTTCCTGAAAATGGCTGAGTCCTAAAGGTAAATGAGTTGCTTCATAAAATTCAGTGATGGCGTTGGAGCAGACAAATCTTTCAGTACTGCTGCCCAAGATCACTTAGTGTGTATTACATTTTTGTAAGTCTTCCAGCAGTGGTTTAGGACTGTGCTCCCCAAGATATTTGCTTTTCCTTTCTTTTTGCATCAGCCTTACAGTGATGGTGCATTTGGATTGGGTGGAAGTGGTGAGATGCAGGCACTTGTTTCCTTCTCTCATGGAAGACAGATGAGCATAGCACACATGACTAGCAAAGGTTTGAAATAATACTGCTGTTTCCTCAATGCATGTGAGCTGGATTTAAGTTTATAAACAGACTGTTGGCCCTCCTGCTGGTGAGGAAAGACTGGATTATGTTATAACGTCTTGGCATCTCAAGCTTTACCCTACTGCAGTTCCCAGAAGAAGCCATTTTGACTTCTGTTATCTGCTTTGTCTCCAGCAGCTTGTTTCTCTGTCAGTTAACCCCTCCTTTGATTAAATATATATCAAATTAATCACTAACTTACCCTTTTCTGGATGTCATTCAAAACGTGGTAATACGGTGCCATCTATAGGAAGGAGTGGTGGGGAGGCAAAGAAACTTGGGAGAAAAAGGAGAGTGATGGCATGGCTCTGAAGAGGGGCTCGTTAGTTCCTTTTTAGTGTTTAGAAGCTGTAGCTCTAGTGTCAACTAATACAGGTACTTGTTAGCCTCAAGCAATACATGTAGGAGGTGAGAACCTCTCATTGCATTGAGGTATTGATTCTGGAATTCAGGGAGAGCCATTCTGCCAGATTTCAGTCAATTGCTTTAGTACACTATCCTGAGATGTGCTTACTCTATAATTTCCACCCCCACACCTCCCAACTTCTGTCACCTGTACAGGGTTTGAATTGAATGGATAAATAACTGATATACTTTATTTCAACTCCTGTCAGCTATTTTTTACTGTTTTTTTCCAAATCAGCAATTATGCTATTCCTGTAAGATTTATTTTGCTCTGGTAGCATGACACATGATCCCAGAACCATGCCCCTGGGTTTGGGCTGAGCTCAGTGTGAGCCAGTGTCATAAGTGCTGGTCCTTGGTGTTGATAGGTATTTTTTATCTCAAAGTCAATATTTAGTTGTTTATCCTGTTCCTGGTACTGAAGATGCTCTGCTTTCAGGATTATGGCATGATCACACTGATGCCTGTCAGGATGTACATCACCTCTGCAAGGCACTCTCGGGGTGCTGCTCTGTGCTGGGCAGGCTTTGTGCAGCAATACAGAGCATCACATGGGCAGAGGAATATAAGATGATCTTCCACAATCCTTGCTGGCTTCTTCTGTAGTGAAAGAACTTTGACTTCAAAACCTACCATTTGCTAAGCCTTCCTTCATCAGTTAAATCCAGTTACAAAACACTGAAGCTGACAAATGGCAATGAAATGGAACATTAAGGCAAGGGAAACACTGGATGTGTTTTCAAAGCTGTGTAAGCAGCTGTGGCTCATTGATTTTGCTTGATGGTGCAGGAGCATCAAACGTCAGCATTTTCTTGGCTGTTTCCCTATTGTTTGGCAGTAAAGGTCACCTTTTTAACTTCCTAATTAAAGACTCTTGGTCTCATGAACACCACTGACAATTTTCCCAAGTCTGAAGCAAAGTGTCTTAGCTTTGAGATCATTATGTCTCCTGCATGATGGCTCTAGGATCAGTGAGTCAGTGCCTTGTGCCTTGGATGTGCTTCATCAGATGCTCTTTAGCGCTGTCTTCAGTGCCTTTTAAAGACTATGACGGTATTTTCTTTTGTCATTCTTTGCAGCCTATTTTGGCTGAAGATCTCAAAATAATCAGGTTTTGGACTTCAATGGGCAATTACTTAGTTTTATATGTGGTTCCCACTGCAAATTGACATGTAAATCTTAAACTTCTGTTCAAGTATTATTTCACAGGTTTGTTAAGGGTGATGAAAGTAGCCCCCCAGCCCTCATTTTGGGTAGATTTTGAGGGGTTGTCCAGGATTTGCAAACCTCTTGATGTCTTACACATTAAATACCTCTTAGCACATGCCTAGAAAGCAGCAGGTGAGCAGCAGTGGAGTCAGGTGCCCCAGCACAGGTCACTGCTGTCTCTCTCTGTACAGCTCTCTGTGAACACACCAGGCCTGGCAGTGTCTCAAAGGGCACCCGCTAAACATGCACAGGTCATTTGTGCATCTCACACACAATGGTTCATGCCTGTAAGGTTACTGTTAAATCTGTACAAAACTAATTACAGTGCCATGCTATTATTTACCGTCATCGGCTACTTCAGACCGCAAGGGTAGCTGTAATAGCTGCCCTGCTACGTATCAGGGACTGCTTCCTCGCTGATTAATTGAGGGTAGCATCCTTCTTCCTTGCATGCATCGGCTTCCTGCGGGAAGCAGGTGCCTCCTGCAGAGCGGTCAGTCTGTGCCGGGAGAAATGGGCGACCTGACGCCGGCAGAGCGCCGTTCTAAAAAATTGTCCCAAAAGCGCACACAGCCCCCGTAAGAGGCAAGTCAGGGCAGCGCGTCCTGCGCTGGGCTGCGGTCGGGCCCGCCAGAGGCGGGGGATTTGCTGCCGTGAGCAATGGCAATGGTTGTACCGCGCTGCACCTTCCCATCCTGCCCTCGCACGGCGCCGATCCCGCAGCCGCGGAACGGCACTAGGCCGAGCTTCTCTTACGCTCGCCTGTCCGGGAGCGGCGAGCTGACCGACCGGCCGGTCCGGCGGCGCTGCGGCGGCGGCGGAGCCGCACGGCCCCGGTGCCCTCGGCCCGGGGGTGCCGCGGAGGGTCCCGGGCGGGACTCGAACGCCGGGCGGGTCCCGGCGCGCACGCGCCCCCGCAGCCCGCGGGCGCGCGCCGCCCCCTCGCCGTGACGCCGCCGCGCGGTGACGCCTCGCGCTCCCTCCCCATCACGGGGCCCGGGGCGCGCGGGGCGGAGCTCGCGGGCGGCAGCAGCGGCGGCCGCGGCGCTTCACGCCCGACGGAACCCCCCGGCCCGGCCCGGCGGCGGCCGCGGCGCCCCGAGACACCTGCCCGCTCCTCTCCGCCTGCCGAGTCGCAGCGCTCCTTCCGCGCCGGCCTCGGCGCCGCCTGTCACCGTCCCCGCCGTGCTCCGGCGCGGGCAGGCCCCGGGCCCTTTCCCCCCCTCCCCCGGGGGGGTGGGCTCCGCTCCGGAATCCTGGCCGCTCCCTCCGCGCCGCCCGCCCAGCCGGGGCTGCTCCCGCCGCCGCCGGGAAGCGCGGGGAGTCCCCGGCGGCCGCCCGGCCTCCGCCGTGACATAGGTCGGTGCGCGGGGAGGGGGCGGGCGGGGGCGGCTCGAGTGCGTGGGAACCCCGGGGCGGGTTTGCCCGGGCGCCTTGCGGGCCCTGGGACGGTCCCGGCGTCCCGGAGGTGCCTGGGCCGGGGGCAGCACGAACCCGGCCCGGTGCAGGTGGAGCTTCGCGGCGGTGTAGTTGTTTGCGGTGCCGGGAGACACGCTAATGTTGCTCGCTTACATTACCGCTGCAGTATCTTAAGTGTTATACGTGCCTGACGAGTATTTCGATGTTACCCTGAACCTTCCCGTGATTGCTCGCTGATGCTGTGGTTTCTCGTCTTTGAATTGCTCTGCAGTGGTAGTGCTGTGAATTGGGTATGTAGGTCAGATTCTGCGAGATGTTTTTGTCAAGGGAAAAAGTGAATGTTGGATTATTTATTCCCGTGGTGCTTTTGAAGTGCATTGCAACACCCACGAGGTTGGGAGGTTTTTTTGCCTTTTTTGTTTTCCCCTTGGTTTCTCTCGCTTCATAAATCTTCTTTTAGTTTTTGGCTGTGGCATTACTGAAGATCAAAGCGCTAAATTAGCTGAGAGCTTCTAAGCTGTATTGTATCATACAGTGTCCTCTAAGAGGGTGGTAAAAGGTAATAGAAGCCTGCCTTGAAATAAGGGGGATTTCTAGTCCGCGCAGAAAATGTCTCTCAACTACAACGTTTCTTTTCTTTAAACAATGCAGCACGTTGCAGAGCGTTGGAGGCCTTCAGAATTGTATTGCTGTGTATATGGCAGAGACATATTAGCAGAGTGAATGGCTACAGGCTTGTCTTGCACAATATCTTGGGTTCTCTTGTGTCAAAGCACTTGCGAACGAGATACCCTAGAAAGTATTCTTTCCTGGGGATATTTTTAAGGGAAGGGACATTGATGAGCTAGTATTTGTACCACACTGAAAAACCTTAGAATAATTCTTTTTTTTTCTCTATTTTTTCCTGCTTTCACCTATACCTTTCCTTACAGGGACTCTGTAAATAACTGATTTCCTCAGAAATCTCTTTAAAAATCAGAACTTGCTATAATTCCTGTTTCCTTTACACTGTGTTCTATGATGACTGCCACCAATATGTATTGAACCCAGATTTGATTCAGGTAGCAAAGCTGCGTAGAATTAATTTAATTTTTTCCCCTGAGGTTTTAGTGTATGTTGATAAAACAGAACAAGAAGATAACATTTGTCAGATTGACTCATTACTTGAGAAGAAAAATCTGTGTAGAGTTTGCCTTGATGAACTCTGTGTTGGTGTTTGAACAGGTGGTTTACCTGGCACTAATAGAAGAGCAAGGTGAAGAAAACAGAAGTTTTTGCATTGCTTGCCTTGGCTTGCTGAGATTTCTAAACTGTCAGAGGAATCTTTTTTTTCCAGGATAGCTTGGTAATCTTAGGCGTTTTATAGTAAATGTTATTAGGTAGAGAGCTGTGACGGAATTTATTCATATAGTGAAATGAGCATTATGTTATTGTTTAATATCAGTAAGCAAGCTTTTTTGTTTTGTTTTTATATTGATAAAGCTAATTTATGGTAAAAATGAATAACCTTTCAATTTTGGTCATAGATGTGTCAGGGGTTCTTTGCTATGAATGTTGGGAAAGCCAGTCAGTCCACAGGCTTGTGGAATTTAAAGCCTAGTGACTCTAAATGCAGGAGAGATTGTTTTGTTATAGTTTTCTCTGGAGGAAGTGAGCAAGTTGGTCAAGCAGAAGCTTTAGTCCACAGTTAGAGTTTTTACTTCACATTTTTTCCTGATAATTTCCTAGAAGTTACTCATATTTAGATACAAGTCAGAATTACTGGTTTTTAAAACCTTGTCATTAATAATAAGTATTTGTGAAGAACTGTGGAGAAAAAGGCTTTGAAATCTTGACAGTCTAAAGTTTTATATTTTTTTCTTTCGTATTAACTGTAGGTTTTTTACCTCAGCAAACTAAGTCAAAAGTGATGAGTAATCTGTTTTTGTGACAAGTTGTTTGGTGGCTCTCTAACTGGGCATCCTCTGAATTTAAAAGTAATGTTTTCTTTAAAAATGCAGCCTGAGAATGATAATAGATTGATTTCCTTCATTTGTTCCCCCTCTTCCACAACACACAGCCAATGCTGTTCTGATCTGTGGAGAAGTATCCATAGATCCCCATTTAGTTTGGAGTAATGAACATATTTTATAGTAATATCTTCTTAGATATTTTGTACTACTAACATTATCTTTTGTTTAGACTTCTTGGAGAAAAATAACTACATCTAATCACATTTTCATCATTCATTTAAGTCCATCTTAAATACATTTGCAGAAAATGTCGTGTTTTCATATACATGACAAGCTAATGTAAGTAAGTGTATTGCCTAGTGACTCTAGGTTTATCTAATTAGGCAAACTATTAGATTTGCTGTTGTGAACGTTTAATTTCTAAATGCAAGCTTTTAAAATTCTCAAGTAGAACTGACAGAGTATTAAACTAAAAAAGGGGAAAAAAACCCTGTGAATTCTGTTAAACACAGATTTTTCTGTGAGAAGAAAGAAAAATCTTTTTAGGAAGAAATGCTTCTTTTGCTGTTTTAATGTTTTGTATTTTGTAGTGCTAAGGTCAAAATAGATCATGCATGCTATAATTGCACACAGCTTGTAGAATAACATTGGAAACATGGGAACGTGTTCAGAATTCAGCATGTTATTTGTGATTCACTTCTCACTTCTGGATCTTGACATGACATCTTGATTTAATAATATGACAAATGAAGTTTATGGCTCTATGTAAACCCATTTTCTTAGACTAACCATGCTTATTTGCAGGGTTTTCTGGGATGTTTTAATATGTTAATCTTAAATGTAATCTTTTAGAAGCAGGAGGAAGATTGGTGATGATGAGGAAAGGAAAGATGAAGTTCTGTATTGTGATATTGCAGGGATTCCCCTGGGAAATGGGAACCACTGCTCTAGAGATACTTGACCCACAAATACACATGTGGCATAGTTTAGGGCCCATCTTGATGAGGTTATTTGAAGTTGAACTTACTTGAGCAGGACCAAAGCAGAAGTATCTGCATTTTCCTTTAAAAACTGGCAGTTGGGAATTGGTAAGGCAGGGAGTCCTGTAGAGATGTGTCTTTTTCCCATCTGTTTGTGAAGTCTTACTTATGTGTACTTCTGTATCTCAAATTATTGCATATTTTTTAAGGTATACCAGCAAACGTTAACTCAGCTTTTCTTGTGAGAGGAAAATAGTTTTCTTTAGGCTGAAGTATTTTTTCTTTGCTGTGACTTTGTTTTCAGCCATTTTTTCTTTGACTCTTTCACAATATCTTTCTCACTTGCTTCTCTTCCTATATTTGAAATCATCATTTGTCCATTTTTGTGGATTATCTTCAGCAGTAAAGGATGCTGCTTTTTGTTTTCCTGACACGATTTGTGCCAAGCACAGGAACAATCTGACAACAGCAATGCAATAAAATTCATATCCTTCTGTTGTTTGTATTGGGAAGACTGTACTTTTGAAGCTCAGATATGATAACACTGATTAATATTTCTAATTTGGATGAAGAAGGAAATGATGGATGTGTAAGAAGGGAAGGGATTTCATGAGGTCATCCCCCACCAGAGGCAGAAGGAAATATGCTGAAATCATGTGTGACAGATATTTGTTTGATCTTCTCTTAAAAAGCTCAGAAGAGGGGAATACCACACCTCTTCACTGATTTATTTATACGTATGACATATTTGTACATATGACTATTACTGTTTTTAGGAGGCTTTTCTTAACATTTAACTCTGTCTTGGTGCTAGTTAAGCCATTTAATTCTCATCCAACTCTTACTACTCATGCAGGATAATGGTTTCTGTGCTCTTTTCACCAAGTCCTCATACATGAAGACTCTTCCTCTGTCTCCTTTTATTTTAGACTTCTCTTTACTAAACTGTCCAAACAGGGTTTTTGTTGTTCAGTCTCACTGTGCACTGATTTGTCTGTATCTTTCAAAGTCCTGCATGCAGTTTTTGAGCAACAGAGTAATTAAGTTACTCTGCAAGTAGCAGAAGTAATATGATGGCCTTATTAAAATGTCATTCTAGGGTGTGTGCATGCAGGTATGGCTGGGTTTTGTTTTTATTTTGTTGTTGGGGCTTTTTTCTTTTCTTGCCAGCAGCATCAGGTTCCTGGCTCCTGCATTTGCTAACACAGGAGCTCATACTAGTGTTTATTGTGTCAGCTATCTTTCTTCATATATATGAATTGGAGTTATCTTTCCAAGGAATATAACCTTATACTGTATTGAATTCAATCTTTATTTTGGGTTAGTTTTCTTCTATTAAGCTTTTTTAGACTTAGTAGAGTATGCAGTTGCTGCTCTTCCACATCTTTTTCCCAGCACATGCAATCCCTGTGGCTTTTGGAACATAAGCCTGCTCTACAACAGGAAATTTGATTGAGGACAAGTTCTCCTAGGGTTAGATGCAGTTTCTGTTGGCACAAGTGTGTCCTTACTGGTCTGTTTTATACATGTGCTGTCTTTTGAAGTAAATTATATTGCTGAGGTAACATCTGTTAGTGTAACTGTACCTGAACGAGCCTTTTGCCATTTTGAGATGTCATATGGTCCGGTGACGTAGCAGAAGAAATTTTAATCCTATAGGCATGCTTGATTGGAAGAATTGCAGAGTCAGCTATGGAACAGATGTGTTTAGCATGTTCCCTGGTTTTACTCCATTTTATCAGACTTATGTAAATGATTTTATCCATAATTTTTGAGTCTAGATCACAGATGGGACAAATTTTACAATTCTTTCAACAGTGTGTTCTTCACAAAAATTTAAATGGAGACCAATAATGATTACTTTAGTTTCTTGCAGGAAGAAGTATTCAAGCAGTCAGTGTAGATTACATCACACCTGCCCTTAAAATTATTTAAAAATAATGTAGATAAGAGGTCTGTAAATGCTAACAGTTTAAATGCCATGTTACCAGAAGTAACTATAGTCTCATCTTTGAACAAACATTTGAAAACTGTAAAAATCTGGATCAAGCTGTTTGAATTTATAATAATAAAAAGAGAACAGAAAGCTAAAATACTGACACAAGCAGAAATTAAACTTCTAAATAAAATCTAAAAAAAATACAACATTCTATTGAAGAGCATGAGATTTGTCACCCTAAATATTTTATTAATGCAGCAACGGAAAACTGGTAAAGCTCAACTTGTATTTAATTGTTGTTTTGTCACATTGACTATGTGTGATTTTAGCAGTGCCACAATTTTTGTAACTCCAGCATAAGACTTTGTTTTAAAAATAAAAATCATTCAGAATAGCTATTCTCCATGGGAATTGTGGGGTTTTTTCCCATAATGGCTTGATGATAACTGTCTTGGTGTAAAGTTGGGCTTAGAAAAGCGTTTTTTGACTTCTTAATGACTGACTTAATGAATGCCTTGCTGTAGCAAGTTCCTTCATGGAATATCTGTTATGCTTCTGTGTTTGTGATACTGGCACTATCATGAATACTGAATGAGACTTTCAAAAGCAAATTTATATGTTATTGGTGAACTGTCTGGCAAGTTTTAGGTAAAATCTTAACCTGTGATTGAATCAAACAAAAGAAAATCCAGTATTCATCCCGCAATGATGAGCATGAATGAATGGTTATGGAAGAGTGAGAACAGTAAGAGTAAGCATTCTTAGCTTGAATATTCTTTCAATCCCTAATTCTTTTTAGTAAAGGTTAATTCTAAATCTGGAATAGTTTTTGGGTAGGTAGTAATGTTTGGATTTTTTTCTTAGACTTTTTTTGCATGCAGCTAAATAAATGTCTGGCATCCAAATATCCTTTTATAAGAAATTCAATAGGTATGCGAGTGGTTCTAGTAAAAGCTACTCTTTTTTTAACTTTTTAAAAATTTTTACTGAATTCCTTTGGTGTCATCTTTCTTTTGGAGGAGAGTGGACATTCTCTGTGTGGTATAACAATACATCTCTCTGTTCCTTGTACAATTTTGTAGCCCTTTTTCACTTTCTCTCCACACCCAAATGTTATTGAAACCAGAATCCTAATTTGCCTATTTCTTTTCCCCTGTAGAACCCATTCTATGCCTTTGATTGTACCTTTTCCTACATCCTTTACCCTTTTTCTACATCCTCTTCTGGAGCTGAAGGTCCCAGGATTGCTAATGGAGTTCAAGATGTGAAGATAGTGATCTGTTTTACACTTTTTGTTCACAATTCCTAACACTGGCTTTATTTCTGAGTGCTGTCAGTATTCAGTGCAAAGCCCATTGGTTTCTCATGTACAAAGTTGGAACTGTTGCTTTCCTTCCTCCCTTCCACTCAACTTGTACTTCCATTCATCAGTCCTGCTAATTAATTACCTGCTTTATTGCTCAGTCCTCTCTCTGATAAAGATGACCACCTCTACTGTCATCAGTCCTCTCCTTGCTCTCCCAAATAATAGGAGTTTCAGAAAGCTCCTGTTTCTTGGGTAATCTAGAATATATTGAACAACACACACAGTTGTGGAGGCCCTCTGGTATCGTTCTTTTTGAAAACAGCTATGTCTGTCCTATGTCTTCTATATTTTAACCAATTTATTCATGCAAGGGTAGATCTTTCTTATGCTGTGACTGCAGGAAGGCCTTTGGCAAGACTTCTCCAGCACCATAAATCCAAATAGACCATGATACTGAGTGAGGTCAGTTCTTTATACATGTACACAGAATGCACCAAGATTTGAAAGTGAGGATCTCTTTTTGGACCTGCTCTTCCCTGCTCTATCACAATTATGCATATGTCCATTATTTGTAGTTTGTTGTATGTCACACTTAATATTGTGCAATTTCCTGAAATCCCTGCATTATGCATGTCATCTTTTTTAAAAGATTCAGATCTGTGCAGTGGCCAAGAGGGTTGATTCCAGCACGAGTTCTTACTCTTTTCTTGTATTGGCATGGATACTGTAGAATGTGAAACTGATGGGCTGATTATTAATTAAAATGTAAAATCTTTTCAGCTGGATCATCTCTTGGCTCCAGATCTCCTCCTTGTCATTAAGGTTCAGCTGGGCAGCAACAGTTAGTGTAGACAAGCAGGACTACTCTCTTGACACAAATGCAACCTTAGCAGTGGAACAGTTTGCTTAAAGTTGGTAGAAGTGGGCACAGACAGCAATCCTTTCTCTGGAGCTGTAGTTAGTTTTCCTTATTAGCTGTATATATGAGGGTTCTTTCATTTTTATCACTTGAGGGACAAGTATAATAATGAAGCATCATAGATGTCCTCATAATTTGGTACCCACTGCTAAGAGCCGTGCTAGTGCAGGTGTGAGAAGGAAACCTTATGACAGTACGTTGTTTCTGTGTCTTTGCATTTAATTCTGGAGTGTTTTGACAAACCTAGGATTCTACTTTTACATTTTGGTTGAAATGTTATTATGAGGGTTTGGGTTGAATTATGATTTTTTTTTTTTTTTATTCACAGGGAGCTAAAGATTATTACCAAAGTAGAAAGTGATGAGTTTGTGCACTTGATAGCTTAGCAATGTCTTAGTGTTTTAGCCTCTGTGATTCATCCAGTTTAAAACACAGTGCCTACTGCATATGGCTAAAAACTTACAAATTTGTCCATTTAGACCTGCGCACTGAGACCTGCTTGCTACAAAAATGCTGCACAATCATATAAAAGGATATTTGGATTTTGCATACTGTGTGTTACCTGTGCATGTACACACAGTTTTCTCAGTTTCCATCAGTGTATATTAATTAAACACTTACCTGTCTTCTTGGTGGTATTGTTGAGCAATCTGTACAGTTCCAAGTGTGAGAGGTCTGAGTCTGTCCATACCTGGGGTGCCCTGGTTCAATTCATTGCTACTTGTTGTTGCATGTTTTATTCTTGAATTGGAGATGGATTCAGGGGTGTTTTTTCTATTCTGTGCTGGAAATGTGTATGGCTCATGAATGTCTTATCTACTTAAATATTCCATGTTAGCATATTATGAGGTCGGTTTTTTTTGCATTTTATGTTTGTTTTGAGGACAGAAAAAAATGAACTGTCTGAATGTACAAAGCTAATTTGAATTACGATGAGAAGAGCACGTGGGGTACATAATGAGAAAGAATTGAGTATGAGCCAGGAAATGCATTTTAGGCAGAAGCTTCAGGTGCTGGTGTTTTATTGGAGTGGGAAAGCATTACAGCAAGGCAGCAGAAGATGAGAAAAATCATACTTTTATTACTGTACTCTGGATTTCCTCAATGTATCACTGCCTTGAGTAGTGTGCAGGATCAACTGTGCTTTGAGGAATGAGTAAGATAGTATATAACAGAGGCTGTTCACTGGGGACAATTTCTCCTTTATGTCTTGAAAAATTTGGAAGATGGAGAGTAAATGAGACTGAGCTGTCTTCATGGTGGAGACACAGAAATGTCCTTGGAGACTTACTGGCGTCACAGCAAAGTGCCAGGTGGATCATATTAATCAAAAAGGCTTGTATGTATCCTTGTGTTAATCTTTTTTGGTACTTGATTTGAAATGGTGATGTGATTTGCAGCCGTGATTTAAACTCTCGACTGCTGCAAATTCTAAATAGTTTTTGCTCTGAATGGAAGATTCTGTCAAATGTGACTGTTAGACTGAAGAAAAACAAAGCTTTGCAATTTCAGTACCTGAAGGTAGATATTAAGACTAGGTATAGAAATTGAGAGTGGGTTTATTTGTCTGGCTTATTTCCCAAAATGCTTGTATTTCAACCCATCACAGTCACAGAACTGGAAGGTTAAGTGAAAAGAATAGAACTAGTTACTGAAGTTGAAGGAGATGCTTTCTTCTGTATGTCCTCAAAAGCTATATCTGACTGATGATTTGTGTGTAATCACTCTTGTACATTAATTGAAATGCTGCAGTTGTTTGCAGCACTTAGTAACTGCTGGAAGACTGCATTTTTTTCTAATGTACTTTATTTTTGGTCATGGAATATTATTGATACAAGTGTTTTGTGATAGGCTTATTCTTCTAGTGAGTGGTTACTCTTAAAATCCATTTATTTGTTGCTGATTGTAGCATGGTCTTCCATTCTTAGAATAGTGAAGGTTGCAGGAATCATCAGTACTCGTAGTGCTGGTAGGATTAAGTTTGTACTCTGTACAGTTAGTTCTTTGGCTGAACTGGTGATCTTGAATGCTGTCACAAGGATGAGAGCTAAACTGTATTCTTTTAGGGTGTATGCTCTGAACTGTTGGACAAAACCCCGCTCCAAACAGTTATCATCCTGTAGGACCTTGGATAGAGCACAAGCAGTTACATTTGGAGTGAGGAATGGTTTTCATTGTAACACCTTTAGCCCTTCTTCACAAGTATTTTGACTTGTTAGTCTTAAGTTTGGAGAAAACTAACATTAGTGCCCCCAATGACAGCTTCAGCATAAGGGCTCCAAATGGCAGCAACAAGTGCTGAGCCAAGAACACCACTTGACATTTTTGGAAGGAGACACAGAAGCACCTAAATCTCATTATGACACTCACTGTAGTGCATGTTTCACGGGATTCTAGAGTCTAAAAATGTCATACATCTGTTTTGCTTGAGACACCTTCTATGCAGCTACTCAGTTAATGTAAGATAATAAATTAGGATAAAGTTACAAACATCACAGAAGTGTTTTGTTGTGTGTGTGTTTGTTAACACTCCAATGTTATCTTAATATATTGAGTTAGCCTTAAACATTTTTATGATGTGAATAGCACTAAGCAGTTTGTTTAGCATATAGCCCAGCTAATGGTAAAGAAGTTTCGTGTTGTGGTGCTAGGGCTTTCCACCATGATGGTGGTGATAAACTTCCAAGATGCCAGAACGCTGTGGAGGCAGTGACGCAGTTATGTGTAGCCCAGTGAACTGTGTCTGTTGCTTTTTGACATATGTTTGTGAGAAAATCTGGTCCTGGATAAGAGAGGAGGATGAACAGTCAATTTGCAGCCATTATGTTCTGTTGCAAAATTGGCAGCACTAACATATTTTGCAAGGTGTCGCTGTTGCTGTCTGCAAGTTTCAGCTGCTGTGACCCTTCCTCAATTTAACATTTTTAAGTTAAAAAATCATGAACAGATCTTAAGAAAGCATCATGACTTTCAAGAAAGATTTGCTTGATGTATCAGCAAAATAATTTTTCAGTTAGGTTGAGAAGTGAGCTGTCAAGTGCTTTGGCTACTGCCGAGGCAATGACAGATACGGGAAATAGAGAAGTTCTGTAAAACTCGAATCAGGTGAGGAAAGAGGTCTTGTTGAGGAAAGTAGATGTTTTTCTGTTTCAGGCCAATTACAGTCTTATCTTTTTGGTGTACTTGAAATGGAGTAGGTTAGCTAATAGAGCCTCTTGATACTACTTGGAAGGAAGAGGTTCATTCAAAGCAGGAAACTTGCATTTAAGTGTCTTGAAACTCTCTAAATATGCTTATCTCTCCCTGTCAACTGTAAAGAAAGTATAGAGAGATTAGCTTTCGTAGACTATGGTTATTCTTTGTGAATATTGCTGTAAGTGTTAAGATATTTATCTCAAAAGCCTAATTTTGGTATAAACTCATCTTGAACTGCTGCTTTCCATTTTTGTGAGAACAGTCTTTAAAAACTGTCCTTACATTCTCAAAACTTCCAGCACATTGTAAGTTTTTCAAGTCAAGATCATAGTTCATCAAGCTGATGTTACATGACTCTGTCAAGTTACAGTTTATTGAACAGTGGGAACTAAAGATTTAATCTGAATGAAATTTTGCTATTGTCACTGAGCACGTTGGATGCTTCAGTTAATTCTGAAATCTGGTTTCCGAGGTAATTTGAGTGAGAGCAGCATTTAAGGTGCTAGATCTGACAGCAACTGATTTTTGAGGTTTTATTCTTCCTGGAACTGGGCGGGCACCATCCATAATGATTTTTATGCAAGTCAAGTGTGTTTTATTGGTTTGGAGATTTTTGTTACTTTTTTTTTGTCTGTATATTAAATTGAACGTGAAAAGCAGTACAGCTAGTAACCATTCTTTTCATAAAATATACAAATACCAAATCATGTCTGTAGCTGTATAGATGAGGTAAGTCTGCATGCTCCTGTGGGCTCGGTGAGACATAAATTCACTTTTTGTTTTGCTTGCCAGGAAAATTTTAGAAGTCTTCAGTGTAAGAAATCACAAGTCTGCCCATTGTAGAGATACCTGATACCTCTGTACCAGCCACAAAGATTCTGATGCTTCAGCCATCCCACATGTGCAGTCTGCACAGAGCACTGTGCCTGCAGGTTGTGTACAGAAGCAAGATGGCTTCTGCATTCACTGCATTTTTGTACACACAAGGATTTCACTATGCCTCTTTAATTGCACCTATGTTAGATAATTACATTGTGATTTAGTAATTCTTCTCAATTGTTTTTTGCTAAGGCTGTCCAGTCTTGTGACTGCAGCTTTTTTTCCAATTGTCTGAATGATTGTCTGTATGTCAAAATGTATTCAATGCAGAAACATTACTGAGTAAATGTAATAAACCACAATATTTAGACTTGCATGAAATACAGCTTCTAATTGTGGGTGATGCCCTCCTGGTTGCAGGGAGTATAGAAGTTCAGAAAGCAGTCCTGTCAGTTTTAGTACCATAAATGCAGTTCATCTCAGTTTTAAAGTGTTTAGTATTATTTTTAATTAATAATAAATAGAGAGTAACCACAGTAAATTATATGTATTTAAAACACTTAATGGTATTTAAATACATTTTGCTGGACTGCAGCTATTTTCAGGCATGATTCAGGTAGTTTCCTTAGGCCATAACTTGTCTATCTCATTGTGCCTGCCTCATCACTGTTGGTCTCCAGGGGCCTGCAGTAAGACTCATATTCATTGGTGTTTTCTGCTAAGTAGGAATATGGATTTCTTTTATTTTAGTCCATCAGCTGCGTTTCCTGTTAAGTAATAGAAGTTTTAAAGCAAATAACTAGAATATAATGTGATACTTAGCCAAATATATTGGAAAAAACCTAAATAGGGTGATTGCTGCAGTTAGTTCTGTTAACTAATCTGTAATTGTTTCAAGAAGATATATTTTGCTTGGCAGTAAACTTTGAAATTGAGGCATTTGCTATGTTTTGCACTTATTACTATGGTTTTGTTTTCCAAATGTTACCTTAATTTAGCAATGTATCATTGGCTTTTGGTTTGGGTTAGTTTAATCTTTTTCTCCCTTATGTGCTTTCCCTGTGAATACCTTTTTAATGTATTATTACAATATGTTAAAGATCCAAGTTTTTCTAAAGTTGATCTCACATCTGATGTGTTACCGTTCAGCTTTTTCTCATTACTCTTCTTCAATGCCCTTTTTTTCTGTCATTCATGATTTTGTCCTACTGCTGCTGCTTTCATATTCTTTGAAAAGGCTGGCTTTTTGTCCAATGTTCATTTGTGTGTATGTCCATATACAATCCTCTTCTTTATGTTCATTTCTATGGAGTTACTTTCTTTTAGGTATCTTCTAATGTCTTGTAACAATACTGACTTCTATGCTTGTCACACTATGTATTGTCATTATTGTTATTTATGCCAACAGTTGCTCTGATTTATGAAAAATGCTACAGAAGTTCAGATGTAGGTATTATTCTTTGTCTTGTTCACAGATACTGGGTTTATTTTTTTTTAAATAAAAACCTTAACAAGCAGTGCTGCACATTATTTTGGTGAAAGGTTAAGTAGGTATATTTGACTATGAGATTTTGTCAGCCTTGCTTGCTGTGATTTATAGGATGTTGGTTGTGTGAGACCAAGCATTTGATTATTTAAGAATAACATTTTTAGAGTAAAACCGTTTTATCTGGCTCATTCTTCTTGCTATGAAATGAAATTTTATAGTCTTACTTGATATTCTGATTGTCCATTCTAGAGTCTGAAAAATCACCTGTGAATGCTCACTCTTGATTTTTACTTGGCTCTTTTTCCTTCATGTATTGTAGACAAGGGTGTCTCTAAATAGCAATGCAAGCAGACACTGGTTTTGTATTGTCTTGGTGTAACTTGCTAGTGTCTAATACAGTGTAAGTCAGATTTAATCTTTACCCGTGATTGAAATAATTACACCGCATCTGTCTTTTTTTGAGTTCACATTATGTCATTTTGCTTTGCTGTAAGGGTTGGAAACCATTTATCTTTGTACTCATTTATTTTAGTGAAAATTTAATGGAGGGAATTGGTATCCTTGAGATTCTTGCCCCACTATTGCAACAGGTTTGGACTTTTCTATGGCCTTTTCACCTTTCTATGTAGGTAAAGTCTTCCTATGTAAGTCTGAATTCCTTACTAAATCAGGCTAAGCTAGATTGCTTGCTTCACTGGGGGATTTTTTGTTCTTGATTTAGTAACTGAGGCACCCTGGTTATAGAATGGTGTGAGAATGGGCAATTAGCTCAGGGTGTCTGAAACAGCTGCATCATCTGCATGGCTTACTGGTCCTCAGGCTTTGTTTCATTTGCATTGACAAATCCACCAAAGAAAGAAAATACCCAGATGATTCTTGGAAATTGGTTTTAGCTTTCTCAGATTCTGAAAGACTTCCAGACTCTGGAAGGTGGCTGGTGGGAAGTGAATCATGAATATGAATCAGCATCTCTCCACCCTTATATACAAAATGCTGTTGCTAGGATATTCTTCTTGATGATGTGATAAGAGTGTAGCAAACACCTTTTTGAAATTCATTCTGTCATCCCTTCTTTAATTACATTCAAATTCAGGCTGATTGTGTCTCTCTGCAAGACCTTGACATAATTTTATTCTACCGTTGCATCTGTTCTTTGTGTTTGCAGCCTTTGCTTCTCCTGAGTCTTTCTCTGAGTTTCAGTTTTTTGTTTTGCTTCCTTTTTTTTTTTTTATCTTGGATTGTAATCTACTCTTGTGTGTGTGTTATACTAATGCTTCTTTGCAGCCAGGGATTAGGGTATGCTTTTTTACCTTTTTTACTGAATTTATATATAATTGTTTGAAAGATGTTGATTTTTGTTATCTTTCTTCTACTCATTCTCCACAACCACCCTGTTGTTATAACCCATTGTGAAATTGATCAGTTAAAAACAGAAGTCTTTTTTCATTTCACAAGGTGAATTCATAAAGACCTTCATAAAATTGGGTCTGAGTCATGTTTTAATTGAAATTTTAATGTTAGCTTATTTTTAAAGTAACATTAAATGTAAGTTTTAAAGTAACACAAAGGTTGTTAAGGTGACTGATTATACTTCATATTTGAACACAGAATTTTGGTTAAAAGGGGCAATAAAATAAGAAACATAAGTTATTCAGAGAAATTTAATTTTCTTAAGTTGGTTTTTTTTTTTTCTTTTAATGAATAAGAAGGAAGTGGAGGGGAAAATAAGCTCACTTATTAGCTTATGTTCTAGTGAGACATATTACAGATTAATACTAAAGAATGAGTTGTTGTAGCTGGAGGAACTTGGAGCAGATGTTTTTTTCTTCAGCGCTATCTGAGCCCTTATGCACAAATATCTTCAGCTTCCAAGTTTGGGTTTTTTTCAGCTAGGTTGAGGAAGAACAGCTGGAGTGTTTTTGTTTGGAGATATAGGTTGGTTTTATTTTCTTCTGGTGTGGTAGAAGATTTAAAATGCCTCACAGAACTACTGTATTTCTTTGAAATGCTTACAAATAAATATTACAGAAGTGCTTCATCTAAAATAATGAAATACATTATGTTTAATGTATTAAGACAGCTAATTAAAACAGACATTACATTAGCTCTCATTTTAAGACAGTTGGATCAGATACAGAGTTAAAAAATGTTTAATAAGCATTTTAGTGAATAATTTTTTGAAGATTCTCCAAGGCAACTGCTGATACAAAAAACATAGCATAGGAAATAATTTAATATGTTCTGCTTTTTTGGACTCTCAGGGATGCAAAAGCTGCAAAGAATTGCTCATGGGAAAGCAATGTTAGTTCCAATATTTTAGGCCATAAAGGTAATCCCTGTTCAATAAGTCAATCAGATCTCCTGGCATCTTGTGTGAGAGCAAGGTTCAAAGATACAGTCCTTATTTTGAGTGCAGTTGGCCACTATTATTCAGCAAATAAGTGAAAATTCAGCCCATTTTTCTCTCTGAGGATTAGTGTCAATCCCCTGCTTTTTTGTCTTCATGGGTTTCCTTTTCTGTTACAGAGCAACAGAACCATTTTGTTTGGTTGGTTTGTTTTGTTTTGGGTGGGATTTTTGGAAAAAGATTTTTCTGTCTCCTGCTGTGGTGGTATCAGGAGGCTGAAGACCCCATTAACAGTAAAAGTTGGGGTTGTGCCTTGAGGCTGTGAGCAGCCCAGCCAGGTTTACTTTTCACACTCTTACAGGTTTTGATACTTTACAAAGCATCAAATTGAGGTTTCTTTCCCCCAACACTTGGAAGCTGTTTCGGGTATTGTTGGGAGGCTGTCCATAGACTTGGGAGTATATAACTCAGAATACACCTTAACTATGTTTATAGCTTTCTTTTAGTTTTCATTTGCTTTTTGTGTGTTCTTTAGCTGAACTGGTTTCTGATTATGTAGTGGGAGCTCTGGGTCTTCCTTAAGCTCTTCTTGGTTATTGTGGCGCTTGTAATAGATGGTAGTAGGTGACTTATCTGATTTATAGGTAAAAGGCAGAAGTTTTCTAGTTTATGCAATCAGTAGGCATTGGTGACTCTTGATTTGTGCTGTGAGTTTCATATGTATTTATAGATATGAACTATATGTATGTAGTTCTGAACACAGAACTGTGAACACCAGATACAGGGACCTGTAAAAAAAGAATTGGTTTGTAATAAAAGTCTGGAGTTGTGGGTAGCCCATGTAGTACAGTGTTACTGTTAAGCTACTAATCATCATTTGGGGGTGTAGGTAGAGATTAAAATCAGCTTTGGTCTGAAGAATATTTAGTTCAGGCTTGGTGTCTTCAGAGATTATATGTTACTCAGAGGCTGGTGAGGCTTTGTGGGCAATATCTGTTTTCTCCACATATCATATGTGTGTCTTCTGCAAGCTTATCTGTAGTTTATATGTATGTTTACTATGTGGAATCTTAGAAAAACTGCCCATAAAGAATGAAAAGTTGACTGTTTTACATGGCTTTGACAACTTTAGTAATTGTGGGGTTTTTGGTTTTGTGTTTTAGGAAGTAAAATAATACTAATGAAGCAACCATTTCCCTGAAGTTTGATTTTTCAGACTCGCTGCCATAATGGGTAAGTCTTCTGTGTAACTTAGATAAAAATTTACTACAATTCCTGGGAAACGTGCTTTGTCTGTTTAACACAATGTAACATCTATATATGAAAGGCAGTGTTCAGCAGCTTCACTAGTGTTGAAAATATTCCTCTTGGGGTTTTTTTGTTTGTTTGGTTGTTTTTTTCCCCTTCCTTATAATGTAGTACTTTTCCCTCATTATTTTTTTATTATAAAACTGCATTGCTGAGGGAAAACAAAACAAAAAGACATAAACACGACATCAAATTTAGCTCTGTGTTCACAGTTCTTGTATGTGAAACAAGAGGTGTTTGTCTTCAGCTGTACTTACAAATTCAAATTTAGGAAATTGACATTCATGGTATTAGGGTACTGAACAATACTTACTGTGCTCTGAGTGGTAATGGGTGTTAAAAAGAATCAAACTCAAAACACAAAATCTACATATAAGAGTTTTATCTCATTGCCTTGTGTCATTACAGTGCAAAGCCACATCTACAGTGCAGATGGTCGGACTTGTTCTACTTATGTGGCACATTTGTATTACTTTAAATTGTATGTCAATTTTTCAAGTTGTATGTTTTTACTGAGTTGACCATGTTGTTATTGTAATAATTTCTCAGTGTTCCCTCTCCAAAAAATCCCAACAAACCAACCAATCACACCACACACATTTTTGTATTGCTTTTGTTTATCTTTTAATGTTTTCCCATTTTTTCTAACCTTATGCTTAATAATCAAGTTGCTCCATCTAGGAATACAGCAGTCTTCAGATTTCTGATATTCTCTGACATTGTGTGTGAGAGAAATTATTGTTGAGTCATATTGGATATTTAGTAACTTTAGATGCTGTGCCACAGTACTTTGGTTTCTTTTGTATAAAATATGCAATCTAGTAACCACCGGAAACTCCAACCAACTGCTAAAACATTATTTTAGTTTTTGCATTGCTGAACACTGGAATGGGCCATAACACAATAAAATAGTTCAACTGTTTTAATTGGGGCAAATTTTGAAGTGTGTTTTAGTGTGAGAAATGAATCACTGAGCTGCAAGATTGCCTTTAGTTCTGCTATTAAATATTACTGGTAAAACTTTCTTTTATAGATGTGCATATCTTAGTAGAGTTATGAATAATGACAGCATGAGTAATCAAGGTCATTCATTTTCAGACCCATTTTCTATTCTATAAGCAATCTATTAAATTAGAACACCTACATTTCCTTATATGATAAATATGTTTGGTTATATTTTAGTAGAATGAAGGAATTCTCATTGTTGTTGAATACGTAGGGTGCTTGCTTGCTGCTTTTAATGCTGAGCTTTTCTCAGGTCCATGTTTGAGGAATGTGGTTCTTTGGTTGCTTTGCATTTAGCAATGAACTCTTCAACAAGCATATCCATTGTGAAGGAGCAGGAAAGCACACAGTCAACACCTGTGGAGATAAATATTGTTATCCAGTGTTCTAGATACATACTTAGTGCAGTACTATTGCTGTAGCAAGGAATTAATATAAAATATTAGAAATAAATTACTCTTAGTGATGGATGTACAGGCTTTTGAGCTCCTAAGTACTTTCTTGTATAAAGGGACATCCCAGTTCTAGGGCAGATTTTGTTTATCATGCCATCAGCTGCAGCAGATTGTCAGAATTTAGGATTTTTTGTCAACTTGAAACCTAACTTAGGTAGGTTATGTATGTATTATGTATGTATTCCTGCCCCTAAATTGTCCTCTGGGTTCAAAGCTTCTGATTCTCCATGTGAATTCTTCCTTTAAGCCCTAAAGTCCTCTGTATTTTCAGTCCTGGAAAAGTTCTGTGGCATTTTATTTTTGATTTATTCATTGTTTTTTTGTTGTGGTGGGGTTTTTGTTTTGGGTTTTTATAATGCTCCATGGGCTATCAGCAGATGCTCAGGCAGTTGAGGTGTTCATGTGGGAGTTTGTGTATGCCTCTCCTGGGCATGATCATACCTGTTCAGGACAGAGGAGAAATAGTTCAAAAGAACTTGCTTTTTATTATTTTATGGAAAGGAGTGGGAAGTCAAAGTCTCATCTATGGATATTGTTTGAATCGAAGTAGACAAGGCTTTCCCCTGCATCCCCTTTCTCTTATTAATGCAGCCTGCAGTTGTGTAAAGTTTAATCTTTGTTATGACTTCAATTTTTTTAAACCTGTTATTTAATTGGGATTACTGATTAAGCTATTTCCTTAAGCACTGTTAATGATAAATAAAATAAAAATGTTTACAATGTGGCAACAATTTTTTTTAATTTGGCAGTTATGTATTGAAGTGTAATGCAGACTCTTAGATTTTAGACTACTGCCTGCCTAATTGTGAAATGAGACAGTAATGCCCTTCAAAAGTAACAGTCTTTTACACTTATCTGGTCTTTTTCTCTGAGCAGACGAGCAGCAAGCTTTGAATTCAATCATGCAGGATTTGGCTGTGCTTCATAAGGCCAGTCGTCCTGTATTGCCCCAGCAAGAAACAGGAAAACCAAAGTCATCCTCCCCTAAAAAACAGGTAATCTTCAATATCCTCACTAATGTACTGAACATGGAATGTCCTGCTGTGACTTCTGTAATTATTTTTCTTGCCAGACTAGTGAGCATACCAGAATGAGCTATTAGTCTCCCACGTGTGCTGCCATTTTCTTTGTTCATATTCTTATATTAACAGCAAAATGAAATGGTGGCATTTCAGAGCAGATCATAGTGTATGCTTAAATAAATAAATTGAAGATTATAGAGGTATTTACACCATATGTAAAGTGATTTATATTTGTTGTTATTATTATATTGAAATCATACTATTTTAAAATACCAAGGAATAATTTTATAGGTTTAGTAGATTACCCAATTGTCACCTGTATCGTACCAAAGAATGTCAGTACAGCAGCAGAAACATGCTTAAACTCTTTCACTGCGTCTTTTGCCTCAATTTCTTGTTCATGCAGCTGGAAATAAGAGTTCTTTCCAGCTGCATCTTTTTTCTATAGATACTGAATACAAATAGAAAATCAGTAAATACTTAGTTGATAGGTTTGAATTACTATATGGAGAGTTTAGGAGAGGATGTAGACTTCTACCTAAATTGAGTTAACTGTATGTTTATTTGATTTGATCCTTAATTTACAGTTCAATAAGCTTCAGTTTGTGCTTATTTTAAACTTCTAAAAATCAAAATATTCAGATATATTTGGCTCTTAAACTGTCAAAACCAAATGTCTACATAATTTTCAGTCTGTGCTTTAAAAGTTATGAGAGTTCAATGTGTAACACAGTGGTGCTTTGCTACTGTCATAAAACTCACATCTGAGCTGTGACTTTAGACGTTGTGATAACATGCATATGTGATCCAAAATGATTTGAGTATAATCCATGTTTAGAAAGTTAGAAGAAATGTTTATCACTGTTTCAGTTTGTGGATTTTGAAAGTAATAATTTGAAAATCAATTCTTTTGGAAGATGAATGCATTATTGTTTTTCCTGCAATAGTTGCTAATATGATTTGATTTTTAAAATAATGATTTTGCAAAGCAATGTTATTTCCAAGTAACTGCAAGTATATACAGAGATGGTTATTGGAGATGTATTGCATGACTGCTGGCTTAATTGTATGTGTGGGTTTCTATGGTAATGCTTATGAAACAAGAGATGTTTCTTAGGCCTGGAATGCTCAGCTGCAAAGTGTACTTACAAACATGTTATTGGTATCTAAATGCATCTGCCTATTCATGATACAGAATTCTTTGGTAACCAGTTCCACATTAAATTTGAAGTCATAAATGTGTTATAATATTAACATATATTGATAGAAAATAATATGTTTATTTACAGATGCATTCATTGCACTTCAGAATACGTTTTTGTGTTTTAACACTTTTTGGTTTTGAACCCTTTAAGCCTCTATCATGTACCTCAGCAGAAGCAGCTTATTAATATACTTGATCTATCGGAAAGGGCAGAAAATTAATATGGAATTTAGTTCTAGTGTAGGAGTACTGAATGGGAGTCCATGGACTTCATCAAAAGAGGTAATAACGAACTAAAAGTGGTTCCTTTATCTGTCTTCTTACAGAATGATGTTAGAGTCAAATTTGAACATCGAGGTGAAAAAAGGTAAAGAAACAGTATTGTCTCCTTGTTTATAGTTTTGTTATGCTCTATCATAAAGTTTCAAATTAACAGTTTCAACTGTTTCAGATCTCTAAGTTTTTTTTGTTTGAGCTTAAATTTAATTTTTTTATGAACACAATTTAAAAAGAATTAACTGTTTAAAATGTGGATTCTAAGGATGCGTAAACACCTAAATATCGTACTGTAACTATGTCCAATGTAGTATCCTTCATTTGGTTACCCTTCAGATAGATGTTTGTAGCCTGGAATAATTACTTAAGTCATTAAAATAGATCTCAAGTTTGAATAGACCAGAAAATACATTTTTGCCCTTTGTTGTGTGTGTAATAAATGTGTGATAATTTAGTGTTACTGTAATACCTAGAGGAGGAGTTTGGATTGTACTTCAGGGGTGCCAGTCTGACAAATGTAAGAGAAAAATTTATTAGACTCAGATTGTTTTCATTTAATCAATTAAAATTTATTTAAATTTTGTTTATGAGAGGTGGATGATGCACCTGCTTAAAGTATATGAACATCTGTCTCTATATAATCTCTTCTCTGGTGGATGCTCAAAAGTTTTACAGAATTGGATGTATAAGTCCATGCAGAACTGGTTTGTTGACAATGCATTTTGCCTGTCTCTTTCTGAAAGTATCAAATTTCATTCTACGTACAGAGAAATTATGATAGAATAAGATCTTTGAAAATACTTACAAAAAAACCAAAGTAATATCCTGGGCGTGCTATTTCTCAAGACAAATATTAAATTCTTTTTAAAAAATTAGCTTCAAGAAAACCTATACTAGTTCTGGGCAGCCCTTAGTGTTACTCTCTGAACATCACATGTAAAAGTGCATCAGTAATGGTTGAGTTCTCCATATAATTTGGAGGGAATATGTTTTTTTTGAAGGTTTTGAGGTCTCATCTACCTAAAAATTTCTAGTGAAGTAAGAGGAAGCATGAATTTAAAAACCAAGGAATGTTTACATGCTGCCAGTCTGCACATATGGTGCATTTTGCAGTTCATCATATTTCACTTTCACAGTGGACTAAGTTAACCAGTTCAATATTAATACAAGCCTAAAGTAAGTGCATGGAAAGATACCTTTCCCAATTTTTTTATACTCATGAGCCTAGGTCTGTGATGAATTGTCCCAAGTGACTTCAACCTGCTTGTCCAAGGGTACTGGGCAGCCTAGGCTCATTGCTCAGCATGAGTTACTATACTTTGGTTTGCCTGAGCATGTAGCTCTAGTGATCAAGGGAAGAAATCATGCAGGAAAAAAAAATTATGCAATGGCTATCTCACTAGTTTTTAAGAAGGGAAGTGAAAAAGAGAAGTGATTCCAGACTTGCTTTCAGTGGTGAATGTGGCACTTTGTTCCAAGGAGCATGTAGTGTGATGGGTAGAATTGCAGGCTTGCTGCCCAAATTGTTAACTACAGTGAGAAGTGCTGTTTGTTGGGTTTTGGGTGGGTTGGTTGGTTGGTTTGGTTTTTCAGGGTATTTTTTAAAAGATTTTATTTTTTTTAAATAAATTTTAATTGGAAGTGGCCTGGTTTCTAGCCTCATTTCAGTGTGAAAAAATGTTCCCCAAACTGCATACTACTACTAACTGAACTACTGATGAAAGGGACAAGGTACCCTTTGCTAACTCTTGTACTTCACAGAATTTGAGTGCTCTTTCTTTTTTGAATGTGAATTGAATGTACTTTAATAGCTTAGTCCCTATTAAAAGCTCTTTTTTGTTTAATGGTGTTGTATCTCAAAAACAAACTGGTTTTCTATAGTAAAAGGTTAGTTATACACAGTTTGAGCTAATTGGTTTGATGGGACATTGAGGTAAAAGAAAATCTAAGTTGTTGACCTACAACTGCACCATTCTTTCAGGAGCACACTTGAAGCACAGTTAGTGATGGACTGGGCAGTTTGAGTGTGTAGTTCATTATGGTAAAGATGGTGACATTTAGTTACCTTCCTCAGGTAAGATAGTCTTTCAGATTTCCAAAATACGGGGACTGCAGGAGTAACTCCTTTCTGATGCTTATGCTTGTCAGCCTATGGTACTGCATTGTCTTAGTTTTCTAAAGTGGAAAAATGTAGATGTTTCTAAGAATTTTCCTCAGAAATGGAGGCTTGCGAAGCATTAAGCAAGTAAAATAGCTACAATGACATCTAATTCTGTATCTGATTATCCCTTTTAGATATTTCATTGCTTTTCTTTCTTTTTTGAAAGTCTCAAAATAAGGAGGACAGGGAAAAAGTATAGCCTCTTATAGTCTTCTTAGTAGTAAATTTAGTTCTGAGATAGTTCCTAAGTAATGAGTTGCCAGATTTTCATAAGTAATGGACATAAATTCCTTATAATTGAAATTGTGTTTCAGGATCCTGCAATTACCAAGGCCTGTTAAACTTGAAGATCTTGCAGCTAAAGCTAAAGTTGCTTTTGGACAGACTATGGATTTACATTACAGCAATAATGAGGTAATATTCTGTATCCTCTAAGTTCTTGCCTTGGCCATTGATCATTTTAAGGCTGAAATTTGCTCTTGTAAGAAGTGGGAACCACTTCTGTGACCAAACTTACTTCTGTGACAAAACCCCAGATTTCTGATGTGTGTATGTGTGTTTTCTCAAACGTGTAAGTCTTGTCTGAATGAGGATAGGCAGGAAATGCATGAAATGTTTCATGAGTAATATTATATCATAATGATGCCTCCACAATGACCTTGCGAAATTCTTTACCTCTTTGAGCTTTGTCATGTTTTTAAATTTGAAATAGCTTTTATGCCTTCTTGTAGGTAATTTTCTTTAAGGATTAATCTTGTTAGGTAATTGCTAGAATGCTGCATTTAGATAATGTGTAGATTGGAGGACCAGGCTTAACTGTTGCTCCTCTAAAGTGTCTGGTTGCCAAAGATTTCTTGGTAACAGGGCCAGCACTGTAAAGCCACTTATGCCTGATCAGTATTACTTCTGGCTTTCCTTTAGAAGTAGGGATAGAATTATTAATAGCAAATGTATTTACAGATGCAGGATCCATTCTTAGTGGTCACATCTGGCATTTGCCTGGAGTCAGCAAAGTGCATGAAGGCGTATTCATCTGCTCGGTTAAGCACAATGTAACTCCTGTATCTGCCCTGCATCTTTGCAGAAGAAAATGCCAGTGATTGCTGTTTGTTGGTTACTCATTACATTATCAGACTGTGAAACTGATCCTCAAAATGAAGAATTCCAACAGAATGTTTCTGGATATTAGGAAGGTCAGGTGAAATGGCCCTTCATAATGCATTAGCCTCGGCTCCTTCCACTGGTAGATTTTTAGGCATTTGAGTAGGTTTTCTGCTTCTTACCTTCTGCACTAGTTGGCAAATCACCCGTCACCTTTCAGAAATGCAATGGTAATAGTGTGTCATTAGTATTAAAAGTTCAATTTAACAAATAAGCATACTCTTCATTTTATCAAGATCTTCCTCCTCAATCCCATCTCTTTTTGTATAAAATCACTGTATTTAAGCATCATTGACTGTGGCTGTTTACAAGTAGAATAGATTTAAAAATCTGTATTCTGTTTTTCCTTTGTTAGAAGCAGAAGCTGTAATTTACACTCCTGAAACACAAGCCAAATTTTCATTGTTACAGAATTCAGATTTCAACTGCCCATTAATGGCATAATTTTCTGTTCTAAAGATGCACGTACGCCTAGTTAATTAGATCCAAGTAAGAGTCTAGTGAGGACTCAAGTTGTTGCACATGGATCACATCTTCCTTAACCAATGTTGGTTTTCAGTGGAGAAATTCTGTTAACTTCAGTGATTAACTTTAAACAAGTGTGTTTGTAACATTTAATATACAAAAATCTGCTTTATACTCTGTGAAATAGGACTTATGTTTATCTTACAGACTTGTGTTAATTTAGGCTTTGACACAATTGTACCCATTTCGCTGAAACTTTTGGATATCTAAGTTCTACATATGCAAAATGGTTGCTTCTTGTGAAGACTTGTTCTGCTTAGTGGAGGAATCTGAAGGAAGAGTTAAGGTTGAACTCCAGACTTTTTAATACTTAAGGGATCATTTAATAAGGTTTATTTTCAAGTTGTTTGCTATGAAAGGAAAGATTCTGTTTGTTTCTCTGCACTTGAATTCCTCATTTCTTTCTTCTGTCCTGTTTTTCTCTCTGCCCCTTTTTTTGTAGCTTGTAATTCCATTAACCACACAGGATGACCTGGACAAAGCTGTTGAACTACTTGACCGCAGTGTACATATGAAGAGTCTCAAGATACTGCTTGTAATACATGGAAATACACAGGTATGAGCAGACATGCAAAATGTCTTTTTCCTCAGTTTTCAAAATGGAATATAATTTGTATCTTGTCTTAAAGATAGAATTTTCCCTGTTGAATATAATACTGATTGCTTCTACATTTCAAGCGTCCATTAGCATTTTGTACTGATTCAGTTTTAAATCTTTCCTAGATCCTGTTCCTATCTTTTTGTTTGCCTACCCTACAGTGGTAGAAAAGTGAACCTTAGTAGAATGATACAAAAAAAACCATACAGAATTTAAGTAATGGTAGTTATTTGAAACTGATCTTGAAGTCATATGTGGGAAGTTCAATATTTGTTGTAGCAAAGGCTAGTGGTTTACAGACTAAATGCTGAGATATTTTGGTGTCATGCCATTGATATTCATAGGCTTTGTATACTCGTGCATATTGAAAATGAATTTTAAAGACTACAAATGAGCTACTAAAATAGATGAATTGTGATGTAAATTGGCAAGCTACTTTTTTGACTGCTTAAAAAATGGAATGTACTGCACAAAGCCTATAAAGTTTAAAAAGTATTTTTATTGTCAGGAATGTAAAGTAATAACTGCAGGTTGTAATACTTATGCATTTTCAGTCACCCAGTGTAAATAACGTGGAACCCTTGCCCTCACTGGAAGATTTAGATAATACAGTGTTTGGTGTGACAGACAGAAAAAGGCGACTGTCTGTATTAGGTAAGCTGCGCCTTTCAATAGCTTTAATTGTAAAAATTACTTTTGTTGTTTTCTCTTCATGAAAATTTTGCTCTCAACACAGACTGTCTCTTCTACTCATCAATGACTACTATAGAATTTGCATTTGGGGGAGTGGATTTTGAATGTTAAGACAAAAGTTTCAATGTTTTAAATATATATAATACAGGAAATTATAAAAAATCCCAAGTTAGTAATTGTATGTAGAGTTATTTCAAGGTAACCTAAAAAGCTGATGTTAGTACTCCCCTTTATTTTCCAATACAGGAATGAGCTACTGAAAAATCTACTTATATGACAGTGTGTTTCCTTGCTCAGTTTAGGACCCACATATTTTTTTACTGTGTGAGCATTTGTTTAACATACTGATTTTGGGATTGATGTAACCTTTTTACTTAATCATGTTTTAAAGTTGGGTGATGTTAACTTCCAAATTTAGTTATGAAAATAGAGAGCTTAATGAATAATTTTCCAGACAATTTAATAAATTATTATGCATTTATTATGAATATATGTATTTGTGTTCTTACAGACTTAATATTCAACAAAGAAAAACTGAAATTCTCAAGAGATGGAAAGGATTAGTTGACATGGGTAGATTGGATTTTGATTTTGTTCAAAAGAAGGAATTTACTCAGCTAGATGTGTGGGCAAATTATATTTCTGTTCCTGTATAATGAAAATTCTCTTTAATGTCATTGAGGCAACTCTGCCACAGATTTTTCATAATTTCTGGATTGCAGATTTTAAATGCTATACTTAAGTCTTGTATTGCACAGGCATTTGGGGGATTTCTAAAGCAAGAAGTGATCCAGGCAGGCTCAGTGCCTGTGAAGCATTTGAATAAAGCCTTGAATTCTGGGTTAGTGGAGAGGCTCTGACCTGCCCCTTTTCTTTCAAAAGGTTCTAATACTCGTGATAGGAGTTCACCTCCCCCAGGGTACATTCCAGATGAGCTGCATCAGGTGGCTCGAAATGGATCCTTCACCAGTATCAACAGTGAGGGTGAATTCATTCCGGAAAGTATGGATCAGGTACATCTTTGATTATTGAAATTCAAATTTTTGTTAAGTTTATTTGTGAAATGCTGCTGTTTAAGAAGGATATGGACTTATTAGAAAGAACAGCAAAAAAATTGATGATAACTCTATAAAACTTGATTGGTTTCAACCTTGACATAAGGTTGAAATAATTGTGCTGTTTAGTCTTGCAGAACCTGGTTATTTTTTTTCCCCTCTGTCTCTTCAATTTTTAAAATATGCTGTTACAAGGAGAAAGATAATATTCTTAATTGCCGTGATAGTTGAGTTAGATAGTGATAGATACAAATAACAGCAGAGATGGCAGGGGAAAACATTAGAAATCACAAGTCCCTTTATTTTACTGAGAATGATATGTAAGCAGGACCAGCTTTACAACTTTTCCAGGTAATTAAAAGGAGATTTTAAGAAAGAGTTTGAATCTGTCAGAATTATTTGGACTCAGTTGATACTTAAGAGTTGGACTCAATGATCCTTGTGGGTTCTTTCCAACTCAGAATATTCTGTGATTCTGTGTGGTAGGTACTGTGTTGGGGTAGAGGCAAGGGGATGGAAGTAGGCCTGGTATAAGCAGGCTCTGAAAGGCTTCCCAAATTCACTTTTTTGGTGTGTAAAGGTCACAAATGTGATATTAAATGTGTGTATCTTATTTTTTTTTCTTCTTACTCACCTGCATTAATGTAGGATATCAGCACACTTAGCAGAATAAAAATCCTACTCTCTGAATATAAAAATTGCCCTTCAAAACAGCAGGAAAAGGAGCAGGAATGTAACTACTCACAGAATTGGCAACGGAGAAAGATGTTTCAAGGAGGAAAGAAAAATAATGCTGCATACACAAATCAGTTCAAGTTGTTGTTGACATTGGCAGTGTATTTACAAATGGCAAGAGGCAACGGTTTTTATGAGCTGACTAAATGAGAGACAGATGATAACATAAAGGCAAGGGGGTAGTGCAATTTGTTGCACAATTTTAATGACTGAGCTGAGAATAGGGACTGAATATCCTACTTTCCAGACCAGGGCTATTCATTATCATAGCCATGTGGTCAAATCCAGCCCAGGTCTGGATTCATTCCAGTGAAACAGTTACTTTAGGGCAAAGTAATTTCTGGTCTGACTGGTCACACAGATGGATGATCCCTGAAGCATGGGATCTCCATTTACTCCTAAGTATTCCAGAAATATATAACCTGTCATGTATGTATTGCTGTGTGAGCTGTCAGCAGGTTTAAATTAATGAATTTTACTTTCATAAGAAGCCAGGTTAGTTCAACCTAAGCAGCCTCAAGGGCCATTTTGGGGTGATGGGCTCACAAATTCTGTTTGCTCCCCCAACCTACATTGCCACATCACCTTGGCAGGTGTTGGCCATGCTGCCTTTATCTGTCACAGCCTGCCCAACAAAGACAAGAAGGGAGTTTGGGAGTGCAGGGTTTTGCTCTGCTCTGCTGTTGATCTGCCTGAGCACAGCTGTTGGCACTCTGACTGCAGACCCCACACTTTCTGTAAGAGATGAGGGTTTGGATAAAACCCATGGGCTGCCAGTTGGGCCATAGTGCACTGGCTTAGAGAGGTAATCAATACTGTTCAGCATGAGACAAGAGGAATAAAAGTGCTGAACCTGTGATAGATGTTGTCCTCTCCAATACAGAGTTCATTTAAGTGTTTGAGTTTGCGGAGTGCAAACTCACTTTCAGGACACTGTTTCTTTAATAAGTCCTTGATTGGTGTAAGGCAAAATAGGTGCCCAGGACCTTTAAGATGCAGCACAGACCATAAAAATTGGAGGGGTAACCGCTCCCCTCCTCCTCAAGGAGCTCATTTTAAGGCAACATTTGAGCTTTCCACTCTGTTTTTACCAGTTCATATCTGATTTGAATTTGTTTCTTATTAGCTGTTTCATAGCAAAACCCTTATCTAGTTAGAAAAAAAAATTGAAAAAAAAAAACCTTGAACTTGTTGATCTTCCTCTGTTTACTATTTATTAGATGCTGGATCCATTGTCTTTGAGCAGTCCTGAAAACTCTGGCTCGGGAAGCTGTCCCTCGCTTGACAGCCCATTAGATGGGTAAAAATTATTTACATTCATTATTTAATTATTTATCTTTATTAGATTGCATAATATCTCAGTTGTAAAATACAACTCCTCTCAAGTGACAATACTTCTTCCAGAAATTCGTTTGTAAGTTATAGAATGTTTATAAAAGCTTATTGAAACTTAATTGCTTACTAATACATGGAAAACACTGAAAATACTGTAGCACTTTTTTTTTTCAGTAATTTGTATTTAAACCACAAAAATATTTAAGGTCCTACAAAAATATATTGAAGGTTTTTACTATATGTTGCTAGGTCTTTCATATGAGTGGTGTAGATACCCTGGCAGTGAGCCACTCCATTAAATTTAGAGTTCTTAGGCAGTGCCATATGAAGTAGGCTTTCCTTTGCCAAAGCAGGGGGTACCCAATTCAAGAAGGAGGGTAGAATCATTTACTGGCTTCAACAGTCAATCCCTTCCTTTACTTTGCAATTACTGTCTTGTTCCTCTCCCCTTGTTCCTGTTGCAAACTTTCAACTGATTTTTCTTTGTTCAAGCCCACCAGTCAGCAAGAGGCAGTGTGTGCTGTGGGGGGTCTTTTTGGATTGACCTCTGAGGAGACCCATGTGTTTTGAGGGGGTCACTGTCCACCAGCCAAGTCAAGTAGAACATATTCCCGATTGGTTTATGGTGGTTGGGCAAATAACCTTGGGTTTAATGTGCAGATTTGCTCTTTTATTTCAAACTGTGAAACTAATAAAACTGCTAATAAAATATTTTATTTAACTGGTAGAAAGGCGAAGAGGTGGAGGTCACTGCCTGTGGCAGAGCTGTATTATTCAGTAGTACTACTTCATTTGAGAATATATGGTTTGAGGACACAAATAGATTTGGTCTAACAAATACAGTTTTAGGTTTAATAAGTCTGCATTTCACAAGCAAGAAGACAAACATGAAAAGTATTTTGTGGTCTTAGTGTGGTAGGTTATACGTACACAGTATTTAATGTAGCTCCATAGAAAAGAAATTTTATCTAATTGCCAAATTTAGGGTTTTTGTGGGCTAGGAGTGAGTGGAAGAAGGAGAAACAAAGCAAACTTAATGCAACTCATATTTCTTCTTCAAAACTTTTTTTTTTGTTGTTTTTATTTACTTAATTTGTCACCTCTACTTAGTTTGTTTTCCTTTTTTTTTTTTTTTCTGTTTAAATATTTCCTACAAAGATGTAGGTTTTCTGTCTCCATTTAGCTTCTGTTACCCATTAGAGAAATTCTTACCAGAAAAAGGAGGACACTGTTTTGGTATGTTTATGGAAATAAACTGTTATCGATTGCTCTGACTGGCAATCCCATCCATTCCTTTTGGTGGCTGGGAGTTACATACCAACTGTAGGTAAGAAACAATGTGATCATGTAAGAACCAAAAAATTCTTCATCATTCTATAACTCAATAAAATCACTCTCTTAATCCTGTGACTTTCATGGAGAGAAGAGAAAATGTTTTTCCTCATTAAAAGGTTCTGCGTTTCTTTGGTTAAATTTCCTCAAGAGTTTTTGTAGTCTGTATAACTGATTTTGCCAGTCTATAAACCTTTGTGTTCAGCCATAAAGGTGTTAAGTATAACAGTGTTCCTTTGTGGCTGTACTTGTGATAATTCGTTTTTACTAATATCATTGCTCATTAACAGAGTCTGTTGCTTTCTTACCTACATGCAGCTCAATAAGCAAGCTTTTCCATTGTTGCTGATCCTTAATTGTTACAGTTCCCTACTAGAATTGAGTTTCAGAATTGAGTTCCACGTTTGTAAACCAGTGCAGCAATTTGTGTAGCAATGGCTTTTCATCAATAAGAGGACAGTAAGCTTAGGTCTGGATTAACAGCAGTTTTTAGATTCTGTGTATTTTTACACTTACAGGGACAACTATCCCAAGTCTCGGATGCCAAGAGCACAGAGCTATCCAGATAATCATCAGGAATTCTCAGGTAGGCAAAAATCACTGGAGACACCCTAGCTTTCCAAAACTGCTCCTCTTGCAAATAATAGGGCTTAGAAGGGATGTTCACATTGGAGAAGTATTGTATTACACAAACATATGGCAGAAGAGAGCAAAGCAACACCAAATGCACACAGTGAAAGATACCATAGAAATACAAGAAATTTCTCGTTTTTTCCAGATTATTATGTGTGACACCACTCCTAGTGGGTGTAGTGTAACTATCTGCCTCTGTAAAAAGAGCAAATGTTGCAGTGCACAGGGGCATGCACACTTAGTTAAATTGGACTGTAATATCTCTCTCTAAGTTGGTGTCTAACTGTGGTTAATTTATTTAATTTGGAGGTGGTGTGGTTTAACCCCAGTTAAACCAGCTAAGCAGCTAAGCCCCCCACAGCTGCTTGCTCACTTCCCCATGTGAGATTGGGGAGAGAGCCCAGGGGGAAAAGTAAGAAAACTTATGAGTTAAAATAAAGGCAGTTTAATAGTATAGCAAAAGCTGCACACACAAGCAAAACAAAACAATGAATTCATTCACCACTTGCCATCAGCAGGCAGGTATTCAGCCATTCCCAGGAAAGCAGGGCTTCATCACTCCTAGTGGTTACCTGGAAAGACAAACACCATCACTGCGAATGTCCTTCCTTCCTCCGTCTTTCTCCCAGCTTTTGTTGCAGAGTAAAACCTCGGATAGTATGGGGTATCCCTTGAGTCAGCTGGGGCCAGCTGTCCCAAGTGTGCTCCTTCCCAAATCTTGTGCCTCCCAGCCCATTCTACCAGCTGGCAGGGTAGTATGTGAAGCAAGAAAGCTCCTTGATTCTGTGTAAATGTGCTTTAGCAATAACTAAAATATGTTAGCAACAGTGTTTTGGCCACAGATCTAAAATGTAGCACACCGTAGGTGCCACTATAAAGAAAATTAACTCTATCCCAGCCAAAACAAGTACATGGAGCCTTTGTTTTCTTCTCTGTGAAATAAGTATCACTTTGAAGTGCTCATGACTTCTGTATTTGAAAGAATGGAGAGCTGTGTGCTGTGCCTATAAGTTAATCATCACCACTAATGTTTTTTCATACAATACTCTGGCTCAAATCTACTCTGGCCCTGTTGTGCAGGGCTCAGGATGTAAAGTGCAGTGGGTAACCTTGAAAGTGTTCTGAAGTGTCTTCTCACAGTCGTGTCTCACTACAAAGCTTTGCTGTTGAATAATAATTAGTTTCCAATAAATCAAGAGGGTTTTGTGTTTCTTCAGTCTATTACATATTTTGAGGCTTCTTTTTATTTTGATTTTGAAGCTTTATCCAGATAAATCTGTGATGGTGAGTTTTTTCTTTTTAGAATTCTGGAGTGCTTAACAGATTGCACCACTTTTAAATAAAAATAAAACTAAAACTGTGTGTAAGTAGCATTTAGGTGGCAGAGATAAGTACCAAAAGAGTTGGAAATGTCAGAAATTACTTTGCCTTTTGTATAATCTTAATCTAGTTTATGTGTGTTCATTGCAGTGACTTTTCTAGTAAGATCATCTTGCAATATTTTTTATTGGGATTTCTTGGGTTTTTTTCCCATTCTGTGTTCTGGTATGTTATCAGTGGGATGGACAGCAATCATTAATTCTATAATCAATATTCTCATTATTTGAAGTGTAACAGAAGCAGAAAAAATTGTCTATCTGACCTAGTCTTTCCTTCTGCCACCACTAGTACTGGGCTTCTACAGAGGGGTGTGCAATGTTCCTGTCTCAGAATATATTCCTAGTCATGTATTGCTCGAGGGTTCTGTAAATGCAAGATGTTCTTCTGTGATTTGAAGAACTTCCACAAATTTTTCTTGTCCCTATTTCAACTGGTATAAACTTTCTCAGGATCAGCTGTAGGTTGCAACAGAAAGTTGTGCAATTTACTGCATTTTATGAAGAAGTATGTGCTTTGTAACTTTTTTTAAGGCTTGGGTTTTTTTTTTTCTTTCTGTTACTGCTTTTCCAGTGGATTTTTTTGTTTGGTTTTTTTTATGCACCTCTTTACTCCCTTTGAGCTGTTGCTTTTCTAGTGTATAGAGGCCTACATTCCTTATGGAGGAGCAATTTGGATCTTTGATCATCTCTGTGCTTCTGAACGTTTTCCAGTTTTACTGAATTCTTTGAAATTGAGTACACCAAAACTTTGTTCAGTGTATCTTATAGCATTTAATTTTCTTCTCAGCTAATACAAAGAGTTCAGCTGCTGCTTTTTTGGAAATCTCTATCACAAACCTTTACAGAAGCCTACACTGAATTTTGTCTGCAACTTTATTATCCAGTCACGTAGCCTCTTAAGGGCCTTCTCTAATTATTCTGTTGGTTTTATTTCTCAAAATGATTTTGTTACCTCCCTGTTCCTTGTTCTGTACAGAGAATTCATAGATAATTAAACTGCATGAGTTTTAGACCAAATTCCTGTGGACTGTTGACTGTTTCCTCCCTTCTTATGTACTTATCTTCTAACCAATTATTTATGCATGAGGGACTTTTTCCCTTATCTTATACTTTTCCCGCTCAATAACTTTTAAAAGAGGATCTTTTGAATGTGTTTTAGTAATTCAAGCTGTGTTGACTCATTCACCAGTTTTTCACATTTATACAACTTTAAATTATATTCTTTGGAATAGTTTTTCCTCTATAAAGTATTTTTAAAACTGGAGTAATCAGGCATTCTGCCATCCTCCAACATTCTTCTAAGCAAGAGGTTACAAACCACTTGAGCTGTTGAATTCTTGATCCTTTGGGACTTTTGACTGAAGTCCTTTTAGTTCTTGTGAGTTGTGTGATTTTGTTCCATAAATGTTTTTCCTCTGATGCTTCAACCCTTCATATCCTCTGATACATTCGCCCATTGTAAGTTTGTATTACCAAAGTGATTAGTTTAACATGCTTTTGTCACATCTAAATTTTGAAATGAATAATTTTATTTTCTAGTAGAGTATGATATCCCAATATTTGAGAAATTTGGAAAGGGGGGGACTTATCCCAGAAGATACCATATTTCATATCATCAACAAGACTACAATGATGGTAAGGACTGCAACAATTTTATTAATCTGTTTTTCTCATCTAAAAATGTGAATAAAATTGTAAGATCTTAATGAAATTAAGTGAAAACATTGACAAAATTGTAAGCTTAAATTCTTTCCCCAAACTCACTTGCTAAGCTTCTAATGATTGATAGAACCTCTGAGCAGTTTTATCTCTGGTAAAGTTATGGAATTCCTGACTCATATGTACAACTGTGGAAATGTTTGCTGTCTTTGGCCACACACAAGCCATACAGTATAAGTTTCTGACCTTTGTAACCCTTTTCTGGCTGAAGTAGGTATGTCTGTTTGTAGCGTCTTGTTTTGCATTAAGAAATCCCAAGTACAGTGGAGTTCCTGTTAACATTTTCTTAGATTAAAAGAGTAAATAAAATTTAAGAACAGTGATGTAAACTGAGAATTAGTTTCTGAAATAAAATTTTGGAATGCAAGGCAGCACCTGCTAATGTGTCCACAAAACTGGTTTGGACAGTAATTGATATAAATTTAACATGTGTTAAATTTCTAAAGGAAGTAGAGAGGAGCAGCTGAAGAATTTTCATACTTAAGGGTGTGTCGAGCGCTAGTTGAGAAGAGTTACAAAGAAATGTGTCCCAAGACCAGATGGCTTCACTTGCAGTGTGGAATGTGCAGAGCAATAAATGGAATTATGTTACAAGAATCACAGAAATATCAGACTGAGGCACTGCAAAGTCCAGTCCCTTGCTCTAAGGCAAGGTTTAAAGAGGCAATGATTTGTCACACTGACTTTCAAATAAACTCTAAGTTGACTTCAACAGAAGACATACTTCCTTTATGTTACCAACTTACAGGATAGCTTATCTTATAACTTAACTTTCTGTCTCCCAAGACATTTTTCCTCCAAATGGAAATAGTAACTATTTACTCTTTTTTAACACAGTGAAGAATTGGTCATTGCCCTTATATATCATCACACACATACCTGGTTTCTTGCCTTAGTTTTCTTCTTCTGCCCAAGCTGAGGCTTTTCTCATGGCCACTTTATGTATAACACAGGATATAAGCAGAACTTGGTATATAGCAGTCACATTAATATATTGCAAAATTACCCTACTTTCTGGTTACCATTCTGACTTTCTCTTCAGTCTTTGGTTACATTTTCCTATATAATTTTCTTCATGACTTCAGGCCAACCAATTGCTTTAACACTTTGAACTTTCTGCATTAGATTTCTCTTTAAGTATGTATGTTGTACTTCCTTACTGAATCTCATCTTGTTGATTTTTTGAATCATCTCAAACTTCTGATTACACTGTGAATTTTTATTTTTATCTTTAAATGGACTGTCAGCTACACTTAACATGATGTCATCTGCAATATTTCAGTGTGTTAAGTTCAATCATATGTACATCATGAATTAAAATAGTGCATGGAAGTGGACTGAACATAAACTGCTGGGGATGTCCACTTAAATTATCTTCCCCTTTAATGAGAAATCACTGGTAACTGCTCTGAATCTGTCTTGAGTATAATCTGCATAGTAAGATGGTCTGCAACACTTCATGAGTTGGCTTGTGAGAATGTCCCATTGAAATGGGAAAATTGGATTAGCTACATGTGACAAACCAATTATGACTGGTTTATCACATTTTTATCTTTTCAATATGAATAAAACTGCTTAATAACTTGTTTGTATATCTTTCTTGGAATTTAAATTGTCCAGACTAGTATATAAGTCTGAGTCTACTATTTCAAAGATATTTTATCTGCTTTTTTAGTCCTCTGGGAACTCCTCCTCCAGTGTAGTACCTAATGAATCAGAGACTCCTTCAGTTATTGCTGAGTTCTGTAGGATGAAACTTAATCATGAGATGCTATCCTAAAAATAGTTGTGTTATCTAAATAGATTAACATAAATTGTATTAGTCCTATCTGGTTGTAATTAGCATGTTGAAGATCAGTGCTCTGTTTTTTTATTCTGATGCTGTAGCTATCTCCAAATTTTGCATTCCTTGTGTTTTGATTTTTAAAATAGATTTGTGGTCTTCCTGTTGATTCCATGTGTCAGTCTTTCTCTGAATTCAATTCTTTCTAGTTTACAGAAGGAAGAGGCTGGCTTGGGCACTACAGGATTATAAACATGTGTTTTGTTCTCCTAAATATCAGAAATTTGGTATTTGCACATTTAATAGAGCAATAAAAGCAGAGACTGCATTTTCTTTTGTCCTCTTACAGATCTCCAGGTTTTTCAAGCCTATATTTCAGAAAAAATCCAGAATTTGGTCCCAGTTTTCATCTTTTAAACACAAAATTTTGATTCTGTCTAGTCCTTATATACATCTTTGATGTTTATTTTCTTCTAGGTGGAAGAAACTTCATTATGATTGTGTCCTCACCTCTGCTGCGGCAGATCTGAACGAGATGATGTAGAACTCATAGAGTATTTGCATGCACACATTGCATTGCAGCATCTTTTTGTACTGTAACTTTTGTGTTCTGTGTATGTCATTGAAGGTCGTAAAACTTTTCCAAGAGCCAGAAGGACTCAGGGCAACAACTTCCGATCTCCGGTTAGTTTCAGTCCCACTGATCACTCGCTGAGCACCAGCAGTGGGAGCAGCGTCTTTACGCCGGAATACGAAGATAACCGAATGAGGAGGAGGGGCAGTGACATAGACAATCCTACCTTGTCAGTCATGGATATCAGCCCACCCAGCCGCTGTAAGTTCTGGCATTTTCTGAATCCCGCTGTGAAACTCTTACTTTTCAAGTATATCATGTCAAAACCTTGCATGCCATCCAAACACATGGCATTAAATAACATGGTTTTATTTCTCTAATAGGCAAAGGTCAAGACTACGCTCATCAGTATTTTCATTGCTTACCTTGCCAAGCTTCATGTAGACTTTCAATTGGAATTTACATCTATGATAACAAAACATTCTAAAAGTGATTTCTTAAACTCTTTAGGACTTCAGAAGGATTTTGTAGGTTATATTTGCTCTTTATTCTTGCAGATGTTGGTCATGTTTTCAGTTAAACTGTACATTTTTAGTGGTACTGCTTTCATACTTGTGGTAGAATTTCAGGAGGAAATATAATTTGTGTTGACTTCAGTAGCTCATACCTTGTAATTATGCCTTTATTTTTTAAAAAAGAAAGTGGTTTGTTTAACATTCTTTTTCTGTTTTTCAAATTAACTATTGCTAGTTGTTTTAAGTATATCTAGTTCTACCACAACTTATTTTGTGAATAAATTTAAGTAGCTAATGTTTTCCATCTTACAGGGAGTTTTATTGATCTTTGTCATTTATATGGTGAGGTTTAGGACGCACAGTCTCAATTGTTGAAAAAGTAGTCTTTTAAAAAATTATTTTCTGTGTATTCCAGTTTTTCTCGATCAGCTGAATAACAAGCTCATTTGAAAACCAAAACATACTTATATTTTCAGCACCACGAGCTCCAACTAACTGGAGACTTGGTAAACTGCTGGGTCAAGGTGCATTTGGCAGAGTATATCTGTGTTACGATGCTGACACTGGAAGAGAACTGGCTGTTAAACAAGTTCAGTTTGATCCCGATAGTCCGGAAACCAGCAAGGTAAGAGATACCAAAGAGAGACCTTGGAAAAGGCTTCTGCTGAAGTGGTATGCTCTAGACCAGACTCACATTCCTTTCCTTGAACAGGATGAACATGTTTTAAACCATGTGTTAGGAAACCATGTCCTTGTTAGGAATTCTGTTTTGTTTGTACCATAGATAATTAGTCTGCTTACCTGATTTTAATATTACATCATATTTTTTAATTTTCAGGCAGATCCTTATGCTGTGAAGATGCATAATTTGATTTGGTGCCATCTTAGTCTCTAAAATCAATCTATTACAAAGTGTGTTCTGAAATAGCTAATTAGTTATACTAATAGAAATTGGAAGAAATTACATTTATAAAGCAAAAATAGCTGTACTAATATAAGTGTTCCTGAAAATAAATTGCCAAAAAGAAATTGGTTTTGGCTATGAAGACAGTTTCTTATATATTTTTTCATCTTTTTTGGAGGTATATCTGTTTGGGGGGGCAGGAGTTTTGTTTCTTTTAAACGTTGTGTATCAAGACTAGCTGCTGTTACACACTGTCTTTCTCCCTAAAGAGCACAAGTTTCCTTGTTAGTTTCTTCTCTCTCTAAAATTAAACTCTATCTTTAATTACTGGATGCTGAAGGAGATAAGCAATTTAAAAGTAGCACCAATCTGCTGTTTCTTTTTTCCCCATACTTGCTGCTTTTTACAGGATGGGAAGAGAATTATTACTTTCCTTACGACTCTGTTCTGCACTGTGGGGAGCAAGGCCAGGGAAACAATAGGTGTAAGCATGATTGCAGAATTGAGCGGCTGCCAGATATAGTTGCTGCTATTAGTGGTATAGGATCAAAGAAAAAGTCAATAATAATTTGTGCTGTAGATTCCTAGTGTACTTGTTGTTGCTACTTCTTTAAAATGGGTAACAGAACAACTCGTTATGTTTTGGAAATGTTAAAATATGGTAGTATCTCTCCAGAAGCAACAGTTTTTTGAGCTCACTTATCATGGCATTTTGTAGTACTATGTGCCTCTGTGTGTAAAAAAAAAATTATTTTTCTTTCTAATCTTAGAAGTATGAGGGTATCCATAACAGGCTATGACAGATAAAAATTTAGGTTTTCATGAAAAACTTCTAGGTGAAATTTGGAATCTAGTCAGGTTTGAATTTGTGGGTTAGTATTTTTCCAGCATCTGATTGCTTAGTCCCTTTCAAAATATCTTACTTCCTGTTTGCAAAATTTGTAGTATTTTAGATGGCTCCAGAGAAAGTACCAGCTGTTAGTGTTTTCCTTTGTTGCATTTCATAGTTACAATATTAAGTGGTACTCAAAGGCATTTTTAAAGTATAGTTTATCATCCTAGAAAAGTTAAGAATTAATGCTAATTATTCCACCACAAAGATTAAAATGTGGGGTGGTTTTCTGTGTTTTGTTAGTTGTTTTTTTACCCAACTGGAGGCTTATGACATGTTGCATAATGATTACTGACCTCATGAATATATTGATATCTTCTGTGCTCTGAAACAAACATAACTTCAAGAAAAGAGAAACAATGAAAAACAGCAAAATCATCCCAAAGATAATGTATAGAAAAGACATAGTTTTTGTTGGTTTTAATTGCCTTAGTTTAACATTGATATTTTCTTGTTATAAAATGCAAAAACTTTGCATTAGTTGTAGGAATATTTTGTTACTTAGTTTGCATAATACCTTAATATGTACACACTGCTCTGCTTGAAAAAATTCAAATCCAAAATCTTAGTTTTACTACATCAAGCATGGTAAATCTATCTGTTCTGTCCTTTCAGGAAGTAAATGCACTTGAGTGTGAGATTCAGTTGCTGAAAAATCTGCTGCATGAAAGAATTGTTCAGTATTATGGCTTTCTGAGAGATCCACCTGAAAGGACACTCTCAATATTCATGGAGTACATGCCTGGGGTAAGCAAGAGAGCTCATCCACTTTAGCCTTTGATTGTGTGCAGTGTGATGAGCACCCAAGCATTCAGCTTTGCACAAAAGATATTTAAAACTGTCCAAATTAAAACCACCAAAGACGGGTGGCAAGGGCTTACAACCTCCTGTCTTCTCCATTGGTTGCTTGAGTTTTCAGAATTACAGTGGTTCATACAAAAGTTCTTTGTGTTTGGTTTTGGCATAAGTGGTGCCTGGCAATGTCTTTGAAAAGACAATATTATCATTAGTAAACTCTTAAATCTCCCTGAATTTTACTTTGTTTTGCCACGCTTCAAGTATTTCTGGAAAACAAAAAGTAGGTGAGATGGGGGTGGGAATAAGAGCATACAGAAAATAATCTTGGTGCTTGCTTCTTGTGTGGCACCTAGTACATGCTGAACTGCTGTTCTTCTTCTTTGTTAGGAAATATTATAAGTTCAGAAAACCGTAGATTTTCATTTTCTCACCATGTGGGGTCAGCAGAGCTAAATAAAATGTGCTCTCTATAAAAACAGAGGCTCTGTATTTCTGAATAGTTAGAGCAGTCTACTTACTATGAGACTCCAGAGGGGAAAAGCAGTGTCTGGGCATTGTTTTCTTGGTGGTGGTGTGTTTTTTGTTTGCTGCTTCTTTTTTTTTTGAGTTCTGGGTCTTGTTTTGTGGGACATCTTGAATTCTGAGATTTGGAGAAGTGATAGAAGTAATCTTAGCAGTTTGTAACTCCATGTGACAAAGACAGGTTGCAAAACTATTTTTGAAGAAATTTTGATTTGATCTTACTTTAAGCTAAGATTTGCTTACCTCTAATTTTTTACCTAAAGCACCACCCTGTAGTACATGGTGGTTTTTTACTTGACAATCTTTTTTTCTGAGTAGGAGCTAACGCGAAGGGTATGTGTCATGTCTATCCTCAGTGTCACCACTTACCCATCAAAAAGTTTGAGGGTGCTGTTCTCTTTCTGTACATTGGACTGGAACTATTCAGCTGCTTGCAAGTTTTAAGGTTAAATCAAGAAGAATTGTAATTTTAAATGTCTATATTTCAGGCACAAATTTAATTGAATTTCAGTTCAATTCTAGAAGTGTTAGTGCTTTATGCTTCTGTGCCATAGGGTTCCATCAAAGACCAATTGAAATCATATGGAGCACTCACAGAGAACGTGACTCGTAAATACACACGGCAGATTTTGGAAGGAGTTCACTATTTGCACAGTAATATGATTGTCCATCGAGATATTAAAGGTAATGAAAGTTCTGTGCACAGTGCTCTTTATTACTGATCCTTCTCCAATCTTATGTGAAGCACTAAAATGCAATTAAGTTTGAAATACCAAAATACTGACTTAAAATCAGTGTGACTGCTTTCCATCTTTTAGTCTTGTCACTTGTTGTAACTGGGGGAGGGAAAAATAGGCAACTTTGGGATGTTCTAGCAGAGTTCTGGCAATATTTGTTTAGTCTTCATCTGTAAAACAAGCAGGATAAATTCCTTTGATTTTATTTTACTATTAATAGCTTTAAATGTATTAGAGGATGATGTAATTAGAAATAGAATGTGCAGAGCAAAGCATTGTGACTCTAAAGTTTAAATTCACAGAGTTTTGTTTCACCAGTTATGTTGAAATTACCCAGCACTTCACTGGTACAAGAAGTGATCGGCAGAAGTGACTTGCCTGATCAGACTTCTTCCATTTTACTGCTAAGAAGCCTGGTGTAACATTTCCTTTTTGTAGATAGGTGCCGGTGACTTGCAAGTGTTGCATAAGCAAGGTGTGAATATGTAGGAAGATGGTGATGTGCAGAATAGGTGTGTTGAACACAATGCTGTTGTATTCCCTAGTATTTTTACCATTTTTCTGTTGCTCTGTATCAACAGAGTGTTTTGTTCCAAAGCAGGTTGAGATATCACAGTCAATTTGTGCATCTTGTGCAGATAACTGTTTTGAATAAATCCATAACACAGTTTGAGGTGTTGCTTTAAAATAGCGTGGAGACATTTTCAGTTGTGTGGAAATTCCTTTCCCATTTATTTTAATTTCCCATGTATGGCGCATTCCTTGTTTTTTCAGGAGGACATTTCAAAGGGACTGCCCCTTCCTGGAAAAGGCCTAGGATGCAAACCAATGTGTGCAATTCATTATTTTCTGAACTCCAGAATAGGCTAGTAGGAACGAGCGGAGAAAGTAAATTCTCTGGCTTGAAATCCTAGGTTGATGTTGAGTTGTATCACTGAATCCAAACTTCTGTTACTGTTTCCCATGCCAAAACCTTGAGTCATTCATGAAGGTAATGCTATGTTCCCTTCCAGGAGCAAATATTCTGAGGGATTCAGCGGGCAATGTGAAGCTTGGTGACTTCGGTGCCAGCAAACGACTGCAGACTATCTGTCTGTCTGGTACGGGAATGAAGTCTGTCACAGGAACTCCCTACTGGATGAGTCCTGAAGTTATTAGTGGAGAAGGGTACGGCAGAAAAGCAGACATCTGGTATGTTAAAAACCCCTTCTCTACTGAAAAGTGTCATTTCATTTTCAACAGAGAGTAGGTGTTTGTTATCTGAAGCTGCTGTTTCATCCTAGGATTTAAGCTGAAGAAGGTGGCAAATGTGAACACTGACAGTCATGTTTGGAGAATCTTAACACTGAAATTTAATTTTTCGCATGGCAGTTTCTCAGCCCATCAGTTTAGAGATCATGAGAGAATCCTTTCAACTGACCTTGCATGAAGTTAGGATTCCCAAACTGTTTGTTAGTTCTGAAGAGGTACTGACTGAAAGCAAGATGTGAAGCTTTGAAACATCAGTTCAGTCAGTGTGTTGTAATGAAACTTCAACACCAAAATACCTTTGATGCAAGGCAGAAAATAAAATGCTGCTCCTCTAAAAGTTGAACACTTAAGAGTGAATTTGCTAGATTTAAAAGGGAGTATCAAAAAAATAATTTGGTTTAAGTTGTTATTAAATACATAAGAACTAGGAGGGAAAGGTAATTTGTAAAAATGAAGGTTAGGGAAACATTATATATGCCACAGTGTAACATGGCTCCGGACCAGTGGACAGATGACTTTGGCAATGAGACCCCTTGCACTGCTGCTGATCTGTGAATATGCAGTAATGGGCAGGCAGCAGCAGAAGGGCTGGAATAGTAACACTGTGTTTAAAAGGGAACTACATTGTATCCAAGCAGTGGCAATACTTTTAACCTCAGGGAAATTAATTTAGGCTACTTCAGATTACTTAGTAATTACTCTGATATACATGAAAAATAGGTCAACCTTATAATATCAAGCAGCTGACTTGTTCAAATTTGAAGTATTGGTTCCAAGGTTATTGTGTGTTTTTTGGTGGAAACTTAAGAAAAAATACTGAAGTTAGACAGCTGTCAGTGAGTAAATCCTTATTGTGCAAAGCAATGTACGTCTGTTTAAGCACAAAACTTCTTGCAAGCATCTTGAAAAACATTGAAACTTTCTAAGAACTGGGAAATAATTCCAGCCTATTCATTTTGCAGTATCGCTTACTTGTTATTGAAAGATGCTGATCGTTAAGGACTTCTGGAATAGTTTCTCTGGCCATATGTATGCCCTTCTGCCTTCCTAAATTCTTTAAACATTGTTCCTAAACAATCTTAAAATTTTGTTTGTCAATCTAAGTATATTTTTAGTATCCTTTACTAAAAGAGAAGATACCTTGAAGTAAGGCTTTTGTTCTTTAGCTACCGTATTATGTTTGCACACGATTCACCGGTGATAACTTGTGCATTTCTAATGACTGGCAACTCACATGGCATGCACGGAGCTCTTTCCTGGTGCTTTGCATTTCTGTTCAGCCTCAAGGAGCAGGAAAGCTTCCAAGTGCAGTGCTGAGTGTGTGGCCTGCTGACCACTGGATGCTGGCAGTGCCCTACCACAGTTGGTATTGCCTGGATAAATATGTAATTATTCCTTCACTGAGGTAGTGGCTTTCAGCCCAGGGAAGTAGTAAAGTGGAGACATAGGTAGTGATTTGTGTAACTCTTGAGATAAAGGTACAGCAGTACGTGCTGGTTTTCTCCAGTGCCTGTTTCATGCTGAAGTTACTCTCTAGTGTTAGGTGGACCCTGCTTGTTTGCGATATTTTAGTCCTTCTCTGCTATTTCTTGTTTTCCTGGAAGGTCATGACTCTGTTGTAACCTGCTTTTTCACTTCTGCCTCTGTTTCAGGAGTGTAGGTTGCACAGTGGTGGAAATGCTCACTGAGAAGCCCCCGTGGGCAGAGTTCGAAGCCATGGCTGCCATCTTTAAAATTGCCACTCAGCCAACCAACCCCCAGCTCCCTCCTCACGTCTCCGACCACGCTCGGGATTTCTTGAAACGGATTTTTATCGAGGCCAAGCTGCGACCGTTTGCAGATGAACTGCTAAGACACACGTTTGCACACTATCACTAATACCTGCCTCAACTCAGCTTGCATCTACTGCATTTATTTTCTATTTGACTGCACTTTTATTTTTTATTTTTTACAAAGAAAAAGGAGAAAAAAGACAAGAGAGAGAATATTCTCTTGAATCTTTGTTTTACTTAGATTGTAAACAATCTAAAATTTGTATCTAAAATGAGAATCTTCTCTCCCCCGCTCCCACCAGGACTAGAACTTTTTGTTTCTATAATGTACTGATGTGGTTGATGTAGATAAAGCACTTTAGTACATATTTGTTCCTTATTTAAAGAGGAAAAAAATTACAAATGCTTGGACAGTCAGGAACTGTGTGACTTTTTCTGACACCGCTGACTGACTCAGGGTGCAGGGAAAAATAGACATGCAGCTAAAGGACATGAAGGTTACTTCTATGTGATTCTTATCTATATTGTAGGTACTTGCAGCAGAGAGTTCTAAGTTCTTACTATATTTTAACATTTAATCAGTTTCTGGAATGTACAGTTTAAGCAGGAACATGTGGTTCTGATGAACCTGGAAGAAATTTGACAAAAATTGATGAAGTTGGGAGAACTTGGAACTCTTTGTACAGCAGCATGTCTAGCTGGTACTTCTATGTGACCAAAAGAAAATAAAAACGAACTCAAAACTGATGTACTAGTTAGAGGTTTTGGTGTAGAATTATTGTATTATCTTAATATGAAAATAATTACAGGTAAACAGATTATGGGCCCAGACTCCTAGAAACTACTATACTGCAAAGGGGAAATTTCCCATGCTAGACAAGGGTCAGCTATTGGATGTAAATAGTTAGGAGAATGCCTCCTGCTCTACCTGCCAAAGAGAACCTCTGTAGCATAAGCTTTGAGGGAGACAGTTATCTTAGCTGATAAAAAATACTGATGTTGAGGGTCAGTTCTCCTCCACAGTCCCATGAATGGCTGCAGGGGAAAGGGAATGACTAATCCTTGTGCAGTATATGAGTTACTGGATTCAGAATGAGCTATAAGAAATGTTTTTAAAGCTGTTGAGAGGTGCTAGAATGGAATGTATGTCAACATCAAGTGCCTGAATAATATAAAATTCTTCCCATTCTGCACTAAAAAAAATTGGTTTAGTAATGCAGGTCAGTCATCTAGGATGTGTTGAAAATTCCTGAAATAAAGTCAAACATCTCTTAACATCAGGAATGAGTCACTGAGAAAGCTAAGACTCCAGTTATATTTTTAATAAAGTTGCACTGATGAATCCTATGAAGAAGGAGGCACAGTACAGAAAATTGTACAAAGAACAGGCCAAAAGTGCAGAGAGAGCCAGCAATTAAATAACATGAGTGTGATTATTCTAGCCTGATAATCCAGATTGGTGTTTGTCAGATTTCCAACTGTCATAAAGTGTACATTAATTACTTTTTCTATTTCTGAAATAGCATAATAAAAGAAGTAAAAATCTGAAATATTGCTTCTCAGTTGAGAAGCCCAGGTACTGATCAGGTGTAGTGAATAACTGTCCTTTCACAACAGAAAAATCAGACTCTCATATTTTTGTAGAAGAAAATAGATAATTAAAGGGGCATTTGGAAATAAACTATTGGACGACAGAACTGAAATTATGTTTACTGTTTTGGATTATTCATTGCTTGCTTTTGTTGTTTTTTAAAGGCAGAGCAGGCTGGTACTGTGACCCTTGTCTAGTTTGACAAGGCTCTACCTGTTCTGCATCTTTAAAGGACTATCAGGTTTACAAAATTTATGGAGACAGAACAATAAGCTTACCCATTCCCACAGTCACTCACATATGAGATTTCTGAATTTATTCTGCTGAATTCCATATGTTTTACCAGAGCATAAGCAGGAGTATGGATATATCCTAATCACTTTACCTGTAATGGAGTAAGAATGACTTTTTTTGGCCATGTCTCCAGAGACTGAAAGTGGTGACTTCTTCAGCTTATGTGAGCATTTTACCCAACTCATAATTTTCTCAGTCAGGGTCCACAACTGTGCAAGGCTTCCTGAGCACAGGAAGAATTAGTCAGACCAGGAAAAGTGTAAAAGGCTGAAAGGAAAGGCAGCTTGTACTGACTTTTTTTTTGTTTCTCTGTCACTAGATAAAAGCTATGAAGCAGCCTTTAAGAAGAATTGGTATGTACTCTGCTGTAAGGGACCTTTGCTTTATAAGCAAAATATAGTGACAGTAGGAATGGGAAGTTTAATGTAGAACCTAATAGTTTATGTAGGTAATTTTCAAGATCATGTAATTGAAATAATTGATTTCAGACTAAGAAGGTACCAAAACCAAGGTAAAAATGTATATAAAAATCTGTAGTGGTCAGTGATTCCTGAAAAGGTAAGGAAATTTTATATTACCAAAAAAGGACATTAAAGGGAAAATGTAACCGGGTTTATCTGTAGCATTCATAACATTTAAATATACTATTCTAAAGAGAAACTGCACTCTCTGAAGCTTGAAAATTTTCAGAATCTAGTTTTCTTATAATGTGACCTTTCTGTGAGACAGTGCTGGATCATGTATATTGCAATATCACTTCCTTGTTGTGATTTTTAATTACTGAACAATCAAGTTTGCTGCTTTTGTGCCTTTTCTAAAAAAAAAATGGCATTCAGTCATGACAACGGTCAGCATTTTGGAGCCAGGAAGAAAGCAACTTTCAGAATACATTTTTCATCATGTCTTTGGCAGGTCAGAAAGCTGCCAATGTAAAGACTGTGCTTCTTAAATGAAGTTGACATTTTCCAGTTCGAGTGATTCTAGTAAAATTTTACAAATATAACCAAGGTTATGCTTGGGCTAGTTTTTTTTCACCCTAAGGAGAATTTCTCTGCTGACTTAAATAACTTAGAGTAAATTTTTTGAGCTAGAAATAATTTGAGCTAGAAATAATTGTGAAGCTAAATCAGACTTTTACCAAGAGGTTGGCTATTACTTACCCCTAGTGTGGTAATGTAGTAAAGCAAGCTGTTTTACAGGGTTTGTTAAACACTTACAGGGACTCCTGGAGTGATGGTGAATGACCCCTCATTCTAGAATTTGTGAGGTTGCATGGAATTTCATGCTTTAAATTCCATTGGAGGAGGATTGCAGAGCCAAGATCCCTACTCGCAACTTCTTGTATCTCACTTAAAAAGCCACCAGCATTTTAGAGTACAAATTGGTCTTAATTGTTGAATCCAGTTATAAAAAAATGCCAGTGAAAGTAATACTGCTGCAGGGTTGGTTTGTTTTTCTGTAAATGCCACAATGAAGCTGTACTCTAAAGAAATAAGGGTTGAAATTCACGGTGAGTATGTGGATTTTCAAAAGTCTTACTTATCTAATGATTTTTAGTATTCTTGCTGTTTTACATACTAAATGACAAAAGCTACTTCTGTGGTATAGTTTTAATGGTGTAACTAACAGCCCTGTTAGAGCTTGACTCAAGGTTTAACTTGTGCTGTGTTGGAGAAAGTTGCTTATTTTTTATTTGGGTGATAGAAATATCCATGGAAGAACCCAAAAAGGCATGGATCTAATAATTGCATAGTTAAATCTACAGACTTCTTTTCTTGACAGTTTAAATATAGTATTAAGACTTCTAACTTGATTTCCAATTCGATTTGTAGCTAAATAGTCCTTTCAGTAAAATAAAATGAAAACTTTGGGGTTTTTTTAGCTAGTGCCTTTTTCTCTGTATGCCTTAATTTTGGTCATGTTGGAACACCATATTGAAATATGTCATACAATTCCATGTCACCAAAGCAGTCTTAGAGAATGGTTTTTTTCAAAGTGCCCAAAGCAGAGCTTGCCTAACTGCATTGAAAAGTGTGCTGGAGTTATAATCTGCAGCAGTCATTCAAATTCAGAATTTAAAAGTGATTTTTGGCTTCCTGTGCTAATACATGTTTTGTATTTGCATTCTGGATATTGTACACCAATGTACATGCCAGAAAGAGGATTTGTCTGCATTCACCTAAGTAACTGGATTGTCAGGATTTGGCTTCCTGGCTCTGGATACCAGACTCTGCAGCAGAGTTTCTTATTGGGCTTGAAAACAAAGTTGGTACATTTTTAAGTGTGGTACTGTATTAAAAGCTGTTTACTTTCAGTGCACAGGAATATGATCTCTCAAGCCAACCAACAGATTTCTTTCCTGTGCCTTGTGGATAATCCTAATCCTGCCATTGTCTTGACTGAAAGCCTTGTAGCACCCATAGGTACAGTGCAGTACAGCAAGCCATTCTTTTGGACAGCATAGAGCAATGTCTAACTGCAGCTTCAGAGACTTGAGCAAATTGGTCAGATCTACAGTTATTTATAACCAATTTCTTACTTTTTTAATCTTGAAAGACTGTGTCACGCATATAGAAAAGTATAATGTGTGTGCTTGAATGTAAGTCCCTATGGTGTTTCTGGAAAAGCAAAAGTATTGCCGCCAGTGTCATTTCTTCTTGCTGGTAACTTGCTGTCTTGTGGCAATGACAAGTCTGCAGTGTAGAATCACATACAATTACCAAAGCTTTTCTATCCCATATACATATAGCCAAAAGTGATGTTTCATGTCTCTTATAAATAGTGTGTATCCACCAGTAAGCTGTTGCTGACTGAGTAAAGCAGGTACTAGTAAAAAGTGATAGACACTGCCCATATTTCAAACATGTGGGTGTTTATAGTTGCTGTTTGATACGCAAAACTCATGCTTGTATTAAAATGAAGAGTTTTCTTTTTAAAAGCTCTTTCTAATTTAATCTTACTGTCGTCATTCTAAAATTACTGCATAAGCTTGATGACTGAAACCTGGTGACTTTTGTAGCTGGGTTTGAGCTTGATGACTAAAACCTGGTGACTTTTGTAGCTGGGTTTGAGCCTTGGGACATTTCAGGAGCACCATGAAGATAAAATTGTGACCTGATCTGTTCTGTGCACCATAGTGAGAATGTTCCAAAGCTGTGGGAAGCGGCCAGTCCTCTTTATGTGACATCCAGATGTCACCCACAGTTACTTGGATGTGAGTGCTGCCTTCAAGAGGAGCCACTAATGTGCACTGAGGGGTTAGACAGGTTTGCTATCAAGCCAGGGTTCCTGAATCAAAATCTGTGATCAGAAACAAAGGAGCTCTTTTCTCATTTGATATCCCCCACTTGGCCCACACCATTTATTTTTCTTTCTAGCTGGCAAAGCTTAAGTCCTGCATAGGTGGTGGCCTGTGATAGCTCCTGAGTAAGGTGTGTGTCCAGCTTTAGACCAGGGAGCCCATCACTTGAACCCAGGATGCTGCAGCTCCCAGTTTGCTGGTGCAATCCTTTGGTTTCCTCTAGCAATATATATGTGTACAGAGTTGGGAGGTAGATGAGGTGGAGGAAATGATATTTCTCATGTTTCAGAGCAGTCACATCTTGGCTAGGGCTTAGTTTTCAGAAACTTATTTTAAAGGGAGAGGACTTGGATTAAATGTCATAAAAAATGTATCTTATCGTTCAGCCCTTACGTTGAGTTTACAGGTACGAATTGGAGGTCAGGGTCTTCTGTTGAGAAATAAGAAAAAGGATACTCCAGCTCATGAGTGGATAGTCATAGGAAATATATCAGAGCTTTTTGTGCTTTTTACCCAAAAATAGATGATCCTTTTTCCCCAGAGGTTTGTATAATGTGGATATAAAAACAAGGATTGCGTTTTCTTTTCTGAACAGCCATTAGATTGTCAGTTGCCTAGTGTTTGCTTCTTGTTAATACCAGTAAAAGAAGGTGGTGTCACCCTAAAATTGGAATGGTTTATAAAGCATAGTGTCTGTCATCTCAGACCTCGCAGGCGTTGTATAATGGAGTATCACTGTAAATATGTGGAGGAGACTTAGATTAATTGGAACGTAGGATTTTAGTTTTCATGAAGCTATGAATAAAAATTTGTAAATTTACTCTTGATCTAATGTACATTTTTATGTAGCCATTAAATTCTCTATTTAATCTATCAGTTTCTCACTGTAAATGTTTTTACTCTCAGTTGAATGCTGGGCACAGTTTGTAATGTATGTACACAAAGGTGTTTTTTTCTATCAACGTTGACTTTTTTGCACATTTTTGGAAATATTTAATTTGTACACTGATTTAATACTCTGACCAATTGTCGATGGGTGTATGAGAATCACGTGTGTGTGCAATGTACTACTGTCTGGATGTATGGGGTTTTTTATTACTTCTGAGATGTTGCTGCCAGTAACTGCACTGCTGTTGCTGCTTTACATGGAATATCTTGTGTGTATAAAAAAGATAAAAACAATTTAAAAATTAGCTTATGGTTATCATGGTTGAGGAACTCAGGAGTTGGGCATTGCTTGCTGGTTCCATTGTCTAACAGCCTTCCAAAGTTAAAAACAACCAATCAACCCCGCCTTGTAATTCTGTGTATGCATTGAATGTGTGTGTATATATATTCCAGTAATCTTATTCCACAATTTCATTTCTACATTTTTATGAACTTGTTTTTTAAGGGTACTATGTTTAGTTAGAATAATTAAATATATAAAAGCTTTGAGAGATGATTTACTAGATAAATATATTTTCAGCTGGCTGATGTTCAAAATATTTTTTTAATTTTTGTTTTTAACCATTCGAAATGTATTTGTATTTCCAAAATCAGACACGAATTGTACTTAGAAATATATTAAAACACTCTGTAGGGACAACAGTGTGATTTCTCTTTAAGAATTCTGTACTTCAGAACACTGCGCAATGTCACTCTCGTATCTCAATTTCGAGTTGGCTTTTTTATTGTTATTTACGGTGCGCTTTCCGGAAGTTCAATTTATTTTGTTAATTTTAAATTATTTTTCCTCATTTCCCGCTGTCCCGGGATGTGGCTGCCCCCCGTGTCCGAGGCTCCGCCACGCGCCCGCCCGCGCATCTCCCCGCGGCGGGGGCGGCCCCGGGAACAGAGAGACGATGGTATCTCCGCCCTTCGCGGCGCTGCCCTGCGGAAGTGACGCGCGGGCGGGCGCAGCGCGGCGCGCGGCGGCCATGGGCAGGAAGGAGCGCGGTGAGCGGGGCCGGGAGCGGCGCGGGCCGGGCCGGGGAGGGGGCACCTGGGGCGGCTCGTCACAGCTCCCGCTCTGCTCCCAGATAAGAAGAAGTCTAAGAAGCGCCATTACGATGACGACGAAGACGATGAGGACGAAGGTGCCGGGAAGGAGCCGCAGGAGGCGGTGCCGTCGGCGGCGGGGAAGCAGGTGGAGGAGAGCGGCACCAAGGTGGACGAGTACGGCGCCAAGGACTACCGGCTGCAGATGCCCCTGAAGGCCGACCACAGCTCGCGGCCGCTCTGGGTGGTGCGTGCGCGGGGGGCCGGGGTCGCTGCGGGACACGGACGGGGCCGGGGAGGGGCTGTTCTCCCGTGGAGAAGCCGGGACTGCTGCGGGTCAGGCGAGGAGCGCACGGCGGGCCGCAGCGTGCGGGTGGAGAGCCTCGGGCGCGCCTGGGAGCGCGGTTTGAAGCGGTTCGGGGCGGTGCGTCCCCTGCAGCGCCGGTGCGGGGACAGCCGGGACGGGAGCCCCGGCAGTGCCCGGGGAATTGCTCCAGCCCCAGCAGCCTCCAGCCGTGTCCCCGCTGTCGCGGGTGTGCTGCGGACCGGGCAGGGCACAGCAGCAGCTCAGCCGGACGTCTCGGGGAAGGCTGTAAAACACAGCGCGCTGGCTGATGACACGAGGGGGATCTATCACTGCAGTGACACAGTAGCAAGGCTTGTATTTAATGGAGTGAAACGGCTTTCAGACAGGCTGGCCTCATCTTCTGTAACTGGTGCCATTTGTTTTCTTTGCTCTTTGAAAGGGATGTCAGTAAACTTGCCCAACGTCTGGCCAGTGGTGCAGCATCTAGGGAAGAGGTGATTTCCCAGCCAGCATCTGCACAGTGCCTGTCACCAAGTGCTGTACAGGCACCCAGGGCTGTGACACCCAAGCGCTGCCTTTCATTCATTCATTTATTCATTCATTCCACGTAAAATGAGCAAGGAGTTTTGTTGTTCCAGGGGAATGGGGCTGGAAGCTTGCCTCTACTCAGGCAATTTCTGTAGCATTAAAAAAGAAAGAATACCAGAATGTCAGTCTGGAAAAACTTTATTGATCTGGGTGTGGTTTATTCATAGTGCCATGGAAGGAACATGGACAAATCAATTCCTGGACCATTTTCAGAAGACAAAAGTTACATGTTTATTTGTTTTCTTGTAACTTCGTTATGAGATTCAGGTAAACTAACACTTGTGCCTTCAGCATTTGTTTATTTCTGTAGGCTCCTGATGGACATATATTTTTGGAAGCCTTTTCTCCGGTTTACAAATATGCACAGGACTTCCTGGTTGCCATTGCTGAGCCTGTGTGCAGACCCACCCATATTCACGAGTACAAGCTGACTGCTTACTCCCTGTATGCTGCTGTGAGTGTGGGCTTGCAGACAAGTGACATCACTGAGTATTTGCAGAAACTCAGCAAGACTGGTGTCCCAGATGGAATCATTCAGTTTATCAAGGTAAGGCTATTTTACTGGCATTGGAAATACATCTCTTTCTGCTAAGGAATTCCTTTCCTGCTGCCTCTGCCTAATTGATTTATTATTTTTTAATCATTCATCACTTTTAACTGTCTTATTCTTCTGTCATGGTTTCAAGAGAACATTATTTTTTTTCTGTCTTTTTGCGTACGATATTGCTGCACACATACTATTTTCATAATATAGTCTTTGTGGGATTTATAAAAAATACATTTAAGTGTCTGTGTAGATAATTTCAGTCAGTACAACTCGTACATGGAGAAAGTTTCCTCAGAGTTGCTCTGAAGGAAAACTGAGAATGTGGGAAGCAGTCTGTAATAGTGGGGCACTATAAGACAGCCTGCCTTATCCTGCAAGTGTGTCCTCACAGTCTTGGAAGCAGTTTGAGATTAGGTATAAAAAGTGAGCATCTGTGCCTGATCTCCTGCGTAAGATGTTGTGAGCATCTTCTGAAAATATCTTTTGAGGTTTGTTCCATGAGCATAACAGCAGTGCAAGTAAATGGTTTGTGGTAAGGTGCTTCCTCACAAAGACTTAAAGCCATTGCAGTGTTTGGTCCTAAGCGTGGAATCTGTTTTTTGCACGTTCCTAATGATTGTTCTCTTTGTAGCTGTGCACCGTCAGCTATGGGAAGGTGAAGCTGGTTCTGAAACATAACAGGTAAGTGGCTTCTTCCTCAGCTCCTGTGGCAGGAAACCCTGCAAATGCACAGCTGTGAGTGAGTGCTCTCAGGAGCTCTGGAGTCTCACAGCTGCCAGCTGAGTGTAACAGCTCTCAGGTATTACTTTTACAGCTTTTGGAAGTATTTAATACATTAGCTGATGGGTTCTGTTTGGCTATCCTGAGTTAGCACTGGTTGTCATCATGTTTTTAAAAGTAGGTTGCAAATTTGATATTGTAGCTTGTTTCTTTATTGCTTGAACTTGCAATATGTCTTTGAGGTTTTCAAATCATTTGGGAAAGATATGCAAATCCAATGGCAAGAGGTGGGTGCTCGTGTCTGTGTTGAATTTAGATTGTTTTAAAGCTAGATGATAATGCTAGAAGGGGCCTGGAGAAGTCAGTGCATATTTTAACTGTGATCTCCAACCAGCATCATCATTGAGGCATCTCCAAGATGCATTAGTTTTAAATTTTTAGGTGGTCTGTGTTTTGGAAGTTTGGGGCTTTTCTGGTGCTGTGGACAGGACTTGAAAACACCACATCTGGCATTTTCACAAGCTCACCTCAGTTCAGTCTAAACAATTTACTTCATATGTGTGTCACAAATAAGACATGTATGTGAGAGGTCTGTGTGGGCATTTCTGCTGGAGTTTGCTACTCAGGTTAGAGAGCATTTGAGTAAGATGGAGGGATGACTGCACAGCACATAATGCTTTTGGTGGAGGCATCTTTTAAAGTTTTGGTTGCCATAATGTCTTTATTTTTAAATTAGCACCCTAAGGTTGTATGCTTGAGCGTGCATCTAGCTATGCATCTGTGCCACTCTTTCTGTGAGTTACTCAGTTGATGAGTTCATAAAAATGTTTTCCTTTATTCTTTCATTTTAGGTATTTTGTGGAAAGTACCCACCCTGATGTCATTCAGCAGCTTCTGCAAGACCATGTAATTAAAGAATGTCGCCTGAGAAATGCTGAAGGTGAAGAGACAGAGCTGATTACAGAGACATTCACAAGTAAATCAGCGGTATGTCCAGCCATATTCTAAAATTACTGCAGTGACTGCAGGTAAACTCTTGAGTACTTTGGAGTTGCTATTGTTTGTTTGTTTGTTGTATCAGTTTCATTCTGCCAGTATCAAACTCTGCCTCTTTAATGAGCCAGAATTTGGGGGGAAGAGGGCAGCCAGAGTGTGTCTCTAATGAAACTTTTGGTGAAAATTCACATTCCTCTATTTCAGATTTCCAAATCTAGTGAAGGTGGCCTTGGTCCATCAACTTCACAGGGAACAGATGCTCAGAATAAGCCAGATGTTCCAGCTGACTTATTTGAGTTTTATGAACAGATGGACAAAGATGAGGAGGAGGAGGAGGAAACGCAGACGGTGTCTTTTGAAGTCAAGCAGGTATGAATATTGTACAGAAGCACATAAGCATGAGAACTTACTAGGAAGTACTGTGTCTCTTTGTTTGGTAGAGGAAGTCATTAACATTTTTTTCATTTTACCTTCCAAAGTTTAGAATCTTAGGGGGTGGCAGTGTGGGTGTTGTTCCTTCCCTGCCTGCAGAGTACAGTGCTCACAGGCCAGAGAGGCTCAAGGGACTCAGAGAGGTTCCTGTCATGTGTGGCTGAGTATTACTTAGTTCAAGATGAGAATTCAGTTGAGGAATGCTTTCAGTGAGCTTTTTTTTTCCCCTTTTCATGGTTGCAGAAGGAACTCTTTCTTGTTGGTTCCAATTTCATCACTTGAAAAGGGGAGCTGAAGGTTGGAGCACAGTCTTTGCTTGAGCTTCTATAGAACTTCTCAAGTTGTTTTTGGACTTGGTGATTCTAATGATGCCTTAGAAGGGGGGAAAAGGAATTTCAAAAAGGATAACTTAGTAGCTGTTTTGTTTATTTGGAAAAAAAAAAAAACAAAACAACCCAAACCAACAACCTCTTGGTGACTGATTCAGCCTGTCAATGACTTGGAATAAGTTCCATACAGGTATGGAGGTTTTCAGGGTAACAGATTTGTGTAACACAGAGAACCTTTCATGTCTGTTGCTGAACTCTTCATTGCAGGACCTCAGGGTGTAGTTTAGTCATTGCCAGGTAAGCAGCAATCTGAGCTGAATGTGTCATGTTCTTCCATCTGCCTAAAGAGCCCTCTCTAATACTAACTGTTGTTCAAAATGTTCAGGGGGCTGAGGTAATCACAGGTGAAGTTTCCAGAATAAGCCTTAGCTCTTGCAACTTCATAATCATAAAAAATGAATGGAACTTCACTTGGTACTATGTCATCTAGTTGTTTTTAGGGGAAAAGAAATTAATTCAGATGTGGAGAATTTATCAACTGAAGCTTTGTTTCCTCTTCAGGAGATGATTGAAGAACTTCAGAAGCGTTGTATCCATTTGGAGTACCCCTTGCTGGCAGAATATGACTTCAGAAATGATTCTGTGAATCCTGATATCAATATAGATCTGAAACCTACTGCAGTCCTCAGGCCCTATCAAGAGAAAAGCCTAAGGAAGATGTTTGGGAATGGACGAGCCAGGTCTGGTGTTATTGTCTTGCCATGTGGTAAGTTTCTGTGTTGGTACTTAGACAATTTGTTCTTTATTTGCCTGTAGTAAAGAAAATTCCAAAGATGACAGCTGCCTGGATTTCAGACAGCCTCAGGGACTGTTCTGGTTCCAGTGTGCAGAATCCCAGTGGTTTTTATTGAGCTGGTGGTGAAGCTGTGCTGAGGGAGAGCCGGGTCACAGAGCTGTCGGTGTCCTGGCAGGGGCTGGGAAGCAGCTGTGGTACCTTCACACTGCCAGTCCTGCTTCCTCTGTGCCCTCTGCCACCTCTGTTCATCTCCTGTGAAATGTAAAGTTGTGGGCCTTGGAATTTATTCCTTGGTTGGGAATAGGGAAACTGGGGCTGGGGAGTTTGAAGAAGAAATGAGAAACATTCTGACTGAGACAGCCTACAGAAAATGGGGAAAAGGAGCAAACAGGAGGCTGTGTGCCAGTGCCCTCAGTACTGGGCGAGAAGGAGGCACATGGGACCTGTGATGAGGGCCTGAGAGTGTGTAAGGGGTGCTGGGAGAAGTGTGAAGGATGGGAAGATTTAAGGACTTGCTTTGTGGGGGAATGTATAACTGGCAGAGACAGAGGAATAGAGCACCCCTAGGGAAGCTTTCTGTAGCCACCCATAATTTAACATTCTTTTGAAATTAAAAAGCATTAAAATGATTTCTTCTAATTGTCAAAGCCATTGTTTACAATTATTTTCTTGAGGAAATACAGTTGTGTCCTGTAGACAATCCAGCTGTATTTTTAAGAAGCGAATACTTGATTTCTTTACGACTATTGTAGCAAAGAAACAAAGAAATTTCCCTTTGCATGATTTCATATCCTCTCACGGTTTTCCTTGGCTCTTTTGTTTTGTTTTCCTCCTACTCCAGTGGTGTCTGAGAGATGACTAATGAGTGTCACTCCTCCTGCCCTGCAGGTGCTGGCAAGTCTCTGGTGGGAGTGACAGCCGCGTGCACTGTGCGCAAGCGGTGCCTGGTGCTCGGCAATTCTGCCGTGTCTGTGGAGCAGTGGAAGGCCCAGTTCAAGATGTGGTCCACCATCGACGACAGCCAGATCTGTCGCTTCACATCTGATGCCAAAGACAAGCCCATTGGCTGCTCTGTTGCCATCAGCACATACTCCATGTTGGGGCACACGACAAAAAGGTCTTGGGAAGCAGAAAGAGTAATGGAGTGGCTTAAAAGTCAAGAGTGGGGCCTTATGATACTGGATGAAGTCCATACCATTCCTGGTAAGGAAAGGGTGTGCAAACCTTCTGTGTTGCACACATTGTTAATGTCCTTTTGTTCTTGTAGAAGTGGTGGTTTTTTGCTGTTGTTCTCATTAATGTAGTGAGTAAACCCATGGCTTAGGGTTTTGGAATAAGTAAACTGCCTTGTTGTACTTTTTTTTTTTCTTTTTTCCCCCGATACTACATAGTTTAGCTGACCACTAGTTTTCTGAACCCGTCAAATTAGACACTGTGTTTTCTATAATAGCAGTGTAAAATCCAAGTTCTTCCATGTAGGTTGATAAAGTGCTCTTAAAAAGCCTGAATTACCTTTGCATAATTTTGCTGTAAACATATTTGAGCATGAGAGGAATTCCTCTGCTGCCTTCTCTTAGATGCAGTGGCACTGCAGGCCAGCTTTTAATATCTATGAGTAACCATAGTGATTAACATCTAGAAATAACTGTTGTCTTTGAAATTGCCATTGAATTGAGATCTGTACTCCTGGAAAGCAATAATGTACCATTAAAGTGTCTGTGAAATAATCCTGGCTAAAAAGCCACGCAAGGTTCTGTTAGCTGTTCTTCCTTATTCTTATTTGAATATATTTTGGTGTCTACAGAGAAGTATGGATTTCAGAAGCAGACCTTGGTGATTAATGGCCATTTTATCAAAGTAGCATGGTGCTGGCACTGTTCTGTCACTTCTGTTCTTGCTTGGTTTCATAGAAATGAAGGTATAGCAACTGCTCTGTGATTTCTAGCAATACTAAACATGAGTAATTCTGACATGTCCTGCAAGTCCTGAATGTGGCAGTCAGCCAAGAGTCCTTGTGTCATAGTTCTTGCGAGGAAATAGTAGATACCCAAACCAAGCCATGTAACCTTTGAATATATTTATTTTCTCTTGGGGAATGGGAAATAACAGAGATGCGAGAAGGTTTACTGGGATTTTCAGAGTACACTTGACAATGCAAAGTAAAGCTGCAATCACTGCAGTTTTGCTGTAACACAGTTTTGTTAGGAGTGTGTGCAACGGGGTACAATTTCCCAATGCTGTGCTTGCCTTATGTTCAGGAGCTGATGAAAATGTCTTTTAAAAGTTGCAGTATTTGTCTTCTAAAACCATTTAGAAAAATTAACAGAAAATTTGTCTTGGATTTCTTAGCAAAAATGTTCAGACGTGTGCTCACTATCGTCCAAGCTCACTGTAAACTGGGGCTGACTGCTACCCTGGTCAGAGAAGATGATAAAATTGTTGACCTGAACTTCCTGATTGGACCAAAGCTCTATGAAGCCAACTGGATGGAGCTGCAGAACAGTGGCTACATTGCCAAAGTCCAGTGTGCTGAGGTGATGCTCTGCTTTTTGGTACTATTAGTGTCTATTTAGTATGCTTAGAAAGTTGAGAAAAAATTTTGCAGCTCTTATAAAAAAGAACAGTAGTAGAAATTGTAAAACACATAAGAAAATACCTGCTTATTTCAAGCCTGAACATATGAGGGTGAAACTTGAAAACGTAGGACTGGATCTCACCATTCTTTCAAATATAAAGATATGACCTCTGTTCTTTCCAGCATATGGGTGAGAGGTAAATCTGGTATCAGAAGAAGCGAAAGTCTTTCACACAGGCACATTAGAATGTTAAAGTAATCTTTCTGGAAAGCCAAATTCAATGTATTATCTCTAGTAATTGACATGGAAGATACTTAGGGAAGAGTATAACTTTCTTCAAGCTCTCTATTATTTACAAGGTTTCATCTAAGCATTAGAGGACTGCTTTTTCATGAACTTTTTGGTCTCCCATTGAATGGAAGTAAAGTTTTAGCAGCTGCAATGTGTTATGGTAGAGTTTAGGTGTTTTTTTTTTGTCTTTTTGTTGTTGTTATTGTTGTGGTGGTTTATTTTAAGCCTGTCTTGCTAATTTCATGCAATTCTCCCTAACTCTGGTACTGAAATAAAAGATGCAAATGCAGGTCAGCTGTTCTCCTTTTGAACACTGTGCAAACTGGAGGTTGTAGAAGGAAAAAAATCCACTGCTTTGAACTCATAGAATGCAAGTGAAAAGCACCTAGAAAATAACTGTTGAAGGGAGAGTAACCAGTCCTCCAATTCAGATTTGCATTTAGACACTTAGGTTAGTTCTGCTGTGTAAGCAAAATTCTCAGTCCCTGAACTGCCCTTTAGTCATTGAAAAATATAGCATGGGCTACCTTTTTTTCTGAATGATGGGAAAATTCTGTAAGTTTATATTTCTTAGGCCAGTGTTTTGAACTAACATTTGATGACTCGGCCAAAAGCAAAGAATAAAAAACTCAGTGTTAACTCCTATACATGCACAGCTGCTTTGCATATTTGTTTGGATTTCCTTGAGGAGTAGCATCATTAATCATCTTGGTTTATTCCGCTCAGCCAGGAAAGGTGTCTGGCTCACTCTTTAAGTGCAGTTCTTCCCAAGTGGCCAGAGAGGGCACTGCTGATGTCTCATAGGACAGGTCATGGTTGTTGCAGGTGTTGCTCTTTCACTGCTCTAAAAGAGAATGAGCAGCTCAGTTTAAAAAGTTACACAAAATTAAAAAAAAAAGACAACAAACCTATTCTTTACCTGTTTTTTCAGAGTTTTGTAATTTACAAATTACAAATAATCCATTTCCGAGCAGCCATACGAAGTCTTTGCCTATCTTGCAAAATGTTAAATGAAAATATAATTGCAGCAAGTAGATCTTACCCATTTCCTAATCCAGAAGAGAGTGCAAATACAAAATACATGTGTTTGCCATGTAGTCAGAGGCATTGAGCAATAGATGAAATTTTTTTACCACAGTCATATATTCAGTATTTGTATCTCATTCTCACTTTGATGTAATTCTCTTCTGGTTCAAGAGTTTTAAGTCTTTCATGTAGACAGCACACAATAACAACAGAGCCTATTCAGTGCATGATTTTATTTTTAGTGTAGTTAAAGGATAATAAAAGCATCATCTGGCATTTAAGTCACTGGAAAAAATACTTTGAAACAAAAAAATTAGGTCTTATCAGTACAGAACAATTCATATTGTTTAAATAAACGTCTATAAATTGTCGTTAACTTCCTTAGCTGAATGGTGGTTATGAAAGAGGCTTTTCTCTGTGTTAGTTTGTTAATTTCTCTTGTGCAATGGATATGAGGGAATAACTCATGTGCAGCAGAGTGAATGTTTCCTAAATTATATGCCCTATGGATAGTGTCAGATGTTATCAATAGTGTCACTTCATTGGCTTAAACGTGATAATTTCTTCTTTTTTTCATGCTGCAGTAGAAAAATTAAACCTAAACTTATTGAAGTACTGTGGTTATTATTTACATAATAGAAGAATTGCTTAGATATCCTGGGGTGATGTTATTGTCTGTTGAAAACTTCTAATCAATCCTAGTATTTTGGAAATTTTAGACTCAGTAGCTGTTAAAATAAAAGTCACTCCTTTATTTGAAGAAAGATGGGTGAATTTGTTCTGTAATGAAGACAAAATGTGTCTCAGCTTTCATAATATGGATGAAAATTAATCTTTATGGGAAAAAGCTTTGACTGCTGTGAGAGAGAGACTACACAGTTCATTCCCTTTACTGCTTCATAAGAAGTAGTGGCATTCAGTAAATTATTTAAGTGTGAACATGAAGTAACTATCTTTCAGTCTTGTTCCAGTCCCACTGCCTATTTCTGTCATGGATCTCAATGCCAAAGCATTTTGGAAAAACAGATTTTAGCGGTGCAAGAGACTTCACTGACTGGTAGCTTTCATTTTGGTACAGAAATGAATGTGTTAAAATGTGTGACCTGCCCTATGCAGAAAGTCCTAATGCATTACCATCCCCCAGTATTTTTTTAATTCCCACTAGGATTAAATAAGTAAATAATGGAGTGCTACTTTGTGTGTGTGTTTTCTAATTGTAGGTCTGGTGCCCGATGTCACCTGAATTTTACAGAGAATATGTAGCTATTAAAACAAAGAAAAGGATATTGCTCTATACCATGAACCCAAATAAATTCAGAGCCTGTCAGTTCCTGATTAAGTTTCATGAGCGACGGAATGATAAAATCATCGTCTTTGCTGATAATGTGTTTGCACTGAAGGAATATGCAGTCAGACTTGGGAAGTAAGTATTCACAACCAGTGATGGCACTGTTGATTTCTTCCTTCCATGACAATTTCATTGCAATCTCACAACTTTCACTAGTCTTTAATATTTTTTGTAATGCTGTAACTCCAGTCCTCCTGCATAAAAAGCTCAGAAGGGTATTTTTGGATGAACCTTATTGGCACTGCAACATGAAAAATGAGGTGCTTTTGGAAATATCACTAGAACTGTTTCTTTAATGGATGGTAGCTTCCCCTATCTCTCTGAGACAAAGGTTTTCAAATATATACTCTCTGGATCTTTCAGGATGTTCTGAGATTCAGGGCCGCCTTCTTCAGGTTCTCAAAAGGTCTCATCCTTGTCTAAAAAAACTTAAGACAAGGTTTTTTGTATCTGTGCTGTACTAGTGCACTGCCTAGAAATGCAGTAATTGTTTAATAAACTAAAGGACATTTCTCCCTAGAGCTCCTTGATTACCTTAAATGACTGTAACATGAGTGCTGTTACTGGAGATGGTGCAGACAGGGTTTAATGAGGGGTCTGTTGGTAGGATTTGGGGAGGGACAGTCAGGGAGAGTTTGTCAGGATCAGGCATAGAGCAATTATTGGGAAACAACCTTATAAGCTGGCCTTGTCCTTTCTTTGACAAGCCCAAATAATGCCTTACTTGCTGGAAGCTGTGGGACATTTTGATGGTGTATGATTTCTTGTCTAGGAATTTCAGCAGTACTCCTTAGCAATACCACAAACAAGCCTTACACTTTTGAAAATTTGTGATCAGTTCTGACTGCAGTTTAAGGGGCTGTGTTGTGCTGGCATGCTGTGACATCAAACAGCAAGCAGAGCTAATGGTGCTGGATGAATTCCAACACCCATGGTCTCTTTCATCATTTTTTTAATCTGTCTGGACAGAGATTAGCTGTAATGATGCCTCTGGAATGTCTCTAGCAGTGTTCAGTGTACCACAGACAAAGCCTTTAGCACAGGCAATGCTGGGGGGGCGGGGGATGCTACGGAGCACAGCAGTTGTAAGTGGGGTAGATGCTGTGGAAGTGTGGCAGGAAAACCAGTTGAAGAAATAGTAGGTGGTCCCTTTTTATATTCTGGAGTGAATTCTATGTTTTTCACGTCATTTATGGAGCTCCAGGTTATCCAGCTGCTACTCTTAGAAAAAAAGGAAGCTTGCTGTGCTGGACAAAGTTGAGGTTTGTTTTAACCAGAGTTTTTTTGCTGTGAGCAGGCTAAACCAAAGGGAACTGTTAGTTTGTGCAGGGCAGGAATTGTGTGTGTGGAGGAGACAGCAGCCCAGTGGGTACAGCAGGAGTGCTGTGGCTGTGTGCCCAGCAGGAGCACAGCTCCCACTGCCCTTCTCATGGCTTGATGGGGCTGGGTGGGCTCCCCCATGGGGGGAGAGGTGGCCACGGTCTGACTGCCTCTGCTGGCTCCTCCTTTAACCCCCTTGCCCTTGGTAGTGGGGAACCATCAGGGAAAGACCATGCACATGACAGGAATTACTTTGTCTGCAATTTTTGAGGCTAGAGAGTCCAAATTTGCTTGGCCACCTTTCCCTCTGTCATGATTCTGTCATCCATAGCTCATGTACTGACTGGTTTCACTGGTGTTGGGAATATGTTTAAATCACTGTTTCTGAAGGACTGTGCCTCTGTGGTTTTGTCAGTTATGTCAGTTAATGGGAGAGGAATCTATCTTTGCAAACCCCTCAAATGTCTTTTCGCAGTGAGGAAAATGAGTCATTAAAAAAAGAATCCATTTAGCACTTAATGTTCTAGATTCAGAAAAGTACTCAGGAATGCCAGTGAATCACTGTCAAGTAGGATCTGGGCAAGTTAAAATGAAAGATTGATAGCCAGGAGTTCAAGATTATTCTGTTCTTAATACAAAATGTGTTTGACTGCCTTCTTGGTGGCCTTAAGAAAAGGAAGGCTCAAAAATGCTTTAGTTTCAGTTTAAATCTGCCATTTAACTTTACAATTTAAATACTACATGGAATTAAAAATAAGACTTAATATATTACTGAATGCTACAAAATTAATAATAAAGGTATTTTTTAGAGTTGACTCATTTACCACTTTCATTTTTAGCTGTTTTTTCTAGAAGTCTGTTTAAATATACTAAATAGAAGAATTAGATTAGAGATTACTAGGATTGTTTGGTAAAAAACCCTAGAATAAAGTTTGTAGTAAAGAAAGCAAGAGGAGCCAGGGCACAGGGATTAGTTGATAAGAATAGAAAACCTTAGTCCTATGCACTGCCATATTTGTGTTCAGCCATCATGTATGTGCAATACTAAATGGAAAATTTGAGCTTGGTTCCTTGTGTTAGAAATAATTCATGGAACTGTGAGCAAAACAGTAATTGGAAAATTTAACTCCTGTTTTTTGGAGATGCTTGGTAACCTTCATTTGGAAAAGTAGTACAACAGATGACAAACAGTGGCAGTGCTATCCTGCATGCAGCTCACTGTTTTTGCGTGGGCTTTGCTCTTTCTAGCTTTTTGGTTTTTTAACTCTGCTTAGGCAGAAATAAAACAGCCAGACACTGGAAAATTCATAGCAGTCCATGTTACTCATGAAGTCTGTGAGGGACTGAGAGTTTGTGTGAGCCTTTGGGATTGAGACATTAAATGTTCCATGTAATTCATTGTCAGATATTAGAAACCATGGGTGAAATGCCACTGTGAGCTGCTCATGAAATGTTTGAGTCCTTTGCATCGTTTCAGTAAGCCCAGAAGGTATTAGAAGGGATAAGAGGTTAGCTTGAAAAGCAAAAATAATTTTCCCAGAACAACACCCAGCAGCCAGTTTGTGACACCCAGCATATCCTTGATAGAGAAGCCTGTATTTTCAAGTGTTTAAATAGGAAGCAAAGGTTGCAGCTGTAAATGTGCTAACTCAGTACATTTGAGGAAAAAATGTCTTTAACAGCTGCCTTCAGTCTTTCATGTAGGCTTAGCAAATGTATTCAGTCTGTTGATATATAGCTTCATTGGTGCACGTAATTGCAAAACATTTGTAACTGTCAGAATTTCTTTCTGGCTGACTGGGTTGCTGCAGAGGGTTCCACAAACCCCTGGGCAGCTGCCATGAAGAGTCAAACAAGCTAAAAGTAAACTGATATCTGTACCAAAATGTGGTTTGTTTTCATATCTTCTCAAAGGTGTCCTGCACTCCTTGCCATGGTACCTCATAAGAAATAAGTGAGAAATCTTGAATTTATTTCATTTGTATATGTTGTGTTCTTTTCAGACCTTATATCTATGGTCCTACTGCACAAGGGGAAAGAATGCAAATTCTACAAAACTTCAAGCACAATCCAAAAATCAACACTATTTTCATTTCCAAGGTGAGGGAGTACATTCACTGTCCTTGTGCCTGTCTTTGGAGTCAGCTTTAAGAGGCAGCTGCACATGCATGGTGTGCATTTGACATCTTTGTATCACAGCTCACAAAGAAAGCTGTGCTTTGTATTCAGTGTTGGCTGGGGAGATGTGGAAATAAGAGACTGCTCAGAGGGTGCTGCTCTGTTGCAGGTAGGGGACACATCCTTCGATCTGCCAGAGGCCAATGTTCTCATTCAGATTTCATCCCATGGTGGGTCACGAAGGCAGGAGGCTCAAAGGCTGGGACGAGTGCTGAGAGCCAAAAAAGGTAAAGGAGGTGGTGCTTGGGCTCTGGGCCTTGGATCATAGCAACCTAGAGCAGGAGAAACTGGATGTTCATGAGGTTTCTTTATACTGTCCTTATGTTTTAGTCAAAGAGAGTATACCTATATACCAGTGAATGAAAGTGAAGTGTCTTCTGGGTCAGTAAACTTAGTGATGAGAAAACTTGTAAAAAAAAAAAGCTGAAAGAAAACTGACTTTCTATGGCAATTCTCTCACTTTTTCATTCCTTGATATTTTCTTCAACATGAAATTGTTTGTGTAGGATCATAGTATTATTCTGAGAAGCAAGCCTCTAGAAATCACATTCTTGACACTGTAGATTACTTGCTTTTAAAAACTGGATTTTGACTAGTGTGTTTTTGTAAAACATGGCCAAAGGAATTTTTTTGTTTAGAACAATTAAATACTTAAAATAATACTTAAAATACTTAAATACTTAAAATACTTTGCACTCAGACTTAAACTCTGCACACACTTTTTGTGCAGTTTGTGCTTGTTACAGGTAAGGCTTTGTTTGAAAATGCAAATGAAACCCATGTTAGTGAATTGACAAAGTCTTAGTGAAACCCTGGGTTTTAAAAGAGAACCTATTACCCAGGTAACAGACCTTAAGGACTGTAAGTGTAAAAAAAAGTTTATACACAGCCTGGTATATGCTGGTCTTCAGATAGTGCTGTGAATTCTTAGCTAAGTATCTTTGCTTCACTTTTTAAATTCAAAAACACTGCAAACTCTAGTTCACACGAATAAAACTTTTCCTTCGTCTTTTTCTGTTGGACTTTTTTTGACATGCACTGCAGTCCTTGCTCTTGACTTTTCACTTCTTCTTGACATGATAGACTTAAAAACAATTTTATCTTTCACCTTGGCTAGCAGAATAAAGCAGCAGATTCTTCTTAGAGCACCTGTGTGATTGTGTTAGACTATATTTCCTTTTCTTTTTTTGTCTTTTCACCTATCCTCAAGTTATTTAGACCAAAAGTAGGAGTTTCCATGCTGTGTCAATCAGTTTATGCAAGGTCTGGGTGCAGCTAGACAAGGCAAATAGTTTTTTTAGGGACAAGTTATTTAAGTACCTGTTTTCAGTATTTATTCCTTGGTTGTTCTTTGTTGCAGTGTTCCAAATGAAACTAATCAGAGTGTTTTTGTCTCCTAGGCATGGTTGCGGAGGAATACAATGCCTTTTTTTATTCCCTTGTATCCCAAGACACTCAGGAAATGGCATACTCAACAAAACGACAACGGTTTCTTGTAGATCAAGGTTATAGCTTCAAGGTAACTCATTCCTTCTATTTATTGTGCTTGAGGCCTAAGAAAGTAATTTTCATATTGTTTAGTGTTAGTCCAGTACTTGAGAATTCTGGTTGTGGAATGCATTACTGAAGGTTTTTCTTGCAAGTGAGAACTGGTCTGGTATTGTTTTATCATATATATTATTGTGAGGGCAGATACAAGTAGCTTTGTACAGCTTCTAGAAAGGTGAGTGTTGTAACTGGAAAGCAGGCACCCTGCAGAGTGCAGTGCACGTTCCTTGGTGGTTGGTTTATTTGTGCTGTTCAGTTGTCCATCTGTGCAGGCCTCCCATTATACAGTATCACACTGGTGCTGCATAAAGCAGTGTTGGGTGTTGTCAGAGTGGGCAGCACCAATTTAGACAACTTGCAAAACTTAGGAAGTGACAATTTCCAGAGTTCCAGTCTCAGACCTGTATTTCACTATGTCATCTTCTTCCAAACATAGCTGAAGCTCCTCTATAATACAGATTTCATGGTGTATCTCACTTATTTTTCTTTAATGCATGGATTGCCCTGTGTGCTCATCTGTTAGGCTGTAAAGGCAGCAGAGTGTCATGATAGCTCTTGGGTTTAGGTGGGTTATTCCTTTGAAAAACTGCAGCTTACTGCTCTGATTAGAAGCCTTCCCAATGCAAAGCAGTGCTGAGGAGAATGAAAAACGACTCCCACATCTGGCTGTTAAAAGAGCTTGTCTGGATGAGGCACCAGTACGGGACATCCCCCTGAGCTGCTGGGCTGGAGCAAATCACTGCTCTGGAAAAAGCAGCCCGTTAAAGAGCTCTTTAGAAACAGACCTGTCATGGTCTTTATAGGTGAAAACTTTGTTTCCCTTCGTTGTGAACGTATTTCAACAAAGTTGTAGATCAGTACTAAGCTGCAACTAATTACAGCAAATGCATCTGTGTGGCTATAGCCAGGGAGATTAGAGCAATCCCTTTACTTATATTTGAATACCCTGGATTCTAGAACTAAGGAGGTTAAAATAAAGGGATTTCATTTTGCAAGGAAAGAGCTCTTAGTCCTAGGAGCTTTGGTGTAGTGTGCACCAAAGCAGTGCAAGTGGCCAGCTGAGTATCTGGAGCAACATTTTTGCTGACCAGTACTGGAATGTTCTTTATTTGCAGATTAGAAACAAAACATTAGAATATCTATTTTCTTCTGTTTGCCAAGCTTTGTCATAGCTGGCATCAGAGAACAGGGCTGAAAGAAACTTCAAAAAAAACATCTATTGTGTTTCTTCATTCCAAGCAAGGATGAGTGTGCCATTCCCAATAGATGTCTGCCTTCTTAGTATTCCAAATATGGAGACTCTACCTCTTCTTTAGGTAATTATTTCAATGCTAATGTCCTGTCCTTCAGAATTTGTGTTCCTAAATAACTAAACATTCATTATTAGTTTAAAAGGGTAACAGTCTTCACTTTTTGTTTAGGACTTAACTTTCTTCTTGCCATCTCTCAATAGCTTCATTCTCTGCCTTTCATCAAAAAGGGAACTGGAGTAATATGTTTTTGCTAAATCCACATATCTTGTCTTTGCCTCTTAAATATCAGCCTTATTACAGTTTACTGCTTGGAGTGTACTGCTAGCTGGGTATTTTTTTGCTTTTGGTTTTTTTTTGTTTGTTTTTTTGTTAGCTAACCAGTTGCCTTTGCTACTGTATTTTATTTTTATTTAGAGACCAAATGTAGGACATACTAAATTTTAAACCAATAGCAGAAGAACTCTGTATATTAAAGAACTGGGAGTAACTTTTAAACAGAGCATCAGTTGGACAGCTTAAAAGATGATGCAGTGGGAATTCTTTCCATTCTATGAATCATGCTACCACTGTTTTGCAACCAGAGCTGGAAACAGGCAAAAACTATTTAAAATGGATTTTTGTGACTCCTTTTTCTTTATTTTTGAGATGACCATAGCACATATCCTCCTAAACAAACAAGGACTACCATAGTGTTCCTTTAACCAGGTAGGACTGATTCTTTCCATTAATGGATTCTTCAGGCTTGGATGTTTTCTCATGAAAACATCCTTTTTCAGACTAGACATTCCCACAAATAACAGCCCACAGCACTGATTATTCATTCCAGTGTTTCCCTACCCAATTTTTAAAAAGTGGTACTTGGCAGCTAATATGGATTTCTTCTACCTTAACTTTATTCACAGTGTTTTTGTGATCTGCTCCAACTCAGAATGCTGAGGTAATTAGTTTCTAATTGTATTGACTCAAAAAGTAAGCAGAAAAGATGAGGGAAAACACTACATAATCAATGGTTGAAATAGAATGTCTTTCTCAAAACCATGTCAAATTGGGAACAGTGGGAAAACTGATTGTTATGTATAAACATATACTTAAAAAAAACATTTAACTACAGGGAAAATTCTTGTGAAATTTTCAAAATACTTCTGGTTAAGAAAGTAAGCTGCCTGTTGCAAATCTTTATAACAGAATATAATAGAAGCTTGAGATCTTTCAGTTCTTCAGAAGGGTTTGTCAGCTGATGGAGCCCATGGCACTGCATTGCCAGTAGGTCACATGTGCCCTGCACCCACAGTTACTAGTTGAGTTACTGAGAATTCCAAGGAGAACAAACTTAACTGAAGTTACTCAGTGTTTAAGTAGTCGAAGGTGGGAAGAGTCCTTTTGCTCTGTGACTGATGCTCTGTTGCAAGTTGCTGCATTGTCTCCCAATAGCTGTACATCTCAATTTGTTAGGGGTTTTTCCCCATTGTCCTGAATGCTTCTTGCTGAAATTCTAAGTCTCTGCAGAGCTAGTAGATTATTTTTGTTAAATGTAAAATACTGGTTCTTAAACTTGACAAATCTAGAGCCTACCACATGACACCAACCTTGCAGTAAGTTGAATACATGTCTGAGGTTTATGTGCTTTGGTCAGGTTCTTGGTCAAGCTGGTATAAACAATGTTAGCTGACACGCTCTGCCCAGAGCTTTTCTTTCTTCTTTTCCTTTTTTTTCCTTCCAAAGATTCATCTTTTGCATTTCCAGCCAGAATATAACAAGAACTGTGAGTGTATGTATATCTACATCACTTAGCAAGATTTTATATGTATTTGTGTTATCTGTAGTGTGAGGTTGTTCCAACCATTACTAAAAATTAAAGGCAGTTCCAACAGGATATGGAATCAGAAATACTTGTCTTGGTTTTGAATAGCTAACAGTGAGGAGGAAGAGCCCTCACGTTGTAATGTGCTTTGTTTCTTAGGTAATCACAAAGCTGGCAGGCATGGAAGAAGAAGAGCTTTCATTTTCAACCAAAGAAGAACAGCAGCAGCTTCTCCAGAAAGTCCTGCAAGCATCTGACCTGGATGCTGAGGAGGAAGTAGTTGCTGGAGAATATGGTTCAAAGTCAGCTCAGGTAATGAAGAATTCTTTGAAAAGGATGACCACAGCTGGGACAGAACTGGGCCATTTTATTTCCATCCAATTCTAAATGTGATGTTGTCATTGATGGCCTGGTAGTTTTGTGAAACACTAGAGAACATATTTGGTTTTTTTTAATCTGTATTGGCCTTTAGTTATTGGAAAAATTCACTTGTTGGGCACTCAGAAAAAATTCAACATGGAATTCTTGTCCTTCTCCATCATATTTGAAGGAGAAGGTAACAGATCTTTTGTTACAGATTTTGAAGTAAATCTTTTAAGTCACAGGCAATGAAAATATTTCAAGCCTCTGATCCCACACTAAGCAGGTGCCTGTGCTCCTTGTCCTTGCAGGTGTCGCGCCGCACAGGCACCATGAGCTCCATGTCCGGGGCAGATGACACCGTTTACATGGAGTACCACTCCTCACGGAGCAAGGCGTCTTCAAACAAGCACATCCACCCCCTGTTCAAACGCTTCCGCAAGTGACGTCCTTCACACCGGCGCCTCCTTGAAATGTCACCCCTGTACTTGTTCCTGTTACTGGAAAGATGGAGTTGAAATTTATGACAGCTCCTTTAAAAGACTCTTTTATATGCATCTGTACAGCCACATATTTACTTACCAATGTATGTACTCTCGTAGGTGAATGGGAAAGCAAAGAAGGAACTAAATCTTACCATGAAAATATTTTTAGAAACTTTAAGATACAAATATGTCATGGCACATACTTTTTTTTGCGTGGCACTGTGCTCCTTGTCTTATGCCCTCATTTCCTCATGGCCAGAGGGCAGAAGCATATGGGCCACTTCGTTCAAGGGAAGTACTTGTCTGGTTTTCAGGGTAATTAATAGATTTTATTTTTATCAGCTGAAGATTCTTTTTCAGAAGAGTCCTGAAAAGGTTTTGTAAATGAAGTTTGTACTGATGTTTGAGATATTATTTATCTGATTCTTGTGTCTGCTCAACAATATACTGTTTTTCAAAATGCTTAAATAAAATCATTCAGTGAGCTGAACAAATCCTGAGAGGAGCACTTTACATTATATTTTTAAACTAAGAGCTAATTTATACTTGTGACTTTACCTGTATTAAAATTCTAACAGATAGGTCAGAAATACTTTAGAATTTGAAGACAAGAAGAAAAAGAGACTCTGTCTCCAAAGTAAACTCAAGGAAATCATTAGTAGTTAATACAAATGAATTCTGTGCTTGTTTTCCTAATTTTTCTTGCTACTGTTGAGAAGTTGCTCAAATAAAAGCTGTTTCTCTTGTTATTTATATTCTATTTATTAACCATACAATAAAACCTTCGTAACTGCTAAACAGTGCACTGTCACCACAGAGGTTATTATTGAATCAAAAAGCATTTTGACTTCTCACAAGGTGAGTTGGAAGAATGTGTGAAAGAAAGATTCCTTAGTTTCCTTTTTTTAATGAAGACTGCATTATAATTCTAGAAAACAATAGGGAAATGTTGGTGGTTTGTGGCAGAAGAATGCTTCTTAAGTAGCACATGCTTAATAATGTAACACACTACTTGGTGTTGTATTTAGAGGTGTTATTTCACTGGTTGTTTCTAGAGCTTTAGGAACAACTCTGTTGGTTGAAAATAGGTTGGTATAGAGGTTTACCATACTGGAAGGAGCATGCATGGTACAGCTATTCTGGTTGTATGACAAATGTGCTTCAGAAGAATATTGAATTCTGTTTCTTATTAGCATGAATTCATAAATTGAGAATGTAGAAATATTGGAAGCATTTAATAATTGAGAACAGATGGTGCTTGGTTTTGGTCTCTGTATCAGAATCAGGTAATTTTTAAAAAGGGAACTGATCTGCCTCAGTTTAAACTTTATTTAGGCTCTGAGCCCTATCCTCTAACACTTGATTCTTTCTCTCGTGCTGAGTCTTCTGCCGCACAACCTGAAACCAGCCATGGCAGTGCTGGAGTGGCTTATACAGAAGAGATAATTGTGCAGTGTTCTGGTGCTGATTTCCTCTCCCCAGTTTAAAGCACTGTTTACTTCTGATAGTAGTTTGGACCAGCTCTAATTGCAACAGTTAGTAGCAAAATGGTAATTTAGTATAATGGTAGGGGCCTGTGACAGAGGTTTAGCTGAGCAAGTCAGGCAGTGTCCCTCTGCATAATTCTCTCTTAAAAAGCTTTATGAATTGCTTTGAAACTACTTTCCACCCTTCATAAACTTGAAAAAACTCACAACAACCTACTAAATGCAAATGGCTTAATACTGATTCCTGTAATTGTGGAATCAATAGTATTAGCTGGATTTAGGACTGCTGTAGTTCATGTGTAGTAAATCGTGACTAATGATCTCACTCCTTTAATTAATGTCTGTGTGGGATGCAATACATTCAGCATCAAGTAAAGCAGAATTTTACGAGGTATGAATGACTCCATGCCTCAGTGATAGCATCTTGGTATTCAAACTTTAGAATTCATTATGTTGATAAGATTAAGTGCAGTAATTGCTGCCTGCTGTTACTCCAGGCTGTGGCAGCAAGAGGCAGACAGGTGCATTTACTCACTTCAGCTGAGCTGCTGCTGCACGTGGCAGCACCTGGACCATAAGGGGGTCGGGCAGGCCAGTCACTGAGGAGCTGCTGGCCCCTCACTACCTCTGCACTCTGGCAGTGCACCCAAGGTTCACAGTAGACAGCTCCAGATCTCTAATCCCAGCCCTCTAGGAAACTAAAGAATGGATAGTGTGGCAGAAGTGTGATTCAGATTATGACTGATGCCAGAGGCAGGTCAACTCGGGGGTAAGTAAATTATTTCTTGGAAGTCTCTGGATAGAGGAGGTGTGATTTTCTTGGATGTCATTCAGGTTTCTTTGCTGGCCACTGCTCCCTGGCCCCCTCCTTGGTCTGAATTCCATACTGAGGAGACTTAATCTTCAGGAATTGTCTTTTTTTAATATTTGTTGTTTGTGTTTCTGATAGGCTACAATACTGAAGCTTGTGTTTATGTGCCCTTCCTTCTTGTGGCAAACCAGCAAATGTCCATATGAAGCTGTTAATGCTTGAAGGGTGCTGCTGTTACCCATTGGCATTCTAGACTAAAAGTGCAGTGCTGATGGGGTGGCAATTTCACAGCATTACAGCTCACCAAAGCACCAAACTACAGCCAGTTTCTGTTTCTGTGTCTCCTTATGCCCTCCTGATGGTCATTTTTTGTAATTCTATACTTTCCTCTATGTGTTTGAAAGCTCTGGACTTCAAGGCAAGTGGTTCTCAGTATAACTTAGTGTCATATGCCATAGGAGGCACAGGGCAAGGATCTGTATCTATAAGAAGTCTGCAAGTAGAACTGGATTCTTTACAGTTGGTTCATGGGTTTTTTATCAAGGGCTGAACAGTAAGTCACAGCAGCATTGTCTTGCTTGTTCTGATTTAAATACCTTATTTTTGAACAATCTTCTGTTAGTATTTAGCCTGTGAAGTTCAAGTTAATCCTCTTTTCAGGAAAAAACAGGAATTTAGAAAGCATTTAAAATTCAAAAGAAGTAACTTCACAACTTGAAAGAATCTTTCAGAAGATGGGTTTGAGGACAGTCAGAAAAGTCAAAAAAATATGATTAACTGTATGATTTTTTTCAGTGGAAAGGTTTTAAACTACACTGAAAATTTTTGCTTACATTTTGGACATTGCATCCCTTTTTCAGCTTTTCTTTGCAAATGTTCTGAAGAGCATGTGTGTGCAGTCTTAGCTGAAAGTGTTACTTGGCCAAAGTTAAATGCCTCCTATCAAACCTATTTTATATCCATAAATTATACTTATAAATGATTTATATTTGTAGCTATTTCAACAGTTATGTAAAATACACAGTACAATATTTATTATACTGGATATCATAAAATTATGTTCAAATAATTACAAACCAGCTATAGCCAAGACTGTTAAAAGGTGAGGATCATTCTAACAAAACAGAATTCCTGGTAAGATGATAATGTAACCATTGACTCTGAATACCAGTGTTATTGACACAAAGAGCTTTGACTGAACTTAGTCAGAGTTCCTGCGAAGAGGAGGGCAAGTTTAAATTGGATTTAGAAATAACTAAACGAAGGTAACAAAGTACAATTAATCAGACCATTGGGGGGTCTAGACTGAGAGAACAGCAGGACTGGGGGTTTGAAGACAAATTATCCAAAAATAATACATAATCTAAATTATCAGTAAGCCAGGTTTGGTTTATACTGTGATCCCGTTACACAGCAAAAGTTAACTAAAACTGAAGCATGTCTGCTGTGAAGGGGCATGTGCTCCAACTTGTTTGAAATAACAAAAGTCCTAACTGACTTGTTACATAAAACATATTTTCAGACTCCAAGGACCAACAGGCTAGGACAAACGTCATTGTTTAAATTTAAAGAACTCTGAGTGTGTTTCTGAGTCTGTTAAGATGTCTGATAAATATATATCTAATGGTAGGTTGTACAAGTAGGAGAAAATATTTATCTTTTAAGTCACATAAATGTGTTTTGGTTGGTTTGTGCTGGTGGTATAATTCCTCCCTTCTTTATGGTTTGGTGGCTTTATGTGGAATTGGAAGGAGGTTTTGTATAATGCCTCCTATACTCACCATTATTCCTGGGAATTCTGTGGCACTACTACTGGACTTCTGTTACCTGAAACAAGTCTGTGTTCATATCTGGGAGGAAAATGGGACCAGACAATGCCAACCCCTCCACCACTTTAAGTTGCCCTCTAAACCTTTCACCCTCTGCTGCTTTTTCAAATGTTTGTTGGCTCCTTTCCTTTACTCTTCCTTTCACTCTTTCAAGTCTATTCCAGGAAACTTATTTCAGTTTCATTCGTCTCTTGTCACGTAAATTTTGATGTTTACTCACAATGTTGGCTACTGAACATTCTGCAGTTTGCAAGTTTGACCTCCAACTCAGATTCTGCAGTAGTAAGGATGAGAAGTGTATCAGTAAAGCAGGAACATTAGTGGCACATATGTACACTAAAACTCTTAATTTGAAAGTCAAACAGAACCACACAATTATGATCTGGCACAGCAGAGAGAAGTGAATGGTTTAATTACACATTCCATGTTGTGGTAGCCCACATGTATTCAGTCACATTCATAAACATTCCCTTCCTGTATTCAGCTATTGAACCACCTTACAATTTGGCTTTTGTTGTCTGGAGTATTCTTTTTTTACAGTTTACATAGAAAAAGAAACTTGTATATGCACTGATGGGTTGCTATGGTATTACTGATGATTATTGTAGAGCAAGGTTTTAATAGTGCACCAGAGCTGCATCTGTTAGTGGCTCTGAATTTCTACTCCCTCTGGCAAACTGCCTAGAAATATCTATTACTTATAAATATTTTTGACCCACTGGCCATCAGACTTACCTCTGGGCACCACCTGCACTACAAAAAACCAGTTTCTGTGGATGTCAATCTATTCATCTCCTTTTGTGCAAGGAAGGTGCTCTATACAGATTTGCATAATGGCATCTTTACACCCCTTTAAATCCTTCTGTTATAACAAAGAAATTTGGCCATTTTCTTCATTAATGCATTGCCACTTCATGCTTTCTTCATTTATTTCTTTATTAAACTCTGCCATTGCCTATAATGTACTCTGGAAATCCTCCAGGATGGTGTGGTTTTGGCTTTGCTTATCAAACACTGATGTCTCCTTGTAATAAAATTACAAGATGGTAAACAGTAATGGAGGTGTCTCAGACACTCCTGGGTCAGGACTCTTCTCAAAAGGCACATTCACTCTTTCTTTAAAACAAGACCAAGTATAAAATGTCTTCAAAATTAATTTTATATGTTGGGTTTTTTTTTTTTTTTTTTTTTTTTGGTGGGAGTTTGGGATTTTTATTTTAAGTTTTCTGTAATATTTGGTGATTTTTAAAAATAAACATCTGCACATGACTAATGAAATAAAGTGTTTCAGACCTCACACTGCTGAGTGTCATATTAAAACTCAACAACAGCCTATACAGACAGCAGAGAATCCATCCAATTCCTCAGGAGCTGTAGCACAGTGGATTGCTAGCATCTTTTCATGAATTTGGCTCTACTTTAATTGTATAAGCTGCACATATAAACTTGATAGCCAGTAATCACAGAATGTTTGATATTAAAAAATTTGCCGAGGTTTGCCAGTAATGAGATCTGAAGGTCTGCAGCTGTTTTATGGGCTGCACCAGGTGAGCTCTCTGTTTCACTGAAATTGCAGATTCTCTAAGTGTTTCCATGTTGGTTTTTTAAAATAGGGTCTGTGTTTCAGACCATTTTATTGCAAACAAACAGAAATCTAACAGTAAGTACACCGAGAAGAAACTGAGTGCAGGTGGGGTTATTCAACACTTAGTTCCTATGCTGGGACTACTGCCACCTCCAGAAATTCCTGAGAAAGAAAGCAGGTACTCTTCTGGTGAAGTTCTTAAAGGATAAAGCTTCTGAAGCTTTTTCAAGAGGCTAGAAACAACGTGTCCTACATGATTTTCATGGAAAAGGGGTAACAGGGGAAAATAATGGAGAATTCCATATATGGAAACTAGAAAAAGGTACACTCAGAGAAAGCTACTACCAGTTGCAGAACTGTAACCTTTACAGCATAATATATCTAAGTTTATCTAACTAGCGTAATAATAGCAGCAGATGCTTTACCTTAATCATGTATGACTTCAAACTAAAAAAAAAAAAAATCAACCATACTGATAGCTGTGAGCAGAAGTTTCTAGGAAGGGTACACATATTCCCTCCAGCAATCTAGAAATTACAATGTTAATATAATTTAAAAATCTGTGTAATTGTCTCTCTCCAAGCATCTTTAGATATATATAAAAGAAATAATGTAGCTACACTACACAGAAATGTAGGAAGAACTTCAGAGGTTCCCTGATGATGTTCTCCAACCTGTTCTTGCAAAGCTCAGTGATAGCAAGTATGTAACGTCCTGCCTTGTGAGGTACAGAGGCTACCCGAAAAAGTAATCAAGAAATCTGTAGCTGCAAACGAAGCCCATAATTTTCTTTCTTCTCTCTCTGACATGCACCTTTTTTTAACAAAACATGTACCCATCTGTAGGCTGTTGTCATGGTGGTGGTAGTCATCTTTCCCAGATGAAGTAGGTCTTAACCTTCTTATGTAGTTTTTAAAAACCTTCTCATTTCTTTTTCCTGTTGCTCTTCTCTGGACCCTTTCAAGTATGATGAAGTCCATTTCAAAGACTTGATTTTAGCTTAAACCAGCATGTACTTTAACAAATTTTATTCCTGTAATAATTACTGCTGTATCCATAAAGACTGATGTGCCTGTCTAACTTCAGAGTTATTTGTTTCAGTGGAGTTATCAGTGCCCAAAGTAAGCAAGCACACAGAGCTTAATCAGAATACAGCCTCAAAAATCTTAGTGAAGATAAATAAGGAAAACAAAAGCTAATAATTTTCATGCTTATTAGATTTGCTTTTTCAGCAGTTTATTCATAATTCTGTTCTAGAAATGTGGATCTTCCTTGAGACTTTCCTCTGTCCTCAACTTTTATCTGAGTGTCTGACTCACTTAAAAGATAGTCTCTTCCACATCATTTCAGAAACTAATCAACTTTTTACAGATAGTCATGAACGCCTTTGGAATTATATAGAAATACATATGAAAATAACACAAATACTTTTTAAACTGTGCAGATTTCTACAAAAGTTGACACAAACTGCTTATGCAGTATATCCTGTCCAAAAGATAAATCATTCTGCAATACAAATAACATCTCTGAATATTGTAATTTACATGAATTTTTTTGTGTAAGGTTACCGTGTAAGACCAGTGCTACTTATATATGGATGCACACATATTTTTCATATACATTACAGGATAATGAGCGATTCTGAGAGAACTTCTTGCAGAAAATACACTATTTTCTAACACAGGGGAATGAATGCCACACACACAAAAAAAATAGGTGTAATCCTGTTTTTTTAAAAAACAGGAGAAAGATGGGGTGAGCTTTTCACGAAACTAATTGGTGAAAGAGAGGAAAAACTGGACTTCGGCTGCATGTATAATGGGTAAATTTATCTGATTTGAATTATACAAAATAATAGGTTCGTTCTATTCAAGTCTCATCCCAGACCCACCCCCCTTTTCCAGCCCTAGGGGAGGGAGCGTTAAATAATGGTCTGTGTAAACTGATGCTCATGCAGTAAGAGTTTCGAGAAGTGCTGCTTGTACAAGTTAAAGCAGGCACTGAAGAAAGAGCAACCAAATAAAAAGCAACTGCAGGAGCAAAGTGGACCCTTCTGAAATTAAAAGACATGTCTTTCTTCACCAGAGTTTTGACGATGAAATGCAAGCAGACACTTGAATGTGAGAGGACTTACTTTTACCAGGCGCTTTTCGCCAGCAGCAGGTTTCCCGGGCAGCCCCGGCTGTGCAGCAGCCAGTCCCTGGAGGTGCGGAGCAGCCCGCGGGCAGCGGCGGGGAACAAAGGCGAGGGGCGCGGAGCGGAGCTGCTGGGGCCCCCCCCGCGCCGCCTGGGCAGGGTGAAGAGCCTGCACGAAATGCCCGGACCCAACACCCTCTACAACCTCTACGAGTTCTTTTGGAAGGACGGCTTCGGCCGCATTCATGAAATCCAGGTACAGCTCCCTCGGGTAACTTGATGCTTTAATCACGCCAGGATTACTTAAACCTTTCCTTTCCTCCCCTGGTAAAGCGCTGGTGAATCGCCGGGCTAGCAGCACCGCAGCTGGGCATCGCCGCGCCGCCTTCCCGCCGGGGAGAGCCGGGTTTCAGGGGATCCCCCACTCCAGTTCCCGCAGCACCGGAGGCTCCGGCAGTTTTGTTTCTCGGGGGATCCCACGATCCCGGTTCCCCGTGCCCCGGCGCCCACGAGCGCTCCCCGCGCATCTTTGTTTTGAACCGCTGGGGAGGTGCCTCAAGCTGAAAGAAGGAAAAAAAAAACACTTTTTTTTTTTTTTTTTTTAACTGAGTTGTTTCACAAGACTTATTTTTTGGCGGGCAGGGCTAAGAAACGTGGGCTTCCCCGGACTCTTAGACCGCAGCACCCACCCGTGCGGTGAGGCTGTGCCGGCACCCGGGGCCGCCCCAGCCCTGCTGCGGCCGAGGCGCCTCCGCCGCTGCCCTTCCCTCAGCGCGGCCCGGCGCTGCTCCGCCGTGCTCAGAGACCATTTTGTCTCTCCTGCCCCGGCCTCCCCTTACATAAATACACTCTGCCTATCTCGGTGCCCTGAGGGAGCGGTAGATGCGCCTGGCCCCGCTGCCGTCAGCGCTGGCCGGCCCCCGGCGGCCGCCCCCGTCCCTTCGGCGGGAGGCGGGCGGTTTGAACCTCGCCGGGGGGGCGAGGGACTGGCCCGCGAGTGGTGGCGACTGGCGCTGCCGGCCCTGCCGCCCCCTCCCCGGCCGCCACATTGGCGCGGGGGAGGGGAGCGGGTGGCGGGAAGCGGGGCCGGATGGCGGCGTGAGGGGAGGGAAGGAGGGAGGGCGGGCCGAGAGCGGCTCCTGTCACCTGGCGTGCGGCGGTGCTGGAGCGGGGGGAGGCGGTCAAGCGAACCAGAGCCCGGGTGGGGCTTGAGCAGCGTTCTCTGGCCCGGGCACCTCCGCTGCTGAGGAGTCCCGCGGGCCGCGGCGGGGCCCCTCCGTCGGGCGCACCTGGTGAGGGTGGGTGAGGCGCGTTATCCCTGCGGGAGCGGGGGGACGAGGATCTCTGTGCAGCGCCTCGGGGATGCTGGCATGGGCAGCACTCTTATCGTAAGGCTGTCGCTATCCAGAGATGAATTCTTTTGGTTGCTTGGACAAACATGTGGGTTTCATTCCTAAAAAGTCACAGCGCATCTCCTGGGGCCCTTTCCCCGTGTAGTCCAAGCGATTCTAAAGGAAGTGCTTTGTGTATAAGGGAGTAAAGCTGCGTGTTTCACTCTTTTGCAGCTGTGCATCCATAAGATTTCCACCGACAGTATATATCTCGTTGGGAATACCTCAAATGGGGCATTTATTATTTTGCTTTTCTTAGTGACCCTTCCCAAATCTCTAGGAAGAAATTCACAGAGATTTCTTCCCAGAGGTTTGCTGCCTGAAAATTACTGAAATTTCAGGGAAAAAGAAGAGAGAGAAAGGGAAATAAAAATAGAAAATGGAAAGTAAAGAAAACCGAACTTTAAATGGTATGAGAATCAAAACTTGAAAGTTAAGATTTACAAAGGGCCTTAAAATAGCAGAAGAGGCGGGAGACAAAAAAAGAAAAAGAATCACATAAGTTGCATAGTTTTGTCCAGCTTTCTTATATTTGCCATTTAGATTTTTAAGAAGAAATGTTATGATGTATGCTGTATTCCATGGCAGCCAAACTAGATTGCTAATGATGAATTGCTCAGCTTGCTTGCTAACTATGACATGCACATGAAAGTTGAAGACAACTAAAGCTCTTTGTTTCATTCCGTTTCTTTTTTTCTTCTAACTCGGTGGTGGTGTACAGAATTTGAGAGGTACTCATCATAGTTTGATAACACTAAAAAAGATGCTACCATTGGTTTCAAGTTCTTTCACTGTCAAAACAAATTATTAAACAAAATATTAAAAAGAATGTAAGACATCCTAAATAGTATATCCTTTTTTGCTACCACTAGCTGATATGGGTATTTTCTTCTTTAGTGAATACTATTCCTGGAAAGAAAAGTGTGAGGAAGGATAAGGAGAAGTTGCAATATAATACTAGTTTTTATTCTGCTTAGAGTCTCAAGAATCACAGGATGCCCTGTTTGCCTACATGTCAAATGCAAGTAGGCATTAAATTTAACAGTCTGATAAATCTAACAATACAGTGAACACTAGGAATGAATTAATCCCAAACCCTTTGGTAACCAGCACAGCTACTTAAACGATGTCCTTTGGTGCACAAATATTTGTGTGCTATATGCAGAAGGGGTGGGGAAGCTGAGCGCTTTTTCACAAAGGAGGTTCTGTTCTCAGTAACATGATTCCAGTTAGTCCTGGCCAAAGTAGTAATGCCTACAGTAATTATGACAAAGGGAAAGTATTTTTAATTTGATGGGGTTGGATCTCTTTTGTCTCATCAGTGCTATGCAAGGATAAAGAAAAGAAAGGTGAGGAAGGAAGGATTTGGATGCTGGCAGTTAGAATTTATGATGTGTGAAAGAATGACTGGTGTGAGAGTGGTATGTGAGACACTAGAGTGGAACATTTTCAAGGTTTGGAACAAGGGAAATAAAAAACCCATGTTGTGATAGAAAATATGGAAATAGAAAGCCTGGGCTTTTTTTTAATACATGAAGTTGATAGAATGGTGTTCAGTCTATTGAAAGAAGGGGATGTCCAAATACCTTGTCCCTGTCCATTTCTGATTTAAAACTAGTATTTGATTTATTTGATTGGATAGCTTGTCACTTGATATATTTTCTGTTGAAGTTCGTTGTCCCATGTAAACCTCGTCACCATTGAAAAAATAAACTGCTCCATAAATACCAAAATTTGTTGAACATCTTTTTCTGTGACTGGTGTCCTGTATTCCTCTCACTCCACTGATTTTTCCTTGCCATACTCCATTCCCAACTCATGCTTTCCTTTCAAGACACTCTCAAAGTTATTATCTCCAAGTTCAGTATCCCTAAAGTATTTCTAAGGCAAGAGATACTTTGGGTTTTGGGAGTGCTTGTTCATACATTGCTGTGTCTGTGGTGTTGGTTAGGAGCAGACCACGCAGAAATGACAACTGAGTTCCTGCTGTAGCATTTCCCTCATCAGGATGACTAATACATGTGTCTTATATGAATCCAGATGCTGATTTTTGAAAATGGTAAGAACATTGTTGTGGGAGACCTTTAGAACTTCGACTGAAGTTGGCCATTGTGTTCCAAAAGTAGTTAAGAGGTGACTGGCAGAGACCACAATTGCACAACTCATGTTTTATTTGGAAACTAGACAAAAAGAATTACACTTTTTAAAGTGTACTTGGTATCATATTCTGAAGAGTGATTCATATGTCTTAAACTTATTGTTGGCAATTAAACAATTCATTTCTGTAACTAAGATTGAATAAAATATATTTCACATAAGTTAATTTTGGGTCAATACTAGACTTTCACAAGTGCAATTGATGTCAACCATCTTTAGTTTATAATCAGCATAATTCTGTGTGCACATGTCTTTGGGCTAGAATGTAGGTAATGTGTCAAAGTTAAACTTTGGTCAGTTTAACTTGTCTTAATACTTTAACCAGGAATAAAGGGTTTAAAATTGATTTTCAAAGTCCTAATAATATTTTTAAATAACTGTTTTGCAGTTTTGGTGGGTTTTCCTCCCCCTCTGAAATGAGGACATACTTCAACTCCAAGTGAATTTGTAAGAGTTGAGAGTTTCACTTCGTGACCATGTCAGAGTGAAATTTATTTGAAATAATCACTAAGATTTCATGGGACAGTGATAGTGCAAACTTACTGGAAAACTTTTTGGGTTGCTTTTTTTTGTTTGTTTTTATATATATACACAGCTTAATGTTTTCCAATCCTCTTTATTAATTTCCAATTCTCTCATTTGCCTCCAGCCTGAATCACATGATTTGTGGATCAACTACTCAATAAACCCCACTGCAAGAATAAGACCCCACCTTTTCCTTTCTTTTGCAGAATTAGCATATGTCTCTCTCAAGTTCACTGCTGACAAATCTGTTCCAAAATGTAGTTTTTCACTAGGCTGTTGTGCTGTCATTATTCTTGGTTAGGTGTGAGAAACTTATACATAGCTTCTTTAAATGGTAGAATAAGCAGTTATTCACAAAATATATTAAATTATATCTTTGTATTATACTGGTAATTTAACCCTATATACTTCCATGTTTTTCATTTTTGCAGACATTCTAACCTGTTTGATCTGAAGGGATGTGTTTTGAAGTCCTTTCATCTTCTCAGTGTTTGGTTTCACTCACACTCTGTGCCTTAGAGCTTTGGGTCTTTTCAGTCAGGGTCCTGAACTGTGTGACCTCTCTGTTTTCCTTGTGAATATTTCACAGTAATGCTTAGATGCTTCTCCCGACATTTCAAACTGTTCCTTGACTGGAAGGCTGGGGATCAAATTCTTGATGTGAGAGTTTGTGTATGACAAATTGTCAGTTTCCTTTTCTGATAATTTTCCCTAGTAATACTTGACTTCTGTTTCTCTTTGTTGGTGATGCTGTAGCAAAAACACACTCAGGAATATGGAAAGATCTTCAAGTCTCACTTTGGTCCCCAGTTTGTTGTGTCCATTGCAGATCGAGACATGGTTGCTCAAGTGCTCCGAGCAGAAGGCAGAGCACCACAAAGAGCCAACATGGAATCCTGGCAGGAGTACAGAGATTTACGGGGGAGAGCCACGGGGCTCATTTCTGCGTAAGTGTTGTCAGTCCTTCACTTTCCTGCTTTTCTTGCGTAAGTTTAGTGATTTTCTGAAGCACTGTGCAGGTCATCTGGGAAATCAGGCTTTTCTGTGTGGGGAAATTTGTGTGTCTAGTGGGGAGAAGGGAGTAGGTATTTGTGGTGAATGCTGTGAATTTGTTCTGCTGTGAAGTTTCAAAGGGATGGTAATGATGTGTAGTTGAATGTGCAGTGAGCTACTTTGCATGAAGACATTCTTTGGGAGTGTGTATCAGCTGGAGCTGTCTGAGCTGACTCACCTGCAAGCAGTTTTACAGAATAGAGCTTATTAGCTTTGGCACTGCACTGCACGAATGTGGGTTTATTGCATCAGTTCTAGACTGTTCTATCTAGCAGAAAGTGTGCTGTGTGGAATTGTTGGCTCAGATTGGTTTTAGCTTTATTGTTCACTGAAGTGCCCCCTCAGTGGACTAATGTAAAGAATGGTCAATTCACACTGTAGTGCATCCCCACACAGATATTTTTGAATCTGGCTGATTCCAGAGGAGCTATCTGTCTGTACAGCTTGCATAACCTGGCAGCACATGTGGGTGTGGTTAATTGCCACTGGGAACTACTCACAGTCCCCACTGACATAGGATGTTTATTTAGAGGGAAATTAATTTCCTGAGTCATGGACAGTCTGTTTTTTCATGGTAGCAAAAGGCTTTATGTATTGCACTGCAGACTTAAATCTTAAGCTGCAGTTGAGACTCAAACTAACAGGTCCTTGATATTTAGTGAAAAGAGATCTTAAATCAGGAGACTCAGGAAATGTCTGTTAAAGGGATCAAATTCTTCTGCTGGATGATAAGTTTCTGTGCCTTGCAATGCATTGCTCCAGGTAAAAAAAGTAACACATAAAATATAAAATGTGTTTATTTAATTTATTTAAATAAACACATCTTGTTTAATTAGTTAATGTTTGTTTAATTTATTTATTTATAAAATAGACACATATTTATAATTGCCCATGTGCATAAGAAATTGAAAGGTATCCCTGGAAGCACTGTTCCCATATACTCTGCTCATACAGAGCGTGTAGATATGACAATTCAGATTTTTAGTCTTCAGCATTGAGGTTTCCATGCATAGGTCAGCTAAAGCAGAATGTGTAGCTTTAAGTTGTTTCTCTATAGGTAGCTCTGCTCTTTTATTGCTTTGTAGGTTTAGAACTGGGATAGCTGAAAGTGATGTATCAGTAATGGAATTTATGGTACCAGCTCAAGTTGTTGGTTTGTCAGATGTGAATGTGAGACCTTTATTTGGTAATTAAGTACTGGTTCTCTGGAAAAGCAGTTTTGCAGACTACCCATTCAAATGTTTATTTAAAGTAATATTAATAGAATATTTTACTAATTTCTTGCATTAGCTACTACTAACAGACTCACATAGGGACACTCATCAAATTCAGGTCACTGAGTGAGCAAGTTCTGTCACTCAACCCAGAGGTTGACTTACACCTTAAGATACATGTTGCAACACTGAAATTTAATGAGGACATGCAATAAATACAGAATAAAATTGTAGGAGCATAATACAAAATATACATTATCATAATTTTCATTTTACCATTTGACATGAAAAATTACATTTGGTTGCAGAGCTCTTACCCAGCTGATGATTGTTAAGGAAAACCATGTATTGACATTATTAACAATTTCTTCTAGGGAGGGGGAGCAGTGGCTAAAAATGAGAAGTGTTCTGAGGCAAAAAATTCTGAAACCCAAAGATGTGGCTGTTTACTCTGAAGGAGTCAATGAAGTTATCACAGACTTAATTAAAAGAATCCACACCCTCAGAAGTCAAGAGGAGGATGGGGAAACAGTGACCAATGTTAACAACCTTTTCTTCAAGTATTCAATGGAAGGTAAGCCCAGGCTGGATCTGTAAATAAAATGGATTTAAAGCAGTGTAGTTGTCAAATGACTGTGCCCCGATGTGATTAATCTGAAAAAGGAAGTTTGATATTCTGCATTCATGTGTCTTCTAGTTAGTGCAGTGGGTATCAGTAGAATTCCTTTGTAGAGTCCTTGTATTAAGGAGCAGTTCCCATGGAAATGATGGGGTACAGGTAAAATGTTCACTCAAGGGCTTGATACTTTGTACTCGGTACTCTGTATTTCAGTATTAATTCCTCTAGAATAAGGATGCTGACCTTCTAACAAGGGACTTCTAAGACATGTTCATTTCACAATATACCAGCCAAATTCCAATCGTATCCCCATGTGATGTATCTAAATTCAGTTCATAGCTTAATGTGCGAAAAAAATACTGCTTTTCCCTGCCTACAGATGCCCAGTATAGGATTGTTATGATTACCATAAGATCATCTGCCACTGGCTACCATTAATGAGGGAATGCTGAATGAAACCCTGGCCTGAGCCTGTATGGCATTTCCTGTATTCTTACAGAAAACTAGTGGTGATACATATTTCTTGTATTTCTCTAACTGACTGCATACAACCCCATCTTGTTATATGTAATGCCTTTTAAAAACATTGGTACTCTTTGCTGACAGGCAGCTGAGTAATTTGGGATTTGAAGAATATCCAGATTGCTCACTTTGTGTCAAATTGCTGGCTGCCTGCTTGGTCTGTTTCAGATTAATAGTGTCTAAAAATGGCATTTAACTACCAATTTATGGAATTTAAAACTGTGAGCTTACAGATTCACTGTAACTGATGGGTTAGTTTAAGTTCTCCGCATTCTGTTTGTTTTTCATTTATAACTTGTGCCTGGCACACACATTTTTTCTATATGACTTGCTGTTTATTTAACTTACACTGTAACTGTTTAGAGAACCAATACGTAAGATTTCTTTGAAGGGACCATGTAAGCAGTGAGAGGATGTATAAGAACTAGCAGTTTCTGAAAGAGGCACAAAAGAGAGAAAAGATGCAGAAAAATATCTTCCCAGGGAGGAAAATTAGGAAAGGAAGAGTGAGTTGAAAATAACCACATTTTAAAATTATTTTTGTCAATAAAGATAATGTCTAGTGGGGGTGCCTGCAGAACTGCAGAAAAAGATCTATGAAAATTACAGCAAGTCAGAACAAGAGACAGTCAACATTGTCACTTTCAACAGTGTCACACTTGCTGGTTTTTAGGGCCAGGTGGAGAATGGTGTGTGCAGTAAAAGCACTGTCTGGAGTGCAAGCTTTTTATCCATTTATGCAGACTCAGTATTCATTTGTTACCAGGTGATGACAGACACAGCCAGTGGTAGAAACTCCTCCGTTGTCACCAGTTATCAGAAATGTCTTTGGACTCGTGTGTCCCTATGTGTTCAGAGGCCAACAGGGCAGGCCCAGGGTTAACAGTGCAGTGCAAAACACAGCAAACAGGCTGGAGGCTGCTCTACTTCTGGTGGAATTCCTGGCTGTCTTTTCATGCTAAGCATTATTGACATAGCAACTACTCTCTTGCTGCAATGTTTAGCTGTGCTATTTTACTGTATTTGAATTTCTGTTTTATCTGTTCCTCAACTGAAGTAGTAATAGTAATAATATTAATAAATTTCTTGTAAAGTAGTTCCATTTTGTGTTAGTTAATTCCTTAAATTATTAATATGAATTCATACATTTGTATAGACAATTCTTTTATTTTTTCATGTGCAGGGGTGGCGACTATTCTGTACGAATGCCGGCTGGGCTGCCTGGAAAACAACATCCCACAGCAGACTGTTGAATATATTGAGGCTCTGGAATTGATGTTTAGCATGTTTAAGACCACTATGTATGCAGGTGCTATTCCCAAATGGCTTCGTCCACTTATTCCAAAACCCTGGAGAGAGTTCTGCAGATCCTGGGATGGACTCTTCAAATTTAGTAAGATTTAGTAGTAGAAAAGTTCAGCTGTATTTCTGCAGGTTCTGTGTGTGTTTGAACGGGACAAGCTGCATTTATCTTCTAAAATTATAAGAAGACATTGTGGCAGAAGTAAGTTTCATATTAAATGCAGACTGGCCAGGGGAATGGTTTTAAAAAATATTCTACTGAAAACAAACTTTACCAGTACATTTCAAAACTCCCCTATTTTATACTGCTCTTTCTTTATTTATCTTCATCGGTTTCAGCATCCACTTGTCATTCCAGGTCCAAGTGCTTTGCCAAAGTTTTATCTTAAGCCACTTCAATTTTAATGAGGGTAGTTTTGTTGACTTAGCAAAATTTTAATTAAGAACCCTGACATAATCACCACTAAAACTGACTAGAAAGTTAATAAACTAGACTCTGGCAATTAATTAAAAACTTTGTAAAGTTTATTTATATACATATACACAAGTGTATAAGTTGACATTGAAGTACACTGATGTACTACGATATGGGTTTTTTTGGTAAATGAAACATTCCAGGCTACTTTATGAATCAGCTTTCATGAAAAAGGAAGAAGGAGCTGTCTTTGCAATTTTATTTTTTTAATGTTCTTGAGTGTTAAAAAAAACTTGAACTCTTTTTCTCTTTCAAATATTAGAAAGCTGCATGCATTTTCATTCTTGTAAGCTCATTCTGTGAGCCATTAACTTTTGGAGGAGTTTTTCTCTTCTTAAATCCTTTGCTTGACCAAAGATGCTGTTTGCAGTCACTAGAACCTACATGGAGCTGTGGGTGAAATTGCTCAGCATGTCATTCCGTGAAGTTTTTGTATTTTTGTTATTACTTGATGGTCCTCATCTTTCTCTTCAAAGTAATTAAGTTCTGTGGCTTTGACCTTCTGGTTGCTGCTAGCATCTTGTAGCAGCCTCTCTGTGCTGAGTTGCAGCTGCACTTCTTGCAGAGTCACCAGGAGACAAGCCAGGTGGGCATAAAAACTTGGCCTCGAGCTTCCCTCAAGGAAGGGAACTGAAGTCTTTCTTTTCGCTCAGCATTCTCATGCTGTGAGCTACCAAGGTTCCTGTCAGCTCAATCTTTCCGTGCCATGAGTGTCCAACGACCTCCACCATCACTCTATGACTTTTCCTTAAGAAAACAGAATTTTTTTCCCTGGATGTGCAGTGTAGTGTAAGTGAGAAATGTGGTTACTGAATGGAACCAGCAGAAAAATAAAAATGGAGGCTTAACAATTTTTTTGAATCCCAAAGGTCAAATCCATGTTGACAACAAATTGAAGGCTATTCAGTCTCAGCTGGACCAAGGAGAAGTAGTGAATGGTGGGCTACTTACACACCTCCTAGTGAGTAAGGAACTTACCTTGGAAGAGATCTATGCCAACATGACTGAAATGCTTCTGGCAGGAGTGGACACAGTAAGCTTGTTACCATTTTTCTTGTTCATAGTTGTTCTTGTACACCAATATCACTGGCAGCTCTCTTCAGGGGGATTATGTTGCTCATAAGGATGTAATTTTAACACATTTAAGCCACGAGGCCTTTAAAGTGATATAAAATACTTCCTGGACTGTGTAATCTCTCCATTGGTATGAAATCAGTGTTCTGATCTAGCTGTGGTTTACAGGAACCCTTGGACTTCACTTGGGAGTCTGTTCCACAGTTTATTAAACAGATAAAATAGCAATTGTCTTTACATTCAGCTTGTGTTTCATACATTTTCTTTTACGAGTTTGCTTATCAGGTTGGTGTTTATGCTACTTTAGGTAGACCACAATAGAAAGGTTAGCTGAAAGTTAGTGTGAAAAAAATTGACCATTAAACTCATGTGTAGAGTTTGGTAAAGGATTTTCATGTATGGCTAATTGAATCAACTGGGACACACATTATGGATCAGATACCTGCTTTCTGCTGGAATCCACTGAGGGGGGATGTTAGGCCAGCAATGATGGGGATAAGGCATAAGTTCACTCTACCCCTGCTTGTGCTGGCAACATAGGGTCAGGCTGAGGCAGAGAGCTGTGCTAAAGGCTCAGGATTAATAGGGCTGGTGTATCCAATATGTTTACACCTAGGAACATATTCAAGTGTTTCAAGTGTCTCTCATTCTTTATTCTTCTGATTTGCCATACATTTGAAGAAACATTAATGTTGTGTGTGTATCTTCCCCTCTCATTCCTAGCATGTGAAATCAGTGTAGCTCAGTACTGACTGCAGCATGACCACTGGAAGAATAAGGAAAAAGAAAGATGGGTTATTGTATGTACAATGTATACAGAGTTATTTAGAATATCAATGAACATTGCTACTATAAATGATTGTTACTGAACAAATTTTTAAAATAAATTATACTAATCTGATAAAGAAGTGCTAGGTAGGACTTAAATAGTCGTACAGTGAAAAGTTTAAAATAAGTAAAAAAGTAAAATGGTCTTAAAGAAAAGAAAAATTCTCTGGATAATTGAATTCAGATTTTTTTTTTTGGCTTAAGAAAGTTTGTAAGGTTTCTAAAGAAAACAAAAAAAAAAACCCCAACAGCAATCACTTTTGTATTCCAAAATAAGAAGCATATGTAAAACTTCTTTATGTGCTGAATATTACTCCATTGGTTAAATGTCCCAAGGGCTTATGAGGTTGCAGAGCTTTTTGATGTTGGTTCTTAAGTAAAACACACTTATTAATCCCATTCATTTTCTAATCTTTCAGACCATTAATTTTCCGTTTTTAGTGTGTGACATTTTTTTATTAAAATAAGAGGACAATGTTCATGCCAACAAGAATTTCCCTTTCCATTTGACTCAGCTTTCTCAGCTGGCAACAGTCTTTTTCTGAGAGGACTATACTTCTGACTTCCTCATTTTCAAGTACAAAACAAAAATTGAAGGAATCTTTTTTTTTTCCTACTGCTGTCAATTCAAATCTCACTTTATCATAGAAACTGAGATTTAGAGGATTATAAAAGCTTTCAACAGAATTGTGAGGCAATTGTTGGCTACAAAGCATTTTGTCTATTGCTGGAACAGTCCTAATTTTTAAGAAATTATGAAGGAACCGGGAACCTGGGAAGGAACACTGTTTATATCAGAGAACTTCTGAGAACTCCTCTGAGTGGAATAGAACTGGGTTGCATTGTAGAAGGCACAGCCATTCAATATTGCAAGAAAATCAAGAAAAGCTTATGAGAATGGTACTTCAAGCTTTATACCCCAGTTTGAAGACAAGACATAAAAGGTCACCATCATGATGAATTTGCATTCTAAATTGATCTTAAACATAAGACCAAAATAAGACATTTCCACAAGCTGATTTTTTTCCAGCTGTGGTGAGAAAAGATTAGATGATGGGTTTCTTTAAACCCTCTTCTGCTCAAAGTTGAACTGTGTCCTGCCTTGTGTTCTGTTTCTTCTTCACACAAAATATTTTTAAATCATAGTGGTGTAGCATTGCTTACCAAAAGGATAAAGTATAATCTTAGCAGTGATGATATCAATTCTGTTGTGGATACTATGAGGGGACCACCATATGCTTAAAAGGGGTTGGAAATGTTCTGAAAAAAATTTTCTTACCTTGTTTCCTGTGAAGTGTTTTTGTTGGAAGGAAAGGTGAAATGCATATTGAAAACTAAGAGCTAACTTAATCCATTGCTGTTTAGAGAGTTTATGTTTCAATATTGCTTACATAGTTGGGTTTGCATTTGGTTTGTCTCTTGCTTTTTATATTTCACTGGGAAAATATCAGCAGGGATTGTTTTGATATGTGGTGGACTTCTAGATGAAAAGGGATGAAGGAGGGGATGGCAACGCCTGGCAACCTCCCATTGAATCCAGATGTGAATCATTGCCAGCCTGTTTCATAACTTGAAACATATAAAACACATAGTTGAAAGCTGATTGTTTTTCCTGGCTGGAAATTATTATTAATGGAATCTTGTTGGGCTTGATGATTGTGGTTTTTCCTTAGACTTCTTTCACTTTGTCCTGGGCCATATACTTGTTGGCAAGGCACCCAGAGGTGCAGCAACGTGTTTATGAGGAAATAGTCAATAAACTGAGTAAAGATCAAGTTCCAGTGGCTCATGATGTCCCAAAATTGCCTTTGATTAGAGCTGTCCTGAAAGAAACCTTGAGGTAAGTAGCAGGCAACTAAAAGATTTAATTCCATTTTGAGTCCATTTTAGCATTTGTAGTTTATTGTTGCTACTGCAATTTGCTACTTGTACTTTTATTTATTTCAGCAGTATTGTGTCCAAGGATGCTCAAGCAATGAATAAGATAGATTATATAATGTTTAATGTTTCTCAGTTTGGTAGAAGTGGTATCACATAAGTAGGACATGTCTGTTAAGGTAAGGAATTGAAAGCTTGATTTTTCCATTTAGTCTGTATGACAAAATGTAACAACCTCCTCCCCCACACTGGTACTTGGCAGTCCCACTTCAATAATTTTAAGCTTTTTGATTTAAAGGCATGTGACATACCTTTTTTTTTAATGTGTTTATACTAAATGTTCATCATGAGGTGAGGGGAGTAAGCGGATTTTAGAGAAAGCATCAATAAAGGTTTTTCAGCTTCAGCAGTAGTGCTGAAATGTCTCCAGCTTGACCACCTACCTTCATGCTTGTACATGTATAAAGCAAATAAATGCATAGACCAAATAGCTCAACCTTCAGTTACAAATAAATAGTTTTTCTCAGATGATGGTCATATTCTCACAGATGATTCAAGGTCTTTGAAGCTCCAAGGTGTTCTGTACTCCTGAAAAACAGTTTTAGTGTCAATGAATATGGCACTCATCCTGCATATTTGTGAATGCAAATTGGAATCTAAACATTTTTTAAATTGTATTAGTTACTACTGTTGAACTTCAGATAAATATTTCTCACTAGGTTATATCCAGTATTGCCAGGAAATGGAAGAGTGACCCAAAAAGACTTGATCATTGGAGGATACTTGATACCTAAAGGGGTAGGTTCTGTTGCAGTCCTCTGCAGAGAACAGTTGAATTTTTGCAGATGAAATATGATCTGCTCCAACATATATACACTTCTTGATTTTAAAAGATTTCACCACGCTAGAACATTAAGAGGAAAGTATTTCAGTAATACCCATTTATATTCCATAAAATAGATTTTATGATTGACTTGTTGCTGTTGTTTTGATATTTTTTTATTTGGGTCCTCACCTGCAAATGAAATTTATCATCATTACTTCTTAATATTCTTGATGGTGGAGTCTATTAATAACATATCTGTGTAATGGTACAATTCAATTTAAAAAGCATGAATTTCATTATTCTTGCATTTTTCTAATTCTATGTCTGTTAATTCCCTTTGTGGAAAGTTTCTCCCTTTTTCTCATAGCAACTTCATGAAACAATTCCCAATACTTGTGACTTGTTCCCATCTCCTTCCCCACTGCATCTTCTCTAATATATGCAGCAACACTGGAAACAATTTGAAGATTATTTCCTTTGACCAATTGAGAAAGGAATTTGATTTTTGAGGTATCCTTTTGTCTTTAGAATTACTCAGAGTTGCTTAATTTTTATCACCTCTTATTGCAGAAATTACAGTGATTGCAAATGTTTTTAAATTTTGTTATGTGCATTGGAGCTAGCTAAATATAAATATCATTTATTTCCTCAGACCCAGCTGGCACTTTGTCATTATGCTACTTCATACAGTGAAGAAAATTTCTCAGTGGCAAATGAGTTCCGACCTGAACGCTGGCTGAGGAAAGATAATTTGGACAGAGTAGACAACTTTGGCTCCATCCCATTTGGTTATGGCATTAGAAGTTGTATAGGAAAAAGAATTGCAGAGCTGGAAATCCATCTTGCACTGATTCAGGTTAGAACTATGTGACAGCATTACGAGAAGAAAGTAAACTGGTATTATTTTTTTTAATGTATGCCATTTCTGGGTATCCCACAGTGCTCAAAACCTTTGTTTTGGAGTGTTGTCTAATGTACTCAAGTTGCAAAGATTTAAAAAATTGAAAATAATCGTGCTTGACATGTAGCATAGTACCTAAACTACATTGCAGATGGTATGGTACACATGATGTAAAACTAAAGGTAAGTTTGGTAAGGAAATACATAGATTTGGTACAGGAGGCTTTTGTAAGCAAATCAGAAATCTTTCTTAATGTATATTAGAACGGTTACCTGCTCAGTTTCTGTTTTAGTTAGAAGAATTCGGAATTTACAAAGATGGAAAATAGACTTTATATCCTTGTACTGATCACAGTGTGATGACAAACAGTAGAATTTTTCTATGTTCTGGGCTTTTCTGTCTCTTCTTGTTCTTTCTTCTAACTCATTATCAGATATACATAATTTATAGTTATATAAGTAGTATATATTGAAATATATTGTTTTGATTGATTCATATCATAAAGAAAATGTTCCCAACAGCTGCTACACTTTTTGTAATTTACAAGACAGCCTATAGCTCAAATAATGAGTACAGATTGTGCAATCAAATAGTTAAGATTTGGTAACTATTTATAGTTACTTAACTATAAAAATATTTTATAGTTTTATATATTCAAAGCTAAGCTTGATTGAATTTATCTTTCAATTTCCTTCAGTAAACTTCGAGAGCAATCTCTGAACAATTAGTGCTGTCTTTTGGAGCTGAGAGTGAGAGAGCTCCCAGGGGCTTGGTAAAACAAACACAATCTTTTTTAATAGAAGGCTCAAGGAAGCAATGGAGAACCTGCTTTGTTTTCTGGAAAGAAACTAGAGCAAAACAGCACACAACCTATTTACAAACACAGAGATGATATTTAAGTGAGTTAAAATTAGAAACACATCGAGCTCATCAAAGAGAAATTGTTTCAGACCAGTCTGATTTCTTTCTTTGACTTGATCACTTACCTCATGTAGGGGTATAAAGTAAGTCATGTAGTCTGACTTCAGAAGTATTTTCACATGTCCTGTATGTTTTTCTCTCTATTAAATTAATAAAATTTGTTCCAGATGGAAGTGCTCATAAAATGCACTCACAGCTGGTTGGAAAAAGGAAATAGCTGGAGGCAGTAGCTATTGAATAATTGCTGTTGAACTGGGAAAGCATTTAATTACAATTCTGTAAAAGTCTGTCCTGCATTTGATTTAGGCTGTTATTTTCATTAACAATGTAAGGGATGGATTAGAGAATACTTTTACAGTTTGCATGGGATACCAAGCTGATATGAATTAATTTAAAATCAGGGGATGTGAATATAGAATTTTGAAAAAAAGGAGAAATGTTCCAGAAGCAACACAAAATTATTCACTAATGACAGTTGCAAGTTAGTGCCCTTGAGAAGAAATAAATGCATAAATACAAATTTATGAACAACTGTCTGGGTAATATTAATACCATAGCCTGGTATGATATAGTAAAAAATCAGTCAATTCTGAAAACGCAGTGTAATTCTAGATAATAATAGCAGCATTAGCAAGCATTTTGTATGTCAGAAAGAGGAGCTGAATTACTCAGTTTTGCTAAACACTGATGAATCCTCACTAAGCAACGATAAACAGCTGTCCCCATGTACAGCATTTTAAGGACAATATAGCCAAATTCAAGGAAATTTGGAAGACAAAGATAATAACAAGAGGGATTTTACAAAGAGAAAAATTAAATAAAAGCTTCGTCAGACATCTGATACTGAAAAATGTAGTTATGTATAGGAAAATAATGCATTGGTTATCAGTCATACCAGAGAAAGGATAAGAGAAAATTACTTAATTTATAGAAAAAAGTGCTTGAGAGTTATTATTAGGAAAAGTTGAGGATGTTGCAGTATTTCCCTCTTGAAAGTGTAAAAGTAGATAGCTGAGTTATTCTTCATTCAGAAAAATGAGTCTGATGGGATTGGGATTCCTATAGCTTTCTTAATAATTTCACATATTGATTGATATTAAAGGAAGTGAAATCAAAAACACATAGAGGGGAACCTCACAAAGTTTGGAAGAGGCCTTAGTTTCTTTGATAGTTCAGACTGTTTAACCTGGTTCTGTGAAATTTCTTCAGAAAGGACTTGCTCAGTCCTCCCTCCATCAGAGGAGGAAGATTTTGAACTATAATCTTTACCTTCTAACACCTTTTTTTTTTTTTTTCCTGGATGGGAATCACAGCACTTAAACTCTGCCAAACTGGCAACACAAATTTTGCTCGTGACAGTCTGTTATGTCTTCTTGTTTAAAGGCTACTCTTCACTGGTAATTTTGCAGTTTTTCAAATACTTGTCCCGTTTATGTTCACAGCTACTTCAGAATTTTGAAATCAAAATTTCTCCCAAAACTGAACCAGTTCATGCCAAAACTCATGGACTTTTGACTCCTGGAAACTCCATCAATGTGAGGTTTTCTGACAGGAAGTGAAACTCAAACATTTTGGAAGTACTTATACAATTTTCATGGAAACAGGTTTGGATTTTGTGGAACGTGCTTGTTCTCTGGTTTGCAGGTATTTGACAATATCATGAAGTATTATGTTCTGCCTTAGTTCTTGCAGTACATAAGAGCAATTACCTCTCCCATAACAGTTAATTACAAATATGAAAATATATACCAAAAAGATTCCTTCTTGCACTGGGAATCTCCTTTTATCTGTGAGAATTCCTTGTAATAACAACCCATGCATTGAAAAAAGCCAACCAAAAGTAAATTCAGACATGTCAGTACCATTCAGTGCTTTTGTTACGCTGCTATGTGGTGAGTGTATTTGAGAGCAAGGGGATTATTATGAAATATGTGGAAATTAGCTGCATGTATAAGTTTGTATTTTCCTGTTTGTTGTCCTCCAGTGTTTTTTAAAAGTTTCCATGTAACAATGAAATTATGAGATCTTTTTTTTTAATATGTAAAAACATTTACTCTGCATGTATTAAAAAAAAAATACCAGTAATATGAAAAGGATAGAAAAAAATACAACTTAAGTCACGCTGTTTAGACTTGAAATGCAGAACAGATACAAATTTATCTAAACATAATCCCCATAAAATGTTTCTATATAGTTAAAATAAAAAAAAGTCTTAAAAATGAAAGTTTAAATATCATATTGCAGAGTTTGAAGCCAAGCATTGTTCTCATCACCAAAGCACAAGCCACTTTCATTGTTCTAGCTAATATGCCAAACCCAAATGTAAATATTAAAAGAAAGTAGTTGCTACATTTTTATCATTTAATTAAAATACTACTTTTAACTTTATTCTGTTCTTAAACAGTAAGAACTGGAAACAGTAAGTTTTATTGTTCTTCAACAGTAAGGACTGGAAACTTCCCATTTTATCTTGCTGAACCCATAGGCAAATACAAAGTTCTGTAGGATGGAAATGTGACTACTGAAGTATTCAGAGAAGTTCTTTTACTATCTAGTGCCTAACAGAAAGAGTGGACACCTGGAAGTTTGGGTTTGGTCTTTTGGGGGTGTTTTGGCTGGTTGTTTGGTTTTTTTATTATTATTACTTTTCCTGACAGCCAACAGAAAACTCTCCCTTGCACGATACTTTGGATAACTTTAGTATCACTGCACTAACCTTACATTCCCATTTTTGAGAGAAAACGTGTGTCCACGTTATGCCTTGAACAATGTTCAAACCTGGATATCCTAATACGACACATATGTAATTATATATAGTTAACTGTTTACATGGTAGGCTCTGACTGTTTTTTGGCAGGTAGTTTACTTACTGACAATCATAAATATTTCAGCTAAATAAACTTAGTGAAACTTTTGCAACTTGTTTTTTAAAATGACAAAATTTTTCTTTGATTGTCTAGCCTTTGGAAGACAAAGACAGGTTAGAAATTAAATAACGCTGTAGTTTTAATGGTGTACATGAAATTTCACATTGCTACCTAGCTACCACAGTCAAACTGTTATAGTATTTTGATTCCTTTTTGTGGTGACTTTTCAAGGTTTAGACAAAAGAGAACCAAAATCTCCTTTGTACAGATCTCCTATATGAAATAATAACACTAAACAAAACTGATATGATTTATGAGAGGATTAAATGCTTACATAAGGACTTTAAAATGTTATTCTTGTGTTGACCATATATGTGTACTGTAAGAAAACCAGGTATTCTGTTTGGAGTATTTTCCTTGAACACGCCTGCCTTCTGATTTTTCCAGGGCTTCCAATTATTCCATTTTTTTTTTTTTTTTTTTTTTTTTTTTTTTTTTTCTTTCCCATTGTTATTTTCAATGAAGAAATTTGTATTTGCCAGAGCCAGCTGACATCCCAAAGGAGATGTTTTGCAAAATCTGTTTAAAAGTCTATGGACTGAGTATTTGACTCCATAACTCTGCCTGGTTTTGTTGACTTGGAGACAAAGAACTCCTGCCTCAAATCGAAATTTGGATGCCATATGGTGCCTTCCTTTTCCTCTGTCATAGCATCATTAGAAACACCAGACACTGCTATGTTGCAGTACATTTGCTGCTTGGTATGAGTCCCTAAGTAAAATGTCAGTGCAGAAGATGGAAGAGACATTCTAAAATGCTTTTTATAGCATTTGAATCTTTTAATGAAAACAGCCAGTATTTGTTCTAATAGAGCACCTATCCATGTAAGTTGTCTTTTATACATAATAAAATATTTATATAGAATTTACAAGTCTTTGTTCTTATTTTAATTGCTATTTATATTTGCATTTTTCTTTAGCAGCTTAAAGTCTTTAACTTGTTGCATTGAACTGAAAGATTCACTATTCCATGGAAAATTAATAGTTCAGCTAGAAAAGAGGGGGATTCTTACAAGGATTTAAGGTGTGTAATGACTTGGCAAAAGGGGAGATAACATTACGTTAAGAGTACTGTCATTGTGGAGGAAAGGTACTGGCAAAGTTATCCAAGAAATACCCAAGGATTGACTCTAATGTTAATGTTTTGATTAATCGCTTAATACACAGAAGGGTATTAAAGATATAATGAAAAAAGTGTGAAAATCAAACCAAAACAACAACAAAACCAACCCAGAATGTAATAGAAATGGGCTGGAATTTAAAAGCAAAATATATGTATGTAGGAAATAAAAATAATTTATTTGAGGAGCTCACCACTTGAAAATGTAATATGTGGAGGAAGGCCTAGATAATCACAGGTGACTACAAAGTGCAAGTATGTGGGAATAATGAGAAATACAGCCTACAATATATGAGATGTAATCTGACCTGTTCTTCCCCAGCTTCTATCACGCATCTTGTCAAGTGTTATAATACAGTGTGCTTAAGTGTTCAAGAGAGGTGGAGTTTGATTTGGACAGATGAGGATACACTAAGATTATGAGGTTAATAGTTTCTGCGAGTGGAGAAAGGGTTATGCTACAATGGTTTTTGCTCTGCCTCCCTGTGGTTTGCTGGCAGATCAAGCACTGGCACATCTGGAAGCTATGTAACCATGGGCTTAGGAGAACTTGTTTTCTTGGACACAAAAATGCTGAGTTGATTTTGCTCTTTCCAGTTGGATTAGATAACAGGTAGTGGAAACATGGATGTCTGCAAGAGACTAAACTTATTCTCAAAAAGTTCATGTAATTAGTCTAGAAAAGTGAATATTGTAAGAGGACATAAATCTTCTCTTGAAATACTTTCAGGTTAAGCTCTTTACTCCTTAAGGTTAAGGACAATGCCTGTTCAAAATAAGTACCACCAGGAACAATGAATAAATAAACTGGTGTGGAAGATTTCAAACTATCAGGAGAATTAGAATTTAGAATAAAGTCATTGTGAGACATGGGTAAGACTGGAAAAAAAATATCCCCAACCATGAAATGACAAAGCATAGTAAAAAGAATTCCAAAAAGTGTTTAACTAGAATGACTCTATTCAGTCAGTTCATTTTCTGTTTTTCCCTGCTCTCTTGTAGGCAAAGAAGGAATCTATGAGGTCAGTGGTGAAATAGTCACAACGCCAGCAACATTGTATGCCAGGGGTGAATGAAACTTAGGAGCTTCTTAAATACCCCAGCTGCGAGGTGGCTGTGAAGATGGAGAGTAGGATGCCTGGCAGCTGTCCAGTGAACAGGAGAGCAGTAGGCACTGGGGGTGTCTTTGGAACTAGGAACAGAAGAGCTGTGCTGGTACTCAGGACTGGGAAGGGAGGAGTGGGAAAGCCACACTGAGTGGAGGCTTTGTGGCTGTACCAAACACCACACGGGGTGCCACTTCAGGAAGTGGAGAGGTGAGCTGTGGACTGCATGGAGGATGGGGCAGGCTGACAGAAAAGGGACGGGGCAGGAGTAGTTTGGGTGCCTGATGTGTACTATTTCTACTGTATATAAAAAAAAGGCCACTACTGGTTTTGATCACTGAGGTTTTTCCTTCCTATGCTATGTTGTCACATAATGTTTATAACTTTAAAACATGCTATCATATAATTTCATAGAATTAGTAGAGATTCATATCTTTGGTAATGCCAAACTTCACCAGTGCTTGCCTAGAGAAAGACTCGGAATGGCTGTAACAAACCACTGATTCTCAGTGTTCAGAACAATGGTAGTTTCTGCTGGCAGACTCCCATGGATGCAGATGCATCCGAGGGTTTCTCACCTCCTGAAGTGTCACAGAAGTGTCAATAGAGGATTTACGGGGGCAAGTGAAAAGCTGATTGTAGGATGATCTAAAGTGCTGCCAAGTGGTAGTCCCAGCACTGTACAACTACTGAGCACAGATGTACATTCTTGTGCCAATACCATCTCTGGGGAGGATAACTGGTCTTACACATTGGACCCTTCTGATTTTTGGAAGTGAGCACCTCTGTCATGGACTATAGTATTGAAGAAAGATAAACTACAGTTCCCTGGAATGTGTGCTGGAAAATATTTGGGAAGCGGTCCACAATTGCCAGGTATTTCTTATTCCTGTGTAGGTTTTCATCTAAACCTTACACATGCAGTAGTAAACAATAAAGTTGGATGGAAAGGTGTGAGCAATAATTATTTTGGTACCTGATCTTTTAAAAGTATTTTATATATATATATATATATATATATATATATATATATATATATATATATGTGTGTGTGTGTGTGTGTATATATATATGTAAAATAAAAAGAAAAATATTTTATCCACTGTGATTAATGCATGTGTTCACTTCCCTTTTTCCTTTTCAAAGGGTACTTACAACAGAAAACAAGTGTATATATGTGTGTGTGTGTGTGTATATATATATATATATATATATGCTAAGAGCTTGCAAATATTTATTCATATTCTTGCTGGGAAAAAAAAAAAAAAAGACCAAAACATGTAAATGTCATGTGGGTATTTAAAAAATAATTTCAGCTGAGTTTCTCCTGTGTTTCCAAAAGGATTTTCAGGAAACCACTGAAAATACTACACTGTGGTTTTGGTACCACTAGGTGGTGCTGCCTTTATAGTATTCCTTAGTGAAAGTCTGGGATTATGTATCTATGGAAGAAAAAATATATAGCTAAGAACAATGCACTTATTATGGCTTCTTAAAGATAGAGGAGTTTGGTTACACTTGTTTGACAAAGTCTCTTAGCCCTTGTACATGAAAACATTCTCAATTTCTATTCATCTTTTGCATATCCTTGCTCAAAATGGGAATTTGCATGTGGAAAAAAGTAGAGTATGTCCAAAGTTTCCTATGTATAGGAAAAGTTTTGTAAGAGAAAATCCAGCCTTTGCAGCCCTGTATGGCTCCTTCTGAGATTTGTCTTTAACAGTTTGTTAATCATTGAGCTTTGGCACTCTACCTGTTATCATGCAAAATTCAAAATAAAGCCAGTTCTTACTCTGAAGAGATCACAGTCTAGGTGAGATAAGAGTAAAGGAGACAGGAAATAATTGAGGGGGATATTTGTGTGTTTCAGCCACTATTGCAGTAAACATTGCAGTAAACAGGAGATCATCTGACACCATTTAGAGGGTGTTGTACCCATCTTGCCAATGTTTGAAACAGTGTTTGATGTCAAATGTTTATCTAGTTGGGAAACAATTACATTGAAGTGTAAACTCACTGAAGCAGCCCACTTTACTCAGACAAAAGGAAGGCTGGAGTCAGGGATTTTGGAAAGAAGTGTCAAGGGATAAATGACTGCAAGATGATGTTTGCCACCACAGTTAAGTATGGGATAAGAAACATTTAGACAAGCATTTCTTACTTTCAGCAGCTCAACTCGTGAAGCTCTTTTTCTCCTTTATGCAGACAGGGGTGAACACTTGAATTTGCTTGAAGACTAAATAATGCAGCGACAGTCTCATCCCAGATGCAGAAAAGAAGCATTAAGTCTAGTGGATTAGAGAATCAGAAAGGTATGCAGGGAATCAGTTACACATATCAGGAGGGACTTGGCAAAAATTCTTCATCTAAGAAGATACCACTGACAAGGTAATCAGTATTTCACTATCAAATTTATAGATGCTTCTGTTATGGTCACAAATTCATAAATAATAAATGCATAATAATAGTGATAACTTTATCAAACACCTGTTATTTTCAGATTAAGTTGTATGAAATAACATGCATTTCTTTTCACAAAGAATGAAGGCACCAAATTCATCCAAGAAATAGTCATTCACTATGAATGCTAGTCAGCTTAGTTTTGCAATATAACAGATATCAGCTGCAGAAAGTGTGGGCAGCCATTTGTCTCACCTCTATCCTACACTGTATTTTTTAAATCGTTACAAAACATCCCAACTTTGCAAATTTCTGAGACATAAATCTCAGCTGGCAAAGCTTTCTAACTCATCCTGTGATGCAGAGATCAATCATCACCTCTGCAAGGAATGGCTACACTTATCCATCCACTGGGTATGTCAGATTAAATTGAGGCAGGCAAGATCTAATACAGCCATGCTGCTCCATCAGAGCAGATGTCTATAATGTTTGTATGTTTTCAAGGCTGTAAATTTTAGGCCCACATTGAACAGTTTCATTGTGTTGAATTCCTCTTTCTGCATCTTCTGGGACTGGGTCATCTTGAGTGACAAAGCTTCATTGGCAAATGCAGGTTTAATCTGTCATGATTCTGGCTTAATGTTTAATCTGTCATGATTCTGGCTCTCATTGGAATGCAGGAGTACTGCTTGTAATTACTGCAATTGTGTTGATGTATAATTTGGTATTAAATACTTTCATTATTATTTTTGATGTTGGCATTCCACCACACAATACTATAGGCAAGACCAAATGAAATTTATGCTATTATTTGGCTAGGAAATAATTACAAATAGCACATTGTCCTTTTTCTACTGGAACAGAAAATAGTGGGCTACTAATGAGTTTCTGCCAAGAGAAGAGATGAAATATCAATTGTACAATTCATATAAAATTAAAATTAATTGAATTGCAGAAAAACATATAGTGGATGGCGAATAACCTTACATTTCCCTGATGCTGGGTTAGGTCAGGGTCCTCAGGCTTTTCCACTGAATTGGCTGCTTCTCAGAGGAGAAAATCTTCCTAGGCCTTTGCTTTACTTCTATGACTATTATGTAACTGCACAGTGATAAGAAAAAAAGAGAGAAGAGCTTATTATTTTTAGATGTCTTTAGGCAACAAATGGAAGCATTCTCTTTATTGGTTATCATCATGCACTTGACATCTAAAGTTTGGATGTTGAACAATTTGACTGGTAAGAGGGATGTTCAGTGTCAGAACCAGGGAGCAATGAGAATCCATTATTTATTTCTCCAGGATCTGTAAAGAAGGACTAAAACAAAGAAGTCTTGTCATGCTTTAGTGTTTTTTGAAGTATTTTTAAAGGGGATGGCAACTCATAAAAGGTTAAGAACTGCTAGCTAGAAGATACATTCTTTGGATGGTTTTTGTGATTGGTGTTTTTAGTGACTACTGATTGTAACCAAGGGGCCAAGAGAAATACATCAAAGACAGCAGTGAGTCAATAAAGTCTTTGTGATCAGCTGGACATTCCTGTGGGTTGAACAGCTACCTCTGATTGCAAGATAATGTGGGACTAGTATCTAAAGAACTGCCTCTAATATTACATATAAACAAACAGGAATCTGTAAAATACTTTTTTTATAAAAATAACTGATGTGATTACCTTTATCAAAACTTGTCTGGGGCACTTTTCCATCCTATACAGTATGAAGCACAAATTGTATGTATTTCCATTTATATATTCTGATATTTATATAAGAAGATGAAGACTTGTTTGTTGTGATAATGGATAGGATAGGATAATTAATTAAACATCTCCAGGAAATATTTCATTAATGGCAAGATTAAACCTTCTTGTTCTTCCCCATAAATAAAAGCTTTCTGAATAGAATGGAAATGTGTAATTTCAACAGGAAAGAACTGTGTGGTTTCTAGGATTACCATACCCTTTTGAGGCTATGAGTTGGTGTAGTGTTGGTAGATCTGCAAGTGGATTGTACCTATTTGTTGCTCTGTCGAGGGAATGTAGGGTTGCTTGCTTTTCTGAATGCTTATTGTGTAAATCTTGGTAAATCTGGATCATGTTGGCATGCTAGGAAGGCATATTTTTGTTTGTTTGTTTGGTTGTTTTAAATCTAGGATCTCAGAAGATCTGACAGCACACATACAGCCAGAGGATAATGCTGTGCAAGATTATTCCTATCCAGGCAGTTTGCTTTGTTTTGCTGTGATGTAGCTCACTGGTGCTATGGAGGCAAAAATACTGCTCTCTGTTAATAGTGGCCTTTTGGGTTTCTATTCGCTACCAGTTTCTGGAAGCTTGTTTTACAAGTAGCACATTTCTGCAACATATATAATAAATTTATCTTTACCTCCATGTCCAAGAGGGAAGTGTCACATTTTGTCTTTCCTTAACTTGTGACTCAAGGTTGTGAATTCCTTAAAATAATTGAAAATGTTGAAGTGATGGCTTTATTCCCCCTACCCTTCTTTGGTTTTCAGGTATTGTGATTCAGATTTTGACTTTTTTTTTCCTGTCTGGACACCTATTCATGTGATTCCAAAAGGTGGAGTTTTGAGGGAACATCCTGTATTGAAAATTTCCTAGTAAAGATGCTCAGATGCTGCAACATTTCCAGGCATGTGCTTTGGCTTTCAGAGTACAGTAGTAGAAATAACATGTATTTCCATCACTTGTGCAGTGAGTGTTAAGAAAATTCTTCACAATTTACTACATTTGTTCATTTATCTGGTAGTGTTGCCTTATTTCAAAATATATTTTGGAAACAAAGCAGAAATTTAGCTTGAAATTTATGTTTATTCTTCTATATGCTGATGACCCTGGTATCTGTATACACATGGCTTTGACTCATTAACTGTAGAAAACACTGTGAATGTTCTCTGCTAAATTTGGCAGGTAAACTTGAAGATATCACAGCATTGAATGATACTTTAAAATATCACATAATTTGGGAGGAGAAAAATAACAATTCTAACTAATTCTAACTATTTGAGGCCTTCACTCTTTTTTTGCTGAATCTTCATGAAAGCCTTTTTACAGAGTTGATAGAGCTCTGGAAATGGCTGAGTTGTTACAGGTAAGAATAATTTTTTTTACATTTTTCTGTGTTGTATTTTCCTCTGATCCAGGTCTAGGAAAACATTATTATAAATGTCAGTAATTATTAAATAGAATAGATTGTATTAATAAATTGTATCCAATGTTTTATTAGATATGTGCAGAAAACAGGATTTGCCCAGACTGGAAAGTTACCAGCCTTATTTTCTGAAAAATCAAATCCCAAACCTCAAAAGTAAAGAGTTGGATAATTTTGAAAACTGCAAAGATTTGAATTGATAGCAAGATTTCAGCAATTGAAGGAGAAATGGCTGTTGTAAGTAATGTACAGTGAATAAGTTGTTCTATTTCGTTGCCAAGGAAATAAAATGAGGCTCTTGGTAAAGGGAAGCATGGAGGAAGACATTGCAACTGGGACAACTGTTACCATTACATAATCCACCTGGCATGGTTATCACAAGTGTGGAACCTTGTGGATGTGTGTTTGATAGAAAATATCAAATACCTCCTGCATTTCAGTGACAGTTTGTGCTGTTGATATGGTATTCTGGTGATATAATATCCTTTGTGTGATTCCAGTTGGCCCATGTGTTCTACTGTAGCTATAGATGGGGATAAACTGGCCTGTCCATTTGAGTATATAATTATTTCTGATTTTTAAGATATTTTAATAAATAGTTAAAGGCTTCCAGAATTCTCAGAATATTTTCCAAAGGAAGCACATTATTCACTTGCCTGTTCCTTGCTGACTGATGATAATGAAAAAGTAAAAACAAAATAATTTCATATTTGCTAAATCCCTTCTTTTCCTGCACAATAGGGTACACAGAAATTTTGATAAGCTTCTTGGAAATATATTTGTGCAAAGCTTACAGACCATTGCCATTCTTTACTCACTTCATTTAATAGTGAAGGGTAGCTAATCTGTCACAAATTCGGGGCCAAAGATCACTTTGTAATGGCTAAATCCATTCAGGCAGAGAAAAAAAAAGTTGCATGCATGTGTATCAAGCACCCAAACAGGTATGTGGATGGAAAAGAAATACACTCTGAATTTTGAAATGATGAAAAATCTGCCAAAGTTTGGAGGTCCCAGTAAGGCACATCATGAGCACCACATAATTCCCTAGAATTCAAGCAAGCTTGCAATCACAGGACAGTTTTCAATGAGACATGAGACAAAGTTTTAATGTCATTTTATTTCCTGCCTCTCCCTGTTTCTGAACAGGTGAGTCTGGACTAGATGGGCAAAGCTCTCAGCTTTGGAGCCTTCCCAGTGCTATAGTATTAGGTTTTTTGGCCTTTTTTGGGGGTGTTTAGAGCACAAGAAGAGTAACTTGGGTATCATCTTCTGTTTCCCATAAAAGATAATGGAGAGATTCAACAGGAATTGAGTGTCTGAGAGGTGTGGGAGAGAACACCTTCAGACACTATTTTTAAATCAAAGTTCTTTCATGTCGCTCTTGTTTTAAAGGACAAGCAAGTTCTTAACTATTATTTTTATGACAGAAACTTCCTGATTCTTCCCTGCACCTTTCTTTTGGAGAACAAAAGGAGAGTTTGCAAGAGAATATAGTCAGTCAGAAAGGAATTCTAAGGCAAACTGGATAATGGTGAAGTTGATAACCAAATTATCCTTGACAATGTTATCAGGTTAAAAGAAAAGACAGAAGTCACCTTTGCAAGCTCTTCTGGAATGCTGTCCCAGAAGAATGCATGATCTGCAATGGAAAGAAAAAGGTGGGCAAGGTTGGAGTTAGAACTTGATTAGATTTTGCTACATACTATATTTAGTGCAATTTGTTGTTTTCAAGATGTTGGATTTAATGTCTCAAGTTAGTCCTTCCACTGACATCACTAAAGCCAGAGAGTGGTGCTGGCAGGGAGTGAGGCCAACTGACCTGTAGTGCCAGAGTTAGAACAAAACTACAGATCCAAACAACGAAGTTGTTTAATATCTGAACTTCAGCTTTGAATACTACAAGAAACTGTGATTGAAATAGACCCATTTTGCATCATATGAGTACTTGGGGTAAAGGGCTTTAGAGTTCTTCAAATAGTTTACTGCAAATATTATTTAGTATAAATATAAGAATTTAAAGAGTTCCATAATGAGATATTTCTATTTTCCATAAACATTTAATTAATTGAACTCTACTAAATATTTTCTAAAAACTGTAATTATACACTTAAAATCAGAACTCCTTCCGAAAAGAAACAAAACTCAATTTAACTGGCTTTTAATCTTCTTTGTAACTGCAACAGAGAATATATACTTCTAGTTCCATGAATAATAGAATCCACTACTGCTGTAATTTTAGAATTATTTTATTTAAATTAATTGTATTATGAAAGATTCTGCCATGAGTAGCAGGGAAGATTTTGATTATCACAGCTTGTAGTTTTAAACACATAAACTACAATTAAAAGGTTAAAGTCAGAAAAAAAAATAAAAAACAGGTGAATGGATACATTGCTGAAATCACTCTTCTAATCATGAAGAAAACATCCTGCTCCCATATGGACAAAACTGGCAAAACAGGAATACTAATAATAATGAAAAAAAGAGCTGGAAAAACAATTTGTGCAATGAAGGGAATAAATTGTACCTAAGCTACAAAATAATAGACTCCAAGCCAGTGAGCATTTAAGCATATGTTTAATTGTAAGCAGGTGAACAGTTCATCTTCCTTTAATGAGAAAACTGAGAAGTGAAATGCACTTATGGGGCTGGGGCCTAACATAGTTATTATTGACTAGAGCATTAATCAATTAAGAGAGCCATAAAAAAGCAATGGTGGGTATGTACATGCTAAATATGCCTGTTTGTGCTGGAGTGTTTGACAGATTTGCTTCTTCCCTCTGAACTGTGGCAATGAGTCATCCTGTCACCAGGGAGATGGACTACAGGTGGGTTTCATAACCCATCTGGTTTTCTTAACTTCAGCTATCTAAGCTATCCCGCTAATCTCCCTCTGTAGCTCAGGGGGAAGTTTTTTTCTTTCTGGTTTACCCTTCCTCACCTTTGGAGATATGGATTTCTCTTTTGATTATAAAAGGAGCCAAGGTGACTCAGCTGAAATTAAATATGTTTAGCTGGCTACAGTCGGGCAAAATGAAGTGCTCTGGGGTCCAGTTTTAGAATAGATTAGACAGCTATGCACATATTGAACTTAATGTTGTTGCAGGTAATACTCATAAGCATTAAGTTTGATTTCTTTTAACTTCAGTTGTGCAGAATCTGTCAGTAATGGTTTCCAAAAGGCTTGACATCTCTGTCACACGATGACACAAAGCATAAACAAATATAAAAGCATTAAGTTACTAGCCTGTATATTTCTAACTACATAATTGCACTGCAGTCTAATTGAAATTATTTACATTTATAACCCTGTAAAGCACAGTAAGCTTGAGATCAGAACAATGGTGGATAGATATGAGACTGAAGCCTTTCTTGTTCACAAAGGCACAACCTCCTGTATATATTACCTGGCTGAAATGGCTTACATGGTCATTCAGTTGCGTGGCCACTCATAATATGTGGGTCATGCCAGGGGAATACCTTTTGCAGCATACCTGGAGCCCAGCAAATGCTTTGCAGCTTTGGTGCTGATCCAATCAAGTACAGAAATAACTGGGAAATGACTCATGCTGAGAGGTGGATACTTGCTGTTAATCCCAGCTTTTAAAGTGTACACAATTTGTCATCATTTTTCATTGTGGTGAGCATGTGTGTCTGGCTGCTTTTGTTTCACAATTGTCTGATGTTTGCTGTGAGCTCTCTTCTCAGCTAATTTGCTTTTCACTTGAAAGGACGTAATCAGACAAAAATCCCCTCAAAACCAGTTCCACTGAAGAAAAGACCTAAGCGGGAGAAGCAAATATATGAGGTAGGGTAGAGAGGAATGTGTTCTGACCCTGAAACATCTGCTCTTTTAAACGTGATGTTACAAATGTTTAACCACATGTGCATCTTTCAACCTTAAAAGCTCAGCTAAGACGGGGGAGGTGGGGGTGACAGAAAAATTACAGATGATACCCAAGAAGAAAAGTAGTAAGAAAATAACTAGTAAGGATGAAATTATGGAAAAAATCACATGCATTTGGAACAAATACTACAGAAAATGAATACTAAATTAATACTAAATGCAAATCATACAGATAGATGAATATTAAATGTAAAACCAGGAAGGAATTGAATAAGTTTGCAGTTTGCAATACAGATTGGCATCATGAGTAGTCACACACTGAGTACGTCCAGTATCACTGCACTTTTCTTATACAGACTTGGAACATGTGCCCTAGTATTTTTTTAAATGGGAATAGTATGTCTACTAACATACTTGAAGTATACCATGGATTTAAACTAGATTCTGAATGGAGACTTTGTCATTAAAAAAAGCCATTGTCAAAGCAGGCAAGAAATGCAGAGGCACTGTCTCATGAAGCCTTACAAAGAGGTGTTGACAGCTTCTCTGCTTACAGTTTCTAAGGGCTCTGGCAAGAAAATTGTTTTTATTTTAATTGTTTTTATTTTTATTTTCTCTTCTGAATGAACAGAAATAGTACTGAAGCAGAAATGGGAAACCATAAATGACATATATGTTGGAAGACCTGGCCTAGCTCTCTTAAGTTATACCTTCGACATTTATCTGTTGCTTTACACTGCAGTAGTGTGTGCTACACTATTCCTGTGTGTGTGAAACTGGAGATAACAGTCTTCATCTGGAAAAATAATGTCTGTGTGAAATGGTCCAGGGACACATAGAGCTTTTGGTCCAATCATTGAATTAAAATAGATGTTTCCATATTAAATAAAGGTAAATGTATTGCTAATTGTTATATTCAATTGTTATATAAAAGGTAATTGTTATATGTCTCAATTTCCTGCAGAGCACTGGACTGGTTGGTACTGTACTGGGTATGGAGTGCACATAGTCCCAAGCTCCCACAAAGAACTGGGATGAGTGTGCAGAAGCAGGATAGGAAGGAAGGAAGCTTCCACACCACTCACCCAGGCCCTGGTGTGCGGTACTGAGGGAAGCTTGGGGGCTAAGTATTAGGATGTGAATAACAGCACTGAGGTGGCTTCCTGTATTCCAGGAAACAGAACTCTGTCCTGACATGTAAAGAAATAAAGTTTCACAAAAGGTATTTGCCCAGTAGGTCTAGCAAAGCAAAACCAAAGCCAGGTGGCCAGGAAGGCCAATGGCGTTGCGCTTAATGGCATCAGAAATTGAATCAGTGTGGCCACCAGGACCTGGGCAGTGATCATCTCCTTGTACCTGGCACTGGTGAGGCCACACCCCCAATCCTGTGTTCAGTTTTGTGGCTGCACAATTCGGGAAAGACATTGAAGTGCTGGAGTGGGTCCACAGAAGGGGAATAAAGCTAGTGAAAGGTCTGGAGCACAAGTCCCATGAGGAACAGCTGAGGGAGCTGGGAGGATTCTGCCTGGATGAAAGGAGTCTCAGGGGAGACCTCATAATGTAGGTACAGAGTTTGTGGTAATTGGAGTGGGGCTGTGGCCCAGCTTCGTCCCCAGTGGGTCCAGCTGTGAGAAGCAGGTGAGCAGCACTGACAGCAATGAGCCATGGAGTGCCCAGGGGCACTGACCAACCACCAAAGGAACAGAGGGCACGCGGGTGTAAAGCATGTCAGATGAAGAATAGAAAAGGTTGGGCTAAAGAACAAGGAGGGCAGATGCTTGGAGCCTTCTGATGAGGTAAGGTCTTACTCTGTATGGGTTGAAGCCTTCTGAAATTGTATGGTGATACTCTGTGTATCGTAGTTGTCTCAACTGTGACATTATAATTCTCTGTACTCACCTGAAAAGATATTGCAGCAAGGTGGAGGTTGTTCTCTTTTCCCAGGTAACAGCTGGCAGAACTGGCTTCAGGATGTGCTGTAGGAGGTTTAGATTGGATATTGGGAAAAAATTTCTTCACTGAAACGGTGGTTAGGCATTAGAATATGCTGCCCAGGGATATGGTGAAATCACCATCCCTAGAAGTGTTCAAAGAGTGGGAATGTGGCACTTGGCAGTATGGTTTAGTGGTGAACACAATGATGATGAGGTAATGGTTGGATTCAATTACATGAGAGGTCTTTTCCAACCTTAATAATTCCATGATTAAAGGTTGGAATCTTCTGAAATTTCATGTCACCTTTTAAAATCAGGGGTTTGAGTCACTTCCAGGTGCCCTTCCTTAAGGAATTAAACTTCCCCTTTGTGCTTGTGAAGATCCAGGAGTAATTTGAGACGTACCTTTGTCCTATGAATTTGAACAATCGGCGATAACAATTAGTGGTACAGATCTCTTAAAACAAGAGTGTCGTTTTGCTGCGGGATGAAAGACGGCAGCAAACTCATTCCACCACCTAAGATGAATCCCTTGCGATGCTTCCCAGACTTTCCCACCCTGTTGGCTTCTTCTGGGACAGGCGGCGGCTGGGACGTGCAGGAGGCAGGCTGGGTTGGGGAAATCCGTCCAAAACCTGCCCCCATCCCCGTCCCTTTAAGGCAGCACTATCCCTTTAAAAGGCGGCCGGCGGGCGGGCGGCGGCGGTGACGGCCGGGGCCATCGCCTGCCCGCCGGGTTTTCCCCCCCTTCCTGCCGGTCCGTCGCTCGCAGCCCGTTAAAAAGAGGAGGCAAGATGGCCGAGCTGGGCAGCAAGGGGGTCACAGCTGGGAAAATCGCCAGCAACGTCCAGAAGAAGCTGACCCGGGCGCAGGAGAAGGTAGGGGAGACGGGGGGCATCCCCGGGATGCGGGGCCGGGAGGGGGGGACGCGGGTGCCGGGGATGACAGCCCTCCCCGGAGCAGGGATGCGTCTCGCAGTGGGTGCTTGCGGGGGGTGGCAGCTGCCTTCCCTGCCTGCGGAACTGGGGCCCCTTTGCATCCTGAGAATGCCGAGTATCCCTGTCGGAGCGGTGAGGGTTCACCGTCCGCCTGCGGAAACATGGCATCGGCTCGGCCGGGAGCGCCGGGGAGGACGGAGCGCCGCACGCTCGTGTTGGATCCGCAGATGCTTATTGTTTCAACAGGAGGAGACCTTTCCTCGTGGCTTTTAGGTTGTGCTTTATGCAGCATTTTCGAGAGCGGTTCTATATTTTGCCACAGCGCTAAATGCGTAACCTCAAAGATGGTGAGGGAAAGGAGCTGGATCCTTGCCCCTTATCTTCCAGCAGCATCGCGTGATAGTCGCTGCTTGCTGTACTGACCTTGAACTCCTCATTTTGGAATGGTGGCTCAGCCGAAGCCATACGGCCTTTAAAGATTGTGCCGATCTGCTGAGAGAGAGGGGGGGGATTTTTGAATCCCGGGAGCCCTTTCGCTGTTCTCCGCCCACCCGTGTGCCAGCAGAAGGTGCCAGGAATATGCAATGGATACTTTTCCTGTTCATCTCTCTGGCATGCTGCATCTGATGCCAGATGCTTGCTCTGTGTAGGGATTATCGGGCGTTTTACGCAGGGACATTGATCAGCTGCTTTTATTGCAGGCACGCTCGTCTTGGTTTTCAGTGGTTTGCTGTGAGATGGCATTGACTGAATAAGGACTGGCGCATCTTTGAGGGAGGGCGGGCGAGCAGATCTGCCCACTGCTGCTCGTGTTCCCTGGGAGTTATCTTTAGCAGCTAGATTTAATCTAGGAGGGTTGGGATTAAATGCGGTGCTAGCCTGAGCCTTGTACCCAATCTCTGACACTGCTCAAAAATGCTGCTGGGCCAGAATGGCAGCACAAACCACTTGCATTTGATTTTGCCCATGCTGCATCCACTACTTTTAGCTCACTTACTGAGACTAGGAGCATCCCTTGAACTTGTCCGACTGCTCGTAAAAAAACCCAATGACTACCAGATCCAGTATGGAACTGAAGCAGCAAGGTCCTGGCTTCACTCTGTACACAAGAGTGACCATGGCCACATCTGTGGCTACTGTTGTTCCAGAGGGGACAGGCCAGGGAATCTGGTCCACCTTGAACTCATCACAGATGCTAAACTTGATTCTGTGTTAGCCACCAGATGGCAACCATATTTGTAGTTAATATTAGGGGAGGTGGTAGAGGCTGAGCTCCTGGACTTGCTGAAGGAGTTATTGTATTTAGCAGCTTGGAACAAAGTGTGTCCTGCCAAGCCCTGCCCTGTCTCTTATCGAACATACACAGGTTCTTTTCCTAGGAAGGATTTTCCACAAATTTCTGTCAACTGTTGATCTAGTTCACTTCCTTGCTCACGCCCTGGTGGTGTTTGGGGACATGGGAATGACAATAATAATCGAGAGTTAGCTGTGTATTGCAGGCGATTTGCACGATCTGAGAACAGTTGTTTGTCTCTTTGGGAAGAGAAAAGCACAGCTTGGTTTCCTCTAAGGAGGAAAGGAAAACAACTCCAAAGCACTTGCTAAGGCAAATTTTAGACCCTTCAGCTGTTGTAACCCTGATGCAAACAATACAACTTTAATCTCTGGGCTCTCAGAAAAAGAAAAAAATGGCATTGCTTGCTTTGTCATCTGACTTGCTTCTTCATACTGTTACAGGATTGCTTGTAATTCTTTTGTGAAGCATTCAGTATTTTACCCATAAAGGACAGACTTTCACTGAGGAATATAAGTTAGTGTTAACTTTCAGGTTGTGAGGAGAGATACAGCTGAATATGAAGTGATGTGGAAGCACCAGTGGTTATGGCACTCTACACTTGTGGTATTTAGTTATAAACTGAGACACTGTGTTTAGCAGGAAAGGTGAACCGTGGGTTAGGAGATAAGGATCAGGTGTTAAATAATAGGTAAGCAGAAGTGTGCAGAGGTGGATCTGGTAACAACTTAAAAATGTGTTAGATTTCCGTGAATATATTTTGGCTAGGGTTGAACTTCTCCTTTTTGAGGCTTAGACAAACTGAATGTTCCTTTTCCATATCATATTTTGATTTGAATCAAGGATAAAAAAGTTCTTCCCTTGAGAATATTTCCCTCTCAGCTTGAGCCCTGAGGCTTTGACCTCAGCAGTTTTCTTCCTGGTGAATTTCAGCCTTGTGCTAAGCAAAGAATGATGTCTTTTTGTTCAGTGCAGAATTCACACTGAAACACTGTACACATCCTTTTTTCCCTTCTGAGATGCCTATTATGTAAACTATGTAAGATATTCTTTCAGAAGTGCTATTTGTTTTAAGCCTTTCAGCAAAACTGTTGGCTATTTTTGGAAGACACTTGAGCAATTCCACAGGAAATAAATGATGGAATGGTCCACTGTGCTTTTTACAAATGGGATGGACACCTGTTTAACCTCCATCTCTACTCAGAGGTAGCCTCAAGTAGAGTACTTGGCAATAACTTACCAGTTGTCCAGTGAAATGTATCGAATAAGTTGATGCTGCTATCCAGAGGAACACACCTTGCAGAAGGAACTCATGCAGCTGTTTCTAACTCATATCACCTTTTTCAACTGATAAGGATATTTAGACTGGAAATCCTCATCTATTCCTCCTAAATTTAGCTGAAGGATTTTCAGACTGAGATGTTGAGCTCTGGACTTTTCTTAATTCTAAACATCTTAAATATGAGTAAAAATGTAATGCCCCTAATGTCATGGTGTCTTAGAGGGAGCCTAGTGTTTGCAGCTCTTTTAAACTTTTCCAGTGAGGCTATGAAGTTTTTTTGTTCTTTATGTCTGTAATCCATTATCTTGGTTAAAGTTTGTGTTTTATCTTAACACTTTTTAAAATTTAAAAAATCTTCCCAGTTTCCACAATTCCCATTTTCCTCTAATAATGTCCTGTTTCTGCATGGGTCTACCTGCACGTTTCTGCTTTGAACAAATTCAAACAGCATCTTGGTGACTTGATGTTATCCTGGGGTGAGGGTAACTCCTCTGTGAGGTTCGAGCTGAGGGAGCTGAGCTTGGGAAGCAAATGAGTTGGGATTTAGCAGCTTGGCTGGCACTGAGGGTCCTTGTCACAGGATCAGACTCTTTGTTTCCTTCTGCATGTTAGGCAGAGGTTCAGTGTGTAAAGATGTTATTGGCTGCATGGGCACCAACTGTTGATTTAAGGTGCGTACAGATTGATAGCTTTGTCTGAGGAGATGAACTGTAAAATTGACATCCGAAAGAAAGATTTCTTTTTTTCCCTTGGGAGCTTCTTTTGTGGAGAGGCATAGAAATGAATGAGCTTATTTTTACTTAGACTGAGTGTGGGAAGTTCTTATCCTCTACTAGTGATGGTCTCTCACTCTCTTTTTGTTACAAAGCTGGGCAAAATGAGGAGTCTGTGTTCTGTGACATGAACAGACTGCTGTATTTTGTCACGGCTTTCTTCTGATGTACCAACAAACCAAGGCACCCCCTTTTCTCCTTTTCCATCCCTAACCAAAGGGGAAGGCTTTGTTTTCCACGTGGGACCTGGTAAAGTTTAGCTTGGAAATCCGAACTCCCTTGTGTTAGGGCATAGACTGCCGTTTATAGTCGCAGACTCTGGCTTGCCGTGTTGCCACGAAATGTCACTTCTGTTTTCTGTTCTTGGCTTTGTTAATTCCACCAATGTTTACCCACATGTTTGAAGTTTTCCTGGTTAAACCATCTGTCAGAGCAAAATTCTGCTCTCCTGTGGCTGCACAGTCCAAGGAGGTTGGGCTGTAGTCTTGGTGTCACAGATTGTGGTTTGGGTGGAACTGGGTTTGCAGGAGGCATGGTTTGCATTTTGAGTTTGCCCTGATAAGACATTTTTCCTCCTTCTAAGTCAAGCTCCAGTAGGTGGAGCATCACAGGAGAAAACACCTGGAATAAAATTTCAGCCTTATTGAAGCAGGTGAGAGTCCATATTAATGAGCAGTACCCAAGGACCTTAAAGCAAATTTAAATACAGCTGTTATCAGGATTCACCTGGCAGAGGCTCCCAGCTCTGTAGAAACTCTGCAGGTGGGGAGGGAGTCTTTCTATAAAAATGGTAGATGAAGGAATCTCTCTTATTGAGAAGTAATACATCTACCTACTTGAGAGAAGTTCCTTATTGGTTTTCCTTCGGGATCCTTCTGTCACTGCAAAGCTTCTCTGTTTTTTTCATGCCTTTGCATGGGGTAGGATGGTGTGGTGGCAGTCTGCCTTGTTGTGCCAGTGAAGAACAAACAGCCTGAAGAGCTACAAGTATTGTTTGCCTACTGATCCGGCAGGAAAATTGACTTTTTTTTTTTTTTTTCCTGGGGGACTCCCCAAATGACAAAGACAGGGCTTTTTACTTTATGGCTGTTAGCTTGCTTTAAGAATGCAGGGTTTAGGGGATGGGTAGAGTCTCAAAGGTACTTCATGCCTAAAGGTTGCTGGAAAACAGGCACTGGATACAGCAGGAAGATCTGAATTAATGCCTCTAACGTTCAGATGATTCCAGTATGAGCTCAGACTGTATTACTGGTATCAGATCATCTGCATGGTACAGGGAGGAGGTGAAATAGGAAACCAGGCTCCATATGTCTGCTTGCCCATGGAATGGTTTGATTGGCAGGGCACTTACAGTGCCATGCTGAAGGTGCCCTTCTGTCTGGCTATTGGCAAAAGATTTCTTATATGAAGCAGAATCTCATGGATGGATGCATTTTCTGATTGGAAAAGGCCCAACTCTATTCCTTGTCACTTTATCTTCCATGGAAGTTTTTGTCTTGCAAACAGTCCTCTTCAGTGCAGTTCTTGTGAGATCAAGTTTATGAAGCAGGATCTGGAAGATCTCTTTTCTCTGTGAACTTTTAAAGAAGCTCTAGGCCATAAAGAGTGTCACCGACCTCATCTCTCAGGGGGTGACATCAAAGCTTGGCTGGCCTCTCCCTCCATCCTGTGTGCTCTTAGGCAAGGTTTGTATTTCCAGGCACAGATGTTCGTTTTCTTTCCAACATCATGATTGCTCTTCACGTGTGATTAGCAAATGACATGGCTGTAGCCAAGCCATTGGGGAAAGCTGGGTGCAGCCTGAGATGTTCAGCATCTAACTGGACTGGGCCTTTGGGAATAACACACATTTTCCTTTGTTTGTGACTCTTTAGATAGAGATACAAGACCTTATTGCTTGGGTTCAGTGTATAATAAAGCTCTGGTTCTAGAAACATTTGGAATGACAAGAGGGTCCCTTAGGTTAACAGGTATTAGAATGGCTATTTTTTTCTGCTGTTGCACTGGTGACCAGACACCTGAGCTGCCCCTGGTACAAGTTCTGCAACTTTGCAAGGATCATCTTACAGTCCTGGCTGCCTACCTGTACATGGAGGGGTCAGCCTGTCTTCCCAGACGTTCTGTGCTGGCAACCTGACACGATCACAAAGCCAGACTCAATTTGCCAAGCAGAACAGGCAGGTCTGTCACCCTGAACTGGCCACAGCTCAGCCCCCTAAGTGATGCACTCAGGGTGTGCAGACCAGCAGCTTCTTATGGGGGAAAGACTGTATTAATGTTGACCAGGAGACTGTGCATTCTCTACCCCCAAGCAATGAGATGGGAATGAATGTTAAAATATGAATAAAGTTTCCTTGGAGCACTGCTGGCAGGTAGAATTGCAGAAAGAGGTCCATTCTGACTTCAGGCTGTGTTTTAGCCTTCTCTTGAGGGATTGTATATTTGGGTTTCTCTAGCAACTGCAATATTGAATGCATGAGTGCCAGCAAACCTGTACCATTCTGGCATCCCTAATGCTGAGCTAAAAGGGGACGTCTCTCACTGGAAGGGGTTGGGGGAGAGAAGAAAGTAATTTCATTGTCTCACTAGTCAAAATCTATTTTAAATATGGTATTAGTTGTGTACTTAATACTCTCAGAACAGGAGAGAGGAACCTCTGCAGATTTGCCCGAGCTATTGGCAGTGGCACAGGGGGTGCATAAATCTTGTCAGGTGTCTTCTCAGCAGGTGCATCCAAGTGGCTGGTGGACCTCAGACTGTTCAGGTTCCCCTGGGCACTTTCCTAGCCTCTGAAGCCATTTGATCTTCACGAGCTGGCAAGTACTGCAGGGTAGGTCCTGTGCCACGTTCCTGGAGAAAAACTTGAAGTGTATATATTAGCAGAAAATAGGGGGTTTTTTTGGTGGGTTTTTTTTTTGGTTATATTTTCATCATGCCAACATGCTTGCATAGTTTTGTTTCTTAGCTGCTACTCAGAAAGTACCTCTCTGTAGATTTTTCTCTTTAGATTGTGTAGATTTGTGATCTGAAGGAACAGAAGGGAATAGAAATTCTTCAACCTGCGGAAGTTGTACCAGTTGTTTAATTTATTTTTCTCCCTTTTTCTCTCTTTTTAATTTTTTTTTCTGGGTTTCTCCTTTATTATGTTGAGAGCTTGCATTCAGGAAGGGTTTGCCAGAGCAGGGAGTTGCATTTTGTGACGAACTTGGAACCCAGAGCTTGGGGCATTCACAGACCTGGACAGAGGTTTCACAGAATCACTATGAAGCAGCTTTATGAAATGAGAAATGGGTACTATGTTTGCTCAGATCTCTGCTAGTACACATGTGCAACATAGACTTTTCTACTGTTTAGGCTGGGTTAGAGTGAGCTTTACTCAGACCTGTGGCTAGGAGGTTGAAGTTTCTGAAAGTCAGCATTTCCACAGAAGTGCTGTTGGAGAGTCCTGAAAACCAGACAGTGTTGCCTTTCTTTGTCCCATTCTTTACGAGAAAGAAGTCTGGATGGCTCTGTGTTCTTAATATAGGCTGCCAGGCAGGATGGAGAGTGCAAACTTCACCAATAAGGAGAAAGCAGTGCTTAACAGCAGCTAATCCCTCTGTGAAAACCATGGGCTGTATTTAATCTCTTGATATGCAGAAGTGCTGCCCTCTCTGCAAGGATTTGACAGGTAGTTTCAGAAAGCTGGTAACCTGTTCTGAAATTCTTTGTTTTTTGGTAATTCTGCACTGATTGTATTTGGTTTGTTTATTTTAAATAGGTTTAGAACTTTTTGTTATACTTGGTTTAAGAGCTGCATTAGTTTCTCAGTTCTTTTCAAAGTTAGCTCTTCAGGAGGGAGATTAGAAGTTGATACAGCTGAAGTGCAAACATTTTTCACTTGGCAATTGCTAATACTCTGCTTTGGAACTGTATTAGACAGAGCTGAATGCTTGTTTGCCAGCAGGGATGGAAAGGGAACTTCAATGGTACAGAAACTGCAGTATTTGAAAACACAGCTAAAAGTGTTTACACTTTTTTTTTTTTCTCTGTACTACTTAGCTTGATTGCACATTTTATCAGGCCAGAAACAATAATGTGTAACTTAACTGACTCAGAACTGAGTTGGATGGTGTTTGCAGAGTGAAATAGCAATTCTTCCCATTGGATTTACTTGGAATGGTGCCAACAACAGATGCAAACTTATACTAAGGAGCTATAAAGACTGACATTTGAAGACAATGTAGATCTCTGCATCTCTTTATTGAACAGATATGCTGGTCTTGTAGCTCTCCAGTACTCTTGCAGGTGAGGTTAACCATTCCTGTAAGTTATAACTACTTGAGTTTTGAGTGTGGAAGGACCAACCTTATTTCCTTATTCCTGCTTCTACAGTCATTGTGGGGGAAAAATGGGGAAAACCTTGAGGAGGGAAAAAAGTATGCTTTAAAAAATACAGGGAATTCCTGTCCTGGAATTTGAACATTCAGCTCATTAATTTTGAATTTTCAGGCAGTAAAGTGTTGTCTTGGAGAGCGACTGTCTGTCCCCACTGTGGGTGCAACATGACCCCTTGGTCCAAGTGTTGAGTCTGTGTCATGAGGCACAAAAGGGGTTTGAGTAATTGTACTGAAGGACAGCATATTTCAAAGGTTGCTTGAAAATATGTTTTTGGAAAAATTCTGTTGAGAGAGATGGCAGCTTCCATAAGAGGAACAGTGCTCAAGGAGAGTGTAAAAACATTCAGACAGGAAATATACTTGGGTTCTGACTAAAACACTCCTTAAGGTACAGTTTCCTCAGCAGAGGAGTGAAATGGCCATTCTTCAGTGTATTGAACTGACCTCTGCAGTAGAAGGATACTAGGGATTTTTTCTTTTTTTTGGGTCTGTTTAGGCTGGACAAGGCCAAGCTTAATTGTGTGTTAATAAACTTGAGCTATTAAAAGGATGTACTCACTCTGATAATATTTCCTACGTCATGCATTCAGTCAGTATGATTATTTGTTAGTATCTGCAGTGTGATTGCATTATGTATTGCCAAAAAAGGCCATTCCCAATTCTGAAACAATTCCAATATAAATATGGGACAGTCTCAGTTAATAAAGATAATTCTGGTTTGTTTCAGTAAAAGTGTATTCCAAAAGACTTAAAAGGGTTTTCAGATATTTTTGCAGAAGTTTGATGTGAATTGTTTTGTAGGCAAAGGCTCAGGACTGTTTTTGAGCAGTAAGATTTTGTGGAAAAAGAGATTGTCTGTCTTTCTTTGGAGAGGAAGAACAGTTTATGTGCAGGGCTGGGACAGTAGGGTTTGGACACCTGACTGTGGTGGGAGTCAGAAGGTCAGAGGGGTGACGTGATCCATAAATCGTGGAGCTCTGGAATGGTGTGCTGCACCCAATTGCTCATGGTCTGGGACTTCTCTGTGATGGATATCAGAGTCAGTTGCCAGACTAGAACTTTTTGCCAAGCTGGAGGCTTTTGCTCTCCTTATTCCATGACCCTTGGTGGCCATAAATAATTCAGGGAGGAAGTGTGCGTTATCAGGGCTGGGTGCCCTTACCATGAGGCTGTGGATGTAGTAGGTTAAAAGAGGTGCTTTGTCATGCTGGATGAAGGTGACTTGGAGCTGGAATGTCTCCTGAGCTGGCAGTCTTGAGTGTCCAGTTGAGGCCTTCATTTTTGAGGATGCTCTTTGGGGAGCACTTTGTGGTGATTTTCCTCTCCAAAACCAGTGTGGCCCAGATTCTTAACAAGTGCTCTGGCAAAGAAGCTGATGGACTTTACACTCATTCACAGCCAGAGGACTTGCCCTATCAAGCCTGGTTCTCTAATTTGCTGTTCCTTGCCCTTCAGCTCTGCTGAAGGAAAAGCAATCCTCTTGGGTGAAAAGGAGAAGAGCTGTGCAAAAGCTGCTAGGGAAGAACCAAGAGCTGATCATCTGTTGATCCATATGTTCACACTTTGATGGGACAAACCACATTCTGTAACTCAGCCTGGCTCTGGAGGGCACTGTTCCTAAATCCCCCATGGCTGATCCCTTGCAGCTATCACCTTCCAGCTCAGAGAATTGTAATAGCTGATCCAGATGCCCATGTCTTTCCTGTGCCCCACATGTTCCAAATCTGTCCTGCACTTGAGAAACTCTCACTGTTGTTCAGCAAGGTGGTTGTGAACCTGTGAGGGAACTTTACTGGCCTCTTAAGGGCTCTGCATCCAGCCTGTCTCTTCTAGAGTCCTCCTCTAACATTGTTTTGCCTTGTAAGAGCTCTTTGGCCCCCTCCCTCTTAGCATGCACCTGCTCCTTTATGTCTTTCTCCAGCTCAGTCATGGCCTCAAATGCCTTTTATGTTTTTTCCTGATTTGGTTACTTCATTTTGCATCAGGGCTTGTGTAAAAATAAAAATACTTCTTGCAAAAGTATCAGCATTTAAAGTGAGTGCTGCAGAGGAGGAGGCAGAGGAATTGAGAAGGGGAATTCGTGCAAACAACGCTATTTATACTCTATTCCTCTTGCTAGTGTTACTGTTGGCTATAGATAGGGTTTAATTAAGCTATGTTAAATGCCTACCCAAATAATAGACATTGATGTTGTTGAAGTCCTGTTGCCTGGAATGTCACATTGATGCCAGCTGAATTAAATGATGCCGTTTGGCTTTATTAACTACAGAGCTGTGATGTAGTGACTCTCTAGCTCCACAGTTGTGACACTTTTTTTGGCCTCTATTTGGTGTCTGCTTAAGGCTGGGGCAGACAGAAGGGAGGGTGGAAATTTACCTGCTTTCTCGAGACTGAAATTTCCTCCTCTTTTATCTTCAGGATGTTGATAGATACATATTCTGTCCAGTTTTTGCTTTGTTGAATAGCATGAACTCAGGAATGCAGTGTTTTTGGCTGCCTGCTTTGAATAAGGTCAAACCAAGTAGAAAAAAAATGCCCCCAAAATTATGAATTAGGCAAACAACTGCATATGGTTCAGGTGGCCAGGTGTCACCAGCACACCTGAGAGCTGAGGGGTCACTGGTCTGTCTCTGGGGCAGTGAAGTGCCCCAGGCACAGAGTGGTACCTGTGTGTGGTTTGTGCAACCCAGACTTGACAGACTGAGGTTGGCTCTCACAGAGCCTGTGTCTCCTGGTGGAGCTGTGTTTTCAGCACCTCAGAAATTGGACCATCTGCTTAAGGTGTCAAGATTAAAGCAGTCAAAGTCTGAAAACTCTGGTGTAAGCTCTTAAGATTCTTTATCTCCCACACTTCTTGAGGCAGGTGCCTGATTCTGGCATTGGGTTTGTTCTGGTGGGAGAAGTGACCACTTCAGAATAGTTATCTTGCCCTGTCTTCTGCTGCTGGAGCACTTTCTTCGTCTCTCCATCTGCCTGCCTTAAATAAAGTCTTGCCTTTACAGACTGAAGTTTAAACTGACCCAGCTACTCCTGCTGGGGCAGCTGTTTCACATCACTCTCAAACCACCTCTGCCACTGAGATGTCTCATCTCTAGCTGCACCTTTTCCTCCTCTATTCTGCATTTTGCTGCTCCATTATCAACCCTCTGGTTGTGTTGCTTTACCTATTTTTCTTTCAAATCTTTCCTCTCATAGGTAGATTTGATGGTAAGTTCTGAGTGGGGAACTAGAGGGCAACAAAAAGTGTGGGAACAAGGAAAAACCTAGCAGTCCACAGAACCACAGGGCAGTGGGATGGTGCCTGAGCTGCTGCATTGGCCTCTGTCCCAGCTCAGCTCAACCAGACCTGTAGCTCAATCAGACCAACTTCTTAATTTTGTTTTCTCTTTAGCTTATTTTTGGCTCTCTGAAACCCCTGACTGAAGGCTATAAAATAGGTGAAGAAAAAATTGGAAGTGAAGTTTAAATCACATTTTTCAGGATTTGTTTTATTCTCAAAAGCCTGGGTGATGAAAAAGGAGGATATTTTCATGTCTTTAAAGATAAATGGAGAAGGGGGAGTGTGAAGAGTAAAGGATAGAAGAGGGAAATATCTATGTTTTTTTTTAATTGCTAAAATCTGTAGAGGAAAAGATAAATAAATAAAACCCAGCCAGTACTTTTTTCATAATAAGCTTTTATTTAGCAAGACAAGCTTGTTCATTTATAGAAGGGAAAAAAAGTCCACTAAATAACACAGTGAGTTAGACCTGGAGGCAACATGACCTATCAGCTGAATATTTGGGGATGGTTGGGGGGGATGGGAACATAGATATACTCAAGAAAGAAAAAAGCAAGAAATAACTCTTGTTTCAGTTTGTTATATAATGTTGGTTATAACTGAGATTTCATGCTAGAGTACAAACACAGTCCTTGGGCTGTACCTGCAAGGCAGACATAATGCAAAATGACCTAAAGCAATGAGAGAGAGAGGAGTAACAAGATAAATCAATTAATGTAGGAGGAGTCTTGAAAAGGAACCTGCTTTTGAAAGTGCTTGAGTGGCCTCGGGGTAGGCAGACACTGAACTGCATTGCAAGTGTGTAAGGGTAGCACAGTGTGACTGCAGAGACCAAGCATCCTGCCAGGGAGACAGGGAATTGCTTTTCCATACTGTCTGTCACAGCCCCACTCCTGCTGTAGCATCACTTAATTTAGACCTGACTGACGGTAGGAACTAAACTGCAAAAACTGTGGGTAAAGAGGGAGGGAAAAGCAACCTAAAATGTTGACCATAGTGAAGGGACAACAATCTTCATATAAGAAAATTCCTTGGATGTCAGGACTTGTCAGTACTAGATGCACACCAGCCAGTTCACCATCTCGAGGCTTGTCTTGTTTCTAAGTGCCTTCCGTGGGAGAGGAGATGCTTGGTTTGAGCCTGTGGTTATGTAGGTAAAAGAACCTTTCATCTTAACTGATTGGCCAGGTGCAAAGAGTGCTTGCAAAACATCTGGAGAACCGGGGGTTTATTTGTATCTTTCTGTAAACATGCTGTAGATTGCTTTGAGGAAAATAATTCTTGCATCCTGGAGATCTGTTCTTGTGTTTTCCTAAGCTGTCAGTATGGCTGTTTTCTAGAGAAAAGTGATCCTTATAAAGGCTGATATCAGACATATAGAAGGTGCATTAATTTTCTCTTATGACAGCAAATACAGACTTTAAGATAGATCTTTGCTTCTACTCAGGTTCAGTTTAGGTCAAACTACTACTGTTCACCTATTTCCAAGGCTGGCTTTTTGTTGCATGCTGTTGGGCCAGTCTCCCACTTGCATTGGCCTTTTTGTTGTTGTTGGAGCAGTTTCAGAGGTTAGTGCTACATCTCAGTCACTTCTGAAAGTCACTTGAGGTTTTTTTTGTGTAAGAAGCCACATCCTTAATGTTAATGTCATAACCTAATTTGTTTTGGTTTGTTTTTAATGTCAAATGACAGCAAAAAATCAATTTTTACTTTTGGGTGAAAAACTTTATCCTTGATTGTTGAATTCACTGAGTCTGAGCTTCTCAGGCTGGCAGGAATGGGTGAGAAACCTGCCCCCCTTCCAGGTTCATGAGTGTGGTGAGCTGACTGTGACTTACTGCGCAGAAGGGGGAATGAGGGATGAGGATACAACTGCCCTGATTGATGAAATCTGACTGGCTTTTTTCCTGGGACAAAAGAGTGAATTAAATGATGTTACAGTTCCCTGCCACCTTAATTCCAAGGTATTTGATAGGTGCTAGCAGCAGCTTTCCATTTCTGCTGGTTCATGGTGCACCAGTTTGGTTTCTCCTGCGATGGGTGCCAAAGCCTCCTTCTTTCAGTTCCTGATCCAAGGTCAGGGGGTCAGAAAAGCAGATTGTTGTGATGGTGAAGAGTCCCAGTGTCTTCTCCTTTGGTGTTCCAGTGCACTGACTTTTTGACAACTGCTGTATAGTGTGGCTGCTAATGACCTGGACAATTTACCAGGGAAGGAGGGGAAAATCGTGTTGCCAGCTCTTCTCAAGATGATTTTCTTTCACACAGACAGAAATGATTCATTCAATGTCACTCTTAAATTAGGTGAGATGTTGTCCAGGGTGGTTGGAGGAGGGGAGGGAACACTTTGTTTTAGGACTGCAGTAAGTTGCTGTTTAGCCAGGTGTATTTGAGTATGCCAAGAGACTCAGCAAAAGTGCCTTTTCTGCAGTAGTCATGTCCTGATCTGGGGGCCCCTCTCCACAAATGGATTACTGGGAGGCTCTGGAGCATAATATTCCCAATCACATTACCTGCAGGGTCACCATGCCCTCTAACACACCTTGCAGACAGAGAGTGGCTTTGCCCTGCGTTACGTGTTTAAAGAGCATTACTCTGATTATCCAGGAGGGTGGATTAATGGGAATTAATGGATACTTGAGGAAGGAAAGAAGGGAGAGGTGCTCAGGAGGTGAATTTGAGCTGGCAGACTTGTTAGCAAAACAGTGCAGTTCTGCTTGGGAAAAAGTCAACCAAAGAAGCAGCTCTGGGGCCCTGCTCTGCCCTGAAGAACTTGAGGAGACAGATATAAAGGTGCTTGTGTGGGAAGTTGTGTCATTAAAACTGTCACCAGTGAGTTGTGGTGATGTGTTTGAGGCACCCAGTAAAGTCTTCTGTAATAAAACAGGAGAAAAATAAAAGATCCTTCTGCCTTGCCGAATCTTGGAAACTATACTGGAATTGCTCTAAAACCTCTGTTTCCTAGCTCCAACCCTCTCCCATGGTGTAAGGAGCAGAGTCCTACGTGGTGGGACACCAGGATCTCTGATGGGAGGCGGTTGGATGCTCTGCCATCCATGGGTGGGCAGGCTCGGTGAGGAGCTGCCGGTGTCTGTGGTGGGCAGAAGGGGGTGAAGGAGTGGCCTGGCCATCAGAAACCTTTTGGTGCTCAGTGTCTGAGAGCAGCACACTGTGGTGGGAGTTGCACAGGCTGCTGAGGTAGGGAATGGAAATGTTCTCCTTGTCACAGGAGATCTGATTGTGTAAAAGGAGCAAATGTGTTTTAGGGAGCTGAATAGAAAAACAGTGGTCCAGCTGCACCAGGGGTAATGAAGAACAGGAGAGAGGGCTGGAGTGGGGCTTCCAGGGGAGGAAGTGAAGCTTTGTGCTTTAAGGGAAATGGCACTAGTGCCAGCTCTTAGCTAAAAAAGTGCTGCTTTCAGAAGGACAGGAAAGAAAAGGTTTGCCAAAGAAATCCCTAGAGTGTGATGATCTGCCTTGTTTTTCTGCAGCAGGTGTTGGTGGGGGCTGAGTCCTGCTCTTGAGCAGGTTCTTAACCCCACTGCTGCCCTGGCAGAGGCTGCCTGTGCAGTGTGCCCTGTGCCTGTCCTCAGAGCCCTGCAGACACAGATCCTGGGCCCCAGCAGCAAGGAACAGCAACACAGCTTGGTTGCCTGGGTGAGTTAAGGTTTCACCATCATGAATGGAGCTGTTAATGAAAACCAGGATGGGACAGTGGAGTGGCAGGCCTTGGAAATAAAGCCCTCCTTGAAAGCCTGCAGTGTCTGCCTGCCAGCCTGCAGTGATGGGAAGGAAAGGACAGCTGACCTGTGTTGAGGGAGGAACCCTGCAGCACATTCTTGGAGCCCAGGGATGGTGTGGGCCCGAAGCCAGTCATGCTCTAGGTATGGAAGGGTATCAAAAGCCTTGATGGATATTTTTAGCCAGAATGAGTAGTGGCAAGGGTTGAAGGGGCCAGAAATAAAAAGAATTATTCCTGTGTTTTTTTGTCTCCTGGTGCTGAGGAACCAGGTGTCCGTTTTAAGGAATGACTAATTCCTTGTTTCATGGAATGGAGAACAGAAAAAAAGCTTTTTTTTTTTTTTCTCATCAGGTGAAACAGGTACTTGTTTTTGGAGATGAAATTTTCATGTTTGGAACCTGCTGCCTTCAGAGCTTCCTCCTCTGCTCTTCCTTGAGCTGTTGGTGGATCTATGGCACTAAGACATGACTTTGTAACATAAAAATCAGCTCCCTCCCACATGGAAAATCAAAAGACTTGAGTAATATCCCTTTCTTTTTTTTAAAAAAAAAAAGTAGGGTTGGAGGGAAGGCTGTTCAAGCAAAGAGCATTGTTCATTTTGCTCTGGCCTGTTACTGTAGGGTTGGTTATTGGTGCTGGGCTGTTTGTAAGTCCTTCCTGTTCCCTCCCTCACCTGTCCCCCTTCACCCCTTTCCTTCCTCCCATCCCTTAAGATTTTTTTCTGTGCTGAAGCTATTGGGGAAGATGCAAAAAAGGGAAACCTGGATTCTGAAAGATGTGCAGACTCCTGTGCATTGCTTAAAGCACTCAACTGTAGAGAGTCTCTGGATAATGGGAGATTAAAATGTGGAAAACAGGCTGTATGTTGAGACAAAAAACTTGTCTTTAATTTCTTCCTCCTGCTGCCTCCCTTAGTTTTCTGACTATAGTAACCTTCTGATGATATTTTTATTCACAGGATATTGTCTCCAGTACTGATGGTAGCCCTGCTACTCTTAACCCCACGTGCCTGTACCAGCCCAGATGGATTTTTAGTGTGTTATCCTGAAACTGTGGCCAGGATAAGCAGGGATGTTAACAAGTGGTTGGAAACATGAGGAAAATGTATGAAAACAGAATCTGTTTTCGTGGTGACAGGCTGAGAGATGAAAATTCATGTGTAGTGCTTTCTGCTGCCTTTGCTGTCTGGCTCTACAGCTTCCTTACTAAAACCCATTGATCTGCTTTCTGTTTGTTGCTGTCATTCTCTCTAGTGTTCCTTCTAGTCATCAGTCATGCTTGGATTGATTTTGCCATTTTTGTAACGAAAAGAAAGGTACAAGTCAGGATATCCTTTGTTCAATCAACTGTGACTTCTCTGGGAGGATCTTGCAGGGCTGAGAAGAGGAGGAGGAGATGATGTGAGGTCAGTCAGTTCCCCTGTCCTTGTGCTTTGTCCTTGGGGCATGTTGCACCAGTGCAACTCCTTTCTTTGGGCTTCAGAACTAGTTCTTGCTACTAACATGTGGGTGCAGGAAAAAAAGAGAAGGGTTGGAGTAGCTGTGTTTATTTACCTGTGTCATTATATCTTGGGACCAATATCTGTGCATCCTGGATGCTTCAATCCTGTCTTGCCCAAGCAGGAAATCTCACTTTGAGAATGACCACTTGGGAATGTTCTTTTGAACCCTCTAGACTGGTTTTCACTTATTTTTACTTGATATCTTTGCTTTTTAGAAGGAAAAACCCCTCTGTGGCTGAGATGTAGCCTATGCAAAGCTGACTCAAGGTTGCAGAAGTAAACAGTTTTTTGTTCTGCCCTCACCATTACCCAGTGTTTAAAACCCGGAAGGCTGAAAGAGAGCCAGGAACATAATCAATATCTTTATCTCCTTCAGCAGGAGCTGAAGAAGCCAGCTAGGCTTGTCTACCTGACAGAAATCTTATCTTGCATGAGCTTAGTGCTACCATACACAATGGCCCCAGCAGTGGTAAGGGAAAATGCTTGGAATTCTTAAATTAAGCACCTGATTTTTTTTTTTTTTTTTAATATATCATGCTTCCTCAGAGGCTGTGTGAGAATACTGGCCCCCCTGTGACAGAAAGGAAAGGTAATGATGCAGAAGGGCATCATTGTACAAAACTAAACAGTGCATCTATGACAGAGGCAGTTTTCAGTGCAGATTTTCCTGGGTTTGAAGGGAACTGTGACAGTTTCTCCATTCCTTCTGTAATAAATGTTGCTGTTTGTTACTGACCTACATGTAATTTAGAGTTATTTTGTAGCACTGTTGTGTACTCCTTGTACAGCTCTGTTACTTGTACTTGTTCTCTAGAGGTCTCATTCTGACACCTTCAAATAATGGAGAGGAAGTGGTTCTGTGTTAGTGTGAAAAAGTCTTTGAGCACACGTGTGTGCCAAGCCTTCTCACGTAGCCTGCTCTCCTCCTGGCACTGCTGCTGTGGTGTGGGTGAGACTGCACTGCTCTCTGCAGCAGAAGTGTTCTGGATTTGTGTTGTCTGTGCTGGTGAAGATTGGCAGAGACAGACTGCCTGCTTTCAGCAAGCATCTTTGGTTTATTTGTGTCCCTGCTCTGAAGTCAGACATGAGAAAGAAAGTATTTTGTGCTTACTCTGGGGCAGTACCAGTGCTGTTGTGTGATGTGCTTGTTTATTTTGATAGAGAAGAAGGTTCTATGTTTGTTTCAGAGGAAGATGTCCAAGCATTTTATACTCACCTGCAGGTGCATGTGGAAAAAAAATAGCTGCAGCTGGATCCTCCCCTTCACAAGAAACTGGTGATCAGCTCTGATTCTGCATTTATTTCTTCTTTTCATCTGCTTAGCAAAGCACCTAAGGCCTAGATAGCATCAGCTGTGCATCGTTAAAGTTCCTGCTTCCAATCCCACCTTCCTTTCAATCCCATATGGTAATCCCCAGCCATCTCCATAGGTGGCAGACAGCCAAGTGCTTAAGGCCGGGATGCCCTCCTCAGCTAGGGAGAAGGGCTTTCCCCAGAGAGCTCCAAGGGAAGCCCTGGGAGCCTGTCTGTGCTCCCAGCTCCTTTTTGGTGTCAGAAAGAGTGCCCCTGCTTTGACTGTGTTTTCCTGCTCTTGGAAAACCTGAAGCTGTCATATCAAACAACTCCTCAGAGCTTTCTGTCCTCTAATCATAGACCAGCCAAAACACAGGCGACCCTTCTTCTTCCAAGTTAAGGCTTGTGTCTCGGGATCTGTGATGTTCCACACTAACATCTATTTACTTGTTGATCTGGATCCTCCTTGTTCTGTTTTTCCCTCTCTCTTCCCATCATCTTTAACCTTTGCCTGTGGCAGCTGTGCAATCAGACCAGAATCCAGATGGGGCTGCCTCTTTGATCCTAACCTGCATTTAATAATGGGGCTCTGGTTCTTACTGAAGAAATAACATTACAAGGTGCATTGGCTCTTCTTTAATTCAAAAGTTTAATTAGTGATTTGGGTAATATACAGTCATTTTAACCTCTTAACTGCTTTCCAGAGTTCATCCTGAGAGTAGCTACCACGATTGAAGAGTGGCCTCATCAGCCTGAGAAACTGTCTCAAAAAGCTACATAATTTTAAAAATAGATTTGATATAAAAATATTTTTGCAATAGTTTAGATGGTGTCTTTAAAGATCTGATAGTAATGAAGTCTTGGAAACCCAGCGCTCAGTTTCTTGGGAGGTTTGTCCTGACTGGACAGCAAGACCTACCCCAGAAATTACATGAACTGTGAAGATATGTGGTAAAGTTGGTTTGGAGCTTTACCATTACAGTTTTATCTCCATAATATTGGGTCATACTCTATTGCTTAGAACAGTAGATTCACACTTTTTTTTTTTTTTTAAACACTTGAATCTCAGCGAGAACTTCAAGTGTTACAGAAGATATGTAAGTGCTGAGGTTTGGAAATTTCTCTTGGTGAGCAAAGCCAAAGTTTTCAGTCAATAAACTAGTTCCTAAACCACTGAATTTGAATGAGTTTGTCTCAAATTGTGGCTGACTTATCTGCATCTCCCTTGTATAATTAAGAGTTTAAAGAAATTTGAAATGCTGAGACTGGAATTCAACATCTTATCTTGAAAAAAGAAAAAGGCTTGGCAGTGATTCTCCCTCTTTAGGAATGGGTGGGAAATGTTTAGTGTTGAAATGCAAGTTTATACAAGTTTAGCAAGTCTAAAGCTTGGTGTTTTCCAGAGTGATAAAACGGGATATTCTGCTGAAACAGCCCAGCCTTTCTAGTCCTTCAGCCCAAAATCCACCCTCACTGGTGTGATTTAGAGAAAACAATGGCCCAACAAGAGGGCATAAGTGCTGCAGTGCTACTTGGAAAATCAATTCCACCCCTTGTGAGCCAGGCTGAGACATTAGAAACCATTGGTTACTTTCAACCCGACCTATTGCTATTTTGAGTTGAGGTTTGCTTGTCAATCCTGTTTCAGCATTTAGCTCTCGCATTCTTGGGGAAGCACAAGGAGGGACAGTGATACAGAGGCAGGAGAGAGAGTGGGAAATGAGGCTTTTTCAGTGGCCTTCTTGGGAAAGCTTTTAAGTATTCATGAAACTATGGCCTCTGCAAAGACTCCTCTGTGCTTTGGGCATTTCCCCAGTCCAAAGCAGATTTTCTCTCTATCCCCTGAGCAGGATAGTTCCATTTTGGGAATGAGGTGGAGGGGATGCTGTATCCATCTGTGCTGGAGAATGAACTTCAAAGGAAGGTCCTATTGTTTCTTGCAGGAGATGAATTAAAGCAGAACTTTGACTCTGGAAACTGCTACCATCAGATGTCTTGCCTGGAAGTGATTAGGTGGCAGTACTTTTGAATGATTTGTGTATTTAAGCTGTTTACAGAAGATGGATCCTATGTCTTGTATCAAGTGTCTGAAGGCTTTTAGGATGGTACTCTTCTTAAAAGCCAGGTTCCTTTGATATGCAGCCCCCCCCCCCCCCCCCCCCCCCCCCGCCCCGCCCCAGTGCAAGTCAGAGGTGAGCAGAAGGTAGGAACAGCCCAGCCTATTTTTTCCTGCCCCATCCTGTTTCCTAGCGCTGCTGGAATCGATCCCTGTTGATTCTGGCACAGTCCTGTGAAAGCCACCAGGGGACAAAGGCTCCTTTTGTTGGGAGCTGCAGCCCGGGGCATGGACGTGCTTCTCAGCACTTGCCTCTTGCCGGGGCATCCCGCAGCGATTCCAGTGGGATCTCAGAGCCTCCTGGGATGCACGTGTGTCTTGGCTTGGAGTCACCACACTGACCAGAGAGTGTTTCCTATTGTATTCTGGGAGAGGAGAAAAAGCATGAGTTAGGTTGAGGTTTGCACAGGAGGAAGGTAAATATTGGGTGAATGTGACCCTTTGTGGCCAGGTGCAGGTAACAAACAGTGACTGGACAGTGACAAACAGACATTCCCTGTTCTCTTCTTCCTTCACTTTTTAAGATACTTTATGCTGCTAATCTCAGTTGTGTGTTTGTTTTGGGGTTTTGATTTGTTTTTCAGTAGTAGCATTTAACTTAGTAGTAACACTGTTCAGTAGTAGAATTTAACACCATTGAGAAACTCTGCAGGCTGCACATCATTGAAACTAAAGTGTGGTGGTTGGTGGGGAGAGGTGTTGGAGGATCAGGTTGGGACTTGGAATGAGCTGGGGAGCACCCACCTGTTAAGAGAAGTTCTCCTCCCTTCTCAGGTTTCTGTTCCCCTCCATGGGAGCACTCCAGTTCCTGTCCTTGCTTGGCTGTTGTCACGCAGAGCTGTTTAAGGAGTGGGAAGTGAAACCTGTGGCAGGATAGGATCTGGCAGGGAGGTTTTGTAACAGTGTCCTGTGCCCATCAGATATCTGCAGCATTGTCCAGTGTCGTGGGGAATGGAGCAGCTGCTGCCAGCAGCCTCAATGCCTACCCTCATTCTTGCAGGTGGCAGCGGAAGTATTTAGGTGATGGCACTTGCCTTGTGGGAAGGAAGGCACAGAGATGTGTGCACATTCTGTTTTTGTTTTCCTGAGCTACCAGTGTGGATAGCTGCAGCCATGGAATGCTTGCTGGTTGCTGTCATGACTCATTTTTATTAAAACCACGCTGAGCCAAAATTAGTGTGTAGGAGCTGGCCAGGAGGCTGGTGTGACTGTGCTGGAAGGACACCCGTGTGAGCCAGCTCGTGCTGGTGCCTGCAGCACCCAGGGCTGAGGTGCAGTGACCACAGCTGTGACACTGGTGTGGCTGGATGTGGCTGAGGCAGGAGCCTTACTGGATACCTGACTTAGGACAGCTGTACTGGCAGGCCTGGCATGGCTCTGTGTTTAAAGACCAAGAAAGAGATATTACTTAGTTCTCCTTTCTTCTGCTTGGGAATTACAGAAAACAGAGAAGACTTTATAAGGTTTTTTAGCAAGAAATCTTATCACTATGGTTATTTTGTTTCATACCCCACTCACTTCAGGTCTAAGTCTTTATTCATAATTGGAGCAGATTGTGTTGTGTTAGTCTTAATGAGGCTTTTTGGTTTTTTTTTTTCAGACACACCAGGTACTGGCTCCTGTTGGAGGGGTTAGACCTGGAAGACTGTGAGTTGTGTCTAAGGTGAAGGAGGTTTTTTTACCATTCCCGTAGCTGAGTTTTATGTGAATGTGTCAGTGGTATTGAAGGAGGTTCCCTTAAAACCATGGAGTGGAATGTACCTCATGAAAAAAAGTCTCATCCATGTTCTAGATGAGCTAGAGCAGGGCTTCAAACCTTTTCTTGGGTCATGGGGCCTTAATTTTCTTTTCCAGGGATTTGGCCTTCTCTGTAAATGCCAAATATACAGCTTGCTTTCCATAGTTGTTCTTCATTGGCCTTGAAGTCTGCAGACCACATGCTGAAAATCACGCGACATTCTTTTGTGTTTATTGCCAGATCTGTAATTTCAACCCAGGATCTTCTGGCTTTGCTGTCTAACTCCCTGTGCTGTTTACAGTTGGGGAAAAAAAAATTGAACCACCATCCCACAATCTAGCATGACTGCTGCAGAGTAAGCTCAGACATTTATTTTTTTCCTAACATGGTCTCCTGTATCTTGAATCCTGTGCTGATGTAACAGTTTGATTGTGGCAATGGTCTGAAAACTCAGTGGGGTTTTCTCCCCATTCTGAAGAAGCTGGATGAATGGCAGTGTACCTTCCATGTGTCCTTTGTATTCTTGGGGTACTTCTTAAGTAAACCCTGGCAACCCCTACCCATGCTGTGTTGAACCACTAGAAACACAGTATGTTGGTGAGAGGTGGACACTCCCATCCAAACATGAGCAAAGTAAAACTGCCTGCTCAGATCTGGCTCCCAGAGTGGTGAGATGGCTTTGCACTGAGTGCCTCCCTCGTTGATCCCCTTGTCTCTTCTGAGAAGGATGATTTTTGGTAATATATGGTGGAGGTTGTTTGGCTGATGCCTGTGTTTGCCTGGCTGTCACTGTTCATTGCACGTCCTGATGGACAATTGCTTTCATGGATAATCAGAGAAGGAGTAACTTCTACAGCAACTCCCATGTGGCTGCTTTCTGATGCTTCCTACAGTGCCAGATCATCTGTTGTGGTTTCTGCCTTACTTCATGTATTGAGCCTTTGCCCTTCCTGTTCCCCTTGAGCATAGATCTACACTCTCCTCTGCAGGGTTTGTTCTCTGGGAATTTCATTTTCTGGGTAGGTGAACAAAACCTTCAATCACTCTAGTCACTGAAATCTTAGTTCCCTTCTTTTGCTTGATTCTTGCTCTTCCCTCACCTCAGCAGCAGCAAGAACAGAAGCAGGCTCAGGAACCACCTGGATAAAGGGGGTGGGTCTATGTCAAAACACAAGTTTATCTTATGTTACCTATGGAAAAAATCTACTGCAAGGAGCTGGGCAAATGGAAAAGGCCTCTGTTGTATTTTGTGTGTGGGATTAAGAAGGGCAAAATCGCTTGCATGTAATTATCTGGAATAAAAATGCTTTAGATGTTGACTTTATAGTAAAGATTCAAACATGGCTCTATTCCAGAGACAAGCTTTTCAAAAAGCTGTTTGAGAGACTCATCATTACTACACAAAGTTGTACATGACTGTCTGGAGATGGTTAATTTTTAAATGAGTCAGGTTTTAGATAACTTGTCCTGCTTGTTGTAACAAAGCATTTAAATGTATCCTGTGGGACAGAAGCACAAAAGCTTGTTTGGTCCCTTCTTTTTATTTGTGCAGCAGAATGAGTTGAATGGAATGCTGTCATGTAAGTGTTCTTACAGTGATGAATCTACCTGAAGGTCACAGCTTGGTGCTTTTGTCACTGTGGTGGTGACCTGTACTGACAGTAACTCGGATCACAGCCTGACTGGTTACTGGACAGGGCTGTAATGAATCAAAGTATGAGTTAGAAAGTATACTATGCCGAGTTTTTTCTTGTTCCAGTGTGTGCAGCCAGCTTTTTGTCTTTTTTTACAGTGCCATTGAGTCTTGCAGCAGCATTGCATAGCCAGCACTGAACAGAAAAGGACTCTGGCCACTTTGCTCTGAGGGCATAGTTGCTGCAAGGCTGGGACATACGTGTCTGTACTGCTGCAGAGTTGAGTCCAGGACTAGAGATGTCTTAGGAGGTTCTTTGGTCCAACTTCTTAAGTAGATTGTGCACTCAAATCCTTCCTGGTCATCCAGCATAGCACAAGGGTGTCTACTGCGTGTCAATTCAACAAGTTGAATATGAAATGTAATGTAAGAGGATGTGAATGCTCTTAGATACTGGCAGGGGCTTCTTTGTTCTGTGTGTGTGACTTAAAAGTGTGTAAGGTGGGGTTTCAAGGGACTGGCTCTTGGTACTTCAAAGGCAATCCAGAAAAAGTTTGTGAAGTACAGAAATTTTGGCATAGAAGATTTAGTGACTTTAGACATAAAGATGTCCTGATGGTGTTCTTGCAGGCCATGTTGACTGTTAGGGGGGACTTTACAAAGTTGTGCAGTTGGTGGTGGCATAACTAAAGGTGAGCAGCAGTGAATGTGCATGAGATCTGAACAGGAGTGATGTGGTTAAATAGGCTTGCTGTGATCCAGAGACAACTTGAGTTGTATCTGGACTTGCTGGCTCCTGGTAACCCTTTACAAATAAACTCTTGGGCAAGAGAGATAAAAGCAACTAGATGAAGTTCCAGCCTTCCTTTTGTGAGTGCTGCTAGCAATGGAATAAGTGTGCTTTAACCACAGAAGGTCAGCGAGGCCTTTGGGCTCCAGACAGACATTATGATTTTATTGTTAGCCTGTATACCAAGATTAGCACCAAATGACTCACAGAACAAGCCAGGTGGTCTTTAATCTTCTGTATCTGGGTTGGTATGAAGACATTTTCATTACCATGACAGATGTTGTGGCTGAAAACTTTGACAAAATCAGGTCTTCAATGACAAGTGTTTTCTGTGGGAACTCTCAACTTTATTAAACACAAAACATTGAAAGATTGTTGGGTAGGTTTTTTTTTTGTGTGTGTTTGTTTGATTGTTTTTCTTTGTTTGTTGTTTTGTTGTGGGGTTTTTTTCTTCTTTTTTTTTCCCAAAAAATGTGAAAACCCATGGAGTTCTTAAAATTTTTGGTGGAAGAGGAACCTCTGTGGTGAATCCAGAGGTGGTGCTGAACTTCCTGACTGAGAGGGCAGTGGATATCACAGCTGAAGCTACAAGTTATGAGATTTCCTTCCGGAGTGCAGGTTCCTTTCTGATTGCTGGGATGTTTTCACTTGTGTACCCTCAGATTGCAAGCTCTTAGTGATAGCTCCAGCATGATGTAATGTTCATAGTATTAAAAATTAGGTGACTCTTCATAATAAATGAAGTTTATGCTAAATAAAGTTTATGCTAAATAAAGTTTATGCTTTAACAACTGAGATATTCCCTTTTGTATTAACTGTTCCTGTGATTGTGGCTGACCTTTATGCTGCAAGACCACAGGGCACAGCAGTTTGCACCATGCAGGAGTGAGCTTGGATCCAGACTAGACTATCTTTATTTTGTCTCCATTTCAAGCTTCCTGTCAACAGCACAATTGACAAAGTCAAAGGAATAAATCAGAACCATCCTGAAAATATCAGTTAATATGTCATGTTGAAACTATTCTGGCATTTTCCTTATGTTGAAATGAAGCTAATCCCATCTTTTTAAAATGAGAAACACCTTTGTAAATACTGGGTGTCTTTTGCTTATCAGATACTGTGATGGGAGTTGTATTTTAAAAGCTGAGATCTTGTGTTGGTAATGAAAATACAATTGGAGTTAATAATTTCTGGCAAGGTAACTTGTCCTCCTTGTAACTGTACATACTTCCCCTTTTGCTTATTATCTGGGCACAGCAACTTTATGGCTCTTCATTGTAATAGCTCAAGAGGTTTGCAAAGGACTTTGATTTGCACATTTTTTGTGGGAGTGAACAGAGAAACCCAGACTGACTCCTGAATTTCCAAGAGGACCCTGAAACGCTTTTTGAAAGTGTGCTGAGGGCGAAGTCAGCTGTACAGGAAGGCTGAGAACTGTGTGCTTGATTCCTCTTGCAGGAGTTGGTGCCATTTGGAGCTGTGGTGCCAGATGTATACAAAAAGCACGTGAAGATGCTGAACAGAAGAACACAAGCAAGAGGGAGGCCAGGACAGCGTAGCAGGGGGGCATCACTGGGCATGTGGGTGTCTTAGCAACCATTATGATTCTGACTGATATTTGTATCACTTCAGTTATGACAGAGGATTGAAGGAATGGTGATCACGTTTGTAGACATATACAGGTGCTTTTTAGTGGATAAACAGGAAGGTAAGTAATGTGGTGGGCAGGGGTGCTCAGGCACTGGTGGCTGTAGTTCCAGAGATATACATACCTAGGGACCAAGGTGAGGGATGTAACTCCCCTCCTTTAGGTATTGCCCAGCTTTGCTCCATGCAAAATGCCACAAATCATATCTTCCTTCTGGTTACTCTGCTTTTTCTATAGGTACTGTCTCTGCTCTGCTTTAAAAGGTCTGTATTGGAAATTTAAAGTCTGTTGTGTATAACAGGACATCCCCTTCTTTGCACTCATATCCTAGATGCAAAACAAAATGAGTGGACCTGGTTTTGTCCACAAGCACTGCCACAAAGCTGGCATCAAATAAAAATGAGGGGGTTTGCTCCCAGATTACCGAGTATTCACCAGTTTCCTAGAGAATCTTAGATTCTCAGTGAGCCCCTTTGGAGAGATGAGAGACTGTGAGTGCCAGTCTGCCTCCGTGTCACTCTGTAATAGGATGTGACTGGGATGGTGCAAAGCAAATGCTGGTTCTTTGTGACACGCCCCGAGTGATGATGCAGGTGAACTGAGCCTGTGCTTGGCTCAGTCCACTCATGTGTGCTGTTCTGTAAACCAGGGGCAGCTGCACTGATTCATATATAAAATGTTCTTGTTTTCTGTGAATCCACTTGAAATTTCAGGCCTTTCCAAGTGAGGCTGTAACATCAAGTGGAGGCATGTGGAGCTGGGCTTTGGGAGAGCTGCGGGTTGTTGACAGTTCCCTGGTTATTAATGGCCACAGCAAGGGCTCTCAGATTCTGAGAATAGACCCTGTGTTTGCTTTGGGGGAGACAGCTGACAATGGTGTTTGATACAGCAATATGTCTCTGCCTGGCTTTTGATTGACAGTAACACAAACTTGTTCTCCTCCCAGCCATGGCTTAAACCCAGTGACATTTACAGCAGAGTTAACTTCTCTGGTCTAAGTTTAGGCGGTGATTTTGTCTTTGTCTGCATGTGTGTGCTTAATAAGGTACAAAAAATGAAAGTGTAACGGGAATTTCAAACCATGGCTGAATGTGAAAGAGGGAGGTGTTAAACCTTCATGGATTTTCATGGACTAGTTGTCGTAGGTTCTCATTTAAGATACTGGAGTGTTGAAAGATTATTACCTATTTTGGGACTTTAGGTTTGCTCTCCTGAAGTGTGTGGTAAATAACTCTGAGGCTGTCAGTATGACTGTGTGGTTTTGGGTTTTCTGGGTAAGCTGAACTTAGAGTTGGCTGGTAGCTGTGGCGCCCCACCTGTGCACAGCTAATGATGTGTTTTGTGGGTGTGTGTCCATAAGCCATCTGGAAATAGCATGTGGTCTTAGCTGACTGCTGAGATTTCATTTCTTGCCTTGCATCCCTGTTACTCTTTCAGAAGAGTCTCCTGTTAATGAACCTTGTTGCCAGATAAAAATTCTCCTGCCTCCCACAGCAGGCTAGACCAAAAGAACAGAGGTGGCCTTGAAGGATGAGGACTATCAGGGGAAGCCTGGTCTGTTTGAATCTTCAAGCAAGTGGTAGCACAGGGAGAGAGGAGCAGATCCTTGGCCAGTGATGGCTGAGCCAGAAATGTCCTGAGCTAATGCATAGTTTGACACCATTAAATGATGCTTGGGTGAGAGCACCTGTTGGTCACTATTGCATAGAAGGCTGTTTCTTAGTCTTCCTTCCTTACCTTTGGTAAGCTTTCATTCTTTCAGGAACATGACTTTCTTCTGTTGCTGTCTTCTCCAAGGCCTGGTCTGGCAGCAGATGTTTAACCCAAATAGAAATATCTGTGTCTTCAACTAGGCCCTGATGCTCCATAACCTCCACTAGATGTGTGAAGGATTTGCACCAATGTTCCCCTGACATTGCGGTGAAAAATGTATTATAAAAGCTGGTGGAACTCCTTAACCCTTTGTGAACATCATGAACAACTTACTGGCCTTGTGTTTCTGGAGAGTTGACCTGTCACTTCAGACAGTGCTGACAGTTACTTGGGCGGAAGGGTGTGGTTTGGAGGGGTGTCCAGAGAAGCCATATGCATAAACCACGTGAACTGAGAACACCAGCATTTAGAGAAGTAATTTTGTCCGTTCTTTATAAGACAGGAAAGCTCCTGGGTTTGGCTCCTTTTTGTCTAAAATGAAGATGCAAATGTACAATCAGGGTAGAGGGACTGGGTTGCATCAACCCCCTCAGAACTGTCATGTTAGCAGTCCACACGTCTTTGTATCTACCTTACCTCACTTCTGTGCTCATGGTCAGAAACAATTGGATGCTTATGACAGGTGGGAAAAATTTATTGGAAAGGATTTCTTATAATTCCTTTTCCCCTCTGTTTCCACTTCTTTCAGTCCTTGTTCTACAAGTTTGGAAAACTACACATAAGCAGTGCTAGCAGTGTTATCCATTGTCACTTGATATTTGTGGAGTGAGCTGCATCTTTTGTCTGTAGGAGACTTGAGGATTTTCAGTTATGTATGCTTTGCAGCCCTTCTGCCCTTTGCTAAGCTGGACACATGGTCCAGTTTCATTCTTGTTAGTGTGATACTGCATTAGTACTGCAGCACTTCTGAAGAGTAAAGCTCCAGGGTCAGGATCCCACTATAAACAAATCTGGAACAAGAAAGGCCTTCTGCCTTGAGGTTGCATACGATGAATGATGATACTAAGCAGACCAAGGTTTTGCAGCTGTGCTGATGCTGTAATCAGTAATCCTGGTTGCCTGGATTTGGGATTTTCTGGCGCATGGAGTACCAGGGTGAGAGAGAAGAGTTGGTCCATCAACACTCCTGTGATTGAAAGGTACTGAGTTTTGCTGGTTGATGAATCTTGTTATTTCAGTAGCTATGTATGGGATAGTACCAAAATCCCTAGGCATTCTATGTGTAATCAATAAAGATATGAGTGAAAAATACCTACATCTATAGATACAGATATCTACGATATCTGTCTGTCTCTAAAGATATCTACAATTGGTACTGCCTTTCTTGGACAAAAAAAAAAAAAAAGGAAATACTTTTTCTTTCCACCACAGTTCATCAAATAAAGAGATGCTTTGAGCCATTTCTAGCTATGTAATGCTCTCCTTGAAGTACTTTGCAGCAGCTTTAATTTGTTGTTGCTATGTTGTTTCATGGACCTGTTTTAATATTGATGAATGTATGGTGCACAACAGGAATAAAAACAATCTGAGGATCTTTTAACAGACCCCCCCTCCAACTGATTTATAGTGACCAAATTTCCTCAGTGTGCCTTTTACTTCTCCTTAGGGAGTGACAGCTATGGTCCACTTGTTCATAATATATTCAGCATCTGTCGACACCCTTCCAGCATGAAGCTGAGCAGAGCCATCTTGTCCAGGGCTGGTAATTGAGCTCTGAGATTGCTGTCAAAAATAAAAGCTGCTGAGCTTGAACCAGATCTGGATATCTGAGAACTGGAAACTGTGAAGGACAGAAGTGACTGAGTTGATAACTCAGAGCACAGCATGCTTTGCCATGTACCATGTTTAAGGATTTAGCAAACAATTGCTGCTGCTTTAGCATAGGAAGGAGCCTTCTCTCTTTAAAAAACAGCAAAACAAAAAAAGCAGAAGCACCCTGAGGTGCCTCTCTCACTCTAGCTTCATTTGCCAAACTCACAAGATGCAGACACTCAGCAGTCCCTGCTGTCTGGTGCGGGTGTGACAGAACCTCAGCACAGCACCCTTGCTGCCCTGTGCAAATGTCAGCTGAGCTGGGATCTCTCAGCAGCTCTTGGTATCTTCTTCCGTGAAAGAAAGACACTTGAGAAGTCTGCACAGCTCTGTGTTGAGGACATAATTGTGATCCTTTGGGAAGAGGGGGCAGCTGAACTCATGTCGTTGCCTGCTCTGGGAACATACGTGACTGGTAGCATGGGGACAGCATCTCCTTCCACACTGCTGGAAAATCCATACCTGATGTAGGCAATGAAATGTGGAAGGGCCCTCTTCTCCCCAAATAGTGCAATCAAGAAATGTCATTTGTATTGTACCTGATACAGGTGTGGTGAATGTCCTTCACCTTGATTTGTGTGTTTGGGAGAAAACAGTGAAGCATTCTGGGTGCAGATGTGTTCACAGGAGCTGTTGCTGGAAGGAGGGAGCTTGTGCTTGGCAACCTTTTCTTAGATGGAAGAACATCTGGAGACTGGTCATATGACTTTAAAAACTTGCTAATTTGTTCAGAAATGTCTTTTCACTATTGACCACTGAGACAGTGTTACTTTAGGGTCTTGAATAAAAAAAATAAGGCTCCTACACTGTCAGTTTTAAAAATCCTTGCAAGCAAATTTTAAGCTTTTCCTAGGATAGCTAATAACAAATGCAGGACATGCTACTGTTAAGGGAGCAATTATATTTGTGGCTTTTTCCTTTTCTTTTTTAAAAAAATTACTTTGATTAACACTTTAGATGGAATAATGAGCTTGGGGTGGAGCTTTTAAATATATCTCAGTGACTGGGGAGCTTTTGAGTTTGTGGTTTTGGTTTTAGGTTTGTACTTTTTTTTTGTTTGTTTTGTTGTTGGTTTTTTTCTTTAGAACTGGAGCCATTCAAGAGAAATATGAACAATTTTTTTCCCACTGAAAGTGCTTGTCTGAAGTAAAAGCGGGGGAGTGCATATAGAGCTTGCCCATTTCTTCAAAGAGTTAGTTATTTATAGGCTTTTTGCCAAAGCTGATGCTGCAAAAAATTGACTGAGCCCCTGAGCTTTGTGTACACTTGAATGCCATCTTTATCTTTTTCCTTAATGAGTCTGTATGAGACTAGAATCAGCACAGATTAGCTGTACAGAATTTACTGTGCCTCTTGGTTTAGAGTTCTGACCTGAACAAGTCCCACTGCTGTGTTCTGGGAAGCCAAGGATTGACCCATCCCACGTAGATACTGTAGCCCAGTTCTGTGGGAATTAGCAGTGAGCCTTGCAATAATGTAAAGGACCATGAACAGTTTTTTCAAGTGTTGCACAGTTAGAGACAGTGTTAGCAGATAGTGAAGGCTTCCCAGAGTGGGAGTGGTATTGAGGCAGGGAAATGTCAAAGCCCATTTTAGCTAAGTGATTTGATCACAGCATGGAGGTTGAAAGTGATTGGTACCTGCTTCAGGAAAAACTGAGTATTGTCAGTAGGATGGGGATGGCCTGGGGAGAAACTGTTGTAGGTCCTACTCCAAAAACAAAGATGCTTTTAATGTGGGTCCTCAGGGACATTGGTCTTGCTGAGACAGAGAGTGGGGTCAGCAGGTTCTGAGAGCAGTAGAAAGAGGAGAAGAGGTAACCAGGGAAATGAAAATCATCCTGGACTTTTTCCTAGGGCAGAAAATTTACTGGGCTTCTGGGCCCATGTCCAAGAGGGCTTTTTATCTTGGGCACAGGGTTCTGCCTATGGATATAGCAATTTTGACCAGCCAGGCTGGTCAGGAGTTCTCCAACAATAGCATGGAGGACAGCGTCTTGGGCTCCAGGTGCAGGAACAGCCCGAGATCCACTAAACCCATGGAGGTAGTTGTGGGAGGAATGTCCAAAAACTGGGGTTAGACCTGGTTCTTCTCATTGTGGTCACCTATGATCTTTGCACACTCAGTGTCCTGGGTATTTTAAGATGCTGACTTCAGCCTGGTGAAACTTGTTGCCATGAACTTTCTCTTGAGACTATTATGGGGAAGCAGGTTTTCCAGGAAATAATTCTGAGTGAGAAAACTGGAACTTGAGTTTTTCCTATATTGACTGCAGAGTGAGAGAGGAGGATGAAGCATGAAAGACCACACTGAGTCATGTTAAACTTGAGAGGTGTGTCCTGAAGGTGCAGGTCATGGTGAGGCTGCTGTATAACAGATGTCAGAGGCAAATGCTTGAGATGAGCCTTCAAGGCAATGCAGCATGAACTGGCTCCTACAGAATTTTTTTAATATAGTGCTATTTAGGGAAGATGATGGTTCTTTGACACATACATGCAGTTTCTTTGGCTGTGCATGTTGTTCGTATCTAGTCACACTTGGGTTTATGTTACACTTCATGTTGTATGGAAGAAGGAATGAGATCTTTTTGAGTAGGATATTTGTTTGGAGATGAAGTGATTGACCTTCATTGAAGTTGTCATCTTCTGGATTTGGGAAAGAATAGCTTTGGAAGGGCCTTACAAGGTCTGATCCCTTTGTAGAGTGAGATCAATCTGGCTTAAATCACAATTGAGATGCTTGTCTTAAAGTCTTTCATTAGCAAAGGACTTTCATGCAATCTAGCCTAATGATTTAAATTCCTCACTGGTAACATATTTTTAGGGGATGTGTACAGAAAAGTGTCTTTTTAGTAATTTGTGTTTTAGAATATAGCTCGAAGCATGCAAATTCTCACATAGTTAAACTATAGGGACACCTCTGAAAATCAGCGTGCCTTGAGCTGAGCACTGAAAACTGGTCATCTCATTTCTCTGTTCCTCTTTCCCATTTGCCAGCTGGAAATGCTAGAGATAAATTTGGTGCCTCTGACATGCTGAGCAAACACTCCTTACAGCTGGATGGATGTGACATTAGACATGGCTTTTCCAGGTCATTCAGGAAGTCACTAACAAAATGCAGTATTGGACCCTCATTTCCCATCAGTTAGCTCTGTAGCAGAGGCAATGTCCTGTCTGTGGGATCTATTGAACCTTGTTAGCAAGTAAGAAGCAAACAAGTACTGCTCTGTCTGTGCCAAGTTTGACATTGCCCTTTCCCATCTTCCGGTGGTCCAAGGGCCTTGGTGATTGCTCAGCTATGGGAATAATTTCCTCAATTTAAAATTAAACATTAATATGTTTGGAGTTTCTTCCTCTCCACCCCCATCTTCCTTTGTCCAGTTGTTTGAAAGAAAGACTTGATTGTGTCAGGCTTGCATGAGGAAAGCCAGCTGTCCCCAAAACCAGCCTGGAGTCAGGCATGGAGGGCAGGAGGACATGCCCTTCTCCTGGAGAGGGCTGGAGGGGGAGTAGATTCCCACTGCTGCTCATGCTTTTCTCCCCAAATGTGAATGCAATAACCAAAGTATTCCATGAGCACAAATCTACTTAAGTGAACAAGTTACATTGCATCTGGGCATAGAAGAAAATGAGGCTTAAAAAAGCTTATGAAACTTCCTTTGTTTGTACCTTATTCAGTTACATGGCTTTGTGCTTTCCATCTGACTTGGACACTATTTTCTTCCTCTTCTGAGTAGAATGTCTTCCATGGAATAACAGGCAGCAGCCTGAGATCAAAGGTTTGTTTGTTCTGTTGCTAGTTGACCCATTGATATATGCCAATTTATTGCAATTCAAAATTAGTCACAGTAGTTACTGGCTGAGTGCCCATTTGGTACTTGGACACTATGCACTGGAGTTGGCAGACACAGCAACAGTCAGAGGTGTTGTTGATAAGGGGTGGAGAGGTCAGGAGATGGAGTGATTTGGGGGCAGTGGGCCTATGTCAGTATCATGTAAGTGCAGCCCCTCTCTGATACTGTGGGGGGAGTAAGATGTGGACTTGTAGGGCAGAAGTTCCCTGGCTGTGGGCTTAATGACTTCCCCTTCATCAGGGCTGGACCACTCTAAATCCAGATGTTTCAGAGCCAGATTTAGCTTTGTTTGAGATCTACAAAATGAATTTACTTTATAGCCTTCCTGCTCGTCACTTGTATTCCCTAAACTGGTATTTGGCCTGGGTGACCCATATGCCATGGAAGGTAGACTTTTACTTGGTTATTGGCTCACATAATGAGTCTACATGGGGTTTGTGGAGAATATTTGGGGTTTCAGGGCTTTTGTTGTGTTGTGGCATTGATATTTCAAAGGGAGTGAGGGAAGGTGCTGACTGAGAACTGTGGCTGCATTAAGCAGCTGGCATATATTTCTTTGTTAGAAAGCATAAATGTGGTTGCAGTTGCCTTTATGAACAAGGCAGAACTGCATTTCAGTTGGTCTGATACTTCTTGATGCTGACAGCTGCTGCACTGCCAGCAAGTATCTGTCCTCACTGGGGATTGCTGCTCTGTATCAGAATTTGGTGGTCACAGGGCTGATGTCCAGATCTCCATTCCCTTCCTGCCCAGTGCTTGAAGCAGAGCACTGGAGACCCTGTGCTAATCAGCACTGGGGGCTTGCCCTTCAGGAATGTTTCCACCTGTACAAACCTGGGAAAAAAAAAAAAAAAAGGGTAAACTGCAGCCATAAGATGATTTCTTTGGAGTTTTACAAAGTTGTGGTATTTAGGTAATGATCAGACATTGTGTGAATCTAATGGTCTTTGGGGAGAACCTGCAACTTGGATAGCTCAAAGCAAATTTTCAAATTTGCTAGGAACAGCTGCTGTTTTTAAAGGCTATTTTATGCCTTGACTTCTCTGACCATTGCTAGCAAATGCCACATCTCTGGTATGAGGGTTTTCATATTTCCCTTTTACTTCTTCTGTGTTACTTCTTGAAGTGTAGCAATTCCAAGTTTACTGCAGATGGTTCTGCCCACAACAGATTACAAACACATCTGTGATATGAAAGGAATGTGATTATTTACTGATCTGTTAATAGCATCTTGCCTTCTAGGTTCTTAAAGTGCTTTTGAGATTTCAGTTGAACTCTGAGTCTCCTTGTTTTGTTTGTTGCTTTTATTCAAATGCAGGAAAAACTGAGGCACCATGGGTGGAATTTGGCTCTCTTTGGAGATGCTACAGTAGCTGGTCTGTGACTGTTGGTCTTAGTGTATGCAGAGCATTTGCTGGTGTAGCTATAATTATTAGAAGAGACCTGGTTTCTGAGAAACACTGGGAAAGATACCTGGTGCCTGAGGCCAAAAACACTGGCTGGGATGACAGCCCCATCCTGTCGTAGTAAATCAAGACTGCAAATCAATAAATCATAGTAAACCAAATTACTACTGCCATAGTAAATCAAGACTGAAACCCACAGCAACACTAGAGCCTCCTCTGAAATCCCTTTCACAAGGTGTTCTGTGGGATTCATACAAAGTATTCCCTCCTTCACCTTATCTTGCACCATCTCGAAATGGTCCCTATCCTTATGCAGGGCCAGGACTCCTGAGGTCAAGGGCAGACCAAGGAGCCTAGCCATGGTTGCTGCTTCATCTTTTAAATGCCAGATCCATGCCCGCTTCTGGTGTGGTTTGCCGCCAGACAGCAGCTGACGCATCACACCATCTCTGATCCGCCCTGAGATCTGGGAGCTGCGGTGGAGTCCTGTCTCCTACCCTGGTAAATCTGCTCCATTAATAGCTATCAAAGAGCCTGAAGTTTCCATCCGAACTTTATCTGGCTTTGCAGTGAGCTGGAGGATTAAAAGCTGTCGCAGGGGAAGGGAGGGAGCAGCCGTGGCTCACCCGGAATAGGCTGACCTATGACGGCAGTACCAGCCCGGGGAGGGGAGTTGTCCTGTGAGCTCACGGGTTATTAGCAGTGAGCACAGACATATCTGCAGTCAGCAGCACACCCAGGGCCAGCTGCTCCATCCTCCCTGGTTCAGGGAGTCCAGAGGGATTTGTTAGTACGACTTGCCAGCACAGCTCTTTGATGGTGGAGCTGGGAGTAGGCTTGAGGGCCAGCATTGAGGAACTGTTCTCTGTGCCGCTCAGATGACTTGGGGTTTGACCTCTGGGCTGTTCATGTGGAGCAGATCTGTTATGAGGGAGAGCATTATGAGGAGATAAGCACTGTCCTGCTGCAGCCCAGGGCTGTTGTCTCTCTGCTGCATCATAGCAGGTAAAAAAAGGGATCATTGTATGGTGGGGCTTGCCCATAGGGTCAGCAGGCATGGGGCACAAGCCTTCATCTACCACATGGGGAGTAGTGTAGGAAGCAAGAACAGGTTTTTTTTTTGTCTAGCCAGGGATTCACGTCTCTCTTGTACCTGATTTTGTTTTCCTTGCTTAATTTCTCTGAAGGCATCCCCAAGTCATCTGTTCCACCCATCCCTTGTCACCACTGTGGAATCACGCAGGGCTTTTTCTTACTTCCTCCCTCCTCATTCAGAGCTGCTCCTCACCTGAGCTTTCCTGTTACAGCAGGAGCTTCTTCCTTAGAGATAGGCTGGGAGTTAGAGCCCTTTGCAGTGCCCAGTGTTTTACAGGGATTGTGCAGAGCACTTCAGCATAGTGGAACAAGATTTTCCCAGCTGGCCAGATGATCCCAGACTAAGTGTGCATGTTTCCCAAGGGGCAGTAGAACTGGAAATCAACTCCTTGGATATGATGAAAGCAGGCATGTGGCTCTATAATGAATAGTCTGTGAGTGCTGCTCAGTGTTTTACACCAGGAAGCACTGAGGCTCTTCTAAATCTTTGACCCTGGTGACATACTCCAGATTCCTCCCAGTCAAATGCTCTCCTTCCCTCCCCTCCAGGCCTGAAAGCATCACATCTTTTGAATAGCCAGACAGATGCATTGCCCTGTAAAAATCTCCTTTGTATCTCCAGTAATTCTCTTGATCTGCACATTGAGTGAGAATGTAATTCTTCTTTGGAATTTACAGCTTGCATACTTTATTGTTATCAGTGATGGGTGCTATTGGTGTGCCTTCTCTTTGGACCCCTAGGAAGTCACCCAGCAGGTAGGAAACCCCTGCTCCATAGATCTGACAGCCTAGGGGAGTGCAGCTGAACAATATCTGGAGGAGATACCACTTGATGAGAAAGATGAGGCCATACTGAATGCTTGTCTCCTGCTGGCATGGTGGAGGAGCATGTAACCTCAGCAGCAGTGTTGCTATGGGATGTGCTCCCCTTTGCTAGAGTGCATGGGCACAGGAGACACCAGTGTCTGGTGTACAGGGCTCTGCCAGTACAAACAACATTGCCTCTTCTCTCTCCAACAAGCTCTTATGTACCAAGGGTTTGTGAGGAAGAAGGGAATATTCATGCTGTCTATGTCCTGCTGTGTAGACAGATTTACCAAGCACATTAGGCATTTGTGGCTGCAGTGTTTGTTGCTGGTATTTGAGCTGTAGAAAGTTGTACTTAAAATTGTGGTGGTTTTTGATTCAGCTCTTGGATATAAAGAGGACACTCTTTGTGTGTCCTTTCCCCTCCTTTTGCTGACACTGGAATACCTCAGCAATTTCTGGAGGTGAAGAGAAGCTGTTGAACAGAGGGAGAATGAAAAACAGTGATTCCCTCCTAGACATTCTACACTCAGTTATTTGTGGTCATGGGTGAGATGGGAATATCCATTCATGTATGGGGGAGAGAGAAACTGAGATTAGCCAAATAGGCATAACAGGTGTTCTCCACCTCAACAGTATAAAATATAAAAAACAGTAAAAAAACACGAGAGTGGGCCAGTAGGTGCATGGCCAGTTGGACTAAATTATTGTTGTAGGTCACTTCAAACTGAAGTGCCCTTTCCAGAGAGGACTGCCTTGCTTGTTGAGGTGCTCCCTCAGCTCCCTTTCTAGCTCACCTCTGGCTCACCAAAACATCTTGTGGCTGAGGGCTGGGTGGGCTTTTCTCTGATTTCACTGTCCCTGTGAGACAGATGATATAGTCGGCCTTAACCAATTACAGAGTATATCCCATTCTCCCTGCAGCTGGAGTTGCTTGGGGCATGGCAAATAGCTGCTGCCCTCCTCCACAGGTTTGCCCAGACTTCTTGTGATGAATGTACCTGCCAGCCCAGAACATGAAATGCTGTGTTGTTCTGAGCCTGGGAGCAATCCACTTAGCTGCAGGGAGAGTGAACTAAGAGAGAAGGGTGATAAGAGAAGTAGTTTGATAAGGATTTTTTTACAGGCTGTGGGGAGCTGTGCTGTGCAGGGAGGTGGCTGCTGACACTCTCAAAAGTGACACTTGGACTGAGTGTCACACAGATTAATGGTGTAATGTTCCCAGTGGCTCTCAGCAGCCAGCTCTTGCCAAGCATGTGCATAGTGAGGAAAGATGGAAAGAAGGTGGGACTTTCACTGCTCCAGCCACTCCCCGCTCCTTGAAATCTCTGCACAGCTCTCTGTGTTTGAGGACCATCCAGCTGTTCTGTTTGCAGAACCCCACCCTGTCTGGACTAGACACTAGTGTTAAATCAGGAAAAGTGTAACTGCACAACATAAGGCATTTTAGGGATGTGGTTTGTGTCTTGCTGGTTCAGGAGATAACTGGATTGCTGTTGCCTTGTCTGCAAAAAACATTAGATCAGTGAAAGAGAAGCCTCAGTCATGCTCTTCAGTACAGCAGAATGTAAGAGGTTCAAGTTCTTCCTGACTCATCTGTAAATCTATTTTCAAACTATGATTGTGTGGAAAAATATTCTGAAAATCTTGAGCACAAGAATAAAGGTGACTTTTTAACTTTGGCCTCAGGACCAAAAATGTGCAACTGTTTCTTTCTCTGATGTATCTGTGTTTGAAGTCTCCTTTTTTCTCTCTCTCTCCAGGTCCTTCAGAAGCTTGGTAAAGCAGATGAAACAAAAGATGAGCAGTTTGAACAGTGTGTGCAAAACTTCAACAAACAGCTGGTAAGATAATTGTCAATATGTAATTGCACCCTGGGTTTAGTATTAGCCTCCAGTCATCTGCTGCAATGTATTTAAAAGCCATTAAATTAAACAATGGCACAGGCCTATTGAAGTGACCCATAACTCATAACTTCTGACTTACAAGAAATGACATTGTGACTTCCAGGGCCCCTTTCACGGAATCAATGAGACAATCATAGAGCGTGCTGAGTTGGAAGAGACCCATCAGGACTGTCAAGTCCAACTCCTGACCCTGTGCAGGACACCCCAAGAGTCACACCATGTGCCCAAGAGCATTGCCCAAACACTGCTCAAGCTCTGTCAGGCTTGGTGCTGTGAACACTTCCCTGGGGAGCCTGTCCCAGTGCCCAAACTCTCTTAGGGTGAAAACCCTTTTCTTCATACCCAACCTAAATCTCCCCTGCCTCAGCTTTATCCTGTTTCCTCAGTCCTGTCACTAGTCACAAGAGTGAGGAGATCAGTAAAAATAATACTTGTTCTAGACCCAATTTTAGAAAAAGAAATAGCTCAAGCAGAACACTTTCTGCAGTTAGCAGCTGCTTTGTAATGTAATTTTTGCTGCTCTGCTGGAAGTGGAGATATAAGAGCAACATTGTGTCCCTGAACGAGGGATAGGTTGGGAAACAGATTAGAAATAAAAAAATAAAATGGAACAAGGCAGTTTCAGTTTCCTAAGCACAGTGTAGGGCAGAAGAGACAAAGAAAGCAAATGATGAAAAGGGAACATCCTTCCATGGCTAAGACCTAAACCTGACTTCCTCCCCATACTTGCACAATCACTGTGTCAGGCCTGAGTCATTATTCTTCTGCATGTCTGCCTCATCCCCAATATTTTAGTGCACAGAAATATTTTAACAGTGTAGCAATTTTCTCCCACCCTCCTACTTCCACAGCAGTAGCTTTCCATCTTCCACTGGGCGTGTTTTGTTTTACTTTTTATCTAGAGCCTTCAGCCTCCCAGAAGGGAAAACACCAGTTACCTTGTGGATTTTGCTGGTGCTTGTTGTTAGGGGAAGCATTGCTTCTGTTTTGTGGCAGGAAATGTGTGCCACAGCATAGCTCAGGTGGTACTGAAGAAATCTGTTACCCTTTTGTGGCCTGACACGTTTAGGACCTTTTTCTAGATCTGTTAGTGGCAGCTGCATCGTGTCTGTTGAGACCCAGCAGATGTGGTTATGTGTCACAAAACCAGCTGAGTAGGGATTTGCCACAGCTGAATGTAATGAAAATCCTTCAGTCTGGCTTTGACTTATGTGTAACCAGAGCTGATTGCAGATTCCTGGACACCAGTGCTTGTTTTCTTGGCAGCAATAGTAGCTGTTGCTCCAGAAGTTCATGCAGCAAGTCTGTAGCATGTCCAGCAATGATATTCTCTTGTACACAGCAGAATACATTTTAACTGCTTTCTGAAAACATGACATTACCAGATGTGACTTTTTGGGTATAATTCTTAAGCAATTAAGAAATAACCTTTATGAATGAGAAATACAAAAAAACTCAAATCCAGATTTCTAGATGTGACTCTCTGGGATGGCTTTTTCAATTTCCAAAGCCATGAGTTCCAGTGATGCAGTGAGGAGCCTGTTAAAGAAGCACTGCATCTTGTATCCCTTACATCTGAATTTTTTCTCCTGTTTTGTGGAGCAGACAATGAACTAAATTCCCCAAAGAATTAATCAAAGAAGCTGGAGGCTGCTCTGCATTTGCTGTTTGGGGTCTGCTGATTTTGCTTAGGCCTTTGGTTTCCCTATGACTAAAATAAATGTAGACAATACCTGTTTCACAGGGAAAACCATGAGTGTGAGTTAGCTGGGTTCTTAGGATATCCAGAGATGAGGGGTAGGGGAATTAAAAAATCGGCTATATATACATATATACACACTTCTTTATAATTTTATATATATAAGGTGTGTGTAGTATAGTTATCTTTGATATTTCTGTGGCCTTTCATTACAAAGTCTGCTCCAGTGGGGAATGGAAGTCTGGAGGAAAGCTGACCTTTTGCTGCAGGCTGGTGACAACCCAGCACTGCTCTCTTGTGGAACTGTCTAGGGTGTGAGCAGGCAGTGACCTTGATCACTGGATGATTAGAGGCTCCTCTAACTCTAATGACTGTGTTGGACCACTTTGACATGTTTCTGTGTGTGGTCTGTTGAGGAATGGAGTGCAGGTCTAAAAATCAATCATTTTCAACCAAGGTATTTGTGGTTCTCTCAAATAATGGTTGAGTGTACATAAGGGAGGGCATTGCACTTCCTAACTCTCTGTCCATCAGGTTCATATAAGAGCATCACTCTGAGGTCCCTAAATGGTATGAACTTTTTGACTCAGACAGATTTGCTTTGTGGCAAAAGAGCTGGACACAGCCATGCAGGTGCAGGGCTTGCCTGTGTCTCCTGGAGGCTTGACAAGCAGCAGAACTGCCCCTCATTACTCCCTCATGGAGATTCTTTGGCTATTAACCTTCCCAGATGGCCATTTGAAGGTTCCCTCCCCATTCCCTTTCCCAGTGTCACTTGTATTCAGTCACTGGCATAAGGATCTGTCCCACATACTGTCCTTGCTAACCTGGGAGCAAGAGTCCTCTTGTAAAGGTGCAACTCAGCTACTGCCTGAGGTATGCCAGGCTTTGGCTTCTCTTGCCCTGTGCTGAAGTACTCGCTGAAGGGACAGTGTGAGGCTGGTAGCAGCTCTTACACCTGGCACCGTGTGTGTTTCTGCCTCACAGAGCAGCTGGGTTTTGATAACCTTCATGAGGTGCCACTTGTGTGGAAGTTCTGGGCTGGTTTACAGCCTTCCACACCAAGCACATGAGAGGGAAGCTGCTGCTGGCACAGGCTGCATCCACCTCTGCCTGCAGCACACTGTGTTGGGCACAGCCCCTGCTGCAGGGCAGGCAGTGAGGACTGCACCTTGGCTCTTGCAGAGTAGGTTCCCATTACAGTCAGTAGCTCAGAGAAGGTTTCTTCTCTGACAAGAACCCTTCACACCCAGCAGCTCCCATTTTAGCCCTATGTGGCAAAACAAGCTTAACAGCCTCCCTGTGGTACCCCAGGGTGGAGCTTCCCACCAGTTGTTCATGCTCTGTCTTAACAGTTCTAAAGTTTTGCTGAGTGGGGGCTTACCTGGAGCTGTTGTTTCAGTGCTTCCCCTCCCTGTAATTATGCAGTCTGCTCTTCCAGCCCTACATTAATCTAATCTGGAACAGGACATTACCTCCTGCTCCCTGAGATGTCAAACATCCCTGCTGATAATAAAATCCTTCCCACTAGATCTGCAAAACCAGAGAGGTTATGTAAAAGGGTTGCAGTCTAATACTAGGATGAAATAATTCTTTTTTAAGAATGGGGAAAAAGGGTTTTAGGAAACCTATCTACTACCAAGAGGCAGCTCTACAGAAAATCACATACTTAGCTAGGGCTTGGTTTTAAGATAAGAAAGCGCAGAAAGGAATCAAGCTACTTTTTTTCTTTTTTTACACAGCTGTAAGTAATAGGTGGTTCATTAAGTCTTTGGGAAGAGAGAGAGGTCTTCCAGCCTTCCAAGCATAGCACTTTTATTTTTAAATATCCATCTGTCCTTCATGTTATACCTTGTTGTGTTATAGGCTCATGGGCTTGAATTGCACTGTGATTGCAAGTGTGGCAGTATTTGCTCAAACAAGATGACACTTGTGTGTTTAAACATCTTCATATTGAGCAATACCTCTGTAGCTTCCCTCTGCACACCCTTCAGCTCTTTGATAACTGGAAAGTGGATTTGTCTTTCTAATTCCAGTTTGACTCTTTTCCCTACATTTTTTTACCATTCAGTTTAAGTGTGCAACTCAAGAGTGTTGAAAGTTTCTGGTTTGTATAGTACTTGACAGTGTCTAGCTGCATTGTGAGAGGTATTTTGGAGAGAGCATGGAACAGGCTTCCCAGAGAAGCCACCCCTGAAAGTATTGGGAAAACGCATACACGTGGCACTGGTTTTAGTGGGCATGGTGATATTTAGTCAAAGTTTGGCCTTGGGGATCTTGGAAGTCTTTTCCAGCCTTAATGATTGTCTGATTTATGCAGAATTGTGGCAGTACCTGACAGCTCACTGTAGGCCGCTCGAAGAAAGCAGATGCTGCATGCATAGACAGAAAGCAATGATCTCAAAGTTACTCAAAAGTTTTATGGGAAAGCATTAATGCTTAAAATAATTTTTAAAAAGTCCTTGTGGCAAGAGAGCTGCTTTACTGGTGGACAAGAAAAAATCAGCAGAAATGCCAGAGAGGGAACTGGACAGGAACCACAGGTACCCAGGGGAGCTGGGAAAACAGGTTATGTAAAGGGGCAAAACTCTGAACACAGGTCTCTCATTGAAAATCTTTCTGCTTGCAGATCTTACAGGCTGTAAAGTCTGTTCACTCTCGCTGTCAGGCTCAGTACTTTTAAGAGACTTAGGTAACTCCATAATGACAGAGATCAGCTGAGTTTAAACATCAGCAAGAGGTGACTGAGACCACTCCAGCTGCAGGAGGCAGCACCACATACTGGTGAGGATGCCTGGAGAGCACCGAAAGCTGGTTCTGCATTGCTGCAATTGCATGCTCCAGTTTTCAGCCCTGACTTGTAGGTTTTTCAGGTGATCTATATAAAAAATATTGATTAGACATTTAATTGTGGTGCCAGTTTTCTGCTCAGAGGATACTTTTGTCTCCGTGGCTCTAGAACTGGGTTTTGAGACTTGAAGAGTTCTGAGTTTGGCTTGTGTCATTTGCTGCTGTGGCAGGATTAGGGCAAGCATGGACACAATTTTAGAAGTGGCTTCTGATTTTAGGTGCTACAGTTTTGAATGTTACTGCTCCAGCCATTGCAGTGCCCAAGTGTGTAGTGGCAAGTTCTGCAGAGGACCTTCCCTGCTGACAGTTTTTGATAGCCTCCAAATTGTGAGTTCAAAATTAGTTATTCTTAAAAATGATACAGCTGCAGGATGATAATGTATCCATTGGTGGGACTTTGCATATCTTTTGCAAAACGAGAATGCAGAAAAGAGACCACTGCACCTCACAGCCTGCTGTCATTTTTCCTCCTTCCCAGTTTGTGCCCCATTGAGGGGGCACCCCAGCATAATGAATTTTGACAGCTGAAGCCAATTCCAGAGACAGGGATCTCACAGGACATCTTCAACAGCTGCCTCAGAGCTACTGACTTCAAAAGCAGATGTTTCCCATCAGCTCTCCCCACCACTCGGGCACCTCTTGTCTCAACTGAGCTCATGCTGAGGTCCTTTGTGCTCCCAGTGCAGCTGTGCTCTCTAAGCAGAGGCTAAGTCTGCCCAGCTGTTGAGGTGGCAGTGATAGCACAGCTTTGTGAGAAATCCATCTGTTTCCAGCAGCATGGCCCAAATTGTTTTCCATGCCTCGAAAGTTCTGGATGAGTTCACATTTGTTCTTTTCCTACTGCCATCAGCAAAGGAAATGAGGGATTGGAAAAAGCTGGCCAGTTTTACAAACAAAGTCTCCTAGTCTGGGGAAGCATTGGGAACTGACCCAAAGAGAGTACAAGAGGAAGGGAGTTATGATTACATTTGCTGCAAAAGTCCTAGAAGTTCCTAAAACACACAGAAAAAACCCACAAAAATATGATAGCTTGAAATTTCATGTGATCATAGGACTGGTGTGTAGCCTGTCTGTAAGACCAATTTAATTGGAAATGCTTGAGTGCTTTTACCCTCTCTTTAGCTGAGAGAATAACTGATGATCCCCTTATGTTCACAGTCTGAAGGCACGAGGCTGCAGAAGGACCTCCGAACTTACTTGGCTTCTGTCAAAGGTAAGGTCTGCATGAGCAGAGGTCTGTTCCCCTCTACTGCTTTCCTCCACAGTGGGGTTTCTGCAGCCCTGGTGTTTCCCCAGGCATCAGTTCAGGACAGGTCAGCTTTGTCAGGGGGGGAATCTTTCAGAATCCTTTGGGACCAGCTGGGAATGGGGTTGTGCTTTGATGCCAAACACGTGGTGCTGCCTTAGCAGATGGACCTTCACATGTTCTTCTAGGGGAGGAGGAACACAAAGGGCTTGATGCAACTGCACCCTTGGTTCCTTTCTCCCTCTGGTTGCCTTCAATCTCTGTGTCATCAAGGGTAAGAGATTTAGTAAGGAAGAGCTCAGCATCTGTTGTAATGCTCCTGTGCCTCCATTCCTCAGGATAAGGGTTAAACTGAGAGGAACACATTTTCTTCTTTGTCTGAACAGTTCCCTCTTCTTTCCTAGCTATGCATGAGGCCTCCAAGAAGCTGACAGAGTGTTTGCAGGAAGTTTATGAGCCAGATTGGCCTGGGAGAGATGACACAAATAAAATAGCAGAGGTAAGACTTTGTCCAGGATGTGGGGATGTCCAGACTTGCTCTGTCAGCAGAGATGAGCCTTGGAATCTGTGTCTGTGTACCACATTTCTTCAGGCATATGACTTTGCAGAAGAATTGGAGAGAAACTCAACAGTATGAAGAAAGGAAGGCTGAAAGGATGTGGCCTGTATTTTTTTAGGAGATTGTTGCCAGATGCTTGTACGTTGCACAGAACCATACACTTATGCCCAGAAGCTGTTTGTTCCCCCCAGAGTCGCTAAATGGGGACAGAGGATTCCAAAAGAAACTCAGTAAGGCCAGCTTGGGTGTACTTATGTTCTGTGCAAGAGAAAGGGGCAGATAAAACTATGGCTAAAGCAGTCAGAGCAGCCACTTGTGTAGCTGCAGCAGCCCCTCATGGCAGTACCACCAGCTGCCTTGTTTCAGTTGTTCCCTTGTGTGGCTGAGCCATGTGTCACCCAAACTGCTGGTGTTCTCATGCCTTGGTGAGGTGATGCCTGTGCAGCTTGCCCAGGTGTTTTCTGTGGAGCTCAGGCCACAGCCTGTCATTTGTCAGCCTGGATCCCCTTGGCCTGTGCCTGGGGTGGGTCCAGCTGGAGGCAGCACCCACTGCTCTCCTGCTCAGCTGTTCTGCTGAGCAGCAGCTGTGGCAGTTCAGCTCTGTGGATTCATTTGCCATGAGGCTGCAGGACTGGGCTTATCTGCAGCTGTCTGTGCCACTGGAGAAGCGGTGAAGGAGTAGACAGGAGAGCAGGAGGAGGATTCTTTCCTTCTCCTTTCCCCTGCAGAAAATCTCACCTGAAATAACATCTGTATCTTGCCCAGGAATTAATGACTTCAAAGCAGATAATTCAAACAAAATCTGAAGTTTCCAGGTCAATTTTTTCATTAACATGTGAACTTTGCATTAGGAAGTGCTGTTGCAATAAATAATGGAGTTGTATTTCAGTTGGTTTGACTTCACAGTCTCTGGCCTTGTTTTTTCCTGAGCCACTGTGGTGCCTCCTGAGAGATTGACCCTTCAGAAAATTTGAGCCAGAGAGATCAAAGGGGACATGAATCCTGAGAACTAACTGTAGATACCCTTTGGGTCTGCAAGAATATTTCCAGCTTTCTACCTTCCCCTTTAATTCCTTGTTTATATTTTGCTTGTGAAAAGACAGGTGAGAGAGATGAGTTATTCCTGCCAAATAGAAGGCATAAAGTGGGAATTTTTCCTGAATGTTTTAGCCAAAACCCTTTGTTCAAGTGGAAAAACAGGAGAGAGGGATAATTTTCACCTAAACCATGGTGTTGATAGGAAATTACTGTGCCTGAGCTAAGCTCAAGGATAGAGTGGGCACAGCTCAGGGTGCAAGCCTTGTCCTCCATTGGGCTGTGGAGGCAGGTGCTGTGAGGGCTGAAGACTGCTAGTGTAGCTTTCTGTTGTTCATGATTGTCCAGAAAGCTGTATTGTAATAAAAAACAGAAAATGGTGCCTTGTGATGTCAGGTGTCCCTTTTTGTAGCTGCTGGGAGGAGGAGGCAAGACCAGCCTGACAATCACCTTCCATTGTACAGACTTGAGTTTATCGTTGCAGGGGAAAGATAGGGCTTCAAAGGCATTTCGTCCTTGGAGAGGTCACCTGAATTAGCAGCAGCAGGCTTCCTCATTTCTGCCAACATCTGTTATCATTAGTTTTCCAAAGAATTTACTTTTTCTTAAGAGCTCTGAATGCCCAAGATTGTTTGCTGTAGCACTCACAGAGAAAAGCAGAGATGTGGAGCCCTGTGTTCTTAATAGTTAACTCATTACTTTTGTTTTTCAGAACAATGATCTCCTATGGACGGATTTCCATCAGAAGCTGGTGGATCAAGCACTTCTGACCATGGATACATACCTTGGCCAATTTCCAGATATTAAAGTAAGATTCTCTTTGAACTATTTGCTCTACAGAGTCACAGCAGATAAAAGCTCTGGAGATCAATTTCTTATATCCCCATCTGCTTTAGGAGAATGTATGCTGTGCTTCACCAAGGTCTTCTTTGAAAGCAGTCAAGATCTCTGCCAGCTCTGGCTTAATTGAAAATGTCTTGTTCTATTTTTGGGCCTAAAGTAAGAGTGAAGAATCCAGGGGAAAGATGCTGAAGAGAAAATATAAGTATGAAACAGAAGGATTCATTCATGAAATTCCCTATTGCATCATAGTGCAGGGGGGCAGTGTCAGCAACAGCTCAGACGGTCTCAATCTCTCTTTTTAGTCCTTTTGTCTTATAACTTCCTTGTAAGTAGAAAACATTGACAAAGCAGTTAGGGGCAAATGTACTTTATGAGTAGAAGCTGGTGTGGAAGGCAGATTTCTGTGAATCCTTGAGGTCCTGCTATGTGTGTAATCAGCTTTTTTCAGGGAAGAGGGAATGCTGGATAAGTGTCTTTTTGGGAGAGACTGTATCCAGGGGCCTGGGTTTGAATGCTGGCCTGTGACCTTCACTTCCCCCACAGTTATCTCCTCTCTGTTTCAAGGTTATGCAGGAAATGTCTTCACCATATGGGAGCACTGGTAATGATATCACCATATGGGAAGTATCAGCTTGGCTTCTTTCCAGTGAAAGCAGCCCTTTCCCCAACACGTCTCTTAAAACGTTTGTCAATATTTATTGCTTCAGGAGGATTGTGCTGTATCACATGGGGGCAGGTCACAGGCTTGTGAAATGAGCCCTGACCAGCAGTGGCCTTGTCTCCTGGGACTCCTTGTTTTTGCTTCATTTTTCCAGCCTCTTCTGCCCCTGGAAGTCTGGAGTGGGGAAGGGCTGTGGCTTTCCACCCACTGAGGGCTGTAGGGCTGATCTCTCTGGGGTGTGATGCCATGTGCCTCAGGCAGAAATGCAACCTCTGCTGCTTCTTCAGCAGGATGGCTTACTTTGGGCTTGCTGTAGATTTAGACTTTGGCACTGCTTTGGTCCAAATCGCATTTTACCAGTTGTTGAACATTGCTATGTCTGTACAGAAGTATAGCTAGGCCTCACATAAAGAATTAGAGTTCTTGAGATTTGCAGGCCAAAGAAAGCTCCAGTCTTATGTCACTTAGAGAATATTTGAGTTGTTTTTTGTTGTTGAGGTATTCATTTTCTGTTTTTTTTTTTTTTTTTTTCCCACAAAATGAAATTTTCTGCTTTTCCTGGAATTCTGGCATTAGTCTGGTAGAATAAGTTGATTAATGGAGAGAAGAGGATTTTAATTCCATTGGAAAAAGACCTGTTTTTATTAATGGTCCAGTAATTAAAATGTGTGATGAGTTAGATCATGCACACATTATTTTTTGTTACATTCTAACATGTTCTCAATCCATCTTTACTTGAGAGGCTGTAAAAATTCCTTTGGATTTTTTGGACTTGAAAAGGGATCCACAGCAGGAATGTGAAAACAGAGCATGCCTTTAAGTAAGGAATTTTTGTGTGTTAAAGAAAATAATTGGATATTCACCCCTGAACAAGGCCTCTCCATCTTCTCTAACTTGAAAAATGGGAATGCAAAAAGTACTTTAAACTTTCTTTGTAGGTCATGTCTGTACTTCTTGGGAGTAGGATTCTTCTTGCATAATCTTTGATATTTCTGAGTGAGTTTTGATTGGTTTTGCACAATTTGCCATAATAGTACGGGTCTCTGCAGTGAGGCCAGAGAAGATAAACTGCAGCCCAACTTCTGAATAGCTGTGGAATTGGGGATTTTCTGTCTTGCATTAAAACTGGTGCTCTACTAGCTGTAAAACCAAACAGCAGTAAAGAAGACTGTGGAGGGCAAAAGTTTTTTGTGATGGCTTGGGTTTGTTTGTTTGTTTTTTTTTAAGGAGGCTCAAATTAAGATGGATTTGTTGCAAAGTAGTAAAGTCTGCTGGAGTTCAGCTCTTGTATTTGGTGATGGTGGATACCTGCAGCTGTCCTAGAGTTATACAAGGGAGCCCTGAGCCTCCCAGGACTGGGCTAAATCCTACTGGTGCCATCACTGGCAGTGGTGTGCTCAGTGGTTACTCCAGGAGGGCTCACACCCTGTGGATCTGTACCTCGCAGCATTGCTGTGTACTCCAGTAGAAACATGGGGGTGGGAAAACATAGAGTTTGGGAGCTGCATAAATATGGAGGAGTGACTTTGTTTGAAAGATGGGTGACATTGAATCAGACTCCCTGGTGGGGTAGCTCAAACACCTGAAGTGGCTGTGTGGCCATGTCAGAGGTGGGGAAAACGCCAGCTGTCTCGACCAGGCTGACCTGGAGGCAAAATGGTATCTCATAAATCCCAGATGGGGCCGTGTTTCCTCTGGTGTGTTTGTAAGATGCATTAACTTGCATCTCAGATTGCTGTGCAGCCCCCTCCAATACCTTGTCTCCTGGCTGGCAGTGTAGAGTTTGGGAGGTGTCTTCTAGTGACCTTGACTGTGGGGTGGCTCAGCTTCTTCGTGATTCCTCTCTTGGAGTGAGCTGAGCATTTAGAGGAGAGTTTGGGTGTGCATGTGGCTGAGATCCTGCAGATCTGCTGTGCCTCACCCGGAGCTGCAGCGGCGTTTGCTGGAAGAGCAGAGGAGCCTGTGGGGGAGATGTGTGAGCTGCTCCAGCTGGTCTGGCAGAGATCAGCCCTGAGCATGGCTTTGCAGCGTATCTGCAGGAGCCTGGTGAGAGGAAACCACAGCTCCCTGCCAAGGCAGGAGAGAAGGGGATTCTGCTTCTGCGAGTAAATCCCAGTGCCGATTCCTCATTCTGCACAATGTCCCTGGGTTTTGTGGTTAATTAGAAATCCTCCTGTCTCTTTGCCATGCCTTTTTACTCTCTTATCCAGCTTGTCTCTGGACTGCTGATTACTGATGCTGGTCCAGGCTCTCTGATCTAGGGGGGAAGTGTTATGGTAAGGCTGGGAAGGTGTGTGCTCCAACCCAGATAGTCTGGGGTGTTTGCAGACAGTGTGGGAGGCAGGGGTTTGAGGGGATGGATAGTTCCTAAAACAGGGAAACCCAGTGGGCCAGAGCCTCAACAAAGTGCAATTCTGCTGAGAGAGAAAGCCGTAGGCTCCTCAGTTCAGGAAGGGTAACACAGACCTGTCTGTCCTGGATTCTCAGCTGTGGATTTGTCAAGATTCCATTCCTGAATCTACGTCTGGTGCACAGCTCCGTCCTTGTATTTTTTTGCCTTCAGTGTTGCATGTTGGTGACCCAGTGCTGCAGGTTTTCCCTTGCACTTCCCTTGCTTGAATGCTGGTGACAGCCAGACCTCTGCCTGTGGCTGCAGTCACTACTGCCTGCAGCTTCTGTCACAGGGTCCAAAAGGCTGCCCATGGCCTATCCTGAGCTGTGGATTGTGTGCTTTTGCTGTGCTGGCAGCAGAAATGCCTTCCTTTATTGAACTTAATCTCTCAGGCTTCCACACAGACTGGTGAGCTGGTTAGTTAGAGACTGGCTGCAGCCCTCAGGAAGCCCTGAAAATAATGAGGGATGTAGGATGCAGGCACATTGTGGGGCTTAGGAAGCAGTGGAGCTCAAGTTCTGAAAACACACGTGTCACCCAGAGGTGGGGCCTGTTGGCTGGATCCCTTCACCTTCCCTTGATGGCTCCTCTCTCCTCCTGAGGTGCTCCCTCTGAAATGGTGCTTGCCACATGTGGCTCCCAGGGCCTCCTCCCTGGGCAGCCTGTATGAACAGAGTGTGGGGTGTTCTGGAAGTTGAGAGGGTTTTTTCCTGGGAGGTTTTGCAGTTTTGGCTGCTGGGGAAGATTGGTGTGACTCTTTTCTCTGTCTCTCTAGTCTCGTATCGCAAAGCGAGGAAGGAAGCTTGTGGATTATGACAGTGCCAGACACCACTTTGAAGCCCTGCAAACTGCAAAGAAGAAGGATGAAACCAAAATTGCAAAGGTAAAGCAATCAGGAGGGCATGCAGCCTTCCTTTCTTTTTCGGAGCTCTGCATTTGCCAGCTGAGCAGCTTTTAAGTTCACCTGTACCTCTTCATTGTGTTTTCATAGAATTCATTCATATTGGAAAGGACCTTTAAGATCATTGAGGTCTTGTGAACTGCTGAGGTTTTGCTAGGTATTTGCTTCTCATTTGTTTAGTTTTCCTGGAAGGCAGGATGGCCTCTGTTGGGTTGGTTCAGACCCACCATCATCAATCTGCATGTCTTGGTGGCCAGATGCTTGGGCATGGGTTCATCACATGAACAGGACCAGTAACCTCTGGCAGAAAAGCCTGTGTGCCCCTTGGGGAAGCAAAATCTTGCAGTGCTCCAGAAAAATGTTACAGTTTGTCTGCTTCTTTGTGACTCTGTCCCCATCCTAAAGCAGTGGTAAGAATGTTAGTTTGTTTCAACCAACTTGAAGTTGGTTGTGTTTGTGAAGTTCTCTGATATCCTAGGAGAGGGACCCTTAGGAGTGTGAATTACAAGTACACAGATGGAAATGCACTCTGTGCACACTTGATGAATGTATTCTATTGTCTGTTGGTCGCAATTACTAGATAATAAATATGACTGAAAGCATAAAAATAAGAGTTTTTTCTTGTCAGGTTTCTTTCCTGCCTCTGAATAGCTTGCCCAATATTCAAGTGAAGGATTTTATTTTTAATGATATTTATTTTAATTAAAAATAAAGTTTACCTTTTTTTTAATGTAGCAGAAGAAAGGTAATAGAAATTTTGTTCTAGTGTAGGTGCATGGATTGAATACTGCCCCTAAAATGAGTTATGAATTCCTCTTGTACCCTAAGTGTTTTTGAACCCATGTGCTTCCCTTCACAGGACACTTCTTGACACAACAGAATAGTCCAGGGCTGGGGAGACATCTTTTATTCTCTTCATGGTAAATTGTGACTCTTCAGGGTAGAAGTAGTACAGGAAAGAAAGACCCTGGATATGTATCTTTTAACCAGGCTGACAAGAGATGTCATTCTTTGCTTAGGGTTATTTCTGGTAGGGGAGAATATGAGTTATGTAAGAGATGCTGGTGTTTTTCCTGCATAGAAAAAATTAAGATGCATTTCTACCCCAAGTGAAAATATGTGTGTTTAGTGGCTACATGCTTTTATTGTTAAGCTACAAGTCATCAGTCATCTACAGTGCACTGTGATTAACCTTGACAGACAAAAGGGGAGAGAGATTGATGGCCCAAGTGTCATTGCATCACTTGTGTGGCAAAGCAAGTCTTGATTCTGTATGCAAGGCATGCGGCCCAGCTGGTTGTGCCTTCAGTTCAAAGCAGTAATTCATTGTGTTTGGGGTAGGAGCAGAATTTCCCTGGGGCATGTTATTTTATTGGTGCATGCCAGTGGGATCTTCGCTGCAGTGGAAATGGTTTTTGTAGGAATTGATCTACTCAGGTTGGTACCTGGTGCTCTGCAGCAGAGGTTGGCTGCCTTTATCACCGCTGCACTCACTGTTGCCCCAAATGTTCAGCTAAGATGATTCAACAGGTATGGAAAAAAGCGCAGTTTGAAGAGTGAAATGTTGAGAGTTAGGAATTGGTGCTCTAGTCATGATTTAGCCTGTGAAAGGGTCTCTGAGTACCTGATCAAACTGTTCTTGTTAGCCATAGTGTGCACTGGATCAGATTATTCCACCCTCTGTAATTTAGGCCATAAGCTCACATGCAGGATAATACGTGACACATTGCACTGTCCTGATCCTGCAAAGATGGGAGCAGCAAGTCCCAGGGAATTATGTATGCATGGCCTTCCCAAGTGGGCAGTTCTCACTGCCCAGCCTGGGATCTGGCATTTGCAGTCACTCAGCTCTGCAGGGCTGTGGGCAGCAGCCAGGGCTCAGCAGGCACTCAGTTGCTGGAGGTAGTTCACCTCTCTGTTTCTGTGCCTGGAGTTTTGCTCCTGTGACCTTTGAAGTAAGGTTGTTCCAGTGTAAGTTACTTTGGAATGTGATGACAGACCCCTAGGAAAGAGAAATCATGTTTCTGACACAGGATATAAGTGGGAACTGACTCGATTAAGGTTTCATGGTATAGTAACAGAAACAGCAGTGCAAATACTTCTTGGCACTAAATGGTCTCTTTTATTCTTCTCTACTATATGGATGTTCTTTTCCCACCCAAGATCCCTGCCCCTTATTGCTAAACTTACATCCTGCTATTAAAAGAAATCACTGTGGACTTTCAGCTGTTGCATGCAAATAATTATGGTGGTTAATTAATCCTGATCTCTCTTTAAGGAGCTCCAACTTCACAGGCATGCCTTGGAGTAGGGCTGTCTGTGTGCTAGGTCACTAACAACTGTATCTGTTGCTCTTACAGCTGCCTGGCTGGTCTGCAGTATCCAGCCCACATGGGAACATTAATTACTGCTAAACTTGGCATGCTTCAAAGGATTCATAACTGATCAGTCCCAGGATGTTTGTTTTTTTTCTCTCGCCTTGGTGATACTGGTTTGGCCCAGCCTCTAAATACACTCTCTGTTGTGATTTTAATTTTTTTATCCTAAAAGGTATATGTTTGTGTCTCTCTTGTTCTCTGTTTATTTGTTTTTCTTTTTTTTTCCCACTCAAACATGCTCCCTCCCCCAGCCTGTTTCGCTGCTTGAGAAAGCTGCGCCTCAGTGGTGTCAAGGGAAGCTACAAGCTCACCTCGTTGCACAAACTAATCTGCTCCGAAATCAGGTGACTGCTGATCTACCTGGCTCTAACCCTGCATGCGCTATTTTGGGCTCTAGATTGTACCATGCCAGTAATCTCTAGGCAACGTTCACTCTAGTCCTGTCTGATAAGTGTGTCCTTGACACACCTTAGCCACAGTGGGCACATGGAAGTTGCTGACCAGTGAATGAATCTGTGCCTGCCCGATTGATTTCTAGTCAGGTGTGTTAATACTGGACAGTTGTTTTCTCCCCATGTAATGAAATGTGGATGAAGAAAGGCTGTGGAATAACTTGGAGGCAGAGGGTGATGTAGTACACAGTTCATCCAATTACTGCTTCCATTTTGCTCTAAGAGAAGCAGTCCATTTTTATTGTTGCTGTTTCAAAAAAAAAGAAAAAAAGGAAATGCTGAAAAATTGGCCTATGGATTCAGGTCATTGAGTAAAGTCACAAAAAAAACCCAAAAACATTGTGATTTCTGTGGCTGCTGAGTTAGCTTGCAGCATTCTCCTGTGATATTCCCAAATGAACACTATCCTGGCTGTTGTGGTTTAAAAGAGCCATTTTTAGATAAAATTTCGATCTGCACAGGAGAAGAGATGGGCCTAGATCAGACAATTTGTACCCTGTGTGACATATTTGACCAGGCTAAGATCAAGGTGGTATCATCTGGCAGAACTTAGGTTATAGCATCTTGAGAGACATGAGCAGCTCAGAGGAACTTCAGGGAATAAAAACTTCAGTCCTACTTGCATAGAAGTGTGACTTCCTGATGAAATCTTGATCAGTGTTTCTGTTGGAAGACCTTAAGGGATAAGAGGGAGTTGTCAGAAGACAGTGAGAAGAAAATGCTTTCAGTGAGCAAGGGATAATAAATCCTTACCCAGACTGGGAAAGCACCAGTCACCTGCTCAGAAGTTCCTGGTGAGCTCATCTGTTCTCATTCAAATGCCCCCATGTCTTTGCATTCCTTGTCCAGGGAATGAATTGCAGTTTAGAAATGCCTCTCACCTTATGAAGGCCCTGGGTTTTTCCCAGTCACTTTATGACTTTGGGTCAGGTAAAAGACTCAGTAAAAGTATCACATCAGTAAATCTTGGGGAAAGAACAGCTGTTAGCAGCCCTGGTTAAGATGCTGAGCAAAGGGAGGAAATTCATTCTTGATTGAAAGGAGAAGGACACATGGCAGGCTGCCGGGCGCTTTTCCTGTGCCTCTAGTGACCCTGCTGAGAACTACCTGCACAGTTGTGGTTCTTGACTGGTCTGTTTGACTGGTGGTTTTCCTGGAGGACTAGAAAACAGGTATGGGAAGTTTCTCAAGTCACAAATAAATATATAAATCTATCAGCTCTTGGACATTTTTCCTCTTCTCAGACTTGGCTGTGGTGACTGCTATAATAGCAGCATGCACAGGCTGCCCAGAGAGGCAGTACCTATGAGTGTCCCCTCATCCATTGCCTGTGGATCTTAGACAGGATACCAAGAGTCACTCCATAATTTCACTGTACTGGGTCACTTTGCTCAGCATGTGCAAGGGACTGTGTAATCTTTCCACCCACTGTGGTGCGGGGGCGTTAATCTCCCAGTACATGCCATTAATATATTTGGTGACCACAGATATTTTCAAAACACTCCCTTTTATTTAAGTAATGCTATTGCTGACCCTAATTTTTTGTTTCTATCTGTGTTAAGTATTTGGGGTTTTTTTCTTTGCTTTTTTCTTTATTTTAATTTTACTTTTGGTTGGAGACTAATAACAACAAAAAAAAAAACCCTAACAAAGAACATTAGTTGTATTCTGAACCAGTAGGTTTTCCAGCTTGCCTTCACAAACATTAGTAGGTAGACAAAAAAAGGCTTCAGTATTTACATTTGTGTGATTTCAAGACTGAAGGTGTTCATGACAGCCCTAAATCTCATTAACCTCTTGATAAAACTGGGAGGGCTGATGTCACTGGATTTATTGAGAAGCTTAGAATGTTAAGCCTAAAAAAAGTCTCCTTTTACCAGCAGCTGTGTTGCTATCTCTTCTTGCCTGATACTTTTACAGCCTCCATGCAAAAATGGGGTCAGTGAGATCTGGTGTTTCTATTGTAAAGCAAAGTCCTTCCCTCCAGTGTGCAAGCTTCTGGCTCTTTAGGCTTTTAGCAGATAAAAACAAAAACGACACAGTGGGGATTTTTTGTGAAGTCTGCTGTGGGAGTTGCTATTGCACACTCCTAGTTAGAAATGTCAGTGACCGTGCTTTTTGAAACAAAGAGGAAAATGGCTTAGAGCAGCAAATTCTTGCCTTTTGACTAAGCTCTGCTGACATGTTTAATGCAGACTAAAAAGCAATGTCCTTGGTGCTGCAGTGATAACAGAACAATATCTCTGTCTGTAGGAAAAAGTCAGCAAGTTGAGTCCTTCTGAGAGGCAGGTCTCGTTGGGACTGGTGGGACTTGAGCCTGGAGAGAGTTTTCCTGCTCTCTTCCTTATCCCTGCCTCTTGGATATCTAAGCTATTTACTGAGCAGTGCCTAATTACCACAGTTCACAACACAGTCTTTGAAGTGATATGATCACCAGACTGCCTGAAAGCACCAGGCTGGACATAACCAGACACTCAGGAGGGATGTGTCGTAGTAGCAGAAACAGAGTGGACAAATTGTCCCCTGTCACAACTGAACTGGTTGTGCTTGGCACTGTGAGCTCTGGCTAGGTGGGAGCTCAGGAAAGTATTTGTTGTCCATCTCCTGTTCAGACCTTCCCCCTTTCAGGCAGGGAGAGGAGAGAAAGATTTTCTGAGATCCAATATCATGGGTGTGGGCATTAAGTCCTTCTGCCTCAGTTTCCCCTCAGAGTGGCAAGGATGGCAGCTGAAACAGAAAGTGCACAGATGTGGCAGTGGGCTCTGCCCTGGATCCTGTCTCTGCCTGTCCCCACCTCACTCCCTGAGCTGGCTTTTTCTCTAGAAGGGCTTGTGACCAGGCTGATGTCTGGCTTTAGCTCTGGCTGGAAGCAGTCAGGGCTATCAAGTGCCAGGATTCTGGCTTCCAAGCAAAATAAATCCCACTTGTGAGAAGGTCCCTGGGCAGACTAAGGACTGAAGAATTATTTCAATGCTCTACCTGGGGATGAGAGCACTAGCTGAGCCACAGGCCCTGCTCGATGGATCCCTGATTCCTACAACTACTTTAGAGTGAACGTTGCCTGTTATTGGCTTTGCTGTTGCCTTAGGATGTAACAATATTCATGCATTGCTTTCTGGGTTCTTTGACCTTATAAACAAGTAAATGAGAGAGGGAAAAAATGTTAATGATATTCATCACATCTGAAAAGCTAACAGCATTCAATGATGCCTCATCTCCCAGCTTTCACATTTCCTGGGTTGATTCTGGTTCCAGTATAGTTCAGAAGTTAGAATAAGATAAAGCCAAAGGGTGGACTTTTTTTTTTCCCCCTTTCACTCCCTTTAAAATGGTTGCATTAGAAACATTCACTCATAAAGGTGTTTTAAGGCAGAATGAGTCTCTATGAGGATTGTCTTTCATTCAGCATAAACTGTGTCTCTGTTTAAAAGACTTTTTGTTTGTTTTGTGCAGACCCTCTTGAAATGTTGAGTTTTTCAGTGAGTATAGCAGCGAAACAGGGGTTTCTGGGTGGAAGCATCATGACCCCTTCTCCCCTTGCCTGTTCCTCACCAGGACTTCTTAATTTCTGAATTAACCTCCCAGATGTGTCGTTGTATGGAGGAATCTTTTTCCCCTGGTCTTGAGTACAGAGCCTTACCCTTGCCTCTGGTAGCAATGAGCAATCCTTTGACAGGTGAAGTTAGCTGGAAAGTAGGAGCTCCTGTGGTTTGCTCTTGAGTCAGGAGAGAAATGGAGAGTGAAAGAATCCTACCCTATATAATGGAGAGTGATTCCTTTGAAGAACAAGATTCAGAACTGCAGAATACTTTTAAGCCCTTTCTCCCATCATTCCTGTCACTATATAACTGTCACTAAGGAGGAGTAAGCTGGATTTCTTTAATAAAGCTGATACAAAGAAGATCAAATTTGATTTCATAGAAGGTGCAGGAATATGACTGCAGGCTGGTAGGGAGATCCAGCTTCCACAGCTTGTGGCCTCTTTGCAGAGGCCTGTGGTGTTGTGAAATTCCTGCTGTTGTCACAAATATAGACACTTGTGCTGACCTTCCAAATTGCTCATGCAGGGTTTTTTTTTCCATTCTACATCCTACTGCGTGGCAGAATGCTGTGCTGCTGTAGATTACAAGATAGAAACATTTTAATTAGAAAACTTTAAGTCAGGGCACTGAAAAGAGAAAGAGGCAACCTAGGACAGATGTAGGAAAGGGCATGTGCTTGTTGCTGGTTTCTGCTGTCAGCAACAGAAACCAGGAGCATCCTTTTTGTCACTGAAACCTGACAGAATTGTCCTTCAGTGTTGGGATCTCTGTGTCTACGTCCAATGAACAGATCAAATTTAAACTCTCATCTGGGAGAAGGAGTTCCATTCTGGAGTTGGGGCCGACAGGCAGTCAGGGATTGCGCTTGTGTGAGACCACAGAAACCAAGACGTGCTGCTGAAGCCCTGCAGCCTGGCCTCCCTCTGGCACAACTCATGCTTTGCATACCCTTCCTTGCTTCTCCAGTCAGCTTTGTGGGAGAACCATATCGGCCAAGGATGTAGACCTCCTCTCTTCCTCATAGGAGACGGGGCTTTGGCATGACCTTACCTCAGCAGAGAGTTCCCGAGAGGGAGGATTCTTCTCTAACGCCATCTGGGATGGATTTCAACTCTTTCTGAGATCTGGCAAGGGACAGAGATCCCTATTTACCTTCATCTTTATCCAAGTTGGAGGCTGAACTGCCTGACCAACTCCATTCAGTTTTTGAAGCCAGGGAAATTTAAAGAACTTGAAAAACATTAGTGGTTGTTTGAATTACTTGTGAGTGTATAAATGGTAAAATCCATTGAGAGAACCTGAGAGGAACACATTCAAACTAAAGGGTCACCTATGGTGCAACCCTGGTTCCTGGGAGACTCATTTGGGATGCTGGTTACTTCATGCCAGAATTTTGCCTGGTCTCCCAAAGAAGTCAGAAGAGTCACAGTTGTTCCAGCCCTGCAGGGTACTTGTCTGTTCTGGAGCTGACAATCTGCCTTCTCTGTTGCTAAGGCTGAAGAGGAGTTAGTAAAGGCTCAGAAGGTGTTTGAAGAGATGAATGTTGATCTGCAGGAGGAACTGCCTTCACTATGGAATAGGTGAGTGCTGGAAATTTTCCCAAGGGCTGGTTGGAAGGAAATTAATATCCAAGCTCTTGGATCACAATTCTTCTTAGCTTAGACTGTGTGTCTGCTCTTTTTTTTTTTTTTCTGGATATCTCTGTCTGCCCTAGGATTCCCCCCAGCCACAGGTTCACTCTTATGCATTACTTCATGATTTTCCTGAAAAACAAGATTTTACCACAAAGAGAAACTGTATTTCTCTGCTTTGTCTGCTTAATCCCTTTGCCCTACCAACTCTGCTCAACTTTCTTGAAAGACTTGAGAGACCATGGGTTTGCCATACTAGTGATTGTGGTGATGAAAAGGGAGGTGAAATAAAGACCAATATTTAGCTTGGGGGATGAACTGTAGGGCAGCAGAAGCTGATTTATGGGGACACCACAGTGGAAAACTGGCAAAATCTTCCTAGCAGTGTCCCAGTTTCTTATTTTTAAATGTGGTGGTCATTTCCAGGTTGACAGTGCTGGTCTGTGGGGATTGAGAAAGTGGGCAGCAGTGGGGTGGGAAAGCAAAGTGCTGATGTCTGCCTTCACTCCCCTTTCCAACAGCCTGAGTCAGGGCTCTTTGCTCACAGCAGCCTGCAGGCCTGGCTGGGGAAGGAGCTGGGGGGGACAGAGCCATCTGGGTGGTTCCCTGTGCAGAGCCCTGGTGCTGCTGGCCTTGGACAGCCTCTCCCTCCTCTGTTGCCCCTTCGGCTGGGTGCTGGTAGAGCACTCTCTGTTGGCAGCTGGCAGGCTGGTTACAGGCAGCTGCTGGCATTTTGAAGCGCCACAGGTTTTTCACAGGCTCCTGCTTTCCAGCTGATCCTTCTGCTTCCCTGTTGCTCTCTGTACTATCCTTTGCTTTCTTACTCTTTCTGCCGTGAAGCAAACAGTTCATGCTTTTTTTGATTCCCTGGTGCTAAGGGACTTCTGGATGAATTAGTATCTGTCCCCCTGCTAATTCTCCCAGCTCTGTCTGCATCACAGCCTCTATCCTTTTTTTTTTTCCCATCTTACTACTGCTGGTGCTTCTCCCCTCCCCCCACCTTCTTTTGTATTTTTTATTTTTTTTCCTCCCCACCCTATACCTCCCTCTCCCTTTACCCAGCATAAATTCAGATCCTGTCCTGCTCGGTCACTTCTTTCCTCTGGACTTGTCTGGCCTTTGCTCATTGTTCCATTTCCTTGCAACCCTCTCTTCTCACATGTACCATATCTGACAGAGTTGAGTTTGCATGGGAATGGTGGGTGGGAGGTAGCAGAAAGGGCAGGATTGAAAGATTTTGAGAGAGCACTGTGTCCATTAAGTTCTTCTGTCTTGTTTTTCATTTGGCAGTCGTGTTGGTTTCTATGTCAACACATTCCAGAGTATAGCTGGCCTAGAAGAGAACTTCCATAAAGAAATGAGCAAGGTAAGGCAACCAACAGCTTATCCTACTTACTGTCTCTTCACTGTTAATAAAAGAAAAACAAAACCCAAGATCCAGCAAAGAAACAAAACTCAAACAAAACCAAAGAAAAAACAAACAAAAAAACCCAAACCAATCGAAAACCCCCCAAAACCTCAAGCTGAAAAACAGGTGTAGAAAATGTCCCTATGTTGGAGCATAATATAAACCCTTAGCTGTTTTCTGAGCCACCTGGGACAAAGGCAGTCTGACATAGTAATGTAAAGGGATGGAGCACAGGGAAGAGACCACAGGGCTATGGGCAGCAGTGGGGAGTTCATGTCGCTTGACAGCACTCATTTCCAGATCCACAGAGGAAAGGGAAGCCACTCTTAGACCTATCTCTTGCTGCCATTTTTAGTTCACCTGTATTATGAATCTGTGACCTATAACCTGGTCAGGCTAAGCATGTTTTCCTCCCCCTCTGCTGCCTGGCAGCCAGTTGCTGTGTACCCTCATTGTACCCAGGTGTGGGGTTAAAACCAACAGGGAGTCTGCAAGTCGTCTGAAGGCTGAGACATGCCTCACTCCAGTCCCTCAAAAAGGCTCTCCCCCACAGTACCTCTGTGCTTCGGCTTCTTTCCTGCCCTGTGACCCAAAAGAAGGCATTTAATTACTTAGTGTGGGCTTTGTATGGGCTACCAGTGTGCCTTGAGTTGGGAATCACAACAGAAAGCAGTGCTGGCAAGCCAGATCCTGGTGCTGTGTGGCAGCACCCACAGGAGACCTCAGCACCAGTCTGTGGGAAAGGCCCCCATTGCCACTGTCATTTACAAATATGTTCTTATTCTTTTGGTTAAGAGCTAGAGAAATCCTGAATTCCTTAGGTCTGTATGCTGCTTGAAAAAGTAAATGTAGCACTAATCCTGAGGTGGGACTGAGAGCCCAGCTGGAAAACCCTTATATCCCCTCTGCTCCCTAATATCATCCTGACAACAAAACAGCCACTAAGCAACAGGAAACATTATAGTCCTTCAACTCCCAGCAGTCAGGGGCCCTCTGCCGTGGTGTAACACATCAGTTTTGAACCCTGCTGACATTTTATGGGGTATTTTCCAGTCAATAGCCTGCTCTTCTCCATTGAGGGATGAGCTAAGTGTTAAGAATAGGAGGATTGTTATAATTACTAGTTTGTTGCTGCTAACTTACATTCGACAAAACATGGGAAAGATGCTTGTTAGACAGGAATTCTCTTGTATGATTTTTCTTGTCAGGATATTTTCTTTCTTGAGAAATTTTGTATGAGGGCAGGGCTTTTGCTTTGTTCCATAAGAACCATCTGTTTCTTATTACTGCTACAGCACCCAGTTAATTGCTGGTGTTGCCTGCACAGTGCCTCCAACCTTGATTCCATGGGATCCCTCCTCCTAGCAGTGATAAATCCGGTGTCTTGTCTTGTTCATGGATTGGCAGTTTTGGAGTAGGAGTGTCTGGAGTGACTGTTGCAGCCTTCAGTGCCAGGGAGAGTTTAACCCCTGGTGTTGCATTTCTGCAAAGACATCCAGGTTCTGCCCAAGCCTAGATAGCCCAGGCAGCTGGTGAAGTTAAGGGTTGTTCAGCTGAAGGCCAGCTGCCTTTGGCTCCACAGTGGAAATGGCCATGTCCCAAGCTTTGGTGAGCAGGCCTGAGAAACAGCTTTTGGCTACAAATCCCGAGTGAAGCTCCAGCTGAAGCATACAGATCTTAGGTAAACAATCAGCCTGCTTCTGCAGTGGTACCTGGCAGCACACTGGTGGGCCCAGGTGATAGGGAAGCAAAGAGGATGATCTGTAAGGAAGACAGAGCATTCCCAGAAATGCCAGCAGCTCTTTGACAGCTCAAGTGCTGTAGCACTGCATAGCCCACAGAGAAGTGGAAACAGATTTAGAGTTGTCCTCTCTTGGGATAGCTGAGGAACTGTGAATGTCCTGCCACAAGCTTGTGTTTGGTCAGTCTGTGCAGGCCAGCCCAGGCTCTCTTCTGCCATCCAAGCTTCTTTCTCATACTTTTTCTGTCTTTTGTTTTTGTATTTTGCAGTTGAACCAAAATCTTCATGATGTCCTGCTGGGTCTAGACAAGCAGTACTCAGGCAACGCCTTCCCTGTTAAAGCACAGCCCAGGTCAGTAACTGTGGGTAGTGTCTTTCCCTCAGCAGGGGAGGTGGGACAGGGATATCTCTACCTGCCCAGGGGTATTGAAACCTCCAAGCTGTCAGTTGCAAGTGATTTGCCCACCTGCCAGTGCCCTCCTGAGGCTTCCTAGAGCCATGCCCAAGATTACACTTGGCACTGCATGATGTAATCCAATACCTCTTACCTTTCTAGGATAGCATTTGGAGGCCTATACGTTCACTAGGTCCTGATATTTAGGCAACTGACTCTCAGCTCTGCTTTTAAAATCTAATTCCAGCTACTGAGCTGCCCTTCTTTCTGGGTCCAGTTGCCCAGTCCTGTTCTTTCCCTCAGAAGCTCCCACCATGTACCTGCAGTTTGTCAGCTTGAGCACCAAGAGCCCATTTCCCCAGCCCCTTCTTTGGCCCTCCAAACTTGGAATCACCATTCTGCCAAAGCCTTATGCCCATCCTGTTTACCCAGCTGCAGTGAGTTTCTCCTTCCTGTGTGTTGTGGAAGTAGCTGCAGCATCACTAATACGAGGCTTCCTGAACTCAGAGCACTTCCAGTCCGTGTGTGTGCAAGGAGTGAGTGTCCTCTGGGCCTTCAGTTTTCTTTGCTCAGCTGGGTTCTGTCTTGTATGTGTAAGTGCAACTCTGCACATTCCCTAGCACTGAGAAGGGAGGGAGGGGTTGGGCTCTGGATTAGGCTGACTGGCTCCCATCCAAGTGCACGAGTGATGAAATAGTGTTGGGCTCTGGCTTCCAGCTGCTGCTAATCCCACATGCTGGGTGAGCAGGAGCACAGCCCAGGTCCTCAACTGGTGTGTTGATGGAGGGATGTGGTGAAGTCAGCATGAAGTAAGGGCAGGCTGTGGTCTGAGTGCATTGGTTTAGGAGTAGATCAGCTGTTGAGACCTCTGTGCTCCCTTGTGTCTCCTCCCAGTTTAACCTGTTGCAGTCATGCATAGATGACTTCCATGTCGTCTCCCAGCAATTCTTCCTGTGTGGTGTTTGCCAACTCTAAAAAGAGAGGAGGTTTGAGTTGAATTTTGGCCCCTGAATTCTGGATTGCTAACAGCAGATTTGAGTAATGTGAGTTGGAATGCTACTTGTGAAAATGATGTCTTCTTCCCAAGTTACCATGTGGTGTCTGTTGGTCATCACAACCCAACCAGACTGAAGCCTTGTGAGTTGGTTGTGGTGCTCATCCTCTTGCTGCCATGGGCTTTGTTGTCTCTGTTAGCAGCATCCTCCAGGAGCCTTGGAGGAGGATGAGGTAACAGGACCAATGAAGCTGTAGCTATTGCTTTGCCCAGCTTCTTTTTCCTCCTTTCTCTCTTCCTTGAAGAACTGATTGTAGGCAGTAGTAGCAACCTGGCCCATCTCTGTACAATTTCTGCCCCCCCACCCCCACACTGATAGCTTCCTCTGGGGCTGTAACAATTGTCTCAGCTGCAGTTCTGTGCCCTTTGGCTGGCTAGGAGACCACGTGGCCCTAAAACCCAAAGCTGAGTGCATTTACAGTGGTCCCTGTGTGGGCAGCAGTCTGGGTGCTGCTGCTTCATCACCTGCATCTCACCTTCATCTCACCTGAGGTGCCAGACCTGCCCCAGAGTGAATCTCTTCCTCCTGAGCACAGTGGAGCAGGGTGTTGTAGGAGGATACAGCAAAGATTTGCTGGGGTAGTTCTGCAGTGACCAGGAAATGCTGTGAGGCACTTCTGTGTCTGCTGCACATCTGGCCTCTCATTGTGGTGCAGGGCTGAGATGAGAGTGTGCAGGAGGAAATAACCCTCACTCCTCTGATTGTGATCTCACTCATCTGTTGTGGTCTGCAGTAGGAGCAGATGCTTCCCTGACCCTTTTCTACTGGGAAGGGGATTGGAGATTGATACAATGGCAGGAAATAAATGAGGAGGTGTGAGAAGAGAGGCAGTTATCTGTGCACATCATTATGGCATTCATGTGAGGCCCTACAGAAATACTACTGTGGCTGATATATCTGCAGCTGGCAGTGTAGCACAGTAGCTGGTGTATTTCTGGGAACCTCAGATGAATATTTGGGATTCGCTTCTGAAAGAGTTCGAACTCTGAAAAGCCTCTGAGTTCAGGGCTCAGATGCTTAAAAGACTGAGGAGATCTGTGGGATTATCCTGGTATGATTGGGCAAACTGGAAAAAGATGTGATAGGAAAGCTGCTGAGTTGGTTCCATGTATAAGACTGCACAGACTACATAAGAAAAGAAGAATGCGGAGCTTGTTTCTTTTGCAGCAATATTCACAGGGGAGAGTGAGGAGCTGTGAAAGGACATTAACAGTACTCTGGTGGTCTGTACAGTTTCCTTTTCTTTCTTCTCCATTTGCACCCTGGCTCCATATTCCAAAGTGCAGGGAACATTCTAGTTTGCTTATATGTATATATATATATATATATATATATCTTTGGCAGGCATAAAGAACCTTCTTCTACTTTCTCCAAACCAGACCATAGCTTTCTAGTAATGAGGGGAAGTGTGTTTGTGTGTGTGTGAGAGAGGGAGAAGAGATCCTGTCATCTTAATTACAGTGAGTTTTGTGGCACCAACTAAATGGGTACTTGGAAGCTTAACTTTTCCTCCCTGGTTTGACTGTGCCATCCTGTAACTGAAATGATTTGCGTGCCATCCTCAACAGAAAGAAAACTAAACTGTTCGCCAGGCTGAGGAAAAAGATGAGCAGGTACCGGTATGGAGAGCAGCATTTCGATACATGTTTCATTTAGTTCCTAAAACTGGAGAGGCTGTTGCTGGACTCTAACAGCCTGGCACGTGTTAACCCTGTGGTGGGAGAGGGGTCCTTTGCATGATATGATGTGTTTGTGGCCTGCTGGGTCCTGCTGAGATCTCTCTGTGTCTGGATAATCCCATTAACTGCTTGTGTGCCTGGTTTGAATCCTTGCTTCTTTTCCTATCTAAGAAGGCAGTGTGAAAACTCAGGCATTGTCTGTCCAGTTGTTTTTGTGTGATGGAAAATGCAGTGCTGGGTTTTCCATGGGAAGTATAATCTATTTTGGTGTTTTAACAGCTTCTAGTTTTACCTAGTGGGTTTGTCCTTTTGAACAGGTCTGAAATGCTGCATTCTCATCCCCTGCCTAGCCAGGGAGGACCAGTAGGCAGGTCTTTCACACTCAGAAGTCCTATCCTATCTACCTGTTGCAACTGGGAGAATGATGAGGTGGAAGAAAGATACTTCCAGCTTTGCTCCTTACTTGCTCTGTTGTTGAGAATCCTCACTATCTTGCTCTGTCCATTTAAAATTTTGGGCAGGATTGGAGGAAAAGGAAGCCTTTTGGCTTGTATAAAGACTAATGTCTGCATCTTGCCTTCAAAACAGTGATGGCATTGATTAACTGGATTGCTACAATGCCTGGAGTTACCATAGGTCAAGGACTCTGACAAGAACATGCTCTGGAGCAAAGTAGGAACTGCTGCATATTGGCATGGGAAATTCCTCTGATTTTTTTCTTACTTTTTGTGTTGGTACTTCCTCCATAGGATCCTTACAGGGAGAAAAAAAAATTATTATCATCAAGATGGTGTCCTGCCAGCAATAAAAGAAAGTGCTGGTGGATTGGGATCCTTGTTTTTCTTGATCTGGTTTCCCACTGACTAGGGCAAGTCATGCAGCTCTTCTCTTTGTGTCTGCTGTGCATACTTTGTAAAGTGGGAAGTTGGAGAGTGAAGAGTGGTAATTTCACAAGGAAGCTGATGGGCAAACTTAGATATTTATATCTTCAAATGCAAGTAGTAAAGCACTATATTGTGTTGGTACTATTCTGAGGTTTCCTACTGTAGGAAAAAGAGGATTCACTGGAGTACTTCTCTGGATGTCTGTCTCTGGTCTTGGTTGGACTGGTGTTGTATCTGTACCAGACAGGAGGTCTAAGATTTCCAGTCACTGAGAGTGGATGGATTATACACCAGAAGGAACTAGTAAATCTCCCCCTGATGAGTTCTACTCACAATGGGCTCCTGCTCTGCCTTGGTAAAGTCTAACTGCCCCAGTAGTTAAGGTGCCTCACCTGGGCTCTGCTGGGGGTTTCTGCTGTCAGAGCAGCTGCTGGGGTCACAGAGAAATGTGCAATCCCTAGTGCAGGGAAGGAGGATCTGGAACTCGGTCAGTCTTTGATCTGCAGCAAGAATGTACATTTGTGCCACCATATGTTTGGGTATGTAGGTTCTTTTTTCCTTCTTTCTCCAACCAGCTCCTTTTAATTTTTTTTTTTTTTTTTTTTTTTTTTTTTTTTTTAGTTCTAAGTAATTCTCCAGTATGCTCTGGTGGTAAAAAATTAATTACCTTTGGCTAAAAGGCCCAGTGTGAGCCTTAACTGAGATGCCAGCCTTTTTTTTCTTTTTTAACTTGAGAACTTGACAGGACATGACTGATCTGTTTTTACCATATTGGAAAGTAGGTTTATCCTCTGATGTAGGATTGTTACAAGTGCAAGGGAAACTCATCTGCAGATGTTACTCTGCCCTTCCAGAACAAATGAGGCAGCACCATGGGAGCTCAGTAGCACTAAAAGAGGCTGGGGGATTTTGACTTTCCCTTCAGCTGTATTAGATCCAGCTCTCTTTCCAGCTCTCTGTTTGCAGAAGAAAGTTGACACCCCTTTCCTTTCGTTGCCCGATATTCCTGGAATTGGCATCGCTTCCCATTTGCTCATGGGAAGGAAAAAGACAGAGCAGTGACCTTCTTGTTTTGGCTTGCTTTTACTGTGGTGCTCGTGTTTGGTCAGTAGGTAGACCCCACACTCTTGCTTTTTCCTGTGTTTCCTGGAGCAAGTAGTTATCTGGAGACCAGACTTTGCTCTGTGTGGGCAGTGTGTGCTCCCTGGGGACGTGTGAAGGACAGAGGATCCTGGTGACCATCTCACTTGATGCTGGTTGCACTGGCTAAATTCAGCAAAGTTGCAAAGCAACAAGTGCAGGAATGAAGGTGCTGCTCAGGGGCTGAAAAAGGCTCAGCCAAAATTAGCACTGGCATTTTCCTAGGGGGACTGGCCAGCACATCAAACAAGCTGTAAATAGTAGTGACTTAATGAAGGCTTTAGTGTTGGGCCTTCACAGCCCAATGCTTCCCCTCATCCTACAGGGGCTGACTCACATGGGAGTCTTTTACCAATATATCTCCAAGTTAAGTCACTGCCAGGCACTGGAAATAAGTCACTGCAAAACTGTTCCATGGCCTTTAGAAAATAACCCTGAACTCCTTTCTCACTGGGAGAACTGGCCTTTTAAAGTCCCTAGAAGGAAAAGTCTACCCTTGTCTTGGGAGGCCAGCTGATAGGCAGTAGTCCCAGTATTCCCAGTGTAGTCTGGGCATTTGGGAAGTTGTGGCACTCTAGATGTAGATCACTGTGTCCCCCATTTTCTCCAAAGTGCTTTCAACTCCAAGGGAGGTAACATGTACTTGTTTTTCCCTCAACTCTGGCATTAGAGGATGTTCTTTGATGTTTCCTGGTGACTCCTGTTTAGATCAGGACTTTACCTTCACCCTCCAACAATTACTACTTTCAATCTGTAGCACAATTTCATAAATTTCTTTACAGACCCCAGGTATTGAAGTGATTTCTGAGAACTTCTGAGGAAGGACACTGCTCAATCAGACTTAAGAGCTGCAGGGGTTGGCATACATGTTCTTTAGTCTCTCCTCCTCTCTTTTCCTTCTTCATGTCCCTCTTTCTCCCTTGGTGTGTGTGCCCCTGGTTGAGAGCTGCTGGCAGAGAATGTCATTGGTTTTGTTGCATCATGTTGGTGTGCTGCTGGCATCAGTGTCATCAGAAGTATCCAACCTGCATGTGGACCTGAGAAAAAGTGCTTTGTGGGGAAATGTGTGTGTGGGGTGTGGATATGGGGGGAGAAAGTTGGGGGAATGGGTGAGGGCAAACTGAATGAAGAGGGAATGGGATGGGGAGCTTGAAAGCTGGAATGCTGAGCAGGGTGAGATGCTTGCTTGTGAGAGGAGTTTGTTGAAATGCCTTGCTATCCCTTCTTCCTCTTGCTATCCCCCACTTGCAAACAAATGTTTAGGAATGAGGCCATCATGCATGTTGGCCAGTGACCACCACAACTCAGGCATCCAAGTGTGAGTGGGTGTACATGTCTGAGGCTCTGGGCTCTCCTGGGACAGAGCAAAGTAATAAATTACTTGATCTCCCTGCAGGATCTGCCTTGCTTTAGTGCTGACTCTATGCCAGGATTTAGTGTCTCAAGTTGTAGGAAAGGGTCTGTTTCTTTCAGCTTCTCTCAAGGCCTTGAATTTCACAGGAACTGTGACTTTAAGTGGAGTCAAATATAACTCCCTGTAGATGAGGTTGCACAGCCCTTTTGCAATATGCTATGATATTATATTTTCATCTGTGTATGATTTTGCCAAACTGTAATCACTTCTGCTAAATTATTCTCCAGCAGTGAATTTTCCCTGTTGAAATTCTCTGGTAACCAACTTTTTACTAAATTTCTCATGATTCTGTATTTTGAAGCAGAGACTTGACACCCAGCCAGGGCACGCCTGTAGGGAAAGGCATGTGCCTCTTGCCATTCCTTTGAAAAATCTGGCCAAATCTGTCCAAGCTGTGAACCAACAAATGCCAGTGGCATATGCTTCTTGCATCTTAATTTCCTGAAGAATCCCTCTTGACTGTGTGTCAGAAACAGTCTTGGAATAAAGACCAGCTAGGGAGACCTTTCCTAATAGAGAAATCTCTATTAGTAGGCAGAGCCTCACTGTTCCTTTGCTGTCTGGAATGATCTCCAAAACCTCTGGCTACTTTGCCTCTCTACTAGCTTATTTAGTTCAGAAAACATCAAGGAATAAGGTATTCTGTGATTACAGCCTTACTTCAGGTGTTGTGAATCTATTAGTCATAACCCATGCAGACATTATTAAACCACCACACAGAAAAATTCTAATCTGTGGCATTTAAAACTAAATGAGCAGCACTGAACTCCTTTCCCCATCTGCTTCCCCAGTATTAAAGATTATAATTTAATGTCAGGCACTTATATGAAAATCTAGCAAAATTAAGGATGCCTGGTTGTTTTGTTTTTCTGTGTTTGAGGCAAGTATATAAATTCTGTAGGCATTTAGTGAGTAGCCTGCTGCGAAGTAATGCTGCTGCAGTGTGTTGGACTGCAAGTGACTCAACAAAGATGCTTCTCAGGAGCTCCAAATGTCTTCATTGCGTATCTGGGCAGCAAACCAAAGAGATAATGGAAGCCACTGATCTGTGCTGGTTAGCACAGCTCCTCCTAGGCCTGGCTCAGACTTCTCTTTTTCTTCCCCTCTCTCCCCCTGTCTCCCCCTTTCTCTCTCCACTTCCTTCAGTGACAGCACCCCAGCGAAAGCAAATAAAAGCCCCTCGCCTCCACCAGATGGAACTCCCATCACCAGCCCTGAGACCAAGACTGTCAACCATGAGCTGGAACCATCCACTTTGGAAGCACCTGGGGCAAGCATCCCAAAGTCACCATCTCAGGTAGTGTCCCCATGATATTGACCATGTCTCTGCTGATGGCACAAACTCTGTGAGTCAAAGACATCCATCAGTTGTTTTTTTAGACCTCATCTTGCTGCTGAGCACACAGAATATCACATGATTGTTGTTCTCTTCCACTGGTTCCTGAGAAAGTTCCTAAGAATGCAAGTTGCTTATTTGCCATCTTTCTATTATAAGAGCTGAGTGTCTTTGAATGGTTTCACAGGGGGAAAGCCAGTGATACTTTTTGCTGTCTGATAGGATGGCCAAGAAGATCCAGGGAGGAAGGAGTTGTAGCTAGGTGAGGAGGTTTGTTCTTTACATTTGAATTAACCTGTGGAGTTCAGTGGTCCAGTTTCTTCTCAAGAACTTCTGTAGTTGAGAGAAAGATTAAAATGAAAAAGCCTAATATTATGAGAAGAACATCTGTACATTGGATGATGTTTCACTTTGCTATCAAGTTGCAATATTATGCTAAAAAAAAAAAAAATTATATTTTTATGCTAGGAAGAAATTAGGTGGGTTCCAGGAAGAAGATAATCCATTGTATGGAGTCTGAACCTTCCATATGGCCTTCATTAGGCCTTTCCTTGCATAGGAAATATCCAGCAGCATGTTCAAAATAGTAGATACAGCTACTCAGCATATCATCTATGTGTTTTACTTTGGGAAGATAAAACATTTACTTCATCTTCTTGTCCCTCTGTTGCTGAGTGGGGGAAAAGCATAGTAGGGAAAAGCAGTAACTAGGTTAAATTTACGTTGTATTCCAATCCTTGTATCTCGGTAAGTGGGACCCTAGGAGAAGTCTTCCAGGAAGAATTAAAGCTAAGAGGGGTTCTGGCCAAACTGGTAAGAAAACCCACTGCCTCTGAAAAGAGATGGGTGCAACCCAGAACTTCCTTGGTGTTCCCATGCATAGCAGTGTGATTCCAAATCCAAGCCTGTGGGGTAGTTTTTCTCCTGTTTCTAGACAGCCTCTCACTATATTGTTCTTTCCACTGCATATTTGATTTTTAGGATTATTGAGGGACAGGAAGAGGATTGTGTGGCAAAATTTCTTTTCCAGCCCTGTAAGATGTGTGGATGCCTGGCAGTGTATTTTCCGGACTTCTCCAGGGTCTCTGGACAGCTTGGCAGTGCAGAGCCTAACCATGGCTTCAGCACCAACCTGGTTAGAACCTGTGGAGTAGGCTGTGTGTATGGGGGAGAGAAGATAGGATATCCAGAATTGCCCTTCTGTTGCAGGTTTCTGGTTTTTTTTTCTTTTTTTTTTTCTTTTTTTTCATTTTCCCCCCAGAAATTTCCAGAACTTGACTAAAATTTGGAGTGAGAAGTCATATAGAGATTTATGAAGCTGTTCACAATAGTCTTCACTCACCCTGCCTGTGGACTCATCTTGCTGAGTTTGGTTTCTTCCCTTTCCTTTAAATAGCACACATAACCCTTTTTTTTGCCAGCCTGCAAGTGCTTTCTCCTTCACTTGCTGCCTGCCTGCCTGCCTGCAGGAATGGGGCCGGAGGCACCCCTTGAGGAGCAAGCAGGATACTCCAGCACAGCCCTGGCATGGATGGGCCACGGGCAAGACTGAAATGACATTTGCAGCGAATGCTGCCACCGCCCGGCAGCTCTTTCCCAGTTGTGTTTAATTCATCCCCCAGGCGTCTTGAAGAGAAGAGCTCCACTCCATATTCACAGTAGCTGCTAAGAGCTGGAGCTGGCTCCAGAGGCAGGGAAGACAAAGGCAGGAGTTTCACTCTCAGAGCCGAGCCTGGTGTCTATATGGATAAAGTCTAGAAACCAAGTGTGTGTCAGCTTGCCAGGCAGCTGGGAACAGTGTCTGCTCTCTCAACAGTGCCCAACTTTAACACTGAAATCTTCACAGGTGGCATTACTTTTGACCTATGGGTAAGTGATTTGTTCAGTGGTCCTCCAAGGGAGGCTGAGGGGCCTCACCCTCTTTGGGAGGATGGAGCACAAAGCAACAAACAAGAACAATTCTCTGGCCTCTTTGTGTCTGAAATATCAATGCAGAGTGTAAGCAAAGGCTGTGGAGAGAAAGACAAGACCAGGAGTGGTTAAATAAATACTAACTAAATTTCGAACTGTTCCCTATACAACCCAAAACAACCTCAAACACTTTTACTGTCATTTAATTTTAAAAAACCATTTATTTCTGTCTTTTGGAAGAAGTGAATGCTCTCAGCTCTCTGCAGAATAATTTGATGATGCTGCAAGACTTCAGGGGATCTGGGAAACTTAAAAGGTTGGACTTCTGCTCTCAGTTACACCACTGAAACTCTGTAATGAGACACTTGAAATCAGTGCAACTGTGTGGAATTTGAGCAGATAAAGCTGTGTGAGATCCAAGTCAGCAGAATAATTTTAGAGGATTTGTTCTATTCTAGGCAACAAAGTTGTTAGTGCATGATGAATTTATGAGTATAACCCAATGTCAATATACAATCATCTTGTCTTTGAAATGTGGTTTTACATTACTGTTGGAAGTAATGCTGGACAGTGTGGAAGTGGCCATTTCCAAGACACTGTTGTATTGGAATGAAGGAGACTGACTGTCCATATTAGGGGAATAAATAGTAGAAGAGTTGTGATATTTTTGACTTGAGAGTTAGCAATTGGAGCCTTCCATTTCTGCAGAGGGTGGTTTTGTTCTGAGAACAGCATTTCCCTGAAATTTCTGGTCCCATTTTGCAACTGGCAGGCAGGAGGTTTTCAGGAAGGGATTGTTCTCAGGGAATGTGGACACACCACCTTCTGCAAACAGTGAAAAGTTGGAAGTGAATACACTTACTTCCATTATTTCCCCTAGCGAGCTATTCGGGGGGAGAAAAGTGTGCTTTCATACACAGTCACTCTCTAAAGTAGGTTAATCCTGTAGAAAACTGGGCATGTCCTTAGAAATCTGAATAAAGGCTGTGTAGAACTCAGTTATGTGCTGGATGAGTGTGAACACAGGCCTAGGAGTAATGGATTTCTGTGTTTCAGATCTGGTCTTAACACTGATGCACTGGGTGCATATTGTCAGGTCTCTGGGTCTTCCTGCCTTGGATGCAGTAAGAAGATCAAGTAGCTGGAGAACTTCATTGTAAATGGAAGGCATTGTCATTGCTGAGCACTGATGTGGTGCTGGGAATTCGTATGGCTGATTTATTCCAACACAGCAGCAGTTCCTCAGAGTCTGATTTGATCTAGAAGTTATCATTAAGCCCTGTTCACAGCAAAATATGAAAAGTATGGATGGGTTGATCTAGGCAGGACCTACCATAACTTCCATGGGGTTGTGGATGCAGTGTCAGGCTGAATCTTTAGCATGATGAGGGGTAATAGAATGGTTAGAGTTACAGGGTTGAGGTGGTTTTATGTATTCACTGGGATCTCCATTTGGAAACATGACTTCATTACTGTCAATGCTCACTGGTGAAACTGAGAGCAGAGTTGGGCTTACAGCAGTCATGGCTTCTCAGGGGTTTGAGTTGTTCTTGCCTAAAGCCGAGATGCCATCAAGAGCTCCTGCAGACCTTTCTTCCAGCACACTGAAAACCAGTGCACCAGGGAGCCAGTAGTGGGCAGGTCAGTCTGTCCTCATGGCCACCTGTCCATTGTGCGACAAATGTTCTCTCATTCCCTTAGGTACGGTAAGTATGCAGAGGGAGGCAGTGCTGGCCTGTTCTGTTGGATCATGTTCTCAGTAATTGATCTGCTCCCTTCCCAGTGGTTCTTTTGAAGGTTGCACATGCTTTAATTATGTATGCATGTCCTGTCAATGCATATTAATTGTGTTACGCTTCTCCTCTGCAGAGGGAAACTTGCCCACGGCTGAAGTGTAACTAATGATGCCAAACCTTCTCTGGAGGCGTGTGGTTATTTATTTTGTTTTGTTTCAGTTCAGCCCTTCACCCCTTCCCCTCTCTCTTCAGATGGACTTGACTGGACCCTGCTCTGTGCCAGTGATTGTGATTTCCCTCACCTTCAGTTTTTGTGACTAACCTGGTTCCTGTCTTTGGTTTTTTTGGGTGTCGCCGTCTGTGCTGTGGCCATGTGCTCACTTGCATGCAGTTGAGGAAAGGGCCTCCGGTGCCTCCGCCTCCAAAAGTCACCCCCTCCAAGGAGATCAAGCAGGAGAACATCATCAGTCTGTTTGATGACAATTTTGTCCCCGAGATAAGTGTGACAACCCCTTCGCAGGTTAGCTGCTATGCCCTGCCTAATTTTTCTCTGCCTCTGAACTCTTCCTTCAGACCATTCTTCTCTTTGGAGGTGTCAAGCCATGAAACCTGGTCAGGTGAAGAAGGCAGGCAAGCTCAGCATTGGACCTCAGAAGACAAAGGATTACTTAGGTGCTGACTTAAAGGGGAGAGTACCTAAAAGGCAGTAACAGGTTGCCCTTTGAGAGCTTTCATTCATAGAAGAAACAGGAGAAATGCACCTGGTCAAGATACCAGAAAGTAATTTCTGCATTTGTTCAGCAGCAGTGCACGTAGATTATGACTCTCTTCATATCCTGTAGTGTGCTATGCTTTCTCCAAACCCACTAATCCTGAGTGTGGATGAAACATTTTTTTTTCTGCTCATGTACATCCCTAACTGCTGACCTTGGCATCTCTGCCAGTTCTTGGAGAAGACAATTTTGTGCTCTCTGTGCCTTCACCCACAGGCTTTGTAGTTTAAAGCCCATGTCTGCACAGGAAAGGCCAAAAGGAATTGCCAAAGTTCTCTGTGCAGTTAGATGGGCAAGACTGTGCCTGTAGTTAAGTCTGCTGACACAGTCTGTCAGTATTGTCAAGTGGCACCTTCTGAAGCCCTGAAAAAGGTAAAAAAGTTTTAAAATTATGGATTTTCCTCTTCAGTTTATCTTTGATTTATGTCACTACTAGAGAAGCTGTCCAGGTGGGAGTTCTCTGTTGGATCTAGGAGAATGGCAGTCCTTATGTATATAGGAGCCTGACCAGATTTCTGGCTGTATCATGAGATACCTGCATCTGCTTTATTTAAATATATATATATATACACATGTGTATATATATTTTCCCTAAATGCTTGTTAAAGCACAGATCATATCTCTATCAGTGCTCATCTGTGACTCATTCCCTAATTTCTTCTTGCATCACGCTGCTCCATTGCCTGTGGTTTGCCACCTTCCACCCAGCTGCTGTGGGGCAGAGATGAAGTGGGGAGGGAAGGAAGTCCATGTTAGATTTGGCATGGCAATAGATAAAACTTGCAGAGTGGAGAGATGATTTGACATCAGTGTTGGAAGGCGGGGACTGCAGGCAGCTGAGCAACTCCTTATCATCATCTGTGCTTCCTTCTCCTGTTATTGTAATGGACAGCTCTGTCTGCCCCATGGTCTCTATCATGTGTTTTCATGTGAATGCCAGCCCTTCGGCATATTCTGCACCTGATCAGTGCTCTGAGCCAGGATGGGATCTGCTGTGACTTTTGACCAGATGGGAGTTCTGAGGGGGGACTGGTTTCCAGAACAATCTTCACTGAAGGGCCCAGCAGCCCCTGGCACTAAATGTGTTGCCCAGGGCTATTCCTGTCAGATGTCTTAGTTCCAGTGAGCTGTCTTGTGGAAGATTTGGGTAAAGGCAAGGAGTGTTAGCCCTTGCATTCAATGAGACAGGTAAGACTATTCTATGGCTGCGGCCTTTGAGGTCTCACTACTAAACAAAGCTAAAGATTGGGGTTGTAACCTCTCTGATGGTGGCTTGGATGTGCTGGAAGAGCATACTAGAATGCTAGTTGGTTTTTGCATGCTGGTCAGGACTCATAATTGTGAGATGAGAGAGCTTGGTTCCTTGTCCTCATCCTTGTGGGTCTCAAGAAGACATGATCATAAGGCAGAGAAAAATCTGTAAGAAAATTGGGGTAAGAGAAAATTAGAAGAGGTGAAAATGGTGTTGATGTCGGTGGTATTCAGAGGACTTACTTTAAATGGTGGCGCTTGCTACTTTACAGAAGCTTTTCCATTGTGGGATTTTCATATAACTGTGGAGTTATATGAACAACTAATTTTTTGTTATTGAAAAGGTAGCTGAAGCAGTAGGGCCTACTTCAGCAGGGAGGTGGGAACGTCATAGGAAACAGGGGCTGGGAGGTCATAGGAAACAGGGGCAAATCTTCCTGACTTCCTGGAGACAGCAGCTTCCTCTGAAGCTGAGTAGAAAGCAGTATATTGTGTTTAGATTAAATCTAAACCACCAAAGTGATAGTCCAGTATTAAATGCTAATAACTTGTGTCCTTTGTAGTGACTTCTTATTAATGGTAATCAGCAAATGTTGGATCATTGTCTCTAGGTAGAGCATTATTCACTCAAAGGGAGTTATTCTGATGACTTTGAATAAAGTAGCAAAGCTTCTCAAATGTATGCTTTTTAGAAGACTTATGTGTGTAAGTTTATGGGATGCCTAGAAATGAAAACTATTGAAAATAGCATTTTTGAGTTCGGGGGGATTCAAATCCCTTAGCTAGGATGAGCTGCCATATTTTGTGTTTCTGACTCAGAAGGCAGGAGGGAATTAGCAGCTTTGGGAATTAGCTCTGCAGTCTCTCAGACTTCCCTTCCAGCAGTTTGAGTGGTATTCTGCCTGGGTTTTTGCTCCTGAGATGGATTGTATGGATGGGAGGTCTTTTATGTGTAGGTGAGGAAGATGGTCTGTCAGTGTAAAGGCAGCTGTGGGGAATAGAGGAGCAGCCCTTCTCACTCATCAGTGGCCATGATCCCTTTGACCACAGCAGATCAGGTGCTCACACCATGTCAGCTCATTTGGCTGGGTGGGAAGATGAATGAGTGCTGTGGAAAAAGCTCAGATTTGTTTTGCAGGGCCCTCATGTGAGCTGCCTGTGATTGTGGGCACCAGGCAGTCAGGACTCACATCCAGTGTTTGCGCTGCCACCATTTCTTCTGCGCTTGCAGCCTCAGCTCTGGGATATCACACACCCTCCCTCCACCATGCACACGCGCGTGTCTAATGTTCATACTACTTTTCTCCCTCACTGCTGCCAAGTTTGATGCCCCTGGGCCCTTCCAGGAGGGAGCCAGCCTGTTGGATCTGGATTTTGATCCCATTAAACCAGATGCCACTGTGGGGAAGACCCCCACACCCGCCTCCCAGGTTGGTTCATATTGCCATTCCTTCTCCCTTCATAACTGACTTGTGACCACCTGAATGATAGCATGGACCTGAGCTGTGGGTGGCTGGGCCTTGGGTGTGGGTGCCCAGGATGAGGACCTTGGTCTTCTCTGCTGGATGTGCAAGTCCAGGAAGAATCAGGTGGCTGCTGGCCTGGCCGCAGTCAGGCACGAGGTGTTTGTGGGGTGCTTGGGCTTTGCTCTGATGATCCACTTAATGTATGTCCCTCCCTGGAGCAGCATCCTCTGTATGCTGTATGTATTTAAGTTGTTGCTCTGTGATGGGAATTCATCCTGAGCTCTGTGCTCCTGGTCTAAATTGCTCTCAAATGGATTTTTAATTAACAAGACACTGATAATCTGCAGTTACGTAAGATGAATAAGACTGTAAATGGATATTCAAACAATGTGAAGCCCTTCTTTTTCTGTGTATGACACAGCCTGCATTCATAGTTGAGAAGCAGCTTCCTGCCTGTCACAGTGTGGTATCAAGAAGGAAGATGCCTAATTCTGTTCTGGCCTGTACCTGGTCCTGTCCTCTGTCAGAGGCAGGTGGACTGTGCCTCATGCTATGTCTACATGACCGGAGGCTTTGAAGTGCATCCAGGATATGGTTGTTGTCCTCACTGCAATTTTTCCATTTTATATGTATGAACTGGCTATTTTTTGCCTGTGGATGCCACTAAAGTTTGTAATAAACATAACTGGGTTGTTTATAGTACATCTCCAGTATCATCATGGTGAGTAGGTCTGTATGGCACAGATTTTTGTAGGAATAAGACCTCTTTTGTCAGGGTGATCAAACATTCGGCATTTGATTCCTCTAAATTAAAATACTGTATCTGCAACATACTAGTTATTATCATAATTTGATACAGATCAATATGGCAAAGCTATCCTTTTTTGGAACTTTATGTGGGTACATGGGTATTGTGTCTACTTGCCTTCAGGACAAGCTGCATATCAGGATAAGCTTTTTTTAAAAAAAAAAAATTACTTTTTTTTTTCTGAATCACCAGTTAGAACTCAGATAGTTGGCTATACTGACATAGGATACAAGTATAAATTTGACTTAAAATGGAATTGTTATCCTTCCAGCAGCAACAAATATTACAGTAGGTAGGTTTTTCAAAAGTGCTCAGCAATAGCATATTTAGTGTTCTAATATAATAATTATTAGCTTCAGAAGTCATTAAAAGAGAGTCAAAAATCAATAATTTCTACCTAGTTATCAAAACAATCAGATTTATTTCTTATAAGGTGGGCAGCATAGCAAAGTGGTTAAGGTATTTTACTACTAATCCAAAGACACCACAGAATCATAGAGCGTTAAGGGGTTGTAACAGACCTTAAAGATCTTCTATTCCCAGGGATGTATAAATTCATGTAGTAACAGATATTTTCAAAACATGCAGAGATAAGTGCTGTTGAATGTGTATGTCTGCTTCAGTCTGATCAGTGTCTGTAATGTTTGTACTCACTGAAATAATCATGTATAAACATGTTTTATTTTTGTTGCTCTTTGACATGCTTAGTCTTTACCTTGGGATTTATGGGAGGTAAGAAATTCATACGGCTTTTGTCTCTCATCATGTACTGTTCACGTGCCTGTCTCCTTTCCTTCACTGCTTCTCCTTCCTGCACACCCTAGACCAAAGTTGCTCTGTGTGCTGCTGGACCCACTTATGCACCTTGTATGAAGCCCCAGGGCCAACCACATGTTTGCAAGTCAGTCTGGCACTCTAAGACTTACAATTCTACACTGTACATGCCCATTGCCTTTCCTGCTAACCCACTCATCCTTCCCTTGGCATAATGCTGTGACCTTCACCTCATACTTAATACCACTGTGGCATCATCCTCACTCTCCACAACACAGCATTTCCTAAACTCTCTACATCCTGTTGGTCTTGTGTGCAGTGCATAAATATCTCAGCTATCATAAATGTATCATCATTACTGCCTGTACCATTAGATATGTACACATCTGGAATTGTCTATGGTTGCTGTTCATCAACCATCGCTCTCAGAAAGGCTGATGTGAATTTGCTCACCCTGTGTCGACACTGGAAGTTAACTGCAGGCCCAAGACTTGCCTGGCATCTGCCTCAACCTCAGCTTTGGAGCTTGCTAACAGGGAGACCCTGCACATGCCCTGCATCTGAACAAACACCTGACCCTCATTTATGCCCTCTCTACATGTGTGGCCTGGGCAAGTCTCAGGTTGCTGCAGATCAGCCCCTTGAGAGATATTTCAAGCACAACTACTTTTGAGTCCCTCTGGACTGGCAGCCAGCAATGTGGACAGAAAATCCTTGGTCTGGGTACTCAGGCCTGCTGCTGGAACTGGTTGTATTCACCGAGTAAGCTCGTGGCAGAGGAATTGAGTCCCAAGGGCCAGATCACCCCCTAGAATAAGTCTTGGAAGGACACAACTTAGCCCTGGCCTAAGGACTCACTGTGGTCACTACTCTCCTTCACATGAGCTTGGGTGATGTCAAGGAAAAAAGTTTCCCCTATGTGTTTTATCAGCCACCAGTGTTTAACATCTGTCGTTCCCCTGTATGTGCATTGGTGCATTGTCAATCTGTCATAGGGAAGAAGAGACTGGTTTAGCTAGGAAAAATCTCATTCCTTTCAGGTAAATGGGCAGGGATATGACTGTATCTGATTGAGCTGTGCTTATAGTCTTGGCAGTAAAAAGTGTTTTGGAGCATTTCTTTCATCCTGCAAACTGATTTTACCCAAAAGATAACCTGCTCAACCAGGAAATGCTACTAGTCAAGGTGTTCTCACTGTACCAATTCTCACATTGGCATACCATACACAAAGAGCAGAGCTTCCTAAAGCTGGGGAATCTTCCTCTTTAAGTCTTCTGAAGTGTTTTTATTATAAATGTTCTTAGCTGTTGATGAGAGGAGACTTTTTTTGTGTTAACCATGAGGTTAACAACTGCATAGAAAGTTGAGTGCAGCAGAGCTGGCTTAGTTCTGCAGACTGGGAAATGTGCATTTGGTGTGCATGATACTGCTGTTGGAATAAGCAAAGCTTTTAAACCTGGTAACAGCAGTGAGCAATTTTTCCTCTCCCTGTACTATCTATCCATGACTGTAAATGCCTTTATAGGCCTCGGGATGCCCCACAGGTATAGAAAAATTAATAGTTGACATGGAAATGCCATTTGTTGAAATTCAGGGGATTATTTTAGATCCAGTTTCTCTGATTATTCCATACTATTTTTGCAAATTAGCTGCTTAAAAAAAAAAAAAACAAACCCTCACATTGAGCTCCTTTTCACTTGTCCATATAAAACTCATACTTGGTCAGATAGAGCTGACCTGACATTTGTCCCAGTTCCAGTTTCACTGAACCCAAATGAAAACCTGGGAGTGAATCCAATTAAAGAGGAGAATCCTTTGTAGCATTTCATATGTATATATTTACCTTAGCTCTACCAAAGCTGCTGAGGGAATCCTCTGTAGGATGGGAACAGCTCTGCTCTTGTAATATCTTCTGGCAGTGTAGGCCTGTGGACATGGTGATTGGGAGACATGAGGAAGGATGTGATAGGGGAGGAAAGCATGTGTTAGATGACACCACTGGAGCAGCTGAAGGTAAAGTAATGGATTTTTATTAAATCAAGGATTTATTTCTTTGTTATTGCTGTTGTTATTAGAATGCTGCTTGGAGCATTGTGCTAGTGCATGGCTAGTAGCCAGATGGGTGTACATTTAAGGTTTACCATGGTGATTGCTTTACTTGGGTTTTGGGTTTTTTAAGGTTGGGACTTTTGCTTGGGTTTTGTAAGGTTGGGACTATGAGAACTGCAAAATTAAGGAATCTGGACAATGCCTTGTTTTGAATATGATTGTATGCAGGGCTGTATGTGTCTTGATTTAACTCCAACTGGCAGTGAAACACCACACAACCACTCACTCGTTTCCCTCCCATTGGTGGGATGGAGGAGAAAGTTGGAAGGATAAAAGTAATAAAACTTGTGGGTTGAGATGAGACCATCTTAATTCAAGCAAAATAATAATAATTGTGAATAATAATAAAAAGGAAAATAACAGAGATAAATGAAACCCAGAAAAATCCAAGTGAGGCAAATGAAAAACAGTTGCTCAACGCCAGCTGACTGACGCCCAGCTCATTCCTGAGCAGTGGTGCCTGATCAGCTTTTCCCATAGTTTATGCACTGAGCATGATGGCATTTGGGATATCTCTGTGGTCAGTTGGGATCAGCTGTCCTGGCTGTGCCCCCTCCTGTCCTTGTGCCCTCCGGCTTCCTTGCTGGCAGGGCAGCATGAGAACCTGAAAAGTCCTTGACTTGGTGTAAGCACTGCTCAACACCAACTGCATCATCAGTGCTGGCAACATGATTCTCATCCTAAATCCAAAACATTCCTGTACCAGCTATTAGGAAGAAAATCAACTATCCCAGCTGAAGCAGGACAGCACATTATCAAATGTGTGAGGCATGTAGGCATGTTGAAGCTGGGTATTGCCATGTATTAAAAATGGCAAATCTTGGGAATCTTCCCAGATGCTGCCTGGCTAGTCTCCCAAGGGTCTGATTTGCAGCCTTGGTGCTACCAGATCCAATGTACTTCCTGCATTGTTGCAATTTCTGGGAGGGGCAAATGAATATCTTTAATTTTGTGTTAAAAAGAGTTAATCTGACTCCAGACAAAGGAGAATAAAAATTTGAACCACTGGAAGCCTGTCATAGGAGTTTGGTTGGTCTTTTGTTGTGCACAGAAACCCCTGTCCCCAGGCTTTTTAGAATAGTCTTTGCCAGACAGTGATTTGTGGGTGATACTGAATCTCCTTGGTGGTGGCAGCTTTTGTGCAGTAGAAACTTTCCATCAACACAAATGTGTTACATACCCCAACTGGAATAGTCATAGAAAATTCTTAATAATAGAATATTCACAACAGAATCCAAATTCTCAACTCTTTGGGCCTGTCCAAAATCGAAGGGAGTGAAAGTTAGCACAGTGTCCTGTTTGATTCAGTCCTAATGCCATGTTGATGCTGGGTCTGGACTAAATGCCATATCTGGACACATTATTACCATGCTCTTTTGTTTCTGAGAGTAGGCGAGTACTTAAATATTCTGTGATTGTTGATCCTTGGAAGTAGACTGTGGAGAGATCCTTGTTCTTTGGCGTGCAAGAGAACTTGCATTCTCATACAAGTGTGCAGTCTAGGTGTAATAATAGATACTATGTGTAAAGTGGCTCTGCAGTTTGGATTGTGAAGAGAAAGAAGCACACAGAACTTTTGGTGTTTCATTGATTTCCTCTGAATTACTGCCTACTGCATGGCTGGAGTTGAGGGTTTCTGACTTTGTTGTGATTTCCATGAGTTGCAGAGAAAGGGGGAGACAGAAATGCAGCCAGACCCTACAGTGTCTCACCTGTTAGTCAGCAGACGGCTCAGGCAGTGGCACAGAGCACTTGGACAGGCTGGGCTGCACTTTGCTGCACACTCGTGTAGCTGGAATGAGAGTAACTTCCCATTGGGATGACTTTTGTATTGCAGCCTGCAGAAGCAGCCCGTGCAGGAGCTGAAGCAGCTGGATCAGAAGAAGCAGCTGGAGCTGAAGCATCTAAAACTGAAGCTGACTCAGGATCGGTAAACAGCTCAAGGGACAGCAATCCCTTTTCTCCATCCCTTTGTTACACAGCACATGTGGGAGGCTGGACTGGAAAAGAGCTGTGTAGCTGCTTGGAAAAAAACATTCCTGCTACTGGAGTTACAGTGCTCTTATTCAGGGACCAGACTTAGCTGTTGCATTTTATCTGTGTAATGCTTATGGAGAAGTTCTGCTGGAAAAGTCAGTAAAATAATTGTCCCTTCACCCATGTTTTGAAGTCAGCCCACAGCCCATGCTGTCCTAAGCTGTGTTGTCAGCTGGATTCCCCCTTGCTTGCCATTTACTTTACCTATCCTGTCCTGTGGGCTCTGGGTGTGTCTCCTGAATATCTAGGCTTACTCTCTTTTTGGTGATACTACTGCCCTTTTAGGGGACAGGGATAGGTCTCATGTTATGGCAGCTTTGTTCCTATAGGCTGTCACATTTGAACTGTCTGTTTCAGGAGGGCTCTAAGAGATTGCATTGTGACCACAGCAACTGGGAAATGCCAGGCATTATGGTCTCAGGAAACCTACAACCCATCCCTGCCTTTCTGCAGCCTTAGACAGAGAGACAGCAGTCACCAATCCTGCCTTCTTGATGCTGCCTCTGCTGTGCCTTGGGGTGTTCTTGTTGCTGACTGGTGTGCTGGGAGAATCCACTGAAGCCATGGGATGGTTGGGGTCTGGATCCTCCAGGGTGGACTTGGAGCTTCAGTTTTGGATTATCTTTTCTCAATGGCTTTTTTCTTTTCCTCCCTTGGCTGCCACTGCCTACCAGAGCTCTCTGCCTGCTGTTGTTGTGGAGACTTTCCCTGCAACTGTCAATGGCACTGTGGAAGGAGGTGCTTCATCTGAGAGAGCTGACATGCCCCCAGGATTTCTGTTCAAGGTGAGTGTGTGCTTGTGTGGCATTGATTTGGGAGCACCAGCAGGAACAGAGGACTCTGTGTTCGGGGAAGTTGGAAAGCCTGGATTAACAGAGAAAAGTACAGGACTAGACAGGGAAGTTGGGTGGGTATTCTGAATATGCCAAAGATCACTTGCAGCAAAGGCATGAAGGAAGGAGTGATTTTGGGTGAGGATAAGCCACAAATTTAATGTGCATAAGGGAGTGTGGTAGCCAGAAGGCACTTTCTCCTGAAAGTGAGAATTTACAGCATCTTACTATAGGAACACTTCTCTGTTTTAGTCATTCCCATTTTTTTTGTGTGAGTTCTGCTGAAAGCAGAAGAATAGAAAAGCCCTGAAGAATAACAGGAGGCTCATAACATTTAGGGTGGTTTCAGGTGGCATTATAGGTTTTACTGCTCAAAGTGCTCCTCTCCTGTCCCTGCAGGTCCAGGCCATGCACGATTACACGGCCACCGACACTGACGAGCTGCAGCTGAAGGCCGGGGATGTGGTGCTTGTGATTCCATTTGAGAACCCTGAGGAGCAGGTGAGTGGGGGAGGCAAGGTGTGAGCCTGGGCCAGGTGGAGCCAAGGGGGTTTCCTGAGCTGCTTCTTTCTTCACTAACAGTTGGCTGGCTGAATCCTGAGCCGTTAGTTTGTGGCTGGGAGCTGGCAAGAGAGCCGGTTGGCCTTGAGCTTGAGATTGGCTTCTTGCAACAGAGGGGAGGACTCTGCTTTTTACTGGAAAGTGGAGACATTATCCTGCATAAAGCATGTGGAGTAGCCATGGGTTCTTGTCCCTATCAAAACATTTGAGCCAATACAGTGGCTCTCTTGATCAGGGAGCCCAACAGAGCCCATACTTTGCCTCCTCACTGCCCCTAAACTTGATGCACATTCCCTATGACCACTACAGTACAGACTGTGGCATTGAAAGAAGTGACTCATACTTTATGATGTTTTCTTCTTTTTTGAGCAATGTTGGAGCTCTGAGAAAGCAGCTGGTGGTGGATGATGGCTTGCACTTAAGCACAGCAGTGGCTGTTTCCAAATGACTGTGTTTGGTCAGGAGATGGCAGCAGAATCAAAGGCTAGAACAGGTCTCAGCTCTAGAGAACAAGTCTTGCTGCCCATCTTCAACCTGAATTTACTTGGTCATGTTTTTCTTTCATTTGAGCTATTTCTAGAAGCCTTGAGTAAGTCCTCCTCACTTTGTGTTTGAGGGCACCCAGCTGACAATCTGCAACAGTTTTACTACTTTGAGAGAGGTGGTGAGTTTATAAAATTAATGCTCATGTCTCTGGGTTTCTGTTTGGAAAAGAAAGAGAATTCTCCAAATTGATTGAGCAGTCATCAGCTCTTTGGGTGTGGCCAAGTTCAGATAAAATCTGGATTCCACAAGGGGTAAAAGGAAGGTGATGTAGTTCACTAACTGAGAAAATGTGGATCCTCTTTGTGGCCCAGCTGTTGGCTTTGTGAATTATGGAGGCATATCATGCTGATGCTTGTGAAATGGAGCCATAAAATGCCAAGAGTTCCCACACAGCTAGGGGAGGAAAGGTTTTTGGGAAACATGCACTAATTCCTCCTGGAGACATGACTCCCCACTGGGTGGGACTGCCTTGCACAGGCATTTGTGAACATTTCTTTCTCAGAAAGCTTTCTGGATGGGAAATGAGTGTCAGATTCCCCAGTTTTTGTGGTAGGAGATGGTGTTTATGGAGCAGATGGCGTTTTTGGATCAGTTTTTCAACGCCCTGTGTTTGCACTTTAGCTGGATGTGGGTGCAACAGCCATGAACTCAAGACTCTCCAAGCTGCAGAGGGTGAGCTCTGAGTGTTGCTAACATGACTCTGTAGCTGCACTGAAGCCCTCTAACCCTTCTACAGTGTATCCTGTGCTATAGCTCATTTCCCTAACCTCAACCATACCCAGCCAGGCATTGCTGGCTGCTAACATGTGCATGAACTGTGCACGTGACTGGAGGGAGCTTAGGATACTAGACTGATTCCCATCCCTACCTTGCAGCTTAGGTGTCAGTTTGTGGGTACATCCAGGCCTGGATTCATCTCTCTTGATAGAAAAAAGGGTTGAGGGCAGCAACACTTCTAAGCTGGCACTTCAAGTGATGTGGTTTAAATTTTTTAAGGCCCCATCTGGATCCTTGTGTCTAATCCCTACAGCCGAGGAGACCCTTCGTAGCAGGATGTGTTGGGAGTGATGCATGTCTGCTCTATATACCACAGCACTATGTGCAAGTGGATGAGCTTTTGTGCTTGACGTGCTGTGGGCTGGAAGCTGCCTTCTAGACACTTGGGCCCAGTGTCTTCTGCCTCGTTGTTTGTCTTCCTGATTTATGGCATGTCAATCCTTCCGCAGCCCCTGCAGCTGGCTGCTGCGGATGGGCTCCCATCTTGTGTCATTCCCATGACATCTCCTGAATGTTCCAATCTAAGGCAGCAGTCAGGGCTAAGTGGGAGCTGTGCAGCTCTTGTGCCTTATGCTGCATGCTAAACCCATGGGCTGCCCCACTGCAAATGAGTGGGGTATGTGCATGGAAGGGGAGCTTCCATGGTGGCAGCCTCAAAGCATGCAGAGAATAGAGTGGTTGTACACCTGAGCTGCAAGCTCAGTGCAGCTCTCCCACCTTGAATATATTGAATATCTCCCTCATGTGCCTAGGTTGGAGCGGAAATCTCAATGCCAGACAGCCTGCAGACAGAGGGTGGGAAGTCTGGTTCTGCTCATGAGCAGGTTCTACCAAGCAGGGTTCCTTTTGCCTGAGTGAAAATTCAACTGTGTTTATAGATGTATAGGTTGGAGGCTAGGGAAGACCTTATTGAGAAATCTAAATCATATGTAGCCAAAATTTGGGCATTTTGCTAACCTCACCTTACATCAAACCAAACAGACCGCTGAGTTTTGGGAAGATGGGTTGGGTTCCTCAGCTCCCAGTTCCCATATATCAGGATTTCAGCACAGCAAATAAGGCCCATTTTGCCTGTACCACCTCTAAAATGCCAATCATCTGGGTGCTCTGGCTGGAGCAGGGATGAGCACCTCCTGAGGCTGATTCATCCTTTCCAAAGACTTGTGCCTGGGATGAATGGGGTGAATTACACGCTGGAGGTGCCTGTCTCTTTTTATGGCTATGGAGAATGCTGGACCCATCATGTTTGCGTTGTGAAGGGTGAGATAGGTGATTCCCATCCTGTAGCTCTGGAGTCTCTTTTGGCAGAATTTCTCCTGTGTCAGTGGGTGTAAATTATGACATGTTTCTGTTACACTTGCTTATTTTTCACTGTGTCTTCACAGCCTGGGTCACATGGGAGCTTTGGTATGAACTCTGGTGGGATGTAACCTTTTCTCTGTATAAAAGGAAACAAAAGCATTTTTTCCTTCTCCCCCATACTCCTCCTGGATTGTCTCCAAGCCAAATAAGAGCATGGCTTTGGTAATGTCTTGACACCTCCTTGGCCTGCACTGTGTAAGAAAAATCCCTGCTCGCATCTGTCCCTTAGCATCTGATCTCTGTCTTCTCCTCCAGGACGAAGGATGGCTGATGGGTGTGAAGGAGTCTGACTGGATCCAGCATAAGGAACTTGACCAATGCCGAGGGGTTTTCCCTGAGAATTTCACAGAACGGGTGCAGTGAAAGTCCAAGCCCACCAGCTGCATTTCTGCTGGAAGAAAGCAAGTTTTCTGGTAGATAACTGAAAAAGAACAACAAAAGGAAATGAAGAGAGAATTATGAAGGAATAGAAGCCTGAAAAAAAGTCAACTTTTAAGTTGACACACCTTTAAGGGTGTGATCTTCTCAAAGGGCGAGGTTTCAGAAGTTAATTGAAATTCGAAGTGTTATTGAAATATATACATATTAATAATAATAATAATAAGGCAATTCAGATACCCTCTTCCCCTTTGGTTTAAACAGCATTTGGATTCAAAGGACTGATGCAGAAGCAACTCAATGAGGTTCTTCATGTACTGCATTGACTGAATTGTCAGATGTCAGTCTGATTCCTGGAAAGGCAGTATTTGTCAAATGGCTTGAAAGTAGAAGCTGCATTTGCTCTTGGGTGGGTTAATCTGTTTTGTCTTGAAGGTGGCTTGCATGGCAACCATAAAAAATCAGCCTTCCTTACATCTTCAACATACAGTAGGCCAAACTTTGTTATGCTGTTGAAAAAAAATTTAGTGTATAGTGTTCACCACTACAGTGTATGTGTGTGTGTGTGTGTGTATTTTATTTTCTTCCTTTAAAACAATGTTACATAAACTGTGATTTCATACATGTAAAGATAGAAGAAACTACATGGAAAGGGCATGAAGAAGGTGAAATGTGTGAAGCTGTGCTCAGTCCAAAGTTCTTTCAAATGCGGATACCTAAATCCTCACAGTAGTGTTGGCCTTTGAAATCCAAAGGGGAATGGAGAAATCCAAGAGGTGAAACAAGACAAAACAAACAGATGCCATTTGGATGTCTCTGAAATTTAGGAGAGGGAATCCTCTAGTACACACATCCCCATCCCCTACCCCTCCAGAAAAACCTCAAACCTATTGGTGGTTTCGGAAAAGCTTAGATTCATGTAGATGGAAAATAGCTCTAAAATCTACTGGATAGAAAATTTGCTTTTAAAGACAGAGATAAGGGAAGAATTTTTTTTTTCTGTAAGAATATCAAAGAGAAAACACTGATAAAAAACAAATTACTTTCCATGCTTTTCATTGGCGTTGTTTTTTTGTGGAATTGTATTACTTATTTTCCTCTGAAGAGTTCTGTAAGTGAAATATCGTTAGATCAGCTTTCTCCAGTGCTGTGCTGATGATCAAGTTAACCTCCATGAAAACTGAACTCTTGAAATGCTTGTTTAAAATGGCTGTGTGACTTCATGCTATTGTAATGCATTAGAAAGGAAGGCAAGAATATCAAAGTGTCAGTGTCAAGAAGACACGCTGCAGTCTAATACTGATGCTGAGTCCTTTCCTTTACCTTTCCTTTGCTTCTGTTTGTTTTTGAATTTTGTTTTGGGTTTTTTTTTTTTTTTTTTTTAGTTTAGACAAGCAGATGACAAGGCATATTCTAAGTGCATATTACACTTGTTAATATAAGCCAGTCTGGCTATCCAAGACTCTAAAGTCCCACAAAGGTACTTTATAAACTTTACTTGAATACTGCTGCAGCTGGCAAGCAAGTCAGGCTATTTTAATTTTTTACAGCTTCCCCTCTTCCCCCATGATCATTTTGCCCTGAAGGGATTTTTAACAGTGAGGTTACGCCATGCTCAGGATCACTCTGAAATAATCTTCCAAACTGGTAGGAGTTGGCTTTTGTCAAAGCTGCACAAAATGCTGACAGAGTACTGAAAATCTCACCTTTTCCAGTCTGTTTGGATTATTTATAGAACAACAGAAAAACATTGTAGGGCAAAAATTGTGCTTAAAAAAAAAAACACAACAACTTAGTTTGGAGGAACAGATCTGATTTTGATTAGAAAATCTATTCTTATAGATGCAAGCAATGTTGGAGTTCCTCCTGCTTTCAGCTGGGGAGATGATCCATGCTAGTTATTTACAGCAATGTAACAAGCATTAAATCTGTCCTATATACCCAAATCCCTTCTCTTTTTTAAAAGAAAAAATGTGCAGGTATTTATTTTGCATCACTGTTA